>NW_017729029.1:21175751-21181252 GCF_001723915.1 Gavialis gangeticus | reverse complement strand
GCTGAAAAGCGCTCTGGCAAAGTTAGCCAAGTTAAGCTGTGGCTATGCATCAGGGTAGGGTGATGATCCAAGTGGACCTAGACAGATTAGTTAGATGGGTGGACCAGAATCAAATGCTGTTCAACACTGAGATGTGTAAAGTGCTCCATCTGGGAAGGAAAAATCTGCAACAAACTTACAGGCATTTTAGAAAGGGACCTAGGGGTCATAGTTCACCATAGAATGAATATGAGCCACCACTGTGATGCTACAGTTAGCAGAACAAACAATACGTTGGCGTGCATTAAGCAATGCGATATTCTCCCACTGTACTTGGCATTGGTGAGGCTGCAGCTGGAGTACTGTTCAGTTCTGGGAAAACTTTAAGAAGGATCTGGAGAAGCTTGAGAGAGTCTAGATAAGAGCCACTCATAAGATTAGAGGCCTGAAGAGGAAGCCATGCAAGGATTGGCTGACAGATACGGGACTGTTCAACCTAGAAAAGAGAAGGATCTGGTGGGGTTTGGTGGCAGCTTACAAATATATCAGGGGTGAGAATCAGGGGCTAGGCAAACAACTATTTAGCAAAGTGCCTTAAGGGGAAAACAGAAGAAATAGTCATAAACTCCTAGAAGAAGGTTTCATACTTGGTATAAGGAAAAACATCTTTTTTGTTCATGTGACCAGACTCTGGAATAGACTTCCAGCAGGGGTGGTGCATGCACCTACCCTGGAGATCTTCAGAAGGAGACTGGATGCACACCTTGCTGGGGTTATCTGACCCCAGCATTCTTTCTTCCCCAAAGAAGGGTGGGTGGACCCAATGATTGTATGAGGTCCCTTCAGCCCTAAACTTCTGTAAACCTGTGAATCCAAACAGGGGAGCTAACCTCATCCATTGAGGTAACTGCAATTCAAAGAGACATCTGCTGGACAAAGGGGTGAACTACAAAAAATTGCAGTTCCATCTGGTGAACACAGGGGCTCATTACAAGTCTTTGAGTGGCTTTCTGTTTGCACATAACAAATCCATGGACATGATATTTAATTTGTGGAGACCCAAACTAAACTAAGTCTGGATAAGCTTTACTTTGTTGAGCCAGAAATATTTTAATGTGTCAGAAAACCCCATACATGCAAACAGTAACACCACCAGAATGCAGGAAAGGGCACAACTTTTGATGCATACAAGAGCCCCTATATACTGTGTACTTTAGCTCCCCATCTGAACCCCACTGTTCTGGCTTGCAGAGTCAGCCCCACTGAGATCCTGGGTCTCAGCATGTGTCTTGCTTGATTGCTGCTTCTCTCTCTTTCTACCTCTCTCTCTTCGCTGAACCATTTCTTTACATACAATCTCAGCTCCCCTTCTACTTCCTTCCTTTTCCCCCAACAGACTGCTGAGAATGGTAGTTCCTGCCTTGATCTTATAGACCGTTACATTACATGGTTAACAGATTTACAATTTATACCAATGTAAAAGAAAACATCTGACTCTGTATTTCTTAGGAGAAGGTAGTTTGAAAAAAATGGACAGTTACTGTCATACCTTGAAATTATACAAGGAAGTACCTTGGCCCCAATGACACTGATGGGAAAAAATCTTAGTGACATCAGTGAGATAAGGATTTTACAATAGTAATAGTAATAGTAATAGTAATAAGGATTTTAAAATAGTAATCTACATACTGCTGTGTTTCCTTCCTAGGTGTTACCATTATATTTGAAGCCCTCCATTAGTTCCAAGTCTTACTATCTCAAGCTTTAGCCACCTCTTTCTTCTGATTTGATGGCACATCATATTCTAGATAGATGAACTAAAGGCTAAAATGCCAACACATTTCAAGGCGTGGAATCTTCTCTGATCTTCTGATACATTTTAGAATAACAGTACCTTCAGTCCTGGGAAGACATAACAATGCCAGGAGCAGGGGTGAGATATCTTTTTATAAGTCTTGGTAAAATGTAAAGGTCCCCTGAGTTCAGTTCAGAGAGGCTCAGCAAATTGATTGCTGACTAACATAGCTAACTTGCTGTTGGGTTGCAGAATAGAAGAATTCATGATTGAGTGGAAAAGGGGTCATCCCAGAAGGCAAGACACTGAAGCAACAGTTCCTGTATTTTCCTAGCTGATTTCCTAATATTGTGAAGAAATATGTACAATAAATTGCTCATTTTTGGAACAGTTTCTCTTATTTCCATTTTAAAATAATATACTAAAAGGGATAAGAACGAAATACTATAGCGGTGAACTATTAAAAGTCATTGCCATTTTATATAGCACTATTTAATGTTTTACTATGTTACATGCAAAGCTGAACAGTACACTTTTACACAATCAAAGTCTCATAATGTACTTAAAGAGATACAAAAAAATTAACTATTTTTGTGTGGATAAGAGACCTACTATTGTTTCCAACAATGTTATTCAAATTAAGTTTGGAGCAGTGGAAGTCATTGTATCTCTATCACAAGGAGTAATGCACTAGGACTGATGCAACCCAAATATTATTACAAGTGAGAGGTGTACTCTAAGCACAAAATGATTTTCTCCTATTCCTCTGAAGTTGTAGGTGGAAAATCTCAGCAGTATCAATCTTTCTCCAGGGGTGAGAACAAATATTCACCACAGCCAGCCTAAGTTTAGGTGGGTTACTCCCAGCTAGACTGGGACCCACATATGAAGCTGTTTGCTGCTGCCTGGAGCAATTTAGGCAGTATGAGGCAAGTAAGGTAGGGTAGAGGGAGGTGGAGGTGGCTGGTGGGTCCATGGTGGGGAGCTGGAGAGTTAAAACTAGCCCAGTCAGAGTTGAGGTGATAGATTAGGAGTAGCACAGTCCTGAGTTGAGGCGAGCGTCTGGGTTTTTCCCACCCCAGGGCAGTGCTATAAATGCATGCAGGCATTCACTAGCTCAAGTTAACCATTTCTTGAAGTAAGTTAGAGCATGTCCTAAGATACCCTAACTTAGATTGGGTGCATTTTTTGTGACTTGCTATTGAGTGTATAAATGTGTCCCCAGTGAACATGGAGCCCTACCATTCTCAGAGCTTCCATATAGGAACCTTAATGCATAGACTGCTTCCTACTATCATTCTTGGAAGCTCCATGCATCTCAAAGGGGTGGAAGAGGGAAACTATACTGAAGAACTTATACAAGACTTCTTATATTTTGCTTGGGATTGCCTGGCTCCATACAAGCTGTCTAACCCAAACAAGTAGCTTCAGGACAACTTCTGGCAACAGAGGAAGGTTGTTGTACCCAGCAAAGCTTAATGTCAAACTCTAGTTAGGCATGATACTCTGAAGCCAATGAAAAGTCCAGAAAACAGACTTGTCATCATTTAAGTAATTTCTCCTGTGCCTGGTAATAGCTGGCCTGATTATACATCTCTGACCACACACACAACCATTTGTATTGAATTCAATCACGCTACTATCAATTCTTTCTTATGGAAACAGTGAGTGAAGAATTGGGCCCTAAACTGTTCTTTATTATTATAATTATTATTATTGTTGTTGTTGTTGTTGTTATCTTAAGCTTCACAGTGAATCCACAGACCATGGGTAATATTACAGGTTACCTTTAAACCATCTCAAAGGCACTTAAAATTGGAGATTCCATGCATAAAAAGGGTGTTTAATTATCTAAGTACCCTCTAACTCTCTTAAAGTTATACCACTGTGGGCAACAGTTCTCTCTGATCTGTTTTACCTAGATCAAGTGATGGTATTGTTAGTGTGCTACACAGAAATAAAGTAACAGATTTTCAGTGATCCAGCATCCTAAGATGTACAGCTCCCAGCCCCTCTACCTCTGACACACTTTCTACTTTCTACTTTCCCAGGCTTTACTTCCCAGGTAGTTCTACTGGTCCCAAGCCAACACCCTCTTCCATTCCCAGTAAGTACTACCCCAGTCCATATGGCACCATTGTTCCAGCTCCAAGGACCCCAGAACACCTTGCCTATGTAACTGGGTTAGGGGACAGGTATATGGTCCTCTTTCAGAGGGCTAAGACTTTGCTATACATCCAGATGGTTTTCCTCTAGCCAGGAGAATTCAGTCTCCCATATTCCTGGGTGGGGAGAAAGGACTCTCTAACACCAATCACAGTGAAAGCATGGAGCCTAAAGAGGCATGCTTCCCAGGGGGTCAATGCTATCACTGTGGTTAATCACAGACAGCTCCATGCTTGGAATGGAACCACCGGGTGGAGAAACCATTGACTCCATGGGTGCATGCTGCCCCCAAGCTCTATGCTTTTGCTGCACTTAACACTCAGGGCTCCACTACCAGTGGAGGAATAAAGCCTGCCCCTTAGCCATACCATTGCTTGCCAGGACCCCCAGTGACAAGTCACAGTTGTGCAGGTCAGAGATGGTATTAAGCCCTAACCTTTGACTTCTGTGAAACTGTTCTACCTTTAACACTTTGTAACATTCCACAGATTTAAAATGGTTGAATGTAACCTATAACAGCATCCTGTATTTTGTTAAGTACAGTTTCAACAGATTCTGTATTCATATTCCATTACCTGGGATAAGTGGGATTTTAGAATGGCTTTGTTCATACCTTCAGATACCTTCAACCCACTTTTGCCTCTCTCACCATATCCTTTCTTACCTCTTTCTTTATCTTTTGGTTTCAAATTACTTTATTCATTTCTATTTAGTAACCCCATTCCTATAAGTCTCTTCATAGCATCTGATGGAGTTGGCTATCACCTATGGAAGCTTAGCCTACAGAAGTTAAGCATAAGCCATTTGAACTGGTTTCTAAGGTACCACCTGGCCCTACCTTTACACAGTGGAAAAGGGCAGGCTATTCAAAGTGAAAGTGATAAATTTACCTCATTGTGCAGGCCAAGGAGTCAGGAAAAAGAGAGCAAGTTTTTTTGTCATTTCTAGGATTGTCTTTAAAAGTATTGAAGAAAATGACACATTTGCAAGAAATAAATACACAACTATCCAAGTGGAGCACTGATCCCTGGAAAAATGGAAATTAGGGGAAATCAAAATAATCTATTTGACCATTTGAACTTTCCTGTGTCAAAGATAAACTTGAGATATGGTACTAATGGGCACTTTTACTCATGCTCCACGAGTAGGGGGAGGGAAAGTGCTTTAATTAAAGCAGCTTCAAGAGCCACTCAAATTAAAGCACAACAGTGTCTCATCTATTAGCGTACCAGCACTTCAAAATAGTGTGTGTGTGTGTGTGGGGAGGGGGGGGATGCTTGAACTGAAGTCCACTCAACGAGTTTTAGTTCAAGAGCCCCTGCCACCATTTTGAATCACAGACATGCTAATTTATGAGATATGGAGGCTAGCTGAAGCATGGTAATTACAGTGGTACAGCTGGAGCATGGTAATTAATTTAGTCTCTAATTACAGTGTCTTGGAGCAGTCCCACAACATGTCTATATAGCAAAACCCCCAGTTTTTCTTCTTTTTTTATTTTTCTTGCATTCGCTCACCTTCCCTAACCATTTCTGACTTTTTCTCTCCCTCTCTATTCCCT
>NW_017729029.1:21171971-21175740 GCF_001723915.1 Gavialis gangeticus | reverse complement strand
GACCAGCACCATGCCACACCACCCATCCACCCAGAGGCCCTACCAGCCTCTGGACAGCACCTACTGGACAAGGACCCCTTTCCAGTCTAGGATAGGTAGATATTACCTGCATACCTCCTCCTACAATTCAGACTCTCTCATTCTCTCCCTCTCTCCTCCTTGACTCCAGTGGACTTCAGCCCCTGCATCAAGCCTCTTTAAGCCCTGCTGCCATTGTGTGTGCATGTGTATGTGTGTGCAGGTGCAAGGAACTAATTTGACATTGCATCACCATCTCCCCTGTTCAATAAAAGTACTGTCATTTGCAACCCCAAGTTGGATCATGTTTTACTGATTCCCAGTCCCTTCCTATCTTAAATTCCAGCCTCATTCTCTCTCTCTCTCTCAGCTCCAGTCCCCACCCTCTCTGCTAGTTTCCCAATCTCCTCCCAATTCCATCTCCCCTTTTCTGCCACCTCTCAGCCTCCCCTGCTCCTACTGCCTTTTCCCTGTGACTTTCTGCTGTCTTTCTTTGCTTTCCTGCTGCCCTGTCGCCTGCTGCTTTTCCTGTGATTTTCTGCTGTCCATCTCTCTGTTTTCAGGCTTCCCCCGCACCTTCTGTAATCCACCCCCCGCCCTTCCTGCAGCTTCCCATCTCCTCTTAGCTGTCCTGCAGTTATCTCCAGCAGCTGGAGCCTTTCTCCAGCTTTTAGCACCTACTGCCACTCCCTGCAACTTCTCTAGCTGCCCCCAAGCCATCATCTGGCTCTCCACACCCAGTGCCTCTCTTTAACACCCACACTTTCCCTTAGTCCCATTTTCCCTCTCCCCATCTACCTTTTCAGCTCCCCCGTAGCTCTGGCTCCAGTCCCAGCCTCTGTGCCAGTATCACTTCCCTGTTCTGCAGCCTTTGGACATTGTCTTTTAATCAATTAAGATCAATTAACCTAAAGTTACCCCTGAGCCTCAGCTTTTCAACCCAGGCCTCTCTAGTCTACCATTTCTAATCCTGGTCCTGGTAACTTTAATGCCCTACACTTCTACTTTCTTACCTTAACTTTTCTCCACGTATCCCAAGTACACCAAGCACATACATACATATCACAATACCCAACTTAGGAACTCACTTGTGTGTATGTGTAGGTGGGTGGTATATGTGTCAATTAGTGAATACACATATATATACATATATAGACATCATTGTGTGTGTGTGTGTGTTATATGAATTAGTAATCCATATACGTGTATTGGATGTGTAGGTGCTGGTAACTGGTAACTGGTTCTGTCTAAATTTGGTGTGTGTAGCATGTATGGGCTTAAACTGGTGATAGGTGTGCAGGAACCTAAAATAGTTATTTTGAACATGTGTGTATCTGAGTTGCTAGTGTGAGAGGGTGTGTGTGTATTTATATTGTCTACATAATATATGAATTAGTGATCTGTGTCTAACTTCTGGGGTGTGTAGTGTATGTGCTTGAATTGGTAATAGGTATGCATGTGCCTAGGCCATTTTGGATGTGTATGTGCCTGAGCTACTGTGCATGTGTATGCACCTAATTGATTTGTGTGTTTGTATATGTGCAATTGTACACCACACCCTCCTGTCTAACAGTACAATATTGAGATCCTGAGACTTGGCCTGAACCCTTGGGGCAACAACTTCATATGCTAAATAAAATGCTCCCTAAGTTCAGATGACAGCAACCTCCTACAAGTACCATCAGTATGTCAAGTGTGAAGAGGCATGGACCTGCTTCAGATGCATCTGTGGATGGATAACAAGGTATGGTTGGCCTTCCTGACGGCATCTCCACATTGCCAGCCCATGTTCATCTTGGGATCAATGATGATTCCAAGATCCTTTTCTGCCTCTGCATTGCTGAGAAGGAAGTTACCCAGCCTGTAGGTATGCTACTGCTTCTTCCTCCCAAGGTGCATCACCTTGCATTTGTCTGTGTTGAATCCCATCCTATTCTCATCCGCCTACCCCTGTAACCTGTCTAGGTCCAATTGCAGTCTATTCCTCCCTTCTAGCATGCCCACATCCCCTCACATCTTAGTGTCATCAGCAAATTTGAACAGGGTGCTTTTTACCCCCTTGTCCAAGTCACTGATGAAGATGTTGAACAGTGCGGGCCCGAGGACCAAGCCCTGCGGAACCCCACTGCCCGCATCACTCCAGGTTGAAAATGACCCATCTACCACCACTCTCTGGGTGTGGCCCTCCAGCCAGTTAGTGACTCATTTGACTGTGTAGGTGTCGACACCACAGTCCCCTAATTTTTTAATGAGAATGGTGGATAGATAGATAGTGTCAAAGGCCTTCCTGAAGTCCAAAAAGACTACGTCCACTGCTACACCTGCATCTAAGGATTTGGTGACCTGGTCATAGAAGGCCACCAGGTTGGTCTGACAGGACCTGCCTCTGATGAACCTGTGTTAGTTGCCCCTAAGCATAATCTCCCCTGCTGGCCCCTTGTAGACGTGCCAGGATAATACTCTCAAAAAGTTTACCCAGGATCAAGGTAAGACTAACTGGTCTGTAGTTTCCTGGGTCCTCATTCCTCCCTTTTTTGAAGATGGGAACCACGCTGGCCCTCTTGCAGTCCTCTGTCACCACACCAGAGCACCACGAGTGCTCATAAAGCCATGCCTAGGGTCCCACAATGACCTCAGCTAATTCCCTTGGCACTCTTGGGTGGAGACTGTCAGGACCAGCTGATTTAAATAAATCCAGTCCCTCCAGAAGTTCCCTGACTAGATCATCACTGACCCCTGGCCTGGGTGCACCTCCCCTGGGGCCTGAGGGGGGCCCGGTGGAAGGGCAGGTCCAGCCCCTGCTCAGGAAAATGGAGGCAAAGAAGTCATTAAATAGGTTAGCTTTGTCATCTGGTGTGACGACCAGATTTCCTACCATGTCTTGCAGAGGCCCCACGTTACCCGATACCATCTTTTTGTCCCCTTATGTATTTATAAAAGGACTTCTTGTTGTCCTTGATCTGGGTAGCTAGTCCCAGTTCCATCTCTGCCTTGGCCTTCCTGACCGCCCCCCTGCAGCCCTGAGCAACCACAGTATAGTCCTCCCTGGTGATGACCCCTCCCTTCCATTGGGTGTATGCGTCCCTTTTGGCAAGAAGACATTCTTGGATGTTTTTGGGGAACCATGGGGGCTTTTGCGCCCTCCTGTCCCCTTTTATCTGTGTTGGGATTACCTCCCTTTGGGCTTGGAGGATCATCTCCTTAAGGAGCGACCACTCTTGTTGGACACCTTACTCCCCTCCCCTCTGGGAACTCAGTGCCTCCCCGACTATTCTCCTTAGCTCATTGAAGTCTGCCCTCCTGAAATCAAGGGCTGCTGCCTTGCTGCAGGCCTTTGCCACCTTGCACTGGATGGTGAATTCCAGCACTGTTGCCCAGGTGGTTGAGCATCCTCAGCCCCCTCACCAGGTCATTGCCTGTGGCCAGCACCAGGTCCAGGGGCTGTGCACCTCCTGGGTTAGATGGAAGTCCTGCATATTGTTACCAGATTTCCCCGCTCCTTTGGGGTGTGCTCATTTATTAGGGCTACGGTCTTGGTAATTCTATTAATGTGCTGCTTGTGTTACTTGTGTTTCTATACAGAGCTGAATATCTTCCTTCTGCAAGCCCTCACCCCCAATGGAGCTATCTTGCAGGACTCAGTTCAGTGGGGCTGGGTTTCTCCAGTCCCCAAATCAGTCATACACACAAACACACACAGATTAACGTGACACGCCTGACCTGGCCGGGTTGATCAGCATGGACAGGCTGA
>NW_017729029.1:21170355-21171701 GCF_001723915.1 Gavialis gangeticus | reverse complement strand
ACAGTATTTTTGGGCTTCACAGGGATCTTTAGCTTAGGTAAAAGAAGCATTGCTGCAGAGCAAGTGGGAAAGGAGAAGTAAAGAAGGAAAAATATACCCAGTTACTACCAGTTTGACTATAAAAGTTATTTATTGCTAAGTATATGAAATATACAATGGCACTAGCAGTAATAGACACCCAGCCTGGTCCTGCCAACTTTGGGGCCCCTCTGCTGCCCAGCCAGGCCATTCCCATGGCAGCAGCACCTAGCATGGCACATGGGGACCACACACTGCACCCAGCTGGGTCCTGCTAGCCAGGCAGCATGACCCACTCCAGGGCTGGCAGGACCCAGTGGGGTCCAGTGTGCAATCCCCGTATGCCACTCCAGGTCCTGCCACCATGGCCCAGCCCAGCTGGGCAGCAGAGAGGCCCCAGAACCTGGTTGGGACCGGCATGCAGTCCCCACATGCCATGCTGGGTCCTGCAAACCAAAGGGTCTGGCTCTGCCAGGTGGCAGAGGGTCCCCAGAGCTGGCAGGACCTGGCTGAGCCTGGCAGGTGGTCCCCGCATGCCGTGTTTGGTCCTGCCACCATGGCTTAGAGTGTCCCACTGCCACTGCTGCTGCTAAAGGTATGTTATGGGCCCCTGAGCAGGGGGGCTGTGGCCCTCCAGGGTGCCTGGGACCCTGGGCCAGAGGTCTGGGGCCCTGTGGGAGATAGGGGCTGTGGCCCTCCAGCGGGGAGCTCAGGCCCTGTGGGGGGGAGTATTCCATGTGCTGTGGGGGGGAGTTACACCCTGTGTGGGCCAGGGGAACCCCTCCTAAGTAGCCCCCCACAAGGTCAGTCTCTCTCTCTCTCTATCTCTTTCTCTCTCTCTCTTTCTCTCCCCCCCCCCCAGGCCTTGAGTCGACTTCAGCTCATGTACCAAGCCTCTCTAACCCCTGACGCCATTGTGTGTGTGGGTGCAAGAAAACCAATAAGACATTGTGTCACCATCTCCCCTGTTCAATGAAACTACAGTCATTTGCAACCCCCAGTTGGGTCATGTTTTACTCAATCCCATTCCCTTCCCTATCTGAGATTCCAGCCTCATTCTCTCTCTCTCTCAGCTCTAGCCCCTCCCCCTCCGCTAGTTTCCTGATCTCCTCCCAATTCTACCTCCACTTTTCTGCCACCTCTCAGCCTCTTCTTGCTTTCATGCTGTCCCTGCTGCCTTTCAACCTCCCATGCCATCTACTGCCTTTTCCATGTGACTTTCTGCTGCCTTTCTCTGCTTTCCTGCTGCCCTGTCACCTTTCAGTCGCTCCTGCTGCTTTTCCTGTGATTTTCTGCTGTCCATCTCTCTGTTTTCAGGCTTCCCCCAC
>NW_017729029.1:21163716-21165355 GCF_001723915.1 Gavialis gangeticus | reverse complement strand
CTGCTGCTTTTCCTGTGATTTTCTGCTGTCCATCTCTCTGTTTTCAGGCTTCCCCCACACCTTCTGTAGTGACCCCCCCCCGCTTCCCAGCTCCTCGTGGCTGTCCTGCAGTTTTCTCCAGCATCTGGAGCCTTTCTCCAGCTCCCAGCACCTACTGCTGCTCTCTGCAAGTTCTCTAGCTGCCCAAGCCACCCTCTGGCTTCCCATACCCAGAACCCCTCTTTAACACCCACACTTTCCCTTAGTCCCATTTTCCTTCTCCCCACCTACCTTTTCAGCTTCCCTGTAGCTCTGGCTCCAGTCCTAGCCTCTGTGCCAGCTTCAGTCCCCTATTCTGAAGGCTCTTGGCATTGTCATTTAATCAATTAAGATCAATTAACCTAAGGTTACCCCCGAGCCTCAGTCCTTCAACCCAGGCCCCTCTTGTCTACCGGTTCTAATCCCGGTCCTGGTAACTTTCACTTCCAGCAACTTTCATTCCCTACACTTCTATTTTCTTACCTTAGTCTTTCCCCAGGTATCTCAATTACACCAAGCACATACATACATATATACATACACTTCACAACACCCAACTTAGGAACTCACCTGTGTGTATATGTAGGTGGGTGGTATGTGTGTGAATTAGTGAATATACATTTATAGATATCATTGTGTGTGTGTGGTATATGAATTAGTAATCCATGTATGTGAATTAGATGTGCAGGTGTTGGTAACTGGTAAGTGATTCTATCTAAATTTGGTGGGTGTAGCATTTATGACACTCAAACTGATGCCAATGTCAGAGCTAGGATTAGAACCCTGCTTCCCAATCCAATATATGCTGTTAGATCATGTATATTAGACAAAATATCTATATGATTTAATGTTTTCTGAATTCCAGTGCCCTGGATAAAGAATGCTGGAAATGTAGAAGACAGTTAAGCTTGTATTCACTTTAGTATACTAACCTGGATACAAAATTAATTTCTACACATATTCTGGAAAGAGTTCTGATTATGATCTCTCTCCGTTCTCTGTGATCACATTTTAATATTCTGTGTAACTCCTGTTTTTCTCCTTGCCCAGTGTTGACTGTTTAGGGCACTCATCTCATACATTCATTAGATAAAATAAAAAACCTAACCCAAGTTAAATCTTTCCAATCTGAATGCCCATGGCAGAACTAGAGCATCACAGCTCCTCCTGTAACCTCTCTCTGGCCCCATGAATCTTCAATTTTCTCTCTGTGCTGTGGCAGAGTTTCAACAGAAGGTGTAGAAACTACACAACCTGAGTCTTGTATCTAACACGGGGGTTCAACAATGCCAAATTATGACACGCTGAGGCCCTAACATATGTCCAGTTTAAGAGGTCCCATACAATAAAAATAATCTACAATATCCATGAAAATTAATTTTCATGAAATTTTAAAATGAATTATTGTTATTTCTGCACACATTTATGAACTCAATATGAATAACTATATTATAGCTGTGGGGCCATATATATGTATATTTTTGTCATATTACAATGAAAATGTCCAGGTTTTCTTTTTTCTTTTCTTATTTAGAGACCCTTCACATTGTGGGGCTGTTGCAGAGCTCTCAGGTGCCCTGCGACTGAGAGCAGAAATGGCTCGGGAGAGACCCCTAACGGC
>NW_017729029.1:21157334-21163690 GCF_001723915.1 Gavialis gangeticus | reverse complement strand
AGGTGCTGGTTGCTAGGGCAACCAGTGAAACCTAGAGACAGGAAGGGGCGGAGCTTAGCCCTTCTTAAGCCCAGGCAGTCTCCCTCTGGCGGCCGAGGGAGGAGGAACTCAGCCAGTACAAAGGGGAGAACTCTGATGGTGGGACCATCCCCTGGTTGCTGCTGGGGTTGGTGTGCTCTCTCTCTGGTAGGGATGGATTCTTATTTGACCAGGACAGTCTAGCTTTTATGTTGTAGCCCAGGGGCTTTGTGTTCTTGTGTTTATTGTTTTGACCGGAGGACCGGGTGAGGCTATTAGGGGTTGGAGGAGGCCTCATAGGGACTCCACAGTAGCATGGGGGTTCCTGGCGCTGGAGAGGGTGCAGCATTGTTTGGGGTGGATTGGCCCCAGCCCCGGAGCCAGGGGGCAATGAGAAGCCTGGAGCCAGGGGGCAGGGAGAAGCCCTGGAGCTAGGGGGCAGTGAGAAGCCCTAGAGCCAAGGGGGGGCAGCGAGAAGCCCCAAGTGAAGGCGGCAGCAAGGAGCCCCGGAGCGGGCACCAGTGAGAAGTCCCGGAACGGGCAATGTGGGACAAGCTAGAGGGCACCGACAGGGGCGCAGGCTGTGAGACAAACTAGAGGGCGCTGGCGAGGGTGCAGGCTGAGGGACAAGCCAGAGAGTGTCCGCGTGGTGCAGAGAGTAGGACAGACCTGAACAACATCAGATATATCTGTGAAGCTTGGGCTGCGGTATAAGGGGAGGAAAGGAGCCGCAGATAGGCCTCAGGCACTGAGACAGAAAATAGGCAGCCTCCTGCTTGATTAAGATCTTCCAACCAAGCAAATAACAAGAAGGCGTGGCAGGAAAGAAGGCGGGCGGTTGGCCCTTGATCGGTGTTGCGGGATCACTAATAGACGGCTCCGAAGAGGCACAACTGTCACAGGGGCCCTAAACTGTAGCTTAAGTAGCTTAAGCCTAAATCTGGCACCGAGGTTGAAGCACTCTTGAAAGGTGTAAGAGATGGGTTTTCAACCTCTCAGGTTATGGAGGGGCTTGAACTTAAGTCACTAACTTCCAGCCTTGTTCTTACAACTATAGACTATTGCATAAAAGATAACTGATGTAACCTGACCTGTACCAGGAACAGTTAGTTTTCCACATTCTACGATACCTAAATATACAAGAGGTTCTGAGCTGTTCATTCCAATCCCACATACACTTGTAATCTGGGGCTCCAAAGAAGCACAAATTTTGGAGAAAAAATGGATTTCTGATATGCTCCTTCAATTCCCTGTTTCTTAGCGGCTATATAAGGTAGCTGCTGGCATACTCTGATGACTATTGTGAATATATTCCCCTGGCACTGCATAAGAAAGTTAGATGCTGAATTAAGGGCATAGGATTCTACTTTGTGAGCTAGGCCCCTAAGGCCCCTTTGTGGATCTGAGCCTCAGTGTTCAGAAATTCTACAGTAAACTTCACTGTCATAAGGTTACTTTAAATACAGAACATAGTGGATAATAATAAAGATGATGATCTGTTCGTACAAACTGTTGACAGAACTTCAGTACTACTTAATGGACAACATGAGAGGAGTTCCAGTCTGTTAATGCTAGCAAAAACACTGGCTTAAGTGTATGCATTAGAAAGATGAGTTTAAAAAATCTTGAAAAAACAATCACAAGTTACATTTTTTCTTATTTTGTCTGATCACTAAAAAGCATCTTTAAAAATTCATCTCATGCTGCAGAGATTAAAAGAATGTGCCTTCAGTGATATTTAATTGCTGCTAGGTGGATAATTATTTGTTAAAACAAGCAAGCCAGTTTTACTTCATAATCTTTTGCTGCCATCTCTTGGCAATCAGAAAGTAGTGAAGAACAAACAAACTTGAAGTAAAATCATAAACACTAGCATTGAATTGAAAACATAATTGAGCATATCTGATTGCAATGGATAACCACAGGTGTGTCTAGCTGATCCTCTTTTAAAAATAGAAACAGCAATGAAACATTTTAAGGTTCTTTCTTCTGACATAAAGGTAAATTTCATTTTTTTAAACAAAAAGTTGATGGTCTTTGTTGCAAACAAAGGAACATGCTAAAAGTAGATGAGCACAAATTTACTAAAATGTCATGAATGGTTTCCCTAATACTGGAGGCAGTATATCTTCAGAATTAAGTGTTCATTTTACAAGTATTTAGATGATTAATGAAGCAGCTGGATGCCTTTCTGCAAAAGCATGCTAAGCAAGTGCTCATTTCTGGGGGGAGGAGAGGGTTCACTGGGAAACAGTGCTCTATCTATCTGCAGTTTTAAGTAGCTAAATGCCTATCTCTAAGACTTACAAAACATAAAAAGACCAATCTCCAAGCCAGGCAGTCCAGCAGCTGGTTGTTCTTCTTTTATGTCTGGCTTGACAGAAATATAAAGGTGATTTCACTCTCCCATACCGAATTTACAAGAGATAGGCACTGACAATCCCAATTCCTAATTTCTATGTCAAACCTAGAAGGTCTAGAAACACTAGAGCTAAGGCTTAAAAGAGGCTAGGCTACACAGGTACAAACCCTGCCTAGAATAAAATAATTCCAAGATGCTCTGAAAAGGATTCAATTGCCAGTGAAGGGGGTTATGCAGGTGAATCTAAAGTAGTTGTAGTGAACAGCAAGCCAGACACATGGCATAAACCACCCTAACCCCAATTATTTTCTGAACACATGCAGTAACTAGCAATCGTGTAAAAGCACTAGGGGAATGAACAGGGAACAGATTTTGTTCATAGTTCAGGCTGGAAATAAGTCCCTGGGTTTGTTTCAGTTTGTTCTTTCAGCTTCTGATTTCTTCTAGTTGGCTATTAGCCATTAAGGCAGGTACAAATATTATACTTTTACTGGTATAAGAGATCAAAAACTATACCCATAACAAAACAGAATTTTGGCATGCATACACTGGTTTAAATATGGTGGAACCTGGCCTAAGATTTTCCCCTCCCCACCAAAGGTGTGTTCTGTAAACGAAGTCATATACAGAAAACTGCATGACTTAGATCAATTCCACCTCAGGCTTTTTGAATGTCTGTACATAGCTTCAGAAAGCTAAAGTCTGGGGTGAATAAAGAAAACAAACAGTCAAACAGTTACTAAAACAGCTAATGTAGTGACTTGAAGCTCCTTAGTTTAATTGACTTGAAGCCAAAAACTGTCAGTCCCAATATATAGGGGATGGTATATTGTGAGACACTTCCTCCAAAACAAAGAAAATGACTATATAATGTTATTGAAGCAAGATTATTAAGAATATGCATTGTTCTTTCTCTGGCATCTTAGGCCAGACTTCAGCTCCAGCAAGACTGACTAGATCATTTCTCATTAACATCACTCCACAATGGAGCCTGAGTTATAATGGAGATTGGCATCTATGTGGAGATAAGTTTTCTGGTGCAGAACAGTCCTACTGGCTGGTCCTCATGATAAGGAGGGTTATTTTATTTAGGCTCTAAACAGTCATCTTATTGACTCCGAACATTTATCTGGTGTATTTCAGAGAGTCTTAAAACAAAACAGTAAACACATATTCTGGGACAAGAGGTTTTTTCTGGGCCAAAATGATAGCTAGTCATAGCTTTAAATGGTGTGACCACTTCACTTGGAAGTGGAGAAAAAGTTCAAGGACTTAACATAACTAGCAATATTGAGTGTAAGTAAGGGAATCTTGTGATGGGATGGGGGCAGAAAAATAGCTCCTCTTTCTCCATCTCCCCTTGAGAAGAAGCTCCTAGAAGAACTAAGCATTTCTGAATCTTAGTTTGATGCATATTTTAAGAATAGGATGAGAGAAGGATGGGGGAAGAGGCGGGGAGGTGAAATGCTTATTTCAGAAAGCCTGGCCAAGTAGCCATAATCATTGTGTTAATTACAAAGAGATATTAGGCTACTCAGAATGTGTTCACAACAAACTTAAGACAGAACCATACTGAGATAAAGCTTTTCAATAGCTTGCAGAACACTTTTGTCCTCTAAAACACCATCTACTAGACTTGAAGTAAACAAGAATCAACCATAAAACTCATATTTTGGTTTAGTTTTTATTATATTTATATTATATTTAATATAAATTATATTATATTTAAAAGAACAAATTCCTCTGAGATAACAATAAAATGGGAACAGGAGTACCAGGTGGAAATCACAGATGAGATTTTTGCTAGGGTTCATAAATGCATACCACGATACAAGTTGCTGTAAATTTCAATACAAAATAATCAATCATTTTCCCATACTTCAACCATAAAAAGAATAGGAGGAGAATTTCAAGATACAAACACATTCACATGTGCTTTGTTTATGGATAAATGTAATCTTTTCTAGATCCAAATTTACCAAATATTAAAAAGAATAATAATTTGAATACACATGTGTACACATGCCCAGTGATATATATAATCTTCTTACTTGGGATTTTCATATAATCTCAAATCTGTCTCAGAAAAATAATAAAGAATCAGAAATAATTCCCCCTTATGAAAAGCAATGTTTACTTATAATAAATTAATTACAATATATGGTTAAGCAATACCTGCCAGCTTCTACAACCTTTGTTCATTCTGAAGTAGTATCTTCCTGCATAAGCAAATCCACTCAGTATAAAAAAGGCAAATTCTGCAAATGATTAATTGCATGTTTATATTTAAGTAATTTTGTAACCACGATGGTGCAAGACATGTGAGAGGCAAGAATTTCTGTGAGTGATATCTTTTATTAGAACAACTGCATATATGGGGTGGAGTCAGACAAGCTTTGTGGTAGGTAGCACAATACCGTTTTTGGGTGTCTGGGAGGGCAGCCACAAACTTTTGTTGCATCTGCTACTTAGCTCTGGGTCTACTTTTCTAGAAATATAAAGAAGGGTACTGTGATACCCAAAAGCTTGTCTGAACCAAATCTCAACCATGTAGTTGGTCCAATACAAGATAGTAGCTACAGAAAGTATTGTCTCTTACATTTAACCATGTGATTAATGGGAGCAAGCATCTTCTTTAAGTTAGGTGCAGGATTTGGAATTGAGGGATTACCCCAAAATCTGGATCTTTGTTTCATATGAAAAATATCTAACTGAATGTTCACTAAACGGAGATAACAAACAAGCCACTTGTGACAACGTTCTGAATATGATCCTTAAATGTGCACAAGTTTCCCATTGAAATCCATGAAGACCAGAACATGTATCACGGGGAAAAGGTCTAATAACAAAAATACACATTTTCAAAAAAATATTAAGGAAACCTAATCTTTGAGCTGAAAATCAAAAGATTTCTTTAAAAAGAGAACTTCTTTTGCTGACAAGTTCTAAAATGGCATTCTGAGATAATCACTAACAAAAAAACTTTAGTAAGACAGCAGTATCAAATGCAAAATTCTTTACATGTTTTGTTGTTGTTTTTTTCTTTAAACCCATTCCTAGAAAATGAAAAAGTGCCATGTAAAAAGAAGACTATACATAGAGCAGATGGAGAATCTGGGCCATAAGTTAGCCTTTCAGTATTTTTTCCTGTTAACTTGGCAATATCCTCCAGAACAGAAATCTTCTCACAAAGAATGTAAAGGAAAAGCCTCAAAATAATCACATGAAGTAGAAGAGCATTAAAGCTGCAGAATAATTTGAAAGACTAAATAGTTAAATAAAATTGTGTTCATAATAGGAAATAGAGAATTTACAAGGGTACTCTACAGGTGGAGCCTTTACAGAAAAAAAGTTATAAAATGCCAGTAGTAAAATACATAGCATAATGCCTAGATTTTGTAGAAACAATAAAAAATATTGTGTTATGCATTGTAAATAACATCCACTGTGTTAACAGTAACAGTACTATGGACAAATGTTTCATTATTAGGCAAAAAACAACCAGTGCCCAGTTATTACCCTAGACTTTAAACCAGATATATTTTTATTGAATTAATATTTAAAGTAACATTTTAAAAGCATGGGCTATGACAGCTACTTCAGAAACGTTTGAATAAAGAGTGAATTCAGTATGGGCACTTTATTTTATTTTATTTTTTATAGCATGATACTGAATGGACAGCTAATTTTGTGATTATAAAATTTATGTTTCACATTTCTATTTATCCAACCTGCTGTATATTTCACATACAGATAACCACAAAGGATAAAAATGAGATTGCACAAAATATATCCAATCACAAGGTTAAAAAAAAGTAAACCTGACCACTAAGGTTGCATGAACATGCAACAGGGGTTTAGCTCTCCCTAAATTGAAAAGGTAGGTTTTTAATTGTGTTGTTTAAACCCCTCCCCCAATTTAGGAAACTGTCATGTCACAGTGCATCATCCCCCACCCACATCAGCTCACCTCCCC
>NW_017729029.1:21156724-21157065 GCF_001723915.1 Gavialis gangeticus | reverse complement strand
CCACCAGAAGAAAAAAAGATCAGTGAGGGGCCCGATCCTTTTTCCCCCCCAGAACCTACCTGCCTCTCCTATGGGGGGGAGGAGTGAAGAGGGGGGTGAGCTGCTGATTGGCCAAGAAGTGTCTGAGCAGTGGGGATCCCCAGTCCTTCCCTCCATGGTGGCAGTGCCCCCTGGGCAGCACCCATTCACTAGCAACCCCTCACAGGTAGTCCCGGGGTGGAGGGCACCACCACTGTGGAGAGAAGCAACAGGCCCTGCGCAGCTCTGGGCCTGATCAGCCTGCCGGCAACTCATTGGGACAGGCTCCACAGAAAAAAAAAAGTGGTGACGAGCCTGGGTTT
>NW_017729029.1:21148224-21151724 GCF_001723915.1 Gavialis gangeticus | reverse complement strand
CTGGGTTTTTTCTCCCAGAGCCTTCCTGCTTCTTCTATGGTGGGGGGTGAGCTGCCAGTAGGTCGAGCAGTCCCTGAGCCATATGGGGCCCAATCCTTTCCTCCGCAGTGGGGACGCCCGTTGGGACTGCTTGCGGACAGGTGCTGCCTAGGGGGCACTGCCACCATGAAGGGAAGAACTGAGGCCTCCTTCAGCTTAGGGACTGCTCAGCCCACTGGCAGGTTACCCTTCCCACCCCCCCACCCCCCGCCCTGGGAGAGGCAGGCAGGCAGTCTCCAAGAGAAAAAAAAATTAGATCAGGCTCCTCACCACTTTTTTCTTTTCTTTTCCCTTAGTGGAGCCTGCCTGGACAAGCTGCCACCATGTCACACAGCCCCTGAGATGCTGCACAGAGCCTGGTGCTTCCCTCTGCGGTGCCCCCCCACCCCACCAGGGCTGTTCAGGCAAGGTGCTAGTGTGCACGTCTTGCCTGGGGTATATCACCACTGTGGAGGGAAGTTCCAGGGTCCCCCACAGTTCAGGGGTCACTTGGTTCATCAGCAGTTCACCCCCTTGCTGCAGGAGAGACAAGTAGGCTCCATCACCTCATGCACTGTCCCTGCTGCCTTCCTGCTGCCTGGAACCACCTAGGAATGGGCTGGTTTGCCTCTGGGGTAGTATGTCAAGGAAGCAGAAGGGTGGGATGAGTGTGTTGGTGGCAGGAGAAGGTGGTGGGGACAGTGCACAAGCCCAGCAAGCCCAAGCTTCCCCAAGCATGTCTGGGCTTCCAGTATCCTGTGCAGCATTGCACTTTGTTATGTAGCAAACTAAAATACCTTGGATGGGTTTTACCTTGCTACATAACAAGGTAATTTAAAATGAAAATATGCCATCAAACATATACATCTTCATGAAACTGAAGTGAAATATGCCACCAAAGGTGTAAACAGTGACACCATTAAAGCAGTGCAAAAGGGCAATTGAGCTGCTTTAAAGGATGATTTTTTTTGCATGTACAAGCACTCTAACAAACAAAGCTATATTTTTGTGCCCCTCTTTCCATTTGTACTGCAATACTGGGACATAAAATATACCAGAAGTGCTAGTATACTTATTAGACATATTGGCTGCTGGCAGATGTGGGGGGAAAAACAATTAAAAAACCCCCTCACGCTTAACCGGAAGAGGTAGCATGTTAATTTGACCCAGCTCCTCAGTGTCTGGGTCAATCACATGCTTCAGCAGGGCTTTTTGGCACTTTTATCTAATAGCTGTTTCATTCTGTAAGTAGCTATCAGCATGCCAATGTTTGCAATTTATTTTTGAGGGTCATTATAGAAAAGATTGAACAAATAATTTCATAGATTTAAATAAAGTTCCTCTAGTTTATATTAGGAGATCTACTAATTGAAATATCCCTTCAGATTTATTTGATAGGTTTCTCTAAGGAATACATTTTGATCTCCAAAAAGACATTTCTGATAGCAGTGAAAGAAGCAGACAATACTTATCTCACATTGCACATTCCAGCTAGATTCAAACTTGTATGGTCATGAACTATATGAATGTAAATAGCTTGTGAGGACAAAATATTTCATTATTCTAGTTACTTGTAAGCAGAACAGATTTAAATCATTTATAAAGGTCAAACAATGGTGTGCTTAGAACTAGCACACACTGGCATAATCAGCCATACAGCAAAGAAGATGAGATCCCACCTAGCCTTAAAACATTTAATTATAATTAGGACCATTTAATAGAACCACCAGAGAGAAAAGATGACAGTAGAATGCGCCACTGACTTAATGATGAAGCCTGTGAGAAAATGATTAAACTTTATCTCAATTAGGCCCATTAATATCATATCAGTCCACTGTACCCTACATCCTATAAAAAGAGAATTGAAAAAATCACAGGGACATCTTCAAAGCTTTATGATCATACAGAAATTCTGGGAAAGAGAATAGAACTGAAAAAGGAAGACTTTAAAATGACAGCAACTATCTTTGAAAAGAAACTAAAAGACAGTGAGGAAAATAAACTAATGTTCAATACACAGTAACTGTTTATTCCCAAGACCAGATCTTCAGTTGGTTTAAAGTAATGGCTTCTTTGGTTTAAAAAAAACAAATGGTGAATTATATAATTTTGAAAAGCATATATTCTTGTAATACCTGAAAAGAGGATACAAGTATGCCAATATTACTATATTCCACCAGTATGGAGGGAGAGACTATTTTTATCCTATACCATATTCAACCTGTGCCCTAAAATAGGAAAACCTTGAAACAACTGCTACCAAATCACAAATACCAAAGAAAGTGATTAATATTGTGCAATTTTATGTTACAGATATGTTATGAAATAATTTTAGTTACCTCCATTTTTCCATCACAAATTCTGTAAAAGACAGCAAACCATACTTTGACCTTTCCAAAATTCATCAACTTAAAGATGGCTTATTGCAAAATTCCTTCCATCCTTTTTATAACCTACAGAGCCAATGAAAGACAAGTGTATTCAAAATGCAAAACAGGAGAACACATTTGATGTCTAAGAGGAAGTAAATGTTGATGTGCACTACACAAGAAATTGTACAGATAATCCATTCTTACAACAACTGCAGTGAGAACATCCAGTAGTAATTTATACTGATCAGAGCACAAAAAGCACCTCATAGAAAATGAATCTATTTTTATGGAGCATTATAGAGTCATAGATACATCCTGTTGCCTTGGGGGGTCAAGCCAACTCTCAGGATCTCAATATTGTGCAGTTAGACAGGAGGGTGTGACACAATTGCAGATATACAAACACACAAATGAGTTAGGCACATACACATGCACACTACCAGCTCAGGCACATACAGATTCAAACCAGCCTAGGCACATTCAAACCTATCACCAATTCAAGCACATAACACTATACAACCCAAAAGTTAGACACAGATCACTAATTTGTATATCATGCACACAATGCACTCTCTCTCTCTCTCTCTCCACACACACACACATACACACACACACTAGCAACTCAGATACACACATGTTCAAAATAACTAGCTTAGGTTCATGCACGCTTATCACCAGTTTAAGCCCATACATGCTACACACACCAAATTTAGACAGAATCACTTACCAGTTACCAACACCTGCACATCCAAAACACATATGTGCATTACTAATTCATATACCACACACAATGATATCTATATATGTATATATATGTGTATTCACTAATTCACACACATACCACCCACCTACACATACACACAGGTGAATTTCTAAGTTGGGTGTTGTGATGTGTATGTATGTATGTATGTGTATATATATGTGCTTGGTGTACTTGGGATACCTGAGGAAAGTGTAGGGAGTAAAAGTTGCTGGGAGTGAAAGTCATCAGGACTGGGATTAGAACTGGTAGACTAGAGGGGCCTGGGCTGAAGACCTGAGGCTCGAGGGTAACTTTAGCTTAATTAATCTTAATTGATTAAAAGACAACTCCCAAAGCCTGCAGAACAG
>NW_017729029.1:21147876-21148213 GCF_001723915.1 Gavialis gangeticus | reverse complement strand
TGCTGGTTCTGCAGGGTCTTTTTTCTTTCAAATGCTGGGATCTTGTCTCTGTGCCTGGGTGAGGTCCATTGTTCTTAGATGAATCAATGTGAGGTGATGGCCCAGTCTTTATAGGCCATTCAGTAGAAGTCTGCTACCAATGTATTTCAATCATTCCCAATCACACTCATTCATCTGGGAACCAATTTACGTGGGAGGGGTATCGGACTCATACAGTTGCAACACAGGGGATTCCCAGACAGAGGACACAAGATGGAAGCTTGACAGATAAAATGAAAACTTGACATGACTTTGGTTCACGTACAAACACAGGCCTAAACCATGCAATATCCATATG
>NW_017729029.1:21118545-21142876 GCF_001723915.1 Gavialis gangeticus | reverse complement strand
TGAGGTCCATTGTTCTTAGATGAATCAATGTGAGGTGATGGCCCAGTCTTTATAGGCCATTCAGTAGAAGTCTGCTACCAATGTATTTCAATCATTCCCAATCACACTCATTCATCTGGGAACCAATTTACGTGGGAGGGGTATCGGACTCATACAGTTGCAACACAGGGGATTCCCAGACAGAGGACACAAGATGGAAGCTTGACAGATAAAATGAAAACTTGACATGACTTTGGTTCACGTACAAACACAGGCCTAAACCATGCAATATCCATATGAACAATAAAAATCAATACAAAAATGATAATAATACAATATAAAACAGTGGATATCCAAAACCAAAAACTTGTTACCAAAATAAAAATGTTGAAAGCTTAACCTAAGTCTGAGCTCACTTATTCTTATCTATAGGGAATAGAGGAGGAGAGAAAAAGTCAGAAATGGTTGGGGAAGGGGAGGGAATGCATTTTAAAATAAATGAAAAAAAACAAGAAAACTGGGGGGTTTGCTACAATCCAAAATACAAGGGTCCAGCTATCATGGCTCTTTTAGTTTTCTTTTTCAACATATAGCCATGAAATTTAAGGTCCAACTATAGAAATGTGAGATTAGCCAGACCTGCTAGCTATTAGGTTATTTTCTTATTCTTTAGTTGTTGGTTTTTTGGGGGGGGGAGGGGGGTTGGTTTTAATGATTTCTATGTTTGCATTCATTTAAAGAAGATGAAACACAGAAGCAAAAGTTTGGGGTCTGAAGTGTGCTACTGTAGTTGAGATTTTTTGGGCATAACTTCCCAAAAGTATAATCTAAGTGTGGTAGTTGGACACTATGGTTCACCTTTTAAAACATTCTAAAAGACTTTATGGACCTGGCACATTGAAAATGGAAATTCCCACACACTAGTTCTTTATGTTGCCTTTAAATTAGAAAGGGAAAATAAACATAACATAACTACACAAAAATTATGAAAAATAAGACAGTGTTCCTGGCACATATTCATTTAATGACATACATCATAGGATGTACAACTTTGGGGTTAGGAATCAGATCCCAATTATGCCGTTGTATGGCAATATGTATGGCAAAATCTGTCATAATCTTGGGCTTTTCCTGCACTGGAAACTTGAAAGCCCAGTGTCCACAGCCCAGCATGAACTGGTGTTGTTGTATAACTGGTATTGGCAATAAGCTGATTGTCATTCCCAGCCTTGGGGCCAAACTGGGGCCAGTTCCAGAGCCCCAGACACCGGGAGCCAGGAAACCGTGTATGCAATGAAGCTGCACACACATTTTTTTGAGGTCCTAGTTCACCAGGACACCAAGACTGGGGAGTGGTTCTCCAATCCCAGGGTCCCCGTGCAAGAGAGATGTCAGAACACTGTGTACACGTATGGTTTTCAAAGGACCCAGTGCACAGGGAGCCTGTAATTGGAGAATCTCTCCCTGATCTCAGGATCCCAATAGCCAGGATGTGTCAAGTGCCTTTCTCCAAAACTTCTAAGGAGCAACTGATGAGCTTCCAGCCCAGCAAATGACTTCCCTCAACTCAGCACCCTGAAAACCATTGGGAACAGCCCTATACAGGGCTATACCACACTGCTGTCAGTCTTCCAACAGACCAGAGTTGTCAATTTAGCACTGCTATAGAGCTGACATAAGCTACATGACAAAGCTACATGTCATATGTTCAATTCAAAGTACAAAAGAAATTGGCCACAAAGTTGTTACACATATTTTATGGAATGTTACCACATCTGGTTTACTGTTTTGTCACACCATTAATTGTGGGACAGGTTTGTTAGACCCTGACTCCATGTGGTGTCTAATGACTAGGGAGATGACGGTCCAATTGCTCATGGATCCTGTTACTCATTAGCCAGAGCAAGCAGGGGGCAAACACAACAGCCCGCTTGCTTGCAACAGCTTTATTCAGAATGGAGACAGCTTCGGGCAGGGGTCCCAAAAAACAATAAACTGGGGACCTGCACTGGACAATAGTTCTTTTCATTTTTTATACACCTTGGTTCATACATAGTAACATTCTCCTGCCTTCATCCCTCCTCCTGTTCCACCCATTTCTCCTCCCATTTCAAGCTCCTCCTCTGTTTACTGCTTACTTCATTAAGATGGAATTGCCTATGCACATTCTTCATATATATGCCTCTCTGCTAAGAGCGCATGCATCAGGCCACGAACTCGGGTACTCTCAGTCTCTTGATGGTTCTTTCTGGTTTTCTGCTAACTCCAGCAGCCTCTCAAAGCTTCTGTCTGGCTTCTGTTTTATCTCCTGACTATAGCTGGTGGACTATAGCATCTTGTTCTTTTTACACAAGGAATCATGTATCCTGCACACTATTCCATTGTTAAAGAAATTACTTGCCTAAGAATTTGCAAAGGTAGTTTAATACATCATTCTGCCTTATGACCAGCAGCTTTGCTGAGACACAGATTAAAAGCCTTTATTCAGATGCAGATTCCCAATAATCTAGATTACTGTCACCCTAACAAGGTTTACTATTATGGCCTTTGGTGGTTATTAAGTTAATTATGTCTTCAGAGTGACATCTGCCAGGAGACAGGGAAACAGCAGCTAAACCTCCCCCCAACCCCAAGTCATTAGTCACAGCTAAATGCACATCAAGAAATGTTAGAAATTTTTTTTATCATGTTTATCAACTAACATAAAAAATAATCACAAGATAAACTGTTCTAATGTAACTGTTATATTTTAGGTTCCTATAAAAGCATAGCAAAAACATTTTAACATTAACCCTCTTTCAGTCTGGGTTAGTGTCCTAAAGATAGATTTCACTTCTGCTGCTATAGGAGTCAGCAGATGTAATGGATGCATGTTCCCCAGCAGCAACTCCCACCTCCAACCCCTTTTTAAAACAACTGAAAATTCTATCTAGATATACTAATATGCTAGTAATCAAAACAAGCCTCTAACCCTTCTCACAAAGTAAATGTTATGCTCTTATCATGGGTAACAATTATACTTCCTTCTTTCTCTCACTCCACCAGAATGCCTCCCTTTGACTCAATGCAACACAGCATGCATATTGCAAGGCCCTGATTCTCTAACAGAGAATTAAATGGCACAGCTACAATGGTACTAATGATCCTCTAGTGTTCCCTATCCCAAATACTACCATCAGGACAACAGTACAATGTCCTGGTTCTGAGAAGTAAAAGCCTCTTTGTGATCGTATTTTTAACAGTGGGTTTTAGACTGATATCCACATCACAATAAAACATTTACCAGTTCCAATAAAGCACAAAAATGGTATAATTAGTTGCTGTAACTTTCTCTAATGATTAAATCCCAGATGTAAAACTATTTTGAGATCTCACATTGCAGGGGAATAGTCATGCAGGTGTGCCTAGCAGATGGCAATAAGAAGTCCTTACGACAAGTCAAGTATCAGACTATTAGCTTTACAAGGAAGTCAGTTTCATAGTTGCCAAACAATAAGGATAGTAAGATTTTTCCATTTCTGAGATCTGTTTTTATATCTCTCTCCCCCACCCCCACCCACCCCAGCTGGTAAAAATAAATATATCCTGCATTTCTCAGGACAAAACACATAAGTCAAACAAAATGGTCAAACTGGAAGCACAGAATCATTTAATAGCTGGGTAATGGAAAAGGTGAGCTTGTACGGTAAGGGAAGAAAGACCTGAGGCTCCCACACTTGGGATGAAAACAGCCCTTTTTAGGAAGCACAGAGATAAATGCATAATGTTCAATAAACAATGCTATCAATGCAGTTTGCTAAACAGCTGACCTCAAGGCATACAGCCCTAATAATTCTAAAATCCTTTTCTCTCTTCAGTAGTAGGATATGAGTATTTAAAAGCAATTAAAAACACACAAAAAAGGGAAATGGCCTGATTCCACAGGTGATAGTAAAAGTTAGACATACGGGAGGCCTCAGATTTTTTTTCATGAAACAACAAAATAGTGCACAAATTTTTTTTTTCTAATATTGAAAAAAGGCAGCCTATTTGATTATGAGAACTAATTTACTCACCCTTTATGGTGACTTTGTCACTGCCATGCACTGATGTTGGATACATGTGACTGATTACAGTGTTGGGAAATAAACCTGGAAATGTAGTGTTTAGAAAAGATAACAATGATGATACACACCATAAATGACAAACATTTCTTCCTTAGAGGAGCTGCTCGTGTGTCACATCTTTAGTTGGAGGACACCTCCACTCATTTTGTTTTAGTCTATATTTAAAACTGAACTGTGTTATATGTTCCATTTCAGCAATACCAAATGCCAGTAATACAGTTCACAGACGGATATATTTCACAGTGTCAATGAGGCATAGAAGGTTTAGAATTTCTTGTATTTAGATTGAGATTTTGCAATCTGTACATGATCTTCCCATGTCATTAGCAAAGATGCTGCTACCATACTTTCTTCATAAAGCACAAAAGTAAACCCTCAAAGATGAGACTTTGGCATTCCTCTAATTGGTTATGTTTTTTTCAGTTGCTTAATGCCTGTGTGTGAAGATAATAACTATATGTGAACATGTCACCTACAGTAATTTAAATCCACAGCTAGGTTACAAATAATATTAATTCAATGATACAAATGTGTGACATTCACTAAATAAATGGCAAGAGTAATTAATGCACTTTTCAGAAATCCCAAACAATTAAATGAATTTTTACTTAAGCCTGCATAAAAATTGACATTTTGTCTCAGACACCTACATTTCCTATGAACCACATCTCATTTATGTCTACATTACTTTAAGATTAAGAACAAATAATCTAAGATGTCAGGGATCCACCTTGTGATCCACATCTATTAGCTTGATCTTGCTTTTCTTCGTACTTTTGAATTTAGAAAACAGCAGAATGCTTACTCTCTGAGAAAAAAAAAAATCAAGTCATTTTTTGTTAGGTGCCTCACTACAGCTTTAGGAGCCTTGCTTTAGACTCTCAGATTTGGAAACGTGATCATATCCTTTTTCTTTTGTAGCTAAAGCCCTGGAAGTTTTGCCTTTTTTTACTTAGTTAATACTTTCTTCAGGGCAGCCTGCTTCTGAGAGCAAACAGGTGAATCCTCTGGAGTTATCAGAAAACAGATAAAGGATCAAGAGAAGAGACAGCATCAATGAGCTCAGGAGTGAAAGGGACAGATAGCAATTATATATTTTTTGTAAGCCATAGTTTGTATTGTACCAGAAAGAAGATTGCAAGGCGAGTTCTGCTATTTTAAAATATGCAAGCAGTGGAAAGTAAATAGAGAGGGCAAGCAGATATTGATTGCCAGACAGCACTTCCTTGGATTTTGAGATTACCAGGATGTGCCTGTACTGCCTGATGGGAGACGGCAAGCAGAAGGTAGGCAGGAGACTGATGATCTACAAACAATAGGATTAAAGTATTTTGTGCAGTTAGGACTACAAAACATATGAATAATCCCTCCAAAGTTGTAATAGAGAAGGAGGTGACTGGGTTTCCGAGAAAGTTTGTGTGCTTGAAAATACTGTCACTTTCAGATATGCTATTAAATATAATGAGCACAGAGTGCATGAATTAAGATGAGGTTTTCCTACCCTCCCTCCTCCTCTTTTTATTTCCTCAATATAACAAGCACTTGGAGAAGTATAAGATGCAGCATTCAAACATTTTTGTTTTACTGTTGTAAGTTAAGCTTTCTATGGTATGCACCCAAACTCAGGGGCCTACTTGTATTAGATTAATGGTATCAGATCTCATTATGCTAGGCTCCATATAAATGTAGTAAGAAACTGTCCCTGACTGAAGAGATAAAAACAGGTGGGAGAAAATCAGTTGTCAAAATAAGGTGGAGAAAAAGAGGATACTTGTGGCTAAAGTCATCCCTATGCTGACAGTCAAAGGCGTCTTGATCCATAGACTTCATAGACATTAGAGCTGGAAGGGACCTCGGAAGATCATCGAGACCAGCCCCCTGCCCGAAGGGCAGGAAGTCAGCTGGGGTCATAGGATTCCAGCAAGATAAGCATCCAATTTTTTCTTAAAGGTGGGTGACAGTGACCACAAGCTGATCACCTTCACCATCCGCCGTAAAGCTGGCAAGTCAGTCAGCAACACCAAAGTCCTTGACTTCAGGAAAGCCAACTTTGACAAGATCAGGAGGCTTGTCAGTGAGGCCCTATGGAGTCATGTTGCCTTCCACATGGTGCATGTTCCTCCTTTAGAGACCTTGTTTATCAAAGGAAAATTCCACCCTGTGACATAGCTTCCTGTGGCCACACTCATTTGTGCTTACTGCATAGATGACCTGTTTTGGTGCAGCTCTGCAGTCTGGGCCTTGACAGTACCAGCTGCCCCGAACATCTGAATAGTCTTTTCTAGGGACAGTCTCTCTCACACAATAGTTTTTCTTCTAATGTTGTGTCTGCAATGCTACACATAAGCCTATCTAATCAAAGACTCTGTCAAGTTCCCAAAAACACAGTTTTTACCCAATCTTTTTAGTTCAGTAACATACTGATCTATACATTGTTTTATTGTGTGTTTGTGCATACACTATCTGTATCTTTCAAAGGTCTTGTTCTTTTTTAGCATTCAGTACTTCTCACATTTGGACAGTATTACACTTAATTTTATATTATGCCCATTTGCCAAGGTAAAGGTATTATAAACAGCCAAGGCTCCAACAATATGCAAAAAGATTGATGATTTGATTTTGTCATTTTTTCTCTTCTGCCCTTGGCGTTTTTGGTACTACCGAAGCTTTTGCCTGAACATCCTCCACTTCTCTGCCATATTGTCCAACATCAGAAGGGCAGCTACAGCTTGCAAAACTTTAAAGATTAACCATCTCTTTACTTAAACTCTAACTGTGCAAGCAGATCACTTACACACACTCCTTCTTCCACATGGTTATTTTGTTCCACTTGCTCGAAGTTGGGTGTTGTTTTGGGGCTTTGGAGGGGGGGA
This sequence comes from Gavialis gangeticus, assembly GCF_001723915.1. Classification (NCBI taxonomy): domain Eukaryota; kingdom Metazoa; phylum Chordata; order Crocodylia; family Gavialidae; genus Gavialis; species Gavialis gangeticus. The sequence continues at coordinate 21,135,918 of NW_017729029.1, read as the reverse complement.
AGCAGTTTGGATCTCCATTTCTTTCAAGTTATTTTTCATTCGCCACTTGTAATACCATTTAATGGTTACTGGGTTAAATAAACACAGGATACAAGAATGAGAAGAACTAAACAAAAGTTTTATATGTGGACCAATAAAGAACCTCTGCAGATACTCTGTCTGATTCTAACTAGCAGCTGTCTAACTGAGGGACCCTCTCCCCATTCTCAACTTCCTAAGTCTCCTGCTAGGGAGCCTCCCTAAATTATAACACCTATCACTACACCTGCTGTTTTCTGCTTTAATTTAACAACTCAAATACAGAAATCTTTAATCTTTAAATCATAGATGCAAGGTACATGCCTTTAGTGATTTAACCAGTAACATAACTAGAGTGGGGTGAGTGCTGACTGTGAGGTGGCACCAGAATTACCACACTCCTCTCCAAAGTCTTTGCCATGGTAGAAAAAGTCCTGGATGGCCATAGGAGCTGGGCAGGGCAGTACCAAATCAAGCAGTGTATCTGGAGGAGTGGAAGGAGCAAAATGGTGCCCTCTTTGGGAACCTTTGCCAGAACAGACATATAACCCCATGCCCAATATGTCTGTAATTGGGTGAGGGGGGGAAATTGGAGGGAATGAATAAGGCACCATGGACATTTATAGATATGTTCTGGGAATGGGGGGGGGGGGGCTTTAATGAGAGGGGGGGGCTTTAATTAGAGAATCTCTGAGAGCCACTCTAAAACACCCAGAGCATCATATGTATCAGTATCCCTACACTGAAAAATGGTGGCTGGGGCGCTTTAACCAAAGCTTGTTGAATGAACTTTATTTAAAGTGCCCCCACCACCATATTTCAGTGCAGGGATACTGATATATGTGATGCTGGAGTCTGCTGGAGCATAGCAATTACCAAATTACAGCAGACTTAATTAACCAAGTATGTTCTGACAGTCTGCAATTATTACACATGTAGCAAGGCTGCTCTGACATACTTAGGCACTCCAAGACAGGCACTCAGGGAGTGCCCAGCCACAGGGCTAGTTTTGTTACATACAACAGCAGCAGCTCAGTAAGGTAAGTCTACCCTTGCCCTCACTCATGCTTTTTCACTGTCCCCAACACAGTGGTTGGCATGTCCCCACTCCATCCCCATGCTGGGTTCTCAGTCAGTTACTATGCCTCTGGGCTTAACCAAACATGGTTTTCTTGTCCTGCTTTAAAACTAAGCTTAATCAGCAGCTTGGGATCCAGAGCTGATTTGCCTATTTGGATTCTAGAATGTCAGTTCTCTCTCCTTTTTGCATATTAATTTAGCAATCAAGAATAGGGGCATGTAGTGTGTGGCCGTCAGGCTTCGAGTATCCGCTCTCAGGCGGCCCTTGTCCAGGTGTTGGATGTTGGTTGTTCTCTGGGCTCACGTTTTTGGCCAAGCAGGTGTTTCCTCAACAACTCCCCCTCTCCGATCTCGCCTGCCATGACTTGTTGGTTTCTCAGTGGTCGGGGATGGCCGTCTGGTTTACTTGATGGCCTGTGGTTCACCCGACAGTCATTGCATGGTGCTCCACCACCCCTACACCCCAGCCTCACTCCACCTCATGTGCAAAGTTCTCCATTGGTCTCGACCCCTTCAGTGAAGTTGCACCCTCCTGACAGCCATCCATTATGCCTGCTCACCAATGTGGGGTCAGACCTCTCGGTTCTGTCTCTCCCCCGCTTTCCTCCTTCCCTCTAGCCCCTTCTCCTAGGGAAATGAAAAAGAAAACCTCCGAGCCTCTCTCCTTGGCCCTGATACTCAGGGTAGATCACAAGGCCGTCCCCTCAACCCCTTCACATGGGTAAACAGAAAAAAAAATCCGATCACCTAAGGAGACCTAAATTCAAGCTTGCCCCTTAGCGTAACTGCGCCCCTCTCCTACCCTTGTCTTTCCTTCTGTTTTAACTCAGAGCACCCTCTTTACCCTCCGTCAGCCCTGGGAGTTCTTCATGCTCCGCCACTGACCGGGCTGGAAATGGCGGCGATACCCGCCCCGATTGCGACCACCCCGGGACTTCTCTCAGGGTCCTTCCCTCAGGGTCCCTGCTCACCCTGGTCCTTTCGATTCTCCCACCTGGGCCTCCAAACTGTTCCTGGGTCCTTGTTCAGGTCTGGGGTCCCTGTTGCCGGCATCTTCCAGCCTCTGGCTCCCGGTGGTCTGCTGGTTTCGGTGGGACCCACAGTGAAGGTTTCCTCCCTTCCTGGGTCCAGCTGGGGCTCTCTTTCTCCCTCTCTCGCTCTCTTCCTTCCCCCCTTCTGCAGCGTCGGCCACCATTTTTATTTTCGCCAGCTGGCTTCTGGGGTTGATGTCACCAGCTGGCCATAATTGTATAAACAATGGGCTGATGAGCTGCATGGGCTCTTTCTTCTGCCCCTGCTACTCCATGCCTCCTGCCATGGGTAAGTGTTTATTTTTTTCTCTTGTACATCCCTCCCTTGGACATAGTGCCTTTGCTGCTTTTGCAGTTCTCTCAAACTATTATTTTGCATTCATAAAATTAACTTCAGTTCCCGTAGAAACAAGCTTTGGCTTGGCCCCACTAGAGGCTGGGGGGAGAATGTATGACAGGCTGAGAGAATTAAGAAGCAGTGATGAAATACCATGCTTACACTTCTACAAATGCATCAAAAGATACTAATTTGTAGAGGAAAAAGATGGGAGTGGGTCTGCCAGCACTGGTGGTTTTTCCCTCTTTCCCTTTACAAAATCCTTCTCGTGACCAATACTGGCCTGAAACATAAATCACACCATGGTTTTATCAAGAGAAAGTACTTTCTGGAGGAGCAGGGGACCAAAACAATTGAGGAAGAGTTTGAGGCTGTGTTTCCAGAGGATCCAGCTCCCTCCACAATAACTTTCAATTACAGTAACCTTAGTACAGGATGTAGAAGAATAGGTGAAAAACTTCCATACAAATGGGCTTTTTGAAACAACTGTTCCTTAAAGGTTAAAAGCTTTAAACTGTTATTTTCTCTTGAGCCCTTTCCTAACAGAGGTGAGATTTTTATTTCTACTTGAGAAATAATTTCTCTAACCTTTTGTCACACATGCAGCTAAAGAAAATGTTTTTGTACTTCCCCAAAATAAAAAGTAAATCTCCTTTAGGAAATAAAATTTTAAACTAGTAAGTTGAATTAATTTTTGGTTACATATTACAGAGTATATAGTCTGCTCAGGTTGATTTTTTTCCAATTGCTGAACATATTATAAAAGAATGCCATGACCTTTGTGACTTAAATCAAGAAAAAGAAAGTGTAACATATTTAAAGAAAGGATTAAAGTAGTAACTGCTATTGTTAAAGAGGGGCAAAATGTAAGGAAGGTTGGAATTCAGAACACAATAGTAGCATATAATTGCTTTTGCTTCAACAAGATGAGCCATAATTATGTTTTACAAAATATGCAAAGGGTCAGTGCTTCCTATATATGTTCGTAGATATACTTAATGAGAGATATCAAGGTTGCTATCATAATTGGTCAATTGTTTAAAATCATTTTGCAAAGCAAGACTAAGTCACTAATATCTAAAACACTAAGCTCTAATTATTAGGATACCTTTGTACAACTTAGATTTTCTCAAGTGCATGGATGAGGGGGAAAATAAGGATATATCTGTTTCAACCCTAGGGGCATGTCTACACGTGATCTTACATCACCATAGTAATGTGCTATGGTGATGTAGTGTCCGTGGGCATCTACACGTGACCAGCAGCTACTTGGGTGTAGTGATATGCTCCTCCAGTATAGTATGCTGCTGTGGTGAAGTATGTGCTAAAACTAGCCATGCACCACACATACAGCACAGTATGGACTGTTACTGAGCTGTGATTTATCACTTCCAAAAGGGAGTACTGAATCATGGTGCAGTAACATCGCCAAAGTGATACATGTAGATATGCCCTAGGAGTATGTTGTTGGTATAACTTAGCTTTGACATAACTTTTCTAGTGTAGATAAGACTTAATTTTATTTACTGAAAACCAGGAGTACATTTGGCAGCTGCCTGGGCCTACAGCAAGGAACTGTATCAATGTGTTCATAAACTATGAAAGGCAAGATTCACACATGTAAAGACTTCTATACAGTAAATAGCTAAGGAAGGGTGAAACTGAACTCCCTATCATTTTCACATAACAACAGAAATGCCTGATTTTGTTTTCTGGACCAAAAAAACATTGTTCTAAGCTAAATATGTCAGCAGTTCTTATCTGTTTAAAGAAACTTCAGATATTCGTATATTTCCCATGAGTTCCAGTAGAGAGAATAGAAAGAAAACAAAAATCAAATATTGCCATAGGAATGAATTTAAGTATGCCAAAGAAACAGAACAGGTTACTGAACCATAGGTATCAGAAACAATAAAGAAGTGAGCACTGTAATTTCTTTGTGTCATTCTGTTGACCATATGTTAGTTTTGTAACAGTGGCAGCTTCGGTGGTTTGAAAACCTTAGAGATGCATAAGAAATTTAGTAGAATTAATACTTATGCTGGATCAAGAACTGAGAAAAGGGGGATGGGGAGGAACATCTTAGTGAAATTTATAAGTATTTACAGCAGTAAAAGCAAGGTGAAGAAAAGCACTCAATATTTCTTCCTCTTAATTTTAATAAATGGGATGGAATTGTATATCGACTAATCTCTTTAGCTGAACTGTAACTCAGATTTTCAGTGCTCTGTTGTTTTTTGACATACAAATGAATGTGGGGAGGATATAGATGGAGTGAAACCCTATTTACCTTATTAGCTTGTTAGCTTTAGTGATTCTACTCATAAAGTGATAAGGATTTAGCCTCTGCATCCCAGCATCAGGTCATTTACATTTCACAATGTTGCCTTTGTAACTAGGTAGCATTTGTAATAGTTCTTCTACTTGGAATAAGTAAACAAGAGGAGATAGAAATAGTCTTAGAAATTATTTGAAAAGTTTAAGGTAAATCACTATACCTTCTACTTGCTGAGACATGTCCTTTGCTGAGGCACCTTCTGATTAGGTTCACTAACTTAAACTGGGAAGGTGTTACCCCAATCTCACAAATGCCTGTATGCATTCACAGTGCAGTCCTATGGCTTACCCCATCCCCACGCCTGTGCTAAACCCACCTCCTTGAACCTGACTGGGTTAATTTTTATAGCCCACCCGCACACTCACCACAGCACAAGGTTACTAGTTCTTGATTATTTTCATAATGAATCCTTTTATCTTTTTATAAACCACTTGATGTCAGAGATACATGGAGTTCTAGAGTATTTTAACAGTACAGGCTTGTTCATTCTATGGAAAGTAGAATCCATCTTTTCTGAGTACATGACATCACATGGGTGTGATCTTTCTAGCTGGCAAAATCCCTTCTGCTAAGGGTTGGCAAGGCCTGAGTAAGACAGGTAGGGCTGAGGCAGCATAGGCCAAGGAGTTGGCTTCTGGTGCATCTTAGCTGGTTTTCCAGGGTCAAGCAGTAGACAGCAGAGAGGGGTTTAGGGCAGAAGGGCAACCCAAAGGTGTGGAAGCATCCCAGGAGTTTGTCTGAAATGTGCACCAAGACTTCATCTGGGACCAGGGTGTGTCACGCTAAAAAACTCAGGGGCTTCCCCCGTGCCTCCCTTCCCCTCCCCCAACGTGCGTGCACTTTTTTCCCCTTATTTTTCTATTGGTAGTAGAAGCAATACTTCAGGGTTAGTTTTTTAAAATAGCTCCATTACTGCTAGATGATTTCAAAGACTGAACCCATGAACACTAATTGCAATAAAGGTACAGTCCAGTGTTTCCCTATTCAAGTTTTTTTTAAAAAGGCTCAGAAAATAGAACTCAGGAATTGTAAGGAATATTCCCTTTGAGAAAATCAAGTTGATATTATTGAAACTGGTTTGTAATGCACTGGCAGAAGAAATGGCATCAGTCAAACAACATGTTTTTTTCAACTGTCTCAGGAAGTTAATCACAGCAAAAGGGAGGTGTTAATATGTGCACATTCTCTGCACAAAGAAATCTTTCTCCTAAATACTGTACTTGTATTAAAATATGAATAAAATTAAGATGCTGCTGCAGTGAATACAATTGACACTTTTATGAAAATTGGGCAATTTTAAGGTATTTCACTCAAAAAGATTACTTAGCTTATACAAAAAGGAGAATATAAAAGGCATTCTGATTATTAATATGGTATATTTTTGTACTTGAGGAATAATACATTGTCAGATGAGTATAGCATAATGTCAACTGCATAACTGTTTCCTATTTATAAAAGAAGAATTTCAGCTCATAAACCAAGACAAGCTTCTGCTAGTACCTTGTGCTAGTTTCATTCTGGATGAATAGATTCCATCTCAGTATAGCAGTGACTATCTGTCTAGTTTCCAGCCTTTTTCTCACCAAAATATATTAGCTAGATAGCAAGAATGCATGGTCCAATAACTTATATATTTGATTGAAATGGTAAGACCTGGGTTTTGTTCTCAGCTCTGCAGTTGATGTGTTGTTTAATCTTGGGTATATCACTTCACTTTTCTGCAGTGCACCCTTCCCAATCTTTGTCTTATCTGCTTCTATTGTATGCTTTTCGGTTGTGTTAATTTTGAATGAATGGACCCAGAAAGTCAAAATATTGACATCAGCACCACAGTAGAGCATTGAAGAGTTAAATATGGTTCACAGTTCCTAATATAGAAGCACTGGCCTGCTTAATTCCAAGGCAAACACAATTCTAAGGCAAATATTCCTGCCAAAGTTTGCAATTGTATTGATTCAGATAAAAGGAAAAAAGTGAGAAAAAAAATATTCTGAAACAGAAAGTTTGAGGTTATGCTTAACAGATTTAGCCACATTCTATCAAAGTTCCTTGCATTTCTCTATTATTTGATTTACCAGCAAAATTTTTAAGTCACTCAGCCAACCATCCTTTCTTAGGCAAAACTTCCAACCAATGTAAATAAATAATTAAGCCACGAACCTGCTTGGTCCATGATAGGGGTTGGGGGAGGATGGTGAGTCTGTGGGGGGGAGGAGGGGATTGGTTGGTTCATGGGTAGGGCTGTCCCTCTGGGGACGATAGGTTTGGGGCTAAAATAAACCAGTCAGGGTTGTGGGGGAGGGGTGTGTGAGAAGAGTGCAGCCCTGGGACTGGGGTGAGCAAATGGGCTTTCCCAGTCCTAGGGCTACACTGTGAATATATGTAGATGTTAAACAGATAAGGCTAATCCACTCCTGATCTAAGTTACTTCACCTATTCAGGTAAATTCTGCCCAATTTAAACCTCTAAAACCTTAGGTTGATCTTAATGTAACATCTGCACATACCATTTTGTGTAACTTTCCTCCATGTTTCTTAGCATCCAAATGCAATTTATTTAAGAGAAATATGTTTTAAAGGCTAGGCTGGCAATATGGAGAAATTCTGTTCTATATTGGGGAAAAGACAATAGGATGCTGTCCACAAAGAAGAGGTGAATGTTGCATCAGATTTAATTTAATAATGCTCAACAAAGATAAAGCCCAGAAGCCAGTCTTAGTTGTCCACATTATGTTGACTAACAAATACATTTCAAAGACTCAAGAAGGAACATGCAATTTTCAAATGTATGGATCTAAGTAAACTACTATTTTAAAAGGAGAGAAAGTGCATATGTAAATAGATATACTATGAAACAGGCGGTGGTAGTTAAAAAAGAAGGGCATATGAATACATGAAATATTCAGCCTAATTGGATATGCACTATTTTCCTTAGAGGCATAAGGCATCTAGTACACTTAAAGAAAAAAAGTTAGTGATGAATCATAACCTTTTTGGACCATGTTAGAATTTTCCTTAAAAATATCTTCACAACTGAGATTCACCATGTCCCAACTCGGAGCAGTTTATTTCCTGACACATAAATAAAAATATATTGCACACAGTTACAACTTTTTGTATATGGCAAAATGCCAGATGGAGTTAGTGTTACTATAGTAAACCATAAATCATACAGCATTATTTTTCCTTCTCTACTTTTGTGAATGCTGATTTACCAGAAGCCTCAGGTAACTGATCTAAATGTCTCAATTAAAGCAGCATAGCTATTTTAAAAGTTACATATAAAATAGTGTCCCCAAGAAGTAATTTTCAGTGCACAGCAAGGTACAAGCTGGTATATACAATAGATCCAAATACTCACACTCCATCTAATGATGCTATTTATATTAGCTAGCTACATACATACTAACACTTTATGTATTATAATAGATCTAATAACGATATACACTCCTGTATACTGAATGAGGTAAGAGTGAACAACTGTCCATGACAGCTTTTTCCAGAGTACCTGAAGTAACTACAATAGGTCACAGAGGCCTCAGAATAAAATATATTGTTAGAGTAAAATACATGGATTGGCCTTTGTCAGTCATATTTGACATCTGTCCACCTTACTTCTATTAATTAAATGTGTGGCAATAGAATTAAATTCTACTCTTTCAACATTCCGTTTATTCCTGTTAACTGTTTGGATTATGGTCATACTCAGGGATCCCTGTATGATAGATCAGAGGTCTATCATACAGCTGTGTGAAGCTTCGGTCACTGATTCAATTCGGTGGAGATTCAGCCCAATTCAGCAGCTGAATCTCCAAATCCAAATTGAATCAGGAGACGCTTTAATCTCTCTGAATCAAATTGGAGCCCCCCCCCCCAATTGAGTTGGAGAAATTCAGAAAGATTTGCTGATTCGGACATAGACACAACTTTAAATGTTTCTTCTCCGTACTTCGAGGTACCAGGCGACTCATGAATGCTGAGATGCTGCATTCATGGTGCATCCCACAAGAGCATGGGTGCGGGGGGGAGGGTGTCCCCAGTGCACTCAGCAGTGGACCCGGAAGTGGAGCAGAAGAACTTCCAGTCCACTTCCAGGTCTACTGGCAAGCATGCATCACCACCACCCCTGCGCTCCTGTCTCACCATTGCAATGTTCACAAGCCATGCCTGGTACCTTAAGGGATGTAGACAAAACATTTTAAACTGTGTCTATGGATGAGTCAGCATCAAATCTTTAGATTCAGATTTAGACAAATTGAATCATGACAGTGATCTCAATCAATGAATCAAATTGCTGTCCCCAGTTTGGGCTGAATTGAATATGGCCCATTTCACACTTCCCTAGTCTATTATGCTTGGTACTGTTCAAGCAGATTAAAAGAGAATAGCTGTCAAAGTCCATAAAATCCAGGTGACAAGGCAGTCAGTCAGAAGGAAGGGTTATAACATAACATGCTGAGGAAACATTAACATGATGCCTGTGGACCATTACAATTATCTGTTTTTTGCAACTTTGGAAGAGAAGGTGTTATTGGAATGGTATTTACAAAAAACAGAGAAAGACAGGAAAAGGACAATAACAAAAAGGCAAATAGAGAAAGGCAAAGGAAGGCTGAAGGGAAGACAGGATGGGGCAACAAATCACAGAGGAAGGGAAGTTTTGAGAGAAAGGGAACTCAAAGAAAAACTTGGCCTCTAAAACAGTTTATAGACATTACATTTTTTCTAGGTTTAATCTGGACCACAGTTGTCATTATATATGTATGAATGTCTGTAGTTCAAATTAAAATTGGTTCCAGGCCAAATGAACTAATCCTCATTGAAAGAAGATTAAAGTTAATGCAGACTAGGGCAGTCTGAACTAGGAAATTTAAACTGTATTAATATGTATAGATGTTATGTATCTAGAGCTTGCTGTTGCTCATGACCACCACCAGGCATAGCAAGTGAGCACAGTTTTGTGTCCCTGACTGAGTGGTGAGCAGTGGGGATTTACAAGTGCTATTAAGATCAAAATCAAAGGATGTCGTAATTTTTATATACAATTTGCTATTGGTGTTTTCTTTCTATGGGTGGGTGAGCCAGCTGGTGGGGATTGGCCCTTCCAGAGAGTGGGAAAAAGTGGGGGGGTTGTCCAGGGCAAGACCAAGTCCCCCAGTCTTGTCTGGTCATTTCCCTCCAGTGACAAGCAGCACTGGTAGATCTCAGGCTGTTGCAGCTGCACCTTTCCTGGAGTCCAGGACAGAGGTGCTTCTCCTCCTATCTTGAGCCAGTTCTCCGACAAGGCTTCTGCAGCCCCTCCATTGGGGCTGGATACAGATGTTCCTCCAGAGCCAGAATGAGCCCAGAGCCCATGTGTCTGTGTGTGCATGTGTCTTGTGTCTGTGTCTCTTAACATCAAGTCTCAGTCCCAGGCTGCATGACTACAGAATAGTATTTGTCCTAGATTTTCAGTATTGTGTAAGGATCAGGAAATGGTGGGTTTCCCCTTGCAGGCTGGCAGCATTCCAGCCTGAAAGGGGCTACTTGTGGCTGCAGTGAACAGGATGCAGGGGACACCAGTTTATTTGCGCACCTATACACATGCATGTGGCCAGGAATACAGCTAGGCAGAGTGGAGAGCATCTCCTTGCAGGTAAGTTTATAGGGGGAGAGAGGGACATTGGAGGGTGGGGGAGATTGAGGCCCCCACAGTGAGGGAGATGCTTCCCCTTCACACTGGAGTTGTATTCCCCACCCCCCCCAACTGCTGCTGGGCAGGCAGGTGGTGCATGGCTCCCAGGGGAAAGGCAGAAGGGGGTGGGGCAGGGTAGGGAGGGTAGTCTTGTGCCTACAGTGGGCCACCTACATCCATCCCCAACAGGCTCTGCTCCAGCAGTGCTGCTGGCAGCAGAAGGGAGAGGGGAGGGAGGCAGGTATGTGTCCTGCCTTTCCATTTTGTAAAGGTGGTCACCCTAGTGTGTGTGCATGTGTTTGTGTGTGCATGTGTCTTAGAATGTGCGTGTGTGTGGTTGTGTGTGCATGGGCAACAGGTGAAGCCAGACAATCCCACCCCACCTGCACCCCTCCCTGGCAGAGCCAGCAGAACCCCTACTAGGTGTTTTCCCATGGGGAAAAACAAACCATGAACAATACTATTGTATATTGAAATGAAAACATTGCTGTATTTATATGTTAAAAACAGTGAATGAAGGTGGTAAAAAAATACAGTTTGAGCCAGGAATGAATCCCTGTTGTTCCCCAACTCACAAGAGTAACTAGCGCCCCCTGCTGTCTCTACTGCAGAAGTATACAAATGCATGTAAACCTCCCTGATGATCAATGATTGTGTATTAAACCTTATTTCAAATTGAAATTTGATTTGCACTGTGTGATGCAAATCAATTAACATGTTTAAGAAAATGGTGAGCATGTCTACAAATGGCTTAAAGCAGCAAATTTAATCTGAAGTTCACTAGTATAGGTGCCTGTTCTGCTTCTGCTGGCCAAATATCTTTGTGGCCTCTGCCTGAAGCATTTTCTTCCCTGAGATCCCACAGATGAGCAGAGGCAGGAAACAACATGGGCCCTGGTACTTTTGGAAAGCTGACCTTCATGAATGTTTTTTTGTTCCATAATGAACAGGGTCTCAGATCCACCATATTATGGCTGTGCCTCCACCACAATAGGCTGTAGCTATCACCCTTGTAATGTAAGGTATTGTTCTAGCCATCTAGTACTAGTCAATTCGTTAGCATGTAAACTTAATAATACTAATAACTGACAAAGGCTGGACATGTGGTGTTATAGTTATTCATAGATATGTGAAACAAAGCAGGGACTTCACACAAATGCACAGAGCCTGGCAAACGAGCAGGAAGAATTGGAAGTCCTTTCACAGACACAGAGCTATGACGTGATTGGAATAACAGAGACTTGGTGGGAGTTTGCATGGCTGGAGCACTGTCAAGGATGGGTATAAATGGTGATGTTGTCGTGGTCTGCTGTAGACCACCAAACCAGGAGGAAGTGGTGGATGAGGCTATCTTCAAACACCTAGTGGAAGTTTCCTGATCACAGGTCCTGGTTCTCATGGGGGACTTCAATCAGTTTGACATCTGCTAGGAGAGCAATACAGCAGTGCACAGGCAATCTAGGAAGTTTTTTGGATAGTGCTGGGGACAACTTCCTGGTCAAGTGTTGGAGCAGGCAACATGCTCCAAGGCCATGCTCTTCCTGACCTGCTGCTCACAAACAGGGAAGAATTGGTGGGGAACGTAGAAGTGGCTGGCAACTTGGGCAGCAGTGACCACAAGATGATAGAGTTCAGGATCCTGAAGAAAGGAAGGAAGAAGAACAGCAGAGTAAGGACCCTGGACTTCAGAAAAGCAGATTTTGACTCACTCAGAGCACTCATGGGAAGGACCCTCTGGAAAGCCAGGCTGAGTGGGAGAGGAGTCCAGGAGAGCCAGCTGTACTCTAAAGAAACCTTACCAAGAGTGCAGGAACCAACCTTACCAATGTACAGGAAGACTAGCAAGTATAGCAGAAGATCAGGTTGGCTTAGCAGGGAACTTTTCACTAAACTAAGTCACAAAAAGGAAGTTTATAAGAAGTGGAAACTTGGACAAATAACTAGGGAAGAATATAAAAGCATTGCTCAGATGTGCAGGGATGAAGTCAGGAAGGGCAAAGTGCAATTGGAGTTGCAGGAGCAAGGGATGTGAAGGGTAACAAGAAGAATTTCTACAGGTATGTTGGTAGCAAGAGGAGGATTGGGGAGGTGTGAGTCCCTCACTGAATGGGAGAGACATTCTTCCCCTGTGCATGTTTATTGAAAATCCCTCCTCTGTGCCATTGACTCTTAAGAGTGTGACATATCTAAACATGCAATTCTAAATAATGAATTATAAAAATTAAATTACACTACAATAAAGATTAAATACAGATAGATATGCCACCTTAAGTGTTAGTGTGCCTTTAGTTTCATTACTATTATATACTGATTGGAAGCTGCAAGAATGGTGTACAAAATAAAATATTAATATTTAAGAAGCCTGCAAGTAATATTTTTAATTGTAAATCATGATATACCATCTAATATAAATACATGACAAAGTATTGCTAACTACCATGCATATAGTAGCTCTTCAGTAAGAATGTTACTCCACAAGTTCTACTGTGATATCTTCATCTCCATCTTAACAGCACAACAAAATACTCACCATTTCTTGCTTACAGCACTACAACAAACTTTAAATTTACTGGATGTCCAAATAGCTCCATATTTTGGATTTTATGAATACAATTCTGGTACCACTGAATATGCAAGTAACAGCCCAGTCCTGTAATTTTTGCTCTTCTTAAACACAAGCTGGTTTGCTATAACAGCATTCTAAAAACAAAAATACACTGGAAGCCGATCATTCTTACAATATGTAATGGTCATGACTGTGTGTTAATTTTAAACCTTTTCAAATGACAGTCTTTAGATATGCAACTGTACAATAGGATCAAGTTCTGAATTTGTTTTTACAAGGCACTGAGGAAAGATTTCAGACCCATGCTAATTGAGCTTTCCGAGTCCTCATTAATATATGCCCATATGGGCCAACTCCTAGAATAGTGATAAAATCTTTTAATAAGAAGCATACTAGGGACCTTTAAAAATGTTTAATGTTTTTGTCATATTTTAGAAGCATGCCCTAATGGTAAGAATGTTAGAAATACTTTAGGTTCTAATCCTATCAGTTTCCCTGACTTTAGAACGTCATTTATTTGAAAAGAACAATACATTTACAGGTCACCTTTAAGAAAATGTCATTATTATTTTACCATCTAGAAAGTAAAACAGCACTACTGCAGGTGCTTAATGTATGTGAGTAGTCCCAGTGCCTTTTATGGAATTAATCATGTCTCCAGTCAGGTATGTCTGTGACACTTTAGAAGTGAACCAAACCTGTGATATCTCCCTTATCGGCACTTGTTGTAGCGATGTTTTGATATTAACCCCATATTGGAATGCATTACTAGACTCATTACCTTCTTCTGCCGCAGATTTGAGACAAGTGGAGTCTTGTACTTCCTGTCAGATGATAGGCATTTTTACTTTAATCTCTTTGACTAGAACCTTATTGGTCCACTACTTTTAGACCACAGAACAGACTGGCACCCTTTGTTTCATTCATGCTAATGAAACAGGCACAATTGTATATGGTGCTTACAAGGAACTCTCTTCTAGGAGTATGACACTAATGGGTGATTAAAGTGACGCAAAATAGCACATCCACACAAGCTCACCATCTATTTATCTGGAGGTATGTGGCAAAAAGATAAAAGATTAAAACCACAGAATGTGTGCACATTACGGACTTACATAAAGCTCAGCATTTGGGTCAAAGTCCTAGACAAGCCCAGTTGACAAGCTGTCTCTTGGATGGTATATTAAAGGCTTACTTTTCCCTGTGAACAGCTTTTAACTACTGAAACTCCCCTGCATTACACTGACAGGATGAGTTTAAAACTCTTTAATGTTTTCTCATCTTAGGACCTCAGTCCTGGCAAATAAGCCTCATAGCTCTGCCTAATACTTATGAAGATCCTCATCCAAATTAATCCCCCAACAATTGTTCTTTGAATTCTCTGAAGTTGCTTATCCTGAGATGGTTTCAAAAAGGGCATAGGAAGGATAAAATCAATAAAGGCAAGGAAAGGGCAAAACTACTCCATACAGAACACTATGATACAAATCAATGATTCACCCTCTCATTAAGGACTGCAGTGAATTTCATGTAACCTTTCTCATAAAATGAATAGAAGTATGGTGGATTTAGATACTGGCAGTTAATTATTAGAGATACTCAATTTTTTTATGAGGATAAAATGTAACAATTAAGACTAACTGTGAGAGGAGATGACAGACCTATATGAATTAGGATGGTATATATCAGCAAGTTAGACAAATTTATTTACAGTCTTATAAAAGATGTAGAATGGAAGAGCCAATGAAACTGAAAAGGAAAACATTTGAAAGTGAGAAAAGGTTATTGTCATATCACAAACAGCCAGTGAAGCTCATTTGTTGAAGATGGAAGCTTGAAGCATATGAATATATCAGGATTCTAAATGAATTATGGCATCTATATCTTAATTAGGCAGATTTTAGTTAAAGTGTTCCCGCTGCCATTTTGAAACACAGGATCCTGAATGTACAGGATGCTGTGGGCTTTTTAATTAGAGCATCTCCCAAAAGCCGCTCTAATTAAAATGCCTCTCCCTTCCCTGCCCCGCTGTTCCACCCTGGAGCATGTGCAAAGGTACCCATAGTGTGGACTGTAATCTGGTTCCTTCCAGAGACTATTCAAACTTTGTTACAGTCCCCCTAGTACAGCCTGTCTAGTGGGTGTGGAGGACCATGACTTTCTGATCCCTCGACCTTGCCTCTTGCAAAGAACAAGAATAGATTAAAACACATTATAAATGATTAACAATAAACTATAACCTTTAAAGCCATTTATGGTGTTATACCAAACAATATATACACTTAAAACTATAAATGCCTGTTTAAAGCAGATGTCTGCTCAGGTCATCCAGAACTTGATCTAATCTCTTCCAAGTTCCCATCTCTGACTGAGCCTTCTTGCTCACTTCCTTGAGGAGGAGGTTTATAATCTTGCTCTGCCCCTATTTCCTTTCAGTGGTTAATCCTCTTTAGGTTGAGATAGAGCATATATCAAAGATTAAACTTATTTCTCTAGAGCAGTCTATTGGACTCTTCACTAAGTAAAATCTAGGAGCATTTGCTATATTTTAGACAGTTTAAAACATTTGGGAACTTTCAAGCCAAACTGTGTCCCCTGGCAGCAGCTCTGATAGTGGTTTTGCTCTGCATTGAATATTGAAGTTTCCTTGCTGCTGAATGCTGGGTTTCCCTCCCCAGAGAAAGGGTCCCAAGTGTCACAGTGGAAGCTGAATGAACAAGCTGGGTCTAGTGGCAGTGGAGTTCTGAGTGACACGGAAGCTGGATGTCCCTTAATTGAATGGGTTTATTAACTTACGCTTGCTAGAGCGCAGGTATGGAGTCTTCAGTTACAGTTAACAACACACAACAGGGGGGGACCTGTTGTCCCACGGGGTTCGCCGACAGGCCCTTGCTTTCTACTCCTGGTGCCGGAGCCCGGAAATAAGTGCGGCTGCCTGTCAGGTAAGTCCCAGGGATGGTCAACAGTTTATAAAGGAAAACAAATAACGAAACAGAACTGTAACGCGTCGGTGTCTCCAGTCCACAGAACAGCTGGGTAGCCGAGGTGATTGCTGAAGTCAGGAGCCAGGTAAGTCACGCCGAGGTTGCAGTCAAAGTCCGTAGGGGTGATCCCAAATCATGGTCGAAGATAGTTGGAAGCCAAAGATCAATACAGTTAGCAATACAGAACTCCAGGCAGGGAGAGAGGCCAATAGGCCCAAGGGCCTAACTGGAGGACAGTCCCTGAAGGAATCAGCCTCTGTCTCCAGTTGTGTGGGTCTCTCTCTCCCTGTGGGAGGGGGCTCGCTAGCCTTTTATCAGAATTTGGTAGCCAATCAGAATGTATACTCCACAGAACTTTCTAGTCTGATTATATAACATAATTGGGCATGCTCACTGTTATCCTCTCTCACACTGGGCATGCATCTGATAGGGAAACTAGGTCACCCTTGAGTGACAGGCCCATAGGTCATGCAAAGGTCACGTGCAGGGCCTGTTACTATGGCGCTTACAAGATAGCCTCTGCACTGGCAGCACTCACAGAGCAAATTTCCAAGACACTGAAGTTTTTAGTTCAGCATTTTGCTTTTAAAATTTCTGTAATTTTTTTGTGCTGCAGTGACAGCACAAGCCAAGGGTTCAGAACATGAGTCCAGGGTTGAACCTAGTTGCCCATACACTTCATCTAGGTCTGACTGTTACATCTTGTGGCCTTATCTATTTTGACAGAAGTAAACTATTTTCTGGCAAGTATCATCATTGTTCAATTCTGATTTGCTCCAGTCTAGTAGCAGATGCTTTTAAATCTGTGTTCGGAATCAGGTTGGAACGCTAATATCAGGTTTAAAAAGGGGTGGACATTGGGTTATTACTGTTAGCCGAGGTGACCAGACCTGAGCAGATGAGAATGCCAGAGCATTTGACCACCTTGGTTTTACATTAAAAAAACAGGATTAGTTGTGACAAAGATGTAAAACAGAACAAAAATTTATTGAAGAACAAGAACAAGGGGAAAGGGAATGAGAGAACAACATCACAATGGATAATATGTGTATAATATCACAATGGAACAAAGCAGAAATCACAAACATGAACAAACAACAAGCTAATATCAATACTTCACCAAATCCAATGAAGAGAATGTCAATTGAAACCAAAACAGATTTAGTCAAGGTAGGAGGAGTTAAGTCCAATTGATGAGGTGATCCTAAAGAGGCACAAACATGCCACAAGCCTACCCCCTGGTCAGCGTCCCAACTCAAAATCACCCCAGAATTCTGTGTTACCTCAATGCAGGCAGGCATGAATGACTCATGCCCCTGGAGACTGGGGGGGGGGGCATGGTGATG
>NW_017729029.1:21097297-21118424 GCF_001723915.1 Gavialis gangeticus | reverse complement strand
CTGGAGACTGGGGGGGGGGGCATGGTGATGGTGGGAGTGTGGCAGCGTGAGTGGTGGGAGTGGCGGGAGCATGGCGGTGGTAAGTGGGTGAGCTTCTGCAGACACTGCCGGAGCTGTCAGGGTCAGTGACCACCCACAACCACTGCCAGCAGCATCAGTGGCAGCTAGCAGGGATCGTGAACCACCCACAGACATCGCCGGTGGTGCCAGCAGTGAGTGGTGAGTAGCAACTGCCCGCAGGTGCCAATGACACTTTTTGTAGGGGATGCACCGCCAGACTCAGGGGGTGCACCTGCACCCGCATGCACCCCCTATGCATAACCCCTGCAGGCAGGCTCTTTCTCTGGCCTAAGTAAGCCACACTTGGGGACTGAGGTGTACAGGTGAATATATCACAGCAGCATCATTCTGTTACAGAGGAGCCTTACTTCTTCACTCTTCCTTCACACTTACTGCACAGATATCAAGCAATAGCCACTGCACTTACAATCACCAATTAATAACATACTCCACATACCACACCATGATACTGCACTCTGCCACAAAGCCAAGGGTTTGTGGAGACCTTGTATATTTTCATCTACAACATATCACCTCATTCTCAATTATCCAGTCATGCTATTTTGCCATCCATCAATCATCCCTATCATCAATCATTTCTTCTTTGCATGTTGCCACTTACCCATCAATCACAGTGGTTAGCTCACTTTACCTCAGACAAGGCTTCAGACTTTCCTGCCATTCTTACACTCACTACCATGCATGCTTAATCAATTTAATTGGGTCAGTGGTGAAAAATGTCAGTGTTTCTAGGATGTTATAACAAATTCTTCAAGTTACTCAACAATGCACATGCACAAAGTGCATCAGGAGAGGGGACCAAAGTAAACTTTAGTTTACAATGCTGACAACATGGCAGAACATGGTTGATATATATATATTAAAACTTTTCTGGAAGTAATTTCATCTTCTGTTGCTCTCTGCCTAACTGGTGCTCTGGAAAATGCCTGGGGTTATGAGAAACTTCCCTGGTAAATGTTCAATAGTGAAAGAAAATCACATTAGTCATGGTCAAAATCTTTGAATTTTGGGTGGAAGGTCATCCAAGGCTTCGGATCTCAGCTGTTCTATCAGGTGTTTATTATCTGTTTCTATTTTAAAATTCAGACCAGTCAAGTAAGAATTGAGCTGTCCACAGGCCTAAGTGATTGCCAAGGATTCTTCTTCCTCTTCAGCATAGCATTGCTCAGTGTCTGTAAGACCTCTTTATATAAATGCAACATGTATATTATAAATGCAACTTTTATATATATATATAAAAGTTTCCTGGTTCTGTCTGAATGAGTACTACTCTGAAAAATATAAACATGAATCTGCTGTGACTACTGTGGGATATTTTCCTGAATACCGTACTAAAACAAGTGGTGACCCTAGTAATTCTTTGACTGCATTGAACATCCCTTGTTGGGCATTACTCTGGAACCACATATTGCATCTGTTAAGGTGATCTCTTAAGAATTTAGTTTGCTGTGCTAAATTTGGGGGGAAAAATATTTCTAAACTGGTTTACCATACCATCAATCATCTTATGGCATGAATATCTTGGGGGTTCAAACGAGGCATGCAAACCCTTTATTTTGTCTTGGTCTGGCTGAATTCCATTTTTTTCTTAATGATATCTCCAACACATTTTATTTGTTCCTTCCCAAATTCACATTTCTCATCCAAGGTGAGACCAGATTGCTGAAAGTTTCACAAAACGGCATGTACAGTTTCATTGTGTTCTTGTTTATTTTTGCCATATACCAACATGTCCTCTACATGGCAAAGTATGCTACAAAGATACACCACAATCTGAAAGATTCATTTTTGGAAATGTTCTGGTGCTGGCAGTATGCTAAAAGGAAGACAATTGAAATATATCTCCTGAACAGTTGTAATTAATGTACCTAATAGCCTAGCTTCTTTGGCAAGAGGATTTCCCAAACCAAGCTGTAGAATCTAATTTAAAAAATACATTAGCTTTTGACAACTGACACAGTGACTGTTGTACTGCAGGAAGCAAGCAACTTTCTCTGCTTACTTCTGTTAAGTTGAGTAAGAGCCACACAAATGCAAATTTTACCATTGGGTTTTGGTACTACAACTATTCTTGCACACCAGTCTGTGGATTCATCTATTTGGTTTACAATCCTCATTGCTTTCATACTCTTTAATTCTTCCTTGACTTTCTGTTGCAAAAGACTGGGGATGCGCTAAGAAGTTGTCAGAGCAAATGGAGTTGAAGATGGCACCAATTTAATTTGATATTTTCCTGATAGCTTCCTCAACCCAGTGAAGACCTGAATATTATATCTGTGTGTGGTTTTCATTTTGCCATTAATAGAGTCCATTTTTTCTACTGGGCATAGTCCCTATATTGCTGGCAATTCCAGTAAGGGGAATGTTAACCCTTGCACTACATAAATAGGTTGAGAAGATTTTTCCTCTTTTTTCCAATTTTTCCTTAACTGGTAACACACTTCTATTGCAGTGTTACTTGCCCCTCTATGAATTTCATCTGACCTTTGCAGGTCTCCATCCCAGGAGTGATCATAATCTTTTGTAGGGATTGCTGTAAGTGTAGCTCATATGTCTATTTTGAATATAATGATTTGACCATTGAGATGTACTTCAGTGTCTCAAGCTGTTGATTCTTCTAGTGAAGATATAGTTCTGAGTAACATAGGTTCATTGTCACCTGATGCTACTTCCCTTTCTTGAATTCTTTCCACTGGCTTGTATAATATTCACTCCTTGTAAAAAGTCCTTTCTTGTGGTACCTCCTGCATTCTGTATTTATTGCTGGATATGATTGCCAATTATGCTCTGGTGTTTTGCCACATCTGCCACACCTTTCACTCTAGACATTTCTTGATTACTTTTTCTCCATTTTTTTTCTGTTTTTATATTGTATCTTGGATGTGAGTGTCTGTTCCCTCTTAGATCTTGTCCATTTATTATATCAATGATATCCAATGATCCTTCAGGTAAATTGTCAGCCTGTAACTCATACTGCAGTTTCTTTATTTTTTTTTGCATCTTAACTTTTGTTATGGTTTTTGCTACTTTGTGTTCTGGATCTAAGTGCAGTTGTGCTCAGAAGCTTGCATCTCTGATGCCTACAACAACCCCATCTCTTTAAGGAGTTTGTTCAAAATTTGATAATTTTAGTATTTAGCAAAAGTGTGATGATAAAACATTCAGCTGTTCCCCTCATTCCTGGTATCTCGTATTAAAATTAGTTCTTTCATATATAATGTGGTTTCCCCCCTATATAATGGGCCACAAAAATCTATCTAATCTTTTTCTAGCCTTTCTTTTCCTCCGAAGCGAGGGCACATCAAATATCAATTGCCATCTCTTTCATGGAAGAGAATGGGGTATTACACTGATTTTCCTCTGTTCTTTCTGCTAAATCTGAAACCTTCCAGAATGAATCAAACCTTCTGATCAAGCAAGGCCAGCTGCCTCCATTCCCACAGTTAAGTTTCTCCAACAGAGCCATCTGTGTCATAGTTGCACTGAGCTTTCAATCTGTCTTCTCCCTGATGCAGAGCACATAGTCTCTCCCTGACTGGCAATTTGGGGACAACTCATTCTCTCTCTCTCTCTCTTTTTTATTCCATATAGAAAGGAATCAGGTCCACTTCTAACACCATGTGGTGTTAGGGAGACAAAGGGCACTTACACAAGTTATATTTTTTGCCAAATCAAGTCCTATAACTATGTGCTCTACAGCTATAGCATAGTAAACATGCAGAGTACTTTTAAAGTGGCCAATAGCATGAAAAATTAGCCCTCATCAAATGAGGTATTAGATTAAAGTGCTCTAAAGCACCACGCTTCAGGGAACTTGTGTTCCCTTGAGAGTTAATTTTTCATGCTTTGTGAGACTGGGCTGGTGTTCATGATGGTGAATACCAGCCCAGCCCTGCCCCAGGGTGGTCAGTGGGGAAGGGAAAAGGAGCAGCATATAGCTATGAGCTGGACTTGACCTAGCCAGTACTGGAGGGGGGCCAGGAGGAGAACGGAGCCCCTTCACCTTGCAGAACCCCCAGTTACCCCATCTGGGTTATCAGAGGAAGCTAAGCTGGGCTCATGAGGCAAGGGGGCTCCTTTCCACCCTGCAGCTTCAGCCAGGCCAAGCCCAGATGACAGCCCAAGAGGCCCAGGCAGGGGGTGGGAGAAGGGATCTTCCCTCACCTCAGGGAACCAGCCTGGATTCCCTTAATACTTCAACTAAAGTAGCTGGGGGAGCACAAGATGAGGGGACTCCATTCCCCTCCCCACTTGCCCCAGATCTAGTCTGGCCAAGCCTCAATTGCAGTTCCATGCTGTTTCCTTCTCCTCTACCTTCCTCCCTTGCTGACCAGGGCTGGTGCAGGCAGGTTCGAGCTCCCAATCCAACAGGTGAACATTTGTTGTGTTGTGGGGGTCTCTAACTCATGGTACTTTTTGTAAAATGCCATGAGTTAAAGTGGTACCCTAAACATCTGTAGGCACCCAGAGACACATTCAGGCACAATGTGGGTTTTAGTTTGGCTTTATGCAGGGATTACCCAGCATTTATTACAGCTCCCCTATTACAGCCTATACCGTCAGTGTGGAGGGCCAGGACTTTGTGATCTCTCCACACTGCACTTTTGCTTAAGTACATAGTAATAAACCGAGCTGGGCAAATAGCATATTTTTTGGTTTGGTTCCCAAACAGGAAAAAAGAAAAAAAGAAAGACTTTGACTTTTTAAATACTTTATTCAGGGGTTTGGGGTACAAAAATTTGCCCCTCCAGGGTCCAGGTCCAACAGAGAAAGCAAAGACAAACAAATTACCATCAAACTAAGAGCACCATGTCGTTACATTCATAACATCACACTGTGACAGACCCCTTCACTGTATTACATGTCATGCCTAACATGCCATTATGCAGTTGGGACACAGGCCACAGACATGCAGACCAACGCCCTATATAAACAAATGATTCCTACCCTGCTCTATCCAATCATACATGTGACAATACCTTCAACTTCCCACACAAAGAAAAAAGCAAAAAGCAGCCTGGTGAGGACCCAGGGCATGGCACAAGCTGGGAGTCACAGTGCTGAGCCTGCCCGCTCGCCCTGACCGGTTATGACATTAGAGCGTGCATTGAAGATGGCCGTCCTCCATGTGGCACAGTGCTCCCTCAAGGGCCCAGCCCTCAAAGGCAGGCACTGCCTGCCAGAGCACAGTGTGCTCAAACTCCAGTGAGAGGTACACCTGCACCAGGAGGCCGAAAAGCCACAGGGCATCATCTGAGCCAGTTCCTGCAAGCTAGTTTCGGTGGCTCTTGAGAAAGGCCTTCTTAGTCTGACCCAGTAGAAAGTTGGCCAGGCAGATGGTGCCCTACTCGGCCAGCCAGTATGGGTAGGAGCACATGTATGTGGTCTCTGAGAGGCTCCTATCCAGCGCTCACAGTGGCAGGTTGAGGGTGACAAAGAGCAGCCACAGGCGGGGACAGTCAATGAAGGCATGAAAGAGGTTCTCCTCAATGCCCCTGGGGCAGAAGGGGCAGGTGGTCAAGGTGTCTGGGTCAAAGTAGGACACAAATGTGACAGTGACTAGGATACCATGCAGCAGCTGCCACTGCAGGTCACCAGTCTTCTTGATGGTTGGCAGCTTATGCAATGTGCACCAAGCTGGGTGGGATGGTAGGGAATCTGGCAGTCCCAGGTTCCATCGCCACATTGTATGGGGGCAGCCTGCCAGCACCTGGGCATGGGGGATGTGAACCACCCAGGCATATAGGCTTCTATGGAATAGAAAAGCAATGGGGCAGCCCATGTCACTGTCAGGAGGCACAGGGAGTGTTAGCAGGGTGCCAGGCCTGTTGGCCAGCTCACTGGCCATGGCTCAGGTGACTGCCAGTGCAGGAAAAGCCTTGCTCAGGGCATCTGTGGTGCAGGGGACCTGGTGTGCCCAGAGTTGGTCTTCTAGGGTAGCTGCTGCCTCCAGTGGGAGGGCAGCCTGAATGTCATGCAGAAGACGGCCCATGCTGCAGACAGAGTTCATGCCCAGCTGGGTGGCCAGGGCCCCGGGTGAGAGCCAGGCCAACCAAACAGGGTCAAGGAGATGGTTCAGGCAGAGGACACACACCTGGATAAGGGCAGCCATGAGGCTGGTGGAGGTCAGGCTTGGCATGGGACACTTCAGTGGTGTGCTGTGCACCAGGGGCTCCCTCAGCAGCTGCAGGAACTGCAGGTGCCAGGCTGGGGGATGTAGGCAGAATGTGGCCTGCCAGGCTCATACCATGCCATGGTAGAAAGATGCTAGCACTGCTGAGTTCAAGAGCATGAGGTCCAGCAGGAAGAGCTCCTGGTCAAAGCCGAGGGCCCCCACCCTCTGCAGGAACTGGCACACCAGTTGTTGCCAGGGTAGCCTCTCCTTGCTGTAGAGATGTCGCTGAAGGGCTTGCAGGTGGAAGGTGGCCACCTTGCTTGCCAGGTCAGCCAGGCTCTGCCCCCCGCTTGGTGACAGGTAGGTAAAAGACAGCTCATGGGAGCCAGTGGCATCTGTCCCAGAATAAATCCCAAAAAGAAAGGAAGACTTTTGACTTTTAAGAAATGTTTATTCTGGGGAGGGTGACAAATAGGGTGCACTAGAGATCATGTACAGGTTGGCCCGAAGATCTGGGCCTCAAGGACAAGGCCTGGGCTCATGGCCTGCAAAGCCTGCTTGCACATTCTAGACAAAAAAACCCAAAAAACAGAAAGAACAAAAGAAGTATGTACATAAATACATATATACAGTTCTTGTCAGTGGGGATGCCCGGGGGGCCTCAGGACATCAGGGGTCAGCCCACATGGACAAAACCCGAGGTCTCGGCTCACTTGATGTGCCTCTGCACCTTGAGCAGCTTGTGGCATTACAGGGCAAGGAGCAGGCATCCCCCCTCAACTCAGCACAGTGCCCCCTTGACAGCCCAGCATTCCTCAAAGGTGGACATCATCTGCCAGAGGCCCGCATGCTCAAACTCAAGTGAGAGACAGGCCCACACCAGCAGGTAGAAGAGCTGCAGGGTTCATCCATCCTGGTCCCAGTGAGCTGGT
Organism: Gavialis gangeticus; assembly: GCF_001723915.1. Classification (NCBI taxonomy): domain Eukaryota; kingdom Metazoa; phylum Chordata; order Crocodylia; family Gavialidae; genus Gavialis; species Gavialis gangeticus. Next base: position 21,111,296 of record NW_017729029.1, on the reverse strand, counting down.
TTCACCAGCTCTTCAGGGTGGCCATCTTGGCTTGGGCCACCAGGAAATTGGTCAAGCTGACTGCAGCCTACTCAGCTGCCCAGTATGGGAAGGAGTAGATGTAGGTGTCCTCTGAGAAGTCCTAGACCAGTGCCCGAAGCAGCAAGGGTGACAAAAAGCGACCATAGTCAGGGGCAGTCGAGGAAGGCATGGAAAATGTCCTCTTCCAGCATCCCTGGGCAGAAGGGACAGGCCACCAAGGCGGGGGTCCAGGTGGTGCACAAAAGTGCCAGAGGCCAGAATGCCATGCACCAATCTCCACTGGAGGTCGCTGGTCTTCTTGGCAGTGGGTGCCATGTACAGTATGCACCATGCTGGGGCTCCAGACCACACCGGGTGCTGCCACCACACAGTGTTGGGGCAGCTGGACAGCACCTGGGTATGCAGGGTGCACATCACCCACACGTAGAGTCCCTTCTGGGGCAGTGTGCCAAAGGGGCAGCCTGTAGTGCTTCTGGGGGGACAAGGAGCCTAAGCAGTGTGTTGAGCCAGTCATCCAGCTCACTGGCCACCGCTAGGATGACCAGAAGTGGTGGAAAGGTGTCACCTGCGGCATCCATGGTGGGGAAGGCCTGGTGAGCCTGGAGGTAGCCTTCTAGGATGGTGACTGCTTCAGTCTTGACAGCCCTAATGGCCCAAAGATGCAGTGCAGATGGAGCACAGTGCCAGCCGGGCAGCCAGGGCTTTGGCTGACAGCCCTCCCTACTGAGCAGGATCCAGGAGGTGCCCCAGGTGGGTGGTGTGCACCTCGATGAGAGCAGCCACGAGGCTGGTGGAGGCCAGACTCAGCACAACATGGTGCAGGGCCGGGTTGTGGACCAGCGGCTCCTGAAGCAATTGCAGGAAATGCAGGCACCTGGCTTGGGGACAGAGATGGAAGGCAGCCCGCCAGGCCCACACCATGCTGCGGTAGAACGGGGAAAGGACCATCCCATTCAGGAAGGTGAGGCCCAGCATAAAGAGCTCCCAGTCAAAGCCAAGGCCCCTCACTTGGTGCAGGAACCGGCACACCAGCTGCTGCCATGGGAGGTGGCCCTCAGCATACAGAAGCCACTGGAGGGCTTGCAGGCTGTAGGCAGCCACCCTGCTGGCCAGGTCGATCAGACCCTGGCCCCCCTCAGTGGTGGGAAGGTAAACAGCAGCTCACAGGAGCCAGTGGCCTCCATCCCAGAGGAAGTCCACTGGGAGCCACTGCAAGCTCTTGAGTAGCTCTGGTGGAGGATCCAGCACAGTGCACCGGTGCCACAGGGTCGCCACATCCAGGTTGTTGGTGATGAGTCCCCGGCTGTGGTAGGAGAAGGTGGGCAAGTGCCAGCACCAGTGCTGCAGGTGGGCCTCCACTCCCTCCACCAGGTCCTCCCAGTTGTGGGCTGCAAAGGTCGGCAGCCCCAGGAACAATCCCAGGGCTTTGAGGCCTTCCCAGTGCCAGGCAAGGCCCCCCAGCAGGTCCGGAGGTGGTTTGCCGGCCCACGTCTCAAGCAGGAGTGTGTCACTCTTGCCCAAATTGTTGCAGGCTGATGCAGCAAGCTCGTAGGTGCATTGGCAGTCCACCATTGCCCGCACATCCTCCTGACTGCCCAGAAAGACTGTCTCATCATCTGCATATGCCATCACCCAGATCGGGGGGCCAGTGGTCGGGCCCAGTGCTGGTGGCAGGGCTCAGCCAGTCAGGTGATGTCGCACAGCATGCAGCAGCAGTTCGATGGCCAGGGCATAAAGCATGTCTGAGAGGGGGATGCCCTGGTGTATGCCGTGATGCACTGGGACTGGGGAGCACAGCACAACTTTCACCTTGAGCAAGCTGAAGGCATCATGGTACAGGACCCAAAATGCCGTGATGAAAAGAGGCCCAAAGCCAAAAGCCTTGAGGGTGCTGAGCAGATACCAGTGGTTGACGCAATTGAAGGCCTTCTCCTGGTCCAGGGAGACCAAGCTGATGTCCAGGCCAAAACGCTCCGCAGCCATGAGCAGGTCACACAATAGAAACAGGTTGTCATGGATGGTCCTGCCTGGCACACAGTACCTCTGCTCAGGCCCGATGATGGAGGCCATGACTGTGCGGAGATGGTTCACCAGGAACTTATAGTCAGCAAACAGAAGGGAAATGGGCTGCCAGTTGTAAAGGCAGCTGAGGTCCCCCTTCTTGGGCAGCAAAGTGAGCACTGCCCAGTGGCAGCTGGCCAGCAGGGTACCATCAGCAAGGCTTTCATGAAAGACACGGAGGAGGCTGGGCCGAAGGAAGGGCCAGAAGGCTTTTTAAAATTCCACAGACAGTCTGTCAAGGCCTGGGGCCCTGCCCGAGGCAAGCCTCACCACAGCAGCCTCGAGCTCTGTCAGGGAGAGTTCACACTTCAGGGCCTTGACCTGTGAAGTGCAGAGGTGCAGCAGGTCCTTATGCAGCTGTGGGGCGGCCTCCAGACAAATGGGGTCAGCTGCAAACAAGTCCCAATAGAAGGCAAAAGCATACCCCCGCACTTCACCTGGGTCCATGAGCAGCCATCCCTCCGGGGTCTTGAGATGGTCTTTGCCACAGCCTGCCACCTCTCCAGGCTGAAGAAGAAGCCAATCAGGGTGTCAGCCTCTGCCAGCTCCTGGCAGCGGGCACATACCTGCGCACCATGGGCCGCACCCTCCGCCAGCTCCCACAGGCATTTCGTGCAGGACTAGAGGCTCTCAAGGAGTGCCATGTCATTGCCTTCAAGGAGCAGGGCTGCCTCAAGCTCCACCACATCCTCCTTTAGCTCCTGGGTGCGGTGGCATATCACGCTTGCCGCCATCTGGGAATACTGCTGGCAGAATGCCCAAATCTGGATCTTCCCCATGTCCCACCACAGCTGCCAGGAGGTGTAGTCTGCTCGTGCAGCCTCCCAGCTCCTCCAGAGGTGGGCGAAGCAGTCCCTGAAGTGGGTGTCCTGCAGCAGGCTGATGTTGAGGCACCAGTAAGGGGCCCACCTGTGTGCTTTGCCAGGAGGCTCAGTTTGCAGCAGACTGGGGCATGGTCCAAGAGCCCCTATGGGATGATGTGGCTGCTGCGCAGTAACAGCAGATGGTGCTGGGTGACGTAAAGGTGGTCGAGGCAGGCCATGGTGACCCCACTGGCACTCATCTTTGCCTAGATATATTGGCATGCGTCAGCGTGGAGGACCTACCAGGTGTCAACAAGATCTGTCACCTCCAGCACAGTCCACAGCTTGTGGGCCAAAGGCAGGTGTGGCTCTGGCCCCATCCGGTCTAGCAGTGTATCGACGGTGCAGTTGAAACCCCCACCCATGAGGAGCAGGTCATTGTTCTCACTGGCGTTATGCAGGAGGTCGCCCAGGGTCTCTAAGAAGGCTACTCTCTCTCTACTGTCAGTGGGCATGTAGACGTTGACGAGGAGCAAGCTCTGGTGTGCCAGGGCAGATAGTCAGCAGCTGGCTGGGGACGACCTTTCGTGCCACTGCTGAGTCATACTGCAGCTGCAGTGAGAGGAGGGTCACCACTCCTGCACTGAGGTTGGTGCCATGACTTAGAAACAAGCAGCCTCTCCAGGCAGCGTGCCAGTCAGCTTGAACATGCACGTCACTGTGCATCTCCTGGAGGAAGGCAATCGCCAGCTGCTTCTATTCAGTGAAGCAACTGTAGTAACCACCATAAGCAGGAGAATAGAGAGGAAGAATAGGCAGGGTACAGGCAGGAGAAGAGGTGATAGAGCAGAGCAAAAGCCACAGAGACAGGGGAAGGCCTACCTTTGCCCTACCCTATTCCGTGGACCTACCTTGGTCCCGCACCTCCCTCACCCAGTCACCAGCTTCTCAAGCCAGAAGACATGTTGACGTGTGCTCAAGTCCCGGCGCATGAGCCTTGCAGCATCACTGGTGGTGCGGACAAACTGCACCAGGTGTTGATGAGATCTGCTGCCTCCAGCATGGCCCACAGCTCGTGGTGTGGCTCTGGCCTCATCCGGTCTAGCTGTGTCTTGATGGTGCAATTGAAGTCCCCACCCATGAGGAGAAGGTCATCACTCTCAGTGGCATGATGCCAGATTTAACCCAGAGCCTCTAAGAAGGCTAATCTCTCCCTTCCCTCAGTGGGCACTTTGATGTTTACAAGGAGAAGGCTCTGGTGTGCCAGGATGATGCAGATGGTTAGCAGCTGGCCAAGGATGACCTCTCGCATCACCACCAAGTCATAGTGCAGCTGCTGTGACAGGAGGGTCACCACCCCTGCACTGAGGTTGGTACCATGGCTTAGAAACAGGCAGCCTCTCCAGGCAGCTTGACAGTCAGCTTGATCATACACATCACTGAATCTCCTGGAGGAAGGCAATCATTATCTGCTTCTGCTGCAAACACTCCAGGATGGCTGTCCCCTTCACCGGGTCCCTGCAGCCATTGGTATTCAGTGAGATAATTGTGGCAGCAGCCATGGGCAGAAGAGAGAGGAAGGGTATAGCAGGGAGAGCAGGCAACAGAGCAGAGCAAAGCTGCAGAAACAGGGGAAGGCCTATCTTTGCCCTATTCTGTCCTGTGGACCCACCCCAGCCCCACACCTCCCTCACCCGGGTCTGTGGCAGGTCAGTAGGGGGAGCTCCTGCGTTGAGCCTCCCACCTAACTACGCCTGTCCACATTGCAGACTCCACGTCTCCCCAGGGGTGCCTAAGCCCTGGCAGACCCGCTTTTGAGCCCCACTGCAGAGTTCGGGGAATAACGTGTGATGCCACCACCCAGAGAAGGGACTGTCAAGGTACTGTGTCCTCGGAAAAACACAGGCCTAATAGTCCTATGGGTACTCGACCCAATACAAGAATTTCGGGTACCTCCCCAAGTCGGGGGCCAAAAATAGTCTCCCTTAGTCTGCAGACCCAAGGGGCTTCTCAGGCATAATTAAACCTACCCCTCAATAAGTCTCCTTCACCAGTCACAAAGGAGAACTTTATTGCTTCTGACAGGATGAGGTAGAGAACTATCAGGGGATTACCACTGAGCAAAACAATCTGGCTGATGCAGCTGTCTGATACACAAATGCATCACTGTGAGCTGACTAGCTTTCTAGAAATGCTTACAAGTATCATTCAGAAGATGGTAGAGGTCTGACTCGGAGATTTTCAGAGAAAGAGCATTTCAGATGGATCAGACTCTTCCCCTGTGTCCTGATGATTGTCATATGCTGGAAAAATGGCTTCTCTCCTCCTTCTTCTTGGACCAGGCCCTTATATAGCCTTTCTGACCTCAGCAGCCCAGTCCAATAGAAGCCAGGAGTGTTGGCAACTAGCCAACCAATTTAAAAAGCATCACTGGTTAACTGGGAGGGATAAGCAGGGGCTTTTCCCTCCCCCCACTCAGGTGACCAGAGGGACCACACCCTAGGCACCAGGCTTTTGTCACGTAGGCAGGGAGGAAAATCCCCCCTCCCTTAGGAATTCAGCCCCAGTGTCCCCAGCTGAGAAGGAAAGATTCCTGGCAAGAGACACAGACGGTGGCATTTCTGCCACAGGGTCACCAGCTTCTCAAGCCTGGAAGGCATGTTGATGCATGCCCAGATCCTGGAACATGAACCTCACATCATCACTGGCATCATGGGCAAACTGTGTGGGGTCCTGGCACCACTGCCGGATACTCTCCACCACATTCCTCTGGTGCTTGGTCTGCTCTAAGAGGTCGAGGATACCGCCATAGCTGGTGACCACCCAGGGGGTGTTCTCCAGCAGGACCTGGATGTTCCCCACCAAGAACTGGTGGGGACTCATCCTGAGAGGGGACCTACCAGCAAGGCCCATGAATGTGCCCTTGATGGCCGGGCTCCCTAACAGGCCCCCCTCAGAACCTGGGTTGAGGACCATCTTCAGGAGATCGATCCCCATCTGCTTTGCAGGGCAAATGTTATCCCACTCCTGGGGTTGCTTGTGATGCTCAGAGGGCAGGCACTCCATCTCCTCATCATCAGCCTCAGTGAGCAGGGGAGTGGGTAGGGGGGTGGCAGGCCCCTCTGCCATCTTCTGTTCCTGATGCCGGGGAGGCAGGCACTCTATCTCCATACCATTGCTTACAAGTTCCATGGGCTAGGATGGGAGTGAGGGATTGTCAGACTCTTCTGACACCCCCCTGAACCTCTGGGACATGCTTAGCCATGGCCTGAAGCAGCAGAGTCACCAGCAGGGTACGCAGGATGGAGTCAGGCTCCCTGGCTACATTCTCCCTGGTACTGGCAGAGGCAGGCTCCAAAGCAGCTGGGGCTCCTTGGGAAGCTCCCTTCCACCTCTTGTTCTTGGCTTTCCTAGGAGCAGGGGTAGGTGGCACCTCCCCTGAAGGGGCTGCTTGGGGCTCGCCACCTCTTGGGCTCACCACCTCAGCTGAGGTGGGGGTGGAGGGAGGCAGAGAGGGGGGTCTCAGTTGTTCCACCTGATGGGGCCCCAGCACCTGAGATGTTAGCCACCTCAGGTGGAACTGGGACAGGCAGGGACTGGAAGGATGTCCCATTCCCTCCATCAGATAAAGCTCCTGTACTGGGGTGGGACAGGCCCACCAGGTGGGTGGAGGGTGGAGGAAGGCCAAGAGGAGGCCATGGTTGGCTGATGCCCTAGTGGGGCATCAGCGCCAAAGGCACCAAGCACCCGAGAGGGGACCAGGACAGAAGGGGGCTAGGAGGAGTCCCCAGGCCCTCCACTGGGTGGGTTTTCAGCCCCAACAAGGGCAGAAGAAGCCTGGGAGGATCTCCCAGCTCCCCCCACCCCCCGTGGCATGATCACACCAGAGGCATTGATACACCCAGCTGGATCAGGGGTGGAAGAGGTATTGGAGGAACCCCCAGCCCCACTCTTTGCTGAGGCTCCCATGCCAGAGGTGGACACACCATCTCCCTGTGTGGGTGCAGCATCCATAGCGCTTGAGAGCTTTGGTGAGATCCTGAACTGGCAGGTGTAGGGGGATGTTGGAGGCCACCACCCATACTTCCAGGGTCTCCAGGGGAGTAGCCAAGTAGTGGATGCCTGAGACTACCAGCCCCACCACACACTCACCAGGCTGGCAGAGCTCAGGTAGATGATAGGCACTTAGTTTACCTGGGAGGCATACCGGACATTCTGGTGTTCTAGCAGGTTCACCAGAGCACCAGCGCAGGCCCCCACCCTGACTTGGAGAGGGGCATCCACTTGCAGGCCATGGCTGAGGGGCAGGTCTGCAGAGACATCCCTGTGCCAAGTGCCCTGGTTACTGGCAGCCATCCTGGGCAGGAGAGGGTTAACTCTCCCACAGGGGTTGCTACAGGAAGGGGGAAAAAAGACCTCAGACTGAAGCTGGGGACTGGGAGGGGGCTAAAACAGCCCCAAAATTGATCCCAGGGTGTGCAGAGCTGAAGGCAAGCCCTATGGCAGGAGAAGGTGGCAGAGAGCAAGATAAAGGGCTCTGGAGGAGGGAGGCAGCAGGAATCAAAGGGAGAGCACAGGTAGGAGTGGGGGACGGGCAGAGTCTAGTGAGGATGCCAGAGCCCAAAGGAAAAGGCCCAGAAAGTGGGGAAAGGGGGCAGAGAGGAGTTCCCCAAGCACAGGCTAGGGAGAGGCAAGGTTTAGGGAGGTGGGGAGAGGAACAGGGAGATCAGGGGGCAGGCCGGAAATGAGCAGAAGGGTGAGCTGGAGGAGCTCAGAAGGGCTTCATCTGTCGGTGGCCATCTTGAAAGAAAGAAAGAAAGAGGCAAATGTCCCCCCATTTTATTTTGTGGGGAGATGGTTCTCAGAAAGAGATAGATCCAAAATAATATATTTGTTTTACCTGAAATAATTTTCTTGATTAAAGTGAAATATTTTGTGTCATTTTGGACTCTGGTAACTCAAGTTTTTTTGCCATTAAAGATAATTATGTTTCAAAACAAAACACATAGCCCTTCATTTCATAATGACCTGTTATTATTTATTATATCTTTTTTTCTTTTCTACCTGAATTTGTGAATAATTTAAGTTCCCCGCTTCATCCAAAAAATGATGTTTTGGCAGAACTGCTACTAATTATTCTGTCTTTCACATTGGTAACACTAGACCATTATGTGGTGTGAGAATTCCTGTGATACTGGGGCAAAGATTCATGGATTAATGTGAGTTCTACAAACCATGCCTTTTCTTACAGGATTTGCAATTGAAAGTACAAAAAAAAAAGTTAAGCAAAGTTATAACTAACTATTCACAGCAGCACTTGTCTAGTGTGAAGTCAAGCTGCTCTAAGAATTTATCCTCAACAATCAAAAACTTAGAAATTTGAATATATTAGTTTACACAGTAAAATAAATTACCATTGTGCTGCAGCAATGAAACTCTGAATGTAATAAAAAGAGACTAATTAACCCATTTATCACAAATACTAAACAGGCCAATGATTTTTGTAATTATCAAGACAACTCAATTTTTGCTTTACTGTGCAAGCTTGTTTGCTCAACTGAATTAGAGATCATCAAAATTACTTACAATACACTGGCTACCAAAGCATAAAAAAATTAAACTGTTACAACCAATTAATTGAACTTAATAAAGCTTTTAAATTATTTTTGTTTATTAGTGTTCCTTTGGGTTTAATGATGTAGTCTTTTTTACCTAGAAGGAATAATTATTAAAGAAAATTAGAATTGCCATGTGTTAGGAAAGACCAATGAGACTCCCTAATGGGTAAACAATAAATTATTCTTCAGAATCAACATTTAAAACATGAATTTACTTTATTTGTGTTTTTGGTAAAATGTTTTGCCTGCAGACAGTTGTCATATGTATGGTCAGTTTATAGGCAAGATATTACATAGAAATTGTGAAAGATTACATATTATTTGAAAATGATTGTTAGTTTGTTACTTGCTAAATATTTACTAATTAACACATATATTAATGCATTTCTTTTGCCTTATTTTTAAGAGATACTGGTCTACCCATCCTTACACAAATCTAATTCAATAACATTTCTTACCACATTATTTTATTGTAGTTGACTAGCTTTGTCATAAATAGCTGTTAATTGCTTTAACAATGACGTCAATCCAATTAACATTCAGATATTCAAATACAGTCATGCCATGTTCATCTAACTGAACTAATCTGTGAGAATTCTAATGAAGTTACTTCTGAACCTCCTGCTTCCTTAATACAAGGAAAATTGATTGCTCCAGGGAATACCTGATCATACATTCAAGAAGGTTTTTTTTCTTTTCCTCACAAGCATATCCAGTACACCCATGAAGGTGTCCTGATTGATCATATATTAGTTAACAGTTGTTGCTGGTCAAAGGTCATTGAGGGTCAGTTGCAGCATATTTGACTTGGGAATCAACCACTCAAGGAGCCCAAACTGTCCAGTTCAATCAAAAAGTCTTAATAGATCTAAACTTCCACATGGGTTACTGGTTTGAGATGCTTAAGACTGCTAGAGCACATAAAACTGAAATCTCATTTCAACTGATGGGGAATTATGTAGTTTCATGTTATGGGGACCTCAACCTTTCAAGTATCAGCCATGGATTACTTAGAAGGAAGAGCATTTGGAGTTAATAAAAGAGAAAAACTACAATATGAGCCTTCAAAGACATCTTAAGGGCAAAAGCAAACATGACATAAGATTAGCTTCATAAAATTGTCAAATCATTGTACAAGAAGGATAATGAACTTTCTGGTGGTTCACTGAGGCAGAAAGTTTAGAAATGGCTTCTGTCAAGCATGATTTTCATTGAAAAATATGGCTACAAGTCATCTAGTTCAATTCTCTACTCAAAATAGGATTATCTATGTCATCCAAGTGTTTGTCTAATCTGGTCTTAAAACATTCCAAGGATGGATATTCCAGAATCTCTTTAGGTAATATGTTTGAAAGAACATTTTTCCCCTTAAAATCCAACCAAAATTCCTCATGCTGCAATTTACAGCCACTACCTTCTTGCTATGTCCCCTACAGCCACGAAGAATAGTCTGTCACTATTCTTTTTATAACCACCCTAAAATGTATCAAGTTCCTTTATGGTGGGTGATAGAACCCTTCAATACAAAGTTCTGAATAGAGAAATTTGAGCTTTTTTGAAAAACAAGCTTTTGCTATTGCTAATATTCTAGGAAAAACTCATCTTAAAGTACAACCTTAAAGTTGATTTATAGACAGTTATTTTCAAAATGGGAAATGTAAAAAAAAAGAAAGAAAGAACAGGAGAGAATTATATATTGGAAATATTATCAGATAAAAGCTAATGGTGATTTAGAAATTACTTTTTCATGTTAGCAAGAGCTGAAAATAAGTAACCTTGTTTAACAGAAGAGAACAAATGGACTAAGCATTTTTATGGTAATAGTCAACTAATGTTATAGTGTTTCTGGTATTGCATAAAATTCTATGCTTTAGAATGCATTAGCCGGCTTGGGAGGAAAGAAAGGTATGTATTTTAGATGGAAAATTAACATTTCATTTTTCTTTGACTATAACACTTCAAAATGTAACAATACACTAGAGAAATGATTTACATTTCACAATGCAAACCTTCAAAACAGAAATCAGAGTAACTTGACGAATAAAAATTGGGCTTACTCTAGAACCATTTGGATTGATTTACTGACCCAAAATGCTAGAGAACTGTATTGAGAGACATTGATTGTAGTCACCATCATACAGGGGACAAGTTAAAGGAGTTTGTTGATTGCAATCTAATCCACAGATGTCTTTTGCCTATAGTGCAAAAGCACCACAAAATGATAGGATATTTGACATTATATGGGATGGCATTTAAAGACAGAGAAGCATCCTGACTTTTTCCATAGCATTTGCCTATCTACAAAAATCTGGCTACGTACAATTATTTTGCACTCTGACACAAAAAATGTTGCCCCCTTCAACATATATTTACTGCTCCTTTACATCTCCAGAAGGAACACTTGTGAGCACCTGAAAACGGAGGGATGAAGACCTACTATGGCTTCCAAATGAACAATAGAAATACATATAAATGAAGGGTTCCATCTGTTTATAATACATAAGACCACCCTATACCTCTAAGTCCACTCACCCATGTCTTCATCATCCAATCAAAAGAACAAATCTTTATTTTAGGTGTTGGCACGGGATTTATGATGCAGATACTTTAATCTGTGTGGACCCAAACTTTCAGACCAACCACAACCTTTCCATTCTATAATAGGCAAATTTTATTGATACACAGTGATAGCAGATAAAAATAATGTAAACAATTCTATATGTACCTGTCCTAGAGCTGTCACAGAGATAAGGTACATATGGCTAGAATGTGAGCTTCACCCTGAGGTTCTCTTTTGAATGCCAGATTCCAGCAGCCTAGAGATCATAGGCCAAGACCCACCACTCCCCCACTAGTCAGGTGGGTGAGACATTTGAGGGCCATGGCCCACTCCCCCTAGTGGGGTGGGTGCCCTCTGTCCATGGTGACCTTGAGTTCCCCTCTTGGGGACCCTCTGCTGCTCTGAAATCCCTCCTTTTGTATTCTTTTTTTCCCTGGGCATCATACCTCGGCATTGTTGATTGTCATACTGTCCACGTTCTGTTCTGTCAGCATATTCCTTTATTCCAACAAACCCATCACATGCCCACATCTTATTTTTGTTATTTACCAGGCCTTCTAATTTGATCTGTTTAATCAAAACCAGAAATCCCAAGGGCCCTGAAGTTGTGCACTGTGACCTAGTGCCAATGTTGCAGAGTCCCTTATCTCTGTTACAGAACAGTGTGGTATGTCTTCCATTTCCCAGCCTGTGTGTCTGCTGTCTTTAGAAACAGTGGGACTTGAAGGAAACTTTGTCACAAGCAGGCTTTTAGAAATCAGTTAACCTTTGTCATTCCCCTGGACCATTATTCTAATGAATATCTACTTTACCTACAAGCCAATTCCTAAAAGCAAACTTTCAAATACCATTTTCTAGCCATCAATCCCCTCCTTGAAGGGAACCCACTTTAACATCATAAATGAAGCATAATTAAGATAATTACCTGGAATGGTCACTGGGGTAGTGGGGAGGACCTTTACCAATGGTCCTGGGAAAACTATGATGGCACTTGTTATCAGGGGTTCCAACACAATGGATGTTGTGATGAACATTTAACCATTGTTACCCATATCACCCATACTCTCTCTGACTTGGTCTTTTGCCTCTGCATTCTTTAACTCATCAACCAAGTTTTAGCCAATCAGCTTTAACCAGGCCTTCCATTTTAGGACCAGGGAATGTTTGGCCAAAATGCTTATTAAACTTTTTACTCAGCATTTCAGGTAGCATACCACTCAGCAATCAGTGCCTCATCTGATTGTCAAGATGGCTGATTAGATCAGAGAAGCATTCCATGATCAGAGTTTTTTGGGACCAGACAATTTCCCAGAAAATTTACCTCTCCTATACAACAGCCAATGTTTTTCTTGTCATCTTAGCCAGACTGCTTGGTCCCATCATGTCACTACCAGTGCTGCTTCCTCCTGCAAAAGACTGGAGAAATGCCAAGGATAGGTCCCCCTTGTGTAAGCAGCATGCCTCATCTCCATCGGGATGCTACCATTCCATTTCTTGTTTCAGACCTCTGCACAAATTTGGGGAATTAATAAAGCTACATTGCAGTACTCTCTTTACTATAAAAAACTAAAACAAAAATAAAACAAGAAAAACAAACAAATAAACAAAAAGAATGACAACAAAAACAAAAAGGTTAATCTGACCTTTTTGATCTTTCACATGGCTGAACTCCTTGAGGCCCTGGGAGACATGCTCTGCATGATGCAACACTTTTGTAGCTACTTTGCAGATATTTTATAGATTATCAAGAACTTCTGCTCTACATTTCATTGTTTAGCATAGTCAGTATTAAAACAATAACATTATACAAACACAGCCAAATAAGCAAGACAATTAAGTTGTTGGGGTTTTTTTTCCTGTATCAAACAAACTTCCTGGTGCTTCAGTGAAGGTCCACATCTTGCAAAACACAAAGACAAAAAATGGAGGGGATCAACCCTCTTTAAGTTAGTACACATGATAGAATCATTTTTAACACTGTGTCTGGCTTTTTTCAATGAGTCCTGGCCCTTACCATTTAGGTCTCCATCTTTTCTTTAGTGGTATGGTACATCATCTTATCTTCTACTTGTCATGCTTGAGGATGTAGTACAGATCCTAATTATCCATCTAGTTATATATTAACACCCTAGACAGTACCCCATACAGAGATTCCCATCCTAGCTCCTTGATGAGGCTGATTCTTCAGGATTTCTTTTTTTCTCAAAATGACAGGTACTCCAAAGTGCACCTGCCACACAGCTTCCCTCCAAGGCTTGTTCTGTTGGGATATGTTCCCCCTAGCCTTTTCCTATCAAATAGTGACCTACAAAGCAGTGGGAGACAGAGTTTTCAGGTTCCCTATACTCGCCTTTCCCTGGTATTTTGTAGATATTACCCTGCCGCAAGTAGCTTCATCACATCAACCAGTTTCAAGAGAGTGTTGTTTTCAGATCTTACCCAGGACCAATGTTCAGGCTTTCCTGCCCTGGTAATCTTTATCTCTCATGGGCACAGTCTCTTACTTCTGGGCTCCCTGGCCCCTCCTCAGACTAGCGAATATCTCAGACTCCCATCTCTGGCAGTCATAGCAGTGGTTTCTTTCAAACTTTCGGCCTTTCTAGGGCCCCACCTTTGGATTGCCATAACTCTTGTTCTTTTAGGGTTCTTCTAGACCTCTTGGGCTATGGGCTTCCAGATCCCTTTGGTCTCCAGTGGTGTCCCCCTGGACTTTTACCCCCCTCTAGGCCCTGTCCCTGATTCTGGGTCAGTGAGACCTTAGCACCTGGCCCTACTAACATTTACCTCTCCTGGGCTTCAGGCCTCTGGCTCCTAGCCCCAGTGATACTCAACCCCTTTTGGGCTGTGAGACCTCTCATCAGATCTGTCTCTCTTTCAGCTTCCCTCTGAGCTTTTGGCTGGGTATGGCCAGAAACTGCACCAGATTTGCCCATCAC
>NW_017729029.1:21092084-21092297 GCF_001723915.1 Gavialis gangeticus | reverse complement strand
AACTGCACATCCCTGCATAGAGCACACGTGCTCAGTATGCCGGGGTTCACCCTTGCCTGGGCATGCCTCCTCTTACTAGGGTCACACGGTCTGCCCCTATAATGAGGGGCAGTGAAGACAGACCCAGTGGGAATGCCATTTCCATGTGGACCAGACCAGCTTCACGTCACCTATCCACCACATAAGCCCCGCCGGCGACCCCCTCCTGACAAC
>NW_017729029.1:21085781-21087084 GCF_001723915.1 Gavialis gangeticus | reverse complement strand
CTGGCCCCTCCTCAGACTAGCGAATATCTCAGACTCCCATCTCTGGCAGTCATAGCAGTGGTTTCTTTCAAACTTTCGGCCTTTCTAGGGCCCCACCTTTGGATTGCCATAACTCTTGTTCTTTTAGGGTTCTTCTAGACCTCTTGGGCTATGGGCTTCCAGATCCCTTTGGTCTCCAGTGGTGTCCCCCTGGACTTTTACCCCCCTCTAGGCCCTGTCCCTGATTCTGGGTCAGTGAGACCTTAGCACCTGGCCCTACTAACATTTACCTCTCCTGGGCTTCAGGCCTCTGGCTCCTAGCCCCAGTGATACTCAACCCCTTTTGGGCTGTGAGACCTCTCATCAGATCTGTCTCTCTTTCAGCTTCCCTCTGAGCTTTTGGCTGGGTATGGCCAGAAACTGCACCAGATTTGCCCATCACTTGGGGTGTGCTCATTTATTAGGGATATGTTTCTAGGGTTTTTGTAATTCTATCAATGTGCTGCTTGTGTTACTTATGTTTCTATATGGAGCTGAATATCTCCCTTCTGCAAGTCCTCACCCCCAATGGAGCTATCTTGCAGGACTCACCTGCACTGGGGCTGGGTTCCTCCAGTCACCAAATCAACCATACACACAAACACACACAGATTAACGTGACATATCTGACCCAGCTGGGTTGATCAGCATGGACAGGCTGACACCCTCATATGCCAAGAAACAGTTCATCAGAGCAGCAATAAACTGCAGTCAGACACAAGCAAACAGTTAAACAGAATACCTCTGAATCTGGCTGGGTGTCCAGATGGCACCCTTATGGGCCAAAATTCAGTTCGTTAGGGCACGTCTGAGCCAAACTGGGTTAATTAGCCTGTACAAGCTGATCCCCTTATGTATTTCAAACTCAGTACGTCCCAATCATTAGCCTCTTGAGCAGAAAGTATTTCTGGGCTTCACAGGGATCTTTAGCTTAGGTAAAAGAAGTGTTGCTGCAGAGCAAGTGGAGAAAGAGAAGTAGAAAAGGAAAAATATACCCAGTTACTATCAGTTTGACTATAAAAGTTATTTATTGCTAAGTGTATGAAATATATAATGGTACCAATAATAATAGACATGCAAAGGAAAAACAAACAATTACAATACTACCTTGGGTTCACTAAATATTTGGGAAAACTTAACTCAGGCTTAATTAAGACAGTTCAGATTCAGAAATTTATGCGAAGAGAGAAAGAGCAACAGAGTGCTGGGATCTCATCAGTCCAAGGCACTCGGGTTCCAATGCTGGCAGGTAAAGTTCTTAGCACAATCCTTGAAGGGAGATGAT
>NW_017729029.1:21022443-21022763 GCF_001723915.1 Gavialis gangeticus | reverse complement strand
ACTAGAAATAACGGTCACAAGCTGACAGAGGGTAGATTCAGATTAGACATTAGGAAACATTATTTCACTGTCAGGGTGGCTATGTTCTGGAACCAACTTCCAAGTGAAGTGATGCTGGCTCCTACACTGGGGGTCTTTAAGACAAGCCTTGACAATTACCTTGCTGGGGTCGTTTGACCCCAGTACTCTTTCCTGCCATGGCAGGGGGTTGGACTTGATGATCTGCTTAGGTCCCTTCTGACCCTAGTAACTATGAAACAAGTGAGACTGGGGGGCTGTGGCATAGACTCCCGCACAGTCAAATGGGTCGCCAACTGGCT
>NW_017729029.1:21015262-21021687 GCF_001723915.1 Gavialis gangeticus | reverse complement strand
GGCACTGGTCAGGCCGCAGTTGGAGTACTGCGTCCAGTTCTGGGCGCCGCACTTCAAGAGGGATGTGGACAGCATGGAGAGGGTCCAGAGGAGGGCCACTCGCATGATCAGGGGACAGCAGGGCAGGCCCTATGAGGAGAGGCTACGGGACCTGAACCTGTTCAGCCTCCAAAAGAGAAGGCTGAGGGGGATCTTGTGGCCTATTATAAAGTAGTCAGGGGGGATCAGCAGGCATTGGGGGAGTCACTGTTACCCCGAGCACCGCCAGGAGTGACCAGTAATAACAGTCACAAGTTGGCAGAGGGTAGGTTTAGGTTAGACATCAGGAGGCGCTATTTCATGGTCAGGGCGGCTAGGGTCTGGAACCAACTTCCAAGAGAGGTGGTGCAGGCTCCTACCCTGGGGGTTTTTAAGATAAGGTTAGATGAACACCTTGCTGGGGTCGTTTGACCCCAGTACCCTTTCCTACCATGGCAGGGGGTCAGACTAGATGATCTGCTCAGGTCCCTTCTGACCCTAGAAACTATGAAACTATGAGACATAGATATTGAGGCTCACAAAGCAGGCACACAAGTAATTTTATTCAGAGCACAAGACAGAGACAGATTTCTAGACCCACAAAGAAGACACAAATAATCTTATTCAAAGCACAAGAGAAACGATATACCAAGACCCACAAATAAGACACACAAATAATTTTATTCAGAGCAGAAGCAAGACACAGATACAGAGACCCACAAAGAAGACACACAAATAATTTTATTCAGAGCACAAGACCAAGACACATATTGGGACCCACAAACAAAACTGCCACAGAACACTTCTGTGCTCTGCTTCTATAAAGAGGGGAGGTGTGTTGCAGAGCACGCAAGTGCCCTGCTCCTTAGAGTGGGAACGGCTGGGGAGAGAGCCCTATCAGTGAGTGGGGAGCCCAACTGCTGGCTGCTAGGGCAACTGGTGGGAGCCAGCTGACTGGAAGGGGCAGGGCCTGGCTCCCATTTAAACCCAGGCTGAGGCCAGGCAGGCAATTCCCTGCCAGCAGCCATGAGGGGAGGAGCTCTGCCGGACTGAACAAAGAGGAGAAGCCAGATTGCAGGTACAGCTGAGTCTGGGGGAAGGATAGAGCACCCCTGATGTGGCAAGACTAGTGTTGTAGTGGAGCAGCTGGAATTTACGTTGCAGCCTAGGGGCTTGAATTCTGTTTTGACTGTTTACTACCGGTGGTTTGGGTGAGGCTATTAGGGGTTGGAGGAGGCCTCATAGGGGACCCACGGTAGCGTGGGTATCCTGGTGCCAGAGCAGGCGCAGCATTTTGGGGTGCACTGATCCCAGCCCCTAGAAGGGGAGCAGAGAGTTGGAGGCCAGGTAAGGCCAAGGCCACCTGAGCCCTGCGGGGGGTTTGATACACTGACGAGTAGAGTTTGGGCTGGGCTGGGCTGGGCCAAGCAAGGCTATGGCCACCTGAGCCCACCTGAGTGTGAGAAGCCCCAGAGCAAAGGGGGCAGCGTGAGAAGCCGCAGAGCAAGGGGGCAGCACGAGAAGCCCCAGGCAAAGGGGGCAGTGATTGATGAGCACCTCTGGGGTGTGGTTGCAAGACAAGGCTGCAGAAAGCCAGAGTGCCTGTGGGGTGCGGGTGAGAAACAAGGCTGCAGAAAGCCAGAGCACCTGTGGGACATGGTGAGAGACAAAGGTTGCCGAGACCCCGAGCGCTGGAGGGTGCGGTGAAACACAAGGGCTGCAGGAGCACCAGAGAGGGTGCAGAGAGCGAGACAGGCCAAACAATGTCCGGTACGGAGTCACGCATAGCCCATAAGGCTGGGGTACCTGGAAACCCATGATAGAAACAAGACATGGGATAGTAGGAGAACCGTGAGGATGAGAGGCAGCCTCCCTTTAGTATATTTAAGATCAAGACGTGGCAGGTGATAATGAGGGTGCTTTGAAGCAAACTTGGCATGGTAAGGGGGCACTAGGGGAGATCACAGCCACCCCTAGGACCCTGCTCCATGACAAAGACACACAAATAATTTTATTTAGAGCACAAGAGAGACACAGATATTGAGCCACACAAAGAAGACACACAAATAATTTTATTCATAGCACAAGAGAGACACAGGTATTGAGACTCACAAAGCAGACCCACAAGTAATTTTATTCACCGCACAAGAGACACAGATATCAAGACCCACAAAGAAGACACACAAATAATTTTATTCACAGTACAAGAGAGACAGAGCTATCAAGACCCACAATGAAGACACACAAATAGTTTTATTCACAGTACAAGACAGACACAGATAGAGATCCACAAAGAAGACACACAAAAAATTATATTCACAGCACAAGAGAGACACGCATACTAAGACCCACAAAGAAGACACAGAAATAATTTTATTGAAAGCACAAGTGAGACACAGATATTGAGACCCATAAAGAAGACACAAATAATTATATTTACCACACATGAGAGACCATAAATAGAGACAGACAAAGAAGACGTACAAATAATTTGATTCACAGTACAAGGGAGACACAGCTATCAAGATCCACAAAGAAGACTCACAGATAATTTATTGACAGCAGAAGAGACACAGATATTGAGACCCACAAAGAAGACACAAATAATTTCATTCACAGCACAGGAGAGGCTGTACATTGAGACCCACAAAAAGAAACACAAATAATTTTATTCAGAGCACAAGAGAGATGCAGGTGTTGAGACTCACAAACAAGATGCAAAGCTAATTTCATTTAGAGCACAAGATTTACACAGGTATTGAGACCCACAAAGAGGCAGACATAATTTTATTCACAGCGGAGGTGACACATATCAAGAACCACAAAGAAGACACACAAATAATTTTATTAACAGCAGAAAAGCCACAGATATTGAGACCCACAAAGATGACAAACAAATAATTTTATTCTCAGCACAGGAGAGGCTGTATATTGAGACCTACAAAGAAGAAACACAAATGATTTTATGCAGAGCACAAGAAAGAAACAGATATTGGGACCCAAAAAGAAGACACACAAATAATTTATTAACAGCAGAAAAGACACAGATATCAAGACCCACAAAGAAGACAAACAAATAATTTTATTCTCAGCACAGGAGAGGCTGTACATTGAGACCTACAAAGAAGAAACACAAATGATTTTATGCAGAGCACAAGAAAGAAACAGATATTGGGACCCACAAAGAAGACAAACAAATAATTTTATTCTCAGCACAGGAGAGGCTGTACATTGAGACCTACAAAGAAGAAACACAAATGATTTTATGCAGAGCACAAGAAAGAAACAGATATTGGGACCCACAAAGAAGACAAACAAATAATTTCATTCAGAGTACAAGAGAGACATGCGTATTGAGACCCACAAAGAAGACAAACAAATAATTTAATTCACAGCACAAGAGAGAAACAGCTATCAAGACCCACTATAAATACACAGAAATAATATTATAGACAGCACAGTAGAGACAGATACCAAGACCCACAAAGAAGACATGTAAATAATTTTATTAACACCAGAAGAGACACAGATATTAAAACCCACAATGAACACATACAAATAATTTTATTCAGAGGAGAAAAGACACAGATATTGAGACCCAGAAAGAAGACACACAAATAATCTTATGCACAGCACAAGAGAGACGCAGGTATCGAGACTCACAAAGAGGCAGACATAGTTTTGTTCACAGCAGAAGAGACAGATATTGAGAACCACAAAGAAAACACACAGATAATATTATTCAAAGCACAAGCGAGAGACAGATATTGAGACCCACAAAAAAGACAAACAAATAATTTTATTCACCACACAAGAGAGACACAGCTATCAAGACCCACAATGAAGACACAGAAATAATATTATAGACAGCACAAGAGACACTTATACCAGGACCCACAAAGAAGACCCACAAATAATTTTATTAACACCAGAAGCAGCACAGATATTGAGACCCACAGAGAAGACACAAGAATAATTTTATTCAGAGCACAAGTGAGACACATATTGAGACCCACAATGAAGCCACATAAATAATTTTATTCCCCAATAAATTTATTCACAGCACAAGAGAGACACAGGTATCGAGACTCATAAAGATGCAAAAATAATTTCATTCAGAGCACACAATATATTCAGGTATTGAGACCCACAAAGAGGAGGCAGACATAATTTTATTCACAGCAGAATAGAGACAGATATTGAGAACTACAAAGAAGACACACAAATAGTTTTATTCACAGCACAATAGAGACACAGATACCAAGACCCACCAAGAAGACGCACAAATAATTTTATTAACACCAGAATAGACACAGCACAAGAGAGACACAGATACCAAGACCCACAAAGAAGACACACAAATAATTTTATTCGCAGCACAAGAGAAGCTGTTTATTGAGACCCACAAAGAAGACACACAAATAAATTTATTCAAAGCACAAGTGAGACACAGATATTGAGACCCACAAAGAAGACACAGAAATATTTTTTTTCACAGCACAAGAGAGACAATATGCTGAGACCCACAAAGGACACATGCAAATAATTTTTTTCAGAGCAGAAGCAAGGCACAGATGTTGAGACCCACAAAGAAGACACAGAAATAATTTTATTCACAGTCCTAGAGAGACACAGATATTCATAGGAGAACAAGACAGACAGATATTCATAGGAGATATTCATAGGAGAACAAGACAGACAGATATACAGAGTGCGATACCATCTCCCAGATGCTGTTGGTCCTCAAGCCATTCAGGCCACTGAGACCCTTAGCGCTGGCCATGCTCTCCTTGTCCAGGTGATTACCCCTAGTGAGGGAACTGGAGAACAAAATGAAGAAGTTCCAGGGGTTCAATGTTCTTGGGTGAGGCAGGCTGCTGTCACCAGACATTCAGGCACTGGTGAGGTGTCTGAAGGAGGGGATCAGCAGATGGCTGGATCCCTTGAGGTCAAGTACGGTCCACATGATGGCGGGCATGTGCAACCAGAGGGTTAAAGGGAGCATGTGCATGGCAGTCCCAAAACCCTTTATCACTGGACACAGGTGCTGGTGAACAAGTCAGGGAGGCCAAAGTGCAGAAGCAAGGGGATGTGGAAGAGTGGGATCCACTTTTTCGTGGAAGAGTGGGATCCACCCAGCATCAGCAATGGTGCCAGCACCAGCACCAGCAAGTCTTCTCCACACCAGCCACTATGGTCTATGGGCATGGTTTCAATGCTGGGGTCCAAACGCACCAGACCCCATCCTCAGGCAGGTAACGTCAAGGCGTCGGTGGCTACCTATCTCACTGAGGATGTGCAGCCTCTGGACTGCAACCCCTTGGCCTACTGGGCTAACCACAGGCAGATGTGGCAGGATCTGGCCATGGTTGCCCGGCAACACCTGTCCTGTCCACCGACCAGTGTTCCAAGTGAGAGGGTGTTCAGCATTGCTGGGGATGTTGTGATACCCCAGCACACCTTGGATCCTGGTTTGGTGGAGTAGCTGGTTGTCTTGAAGGTGAACCTCCCACTGCTAGGGTTTCCCAAGCTCCACCTGCATATGGACTGAGTGCCACCCTCCTCACTCTGTCTGCACCTATTTCTGTTTCATTTTTTTACACCAGTTAGCGTCACTTCCCCTCTCTAAGACCTGGAGGCGGCACTCATTGCATAACCAGCCAGCAGAGGAAGAACATGTCCCTGCTGAGCTCCCATGCCAGGACAAACTTGAAGATATGGGCTGGGGCTATGGGGAAGGAGAAGGTCCCAGGTACTGGGCATGATTACTAAAAATGCACTCTGCCAGGGTCATGGAGGCCTGGTGGGACTGCTGGCAGCATGGTAGCCCTGTAAATGCCAGGACAAAGGATCCCCTGGTGAAAGGCAGGTAGGAGGTGCCATAACCTCCAGCTACCACATGAATGCACAGTCCTTGCTGGGGAAGTCCAGACCTGTCAAGTCTTTGACAAGCCTGAGGCTTGCTGGTTGCAGTGGAGTTGTAAGGCTCCATTGTGAACTCAGCTTAGCTACCTGGGATAGTTTCACAGTTTCTAGGGTAGGAAGGGACCTGAGCAGATCATCTAGTCCGACCCCCTGCCATGGCATGAAGAGCACTGGGGTCAGACGACCCCAGTAAGGTGGTCATCCAACCTCCTCTTAAAAACCCCCAGGGTGGGAGCCTGCACCACATCACTTGGAAGCTGGTTCCAGACCCTAGCTGCCCTGACCGTGAAGTAGCGCCTCCTGATGTCCAACTTAAACCTTCCCTCCACCAGCTTGTGACCATTGTTCCTGGTCACTCCTTGCGGCGCTCGGGGGAACAGGGACTCCCCCAGCGCCTGCTGATCCCCCCTAACCAGTTTATAACAGGCCACAAGATCCCCCCTCAGCCTTCTCTTTTGAAGGCTGAACAGGTTCAGGTCCCG
>NW_017729029.1:20996587-21014694 GCF_001723915.1 Gavialis gangeticus | reverse complement strand
GGCCGGCTGACTTAAAAACGTCCAGCCCCTCCAGAAGCTCCCTAACTAAATCCTCACTCACCCTAGGCCCAGGTGAGCCTCCCCCGGGGCCCGAAGGGGGCCCAGCAGGGAGGTGGCAGTTCTGGTCCTTACTGAGGAAGACAGAGGCAAAGAAGTTATTAAATATGCCAGCTTTCAAGTTAAAAAACACTTTGTCAGGTTGAGTAAGTACTTGCTGGTGGTGTGTCTGCTGGTCCTGGGTGGAAGGAATAGTAAAGAAGCAAGAGGCTGGCCTGGCATGCAATGCAGGCAAGAAAGCCTGTCAGTGATAATGGAAATGGAGGCATCAGGGAATGATGGACAGGCTGGGGTTGGGGGTTGGAAGGAGAATGTAGCAGCTCAGGTAAAAGTGCAGAGCTACTAGGGTAGTCACACATCCAGCAGGTTGTGGTGTGTCAGAATTCCACTGTCTAATCTATATTGAGTCCATGAGTTTCTGTATCTAGGAGGCTGATGAAGTGAAGTTCATAGGCCCAGCTGTCAAAAGTGGTTTGTAAATTTTTCCTTCTCAGGATCAGGCCTGAGAGACTGGAGGCAGTGTGGGGTTTGTTTGTTTTTTGTGAGGAATGTGCCCCCACAGGTAATTGGGTATTGTTGTCTTTGATAGATTCTGGCATGCAGTTTGTGGGGTACTGGAAATAGTTGGCAGGTTTTGTGTTTTGATCTGTAGAAAGTTGGCTTTCTACACATTAGGTGCTTGTTTGAATTTACAAACCACTTTTCACAGCTGAGCCTATGAATGTCACTTCATCAGCCTCCTAGGTAGTAGGTACAGAAACTCATGGATTCAATATAGACATTGGAATGCCAGATATCTGACTCACTAGGTACCTCTCCACTTTTACCTGAACTGCTACATTCCCCTTCCCCCACTCACCCCAGCCTGTCCCTCACCTCCTGATACCTCCATTTCTGACTGGCTTTCTTGCCTGCATTGCATGCCAGGCCAGCCTCTGGCTTCTTTACTATTCCTTCCAAACAGGACCAGCAGACACACACACCAAATACAGGTGCTTCCTCAGCCTGACAAATGGTTTTTCAACCCTGAGGCTTGCTAAGATGCATTTCTCTAACTATACTGTTGGCCAGTTAAAAGACACCAGATTACCTGTTGTCATATAAAATGGTGGACTGAGATGAGGCTGTAGGGGAGGAGGAGACCTCATTGGGGCACACTACCATGTTGTGTAGAGGCCCCAGAGCCAGTGAGGGTGCACCTTAACACGCACACAGTGTCACTCACCCAAGTCATGAGTTTTGCCTGTCAGCAACCTGAGGTGCAGAGCCCCAGAACCCAGACTCCCCCTGCACCTATCTCCTTGACAGCTGGCAGGCTTTGTGGCCACAGCAGGGCCCAGCAGGCCTGTAGTTTTCAACCCCCTGTGTTATAACACACACACAGTGTCATCCATGTCACAAGTTTTGCTTGTTGGCAGCTTGAGATGCAGTTTCCCAGAAACCCCTACATCTATCTCCTTGAAACTTAGCAGGCTTTGTGCGCTCAGCAGGGGTTACCTTTCCTGCAGTTTTCACCCCATTGTGGCTTAACACATATATGTGACATGAGTTTTGCTTTCAAGACTTTGAGGTACAGTTTCACAGGAACCCCTACACCCATCTCCTTGAAGCTTGGTAAAAGTTCATGCATTTAGAAGGGGCTACAATCTCCACCAGTTTCATCTGCATCAGACAAAAAATGACAAAATTATAAGTATTTCATTGATTCCCCGTTATATTCTATGGCCAAATCTCTGAATCTCTGAATTGGTGCTGAATCTTCCAAAGCCCATTCAGCTGAATCAATTCAGAACAGTGATCCAAATCAAATAGCCTCCAAATTTGAATTCAAAGTGAATAGTTCCCTATTCACACAGACCTATTAAGTAGGTCCCTACTCATGATTGGAAGCAGATATTTAATTTTTTATAGTGATGAGCATTAGAAAAGAATGTAACAAAAATTTCTAACTATGGCCACTGGTACACATTAATTTAATGGTGCAATGGTATATGATTCCCTGCTTGAATAACTGTACCTGTATGGTAGAACACATGGATTTTTGCATCTGGTATCAGATATCCTTTGCCTTGTCATTGCCATTGCAAGCTAGGTGCCTCCAGCCTAGTGTGAACTGGAGCAACCCTGGATATGGGATAGGCAATCACCTATTCTAAGCCACATATTCAAATTTAAGGCACAATGGAAAACAGCAACAAAAATATTATGCATCTTTTGTGGAATATTTTTAGAGGGTTTTCTGTTTTGTGGCACTATTAAATTCTTGAATGTGTGGCAGGATTATTACATACAGCACTATTAACAGGGTGATCATGTTTTAAGTGTAACTTCTGCCTGGGGCCTAAGGAACTTCTAAGTTTCCATTTAACTTAGTAGAGATGCAAATGTTCCACTCCTGTTTCCATATTTCACAAGTCAGTCATATATAGCCATAACTGCCAAAAGCACAGAAAGCTTTTAAATTTAAACAGAACATCAATTATTAATTCTTTCCTGTATTTAGTACTCGTTTTGCAATTGGCTGAACACAAGGTCATTTCATAAATGCATTTTTAACTAGGATATAATTTAATACATTAAAGAGTCACACAGTATTTCCAAAGATACATCCAAATCCCTGAAAAACATTGTAAAGGTCAGCCACATACCTTTGAATGAAGCAGATGGCTTTCAACATCTCAAGAAATACAAGGAAAATATTAATATAAACTTCTATTTGAATAGATCTTTGTAGGCCATAGTGCTTCGTAACAGCTGTCCAGCTTTATTATTGTAACTCTTTGTTGGGGAACAGCGGCCCCAAAGTCATGGTGGGCCAAGGGTTTCGGTACGGAACAGGCGGGATTAGAGGCTAGGAGTCTGAGCGGTACGGAGACACGTGCGGTTTCCAGTAAAGTGGATTTTATTTACTTGCGCTTATGGAGTGTAGGCAAAGAAGCTTGCTTGTTCAGTTACAGTTTGAAACAAAACAACAACAAAGGGGTCTGTTGGTCCACGGGGTTCTCGAGCTAAGCGCTTGCTTTCTAGCTCAGGGGCTAGGCGCGGCTGCCCAACTCAATAGTCCCAGGACTGGTCAACAGCTCATCAAGGGAGAACGAACAACGAACTGTAACATGAAGAACGGTGTGACACCAGTCCAACGTGGACGAAACGGTGGTCAGTGGTGATGCCGGAGTCGATGCCAAAGGATGTAGCCATGTTGTAGTCAGTGGTCAAGAAGCAGTTCGGGTTAATCAGGATTGTGATCGGTCGAATGCCAGAAGCAAGGTCAGTAGCCAGAAGATCAGTACAGAAATCGATACAAGGTTGAAAAACAAAAGAATTGCGAACCGCAATGGTGAGAAGACTGGTGGGCCTAAGACCCTCCTGAGAAGCAGTCCCTGCAGCCACAGCCTCTGCTCTCAGGATCGGGTTGATCTCTCCCTGCAAGACAGTCCTTGCTAAAGCAGCCTCTGTTCTCAGGTCGAGTCTCTCCCCTGTCTCTCCAGTCTCCCCCCCTGGGCGGGGGCTCACAAGTCTTTATAGCAACACTTCAGCCAATCAAATTGCCAGGTCCATAGAATTTTCTGGTCTAATTACATCATACTTTTTTCACTGCTGATCAGAACTGAGCATGCGTGTTGTTACAAAACTAGGTCAGCCATGATTGACAAGCCAGAGGTTGCACAGGGGGCACGTGCTGGGCATGCTTTGGAATTTTCCACAGGCTTTTCTTGTCTTCACAAGCTCAAACTTAACCCTTCTGTGGTAGCCAGCATCCACTCAAAATTTTGTTCGGACACTCTTCTAGCAGAAAAAGCTGGATAGTGCCAGACTGTGGCCTGTAAATAGTTCATGCTTTATTAATTATCTGTAATTTTTGTTTCTGTGAAGAACAACGCTAAAGAATATTCCTTTAAGAAGAAGAAATGTTTTAATTTAGGAACCCATGCAAGTTTTGTTGTAATTCTTGCACAAACCAATTATCTCATGAAAACTATAATGGTATCTTGAACACAAAGGTGCAGCACAAAAAATCAGTTTCCTATAGTTTTTGATGGCATACATGAAGGCTTTCTAGAAGGAGAAAAAGTATTCTGTCAGCAATGTTCAGTTAATAACCAAATTAAGCTCTGTGCATAGTGGTTTTTGAGCACATATGCTATAGAAAATTTGCTGTGCTGTAAAAGGAAAGTGTTGCACTCTTTGTAATGCTACTTTCTACATGACATGATTAAGTTGGGTCCATTCTTCCAATTTCTGGTTGCAGTTCAGGAAATGTAAGCCTTGAGTTTTTACAACATGCAGTCCAGGGCACTTCAGAAAAGAAGTTCTAAGGTCTTTTAGAGCCCCTCTCACTCCAATCCATTGTAAGTGGCTTTGGGTGGACAAAGAACACTGATGACCTTCTTGTCTGATGTTCAAAACATTATTTCAAGGTGATCAAAATAAGGGGGAAAATAACTGTATTGACACAGAGTATTTAGAAGTTCTTATTTAATCGTGCTTTGACATAAGATTATACAGAATGCTTTCTGAAAGCAAATATTTGATAATAGTTGTAGAATCCAACAGAAAGCTAATCCTTAACAGACTCCCTTCTGCTCACTTTACACAGAGAAAGAACTAGAAATGGTGCCCTAAACCTTATCTGCTCCCATCTGTATAACTGAGTCCAGTGGGCTCATACTCTCTGAAAGTGATAGACGACTATTACTTGTGCAATATGGACAACCAAAACAATAAACAACAAGGAAGAAGGACTGCCTTTGTCTCTGAGCAACTAATGAGATACAATATTGACATTGCAGCTCTGCGTGAGACAGAACAGAGGAAGTCAGCTGAAGAAAGAGGGTGGAAACTTCACCTTCTCCTGGAAGGGAAAACCAACCTAAGACAGACACATTCATGGCATTAGTTTTGCCATCAAGAATCAGCTTGTTAGTCAACTTGTGGAGCTCCCAATGGGCATCAATGGACATCTTAATCATTGTGACATACTGATTGTTGTTGATAATGATGTCAAAGAAGGATTCTACTCCAACTTTGCCCATGTTCTGACCAATACTCCCAAGGAGAACAAGATCATTTTCCTCAGGGACTTCAACACCAGTCACGTGTAACTTGGAAATCTGGAGTGGTACCATTGGGAAGGAAGGAGCAGGGAAAGTCAGTTCCAAACACATCCTTCTCCTAATCAAATGTGTGGAACATAGTTTTGCCATTATAAACATGAACTTCAAAGACAGTCACAAATACAAGACTATCTAGAGACATCTGCACTGTAAGCACTGGCACCTCCTCAACTATGTTATTGCTAGAGCCTGTGACCAGGATGTCTGTATAACTCAAGCCATTCAAGGACCTGATGCCTGACATCATTGTCTT
This sequence comes from Gavialis gangeticus, assembly GCF_001723915.1. Lineage (NCBI taxonomy): Eukaryota > Metazoa > Chordata > Crocodylia > Gavialidae > Gavialis > Gavialis gangeticus. Next base: position 21,009,270 of record NW_017729029.1, on the reverse strand, counting down.
GTCAAACCCATTATGAATATCTAGCTTACTCTAAAACACTGAAAACAGTAAAAAGAAAAAGAAAAAAAGAAAAAGACAAAGACTTTCAGAATCAAATTACTTTAAGACATGAAGGGATGTAAAGATCTCCAACAATGTCTTCACAAAAAAAAAGATCTCTGGCCTGCCACAACTAAAGGCAACATTGAAGAACTTTGGAAGGGGTTTAAAACTGCTGTCTATATGGCCTGTGCTGGATCCATTGGTGATAGCACTTATCAACATGATGACTAGTTCTATGAAAGTGACATCAACACCCAAGTCCTTATCAACTAGAGGAGGGCTCATTCTGTTAAGCAAGATGACACCTCATCTCAGCAGAAAAAGACACATCAGTTCCTTAAAGCCAAAGTTCAAAGGAGGATGTGGGAAAATCAAAACTCAGTGCTGGCAAGGAGGTTTAGTTTTTAGCTGTTGTCTGCCAGGTTCAATAAAAGTGTTAGGAACAACATAAGCAACTGCACATGACCTCATAAGAGGAAGCCAGGGACTCCTGTTACTTTATAGAAGAGACTGCAGCAGAAAGATCCCCAGACAGTTGAACAGGAGTTAGCTGCAGGACAGAAGGCAGCAAAGGAACTACTACAGCCTAGGTAGTAAGATGCCCATTAAGGTGAGGGGACACACTTGCAGCCATTTAAAAGAACACCTGACTGGAAGTGGGAGGAGCCCAGGGGATATAAACTTCAGTTCCTAAGGCAGAGGGGTACTGCGGCCCTGAACCCTGCAGGGAGAGGAGCTCCTGGTAGCTCATACTGGTAGGAAAAGGAAGCTGAAGGCAATGCAAGTATTCCCAAGAAAGTGAGTCAGAGAGTAGGAAGGCAGCTTGGCAGTAATATAATGACCCAGAATGGAAGTGTTTGAATTTAAAGCAATTACATAGGTTTTCACCCTATTTTGATAGCAGAGGACCAAGGGTGGCTGCAGGGGGTGGAAGGGAGGCCACAGGGGTGCCTGAGGGATACATTAAGTTGAATCCTGCCAGAGGCAGGGATACAAGTCACAGGCAGCCTGAAGCCAAGAGGGCCAGAGCTTGAGCCCAGAGTGGGCAACAGAGGTGGCCAGGGGCTGACAAGAGGCTAAAACTGTAAGGTCAGTCCTGAGCCAGTGGGCTACCAGTCAACAGCCAGAGTAACCTGTAGGCTAAGGCTTAGAAAGCTGAAGCCTATATAGGAAGGCAAATGGTGGCTGAGTGACATCTGCAAGTTGTGGGTGTGGCTAGGGGGACATGATTAAGAAGCCTCAGGCTTAAATTAGGGCCATTTGGGCCACAGGTGGTGACTAGTGGCTTACAGTGCCAGGTAAGCACAAATAGTTCCACTGGGGTGTAAGAGACCCCCACATAGAACTGTGGGGTCTTGGCTAGTGGATAGAGTGCCAAGCAATCATGAAAGGTGTGTTAGGTTATGCAAAACACCGGTGAGGGCACTCTGGGACTCAGGGACAGCCTTCCTATTAATATCAGGGAACATCAAGATGTGTCATGTGGGATATACCAGAGGGGGAGTGGGGAGAGTTGTTGCGCTAAAGTTAATTTGTCTTTATATACTCTTGATATTGCCTGCATAATATCCTTCATTGCTTTCTTTATTATTATTTCATAACTAATATCCATTTTAGTTTGCTCAAATAACTGTAACTTAGCCTTAGTTGAGACTCCATTTTGGTTTTTACATTGTTTTGCATAAGTGTAACAGTCATTTTGTTTTGTAATTTTATAGTTAAGTATAGTGTAAGAGAAGTAGTGTGTATACAAGGCCTGTGGTATGTCTGGGATGTTTGAAAAGAGGTAGTGAAAGAATAAACAGTATGTGTGGAAATGCATATGTTGAGACAGTCTATCTTGCACCTCACACTAGAAGGATAGAAATAGCCTTCTGTGACTTAACAGTTAAAGGTTACAGCAAGGTCCAAAGATCAGCAGTTAAGGATTGCAAAATATAAGATCAGGTTTTATTTTAACGGCTGAAGAATTTGCTGACAACACATGGAAGAAATTGAAAAACACAAAGCCAAAGAGTCTGTCAGTCATGACATCACAACAGAAGAGGAGGATCATTTTGTCCTCAAGGGGATGTGATGCAGCAAGACCCATAGACTTGGATGGGGAACACAGTCACCATAAAGATGGACAAGAACAAAGGGGTTTGGTCTGTCCTGCACAGAAGCAGCAGCAGCATCAGAATGCATCCAACAAGAGCTGCCTTCATTCTCTTAGTTAACTTGGCTGGCCACCAAGCTAACCCAAGCATGTTAAGGACTCATAATATCTCAATATTTGCAGGACTGCCTTTTTGTATCTTTTTGTATGTATGTGAATACGTGGGTGTATATGTGTGAGTGTATGGAATAGGAAACACCACCTTTTTGTTGTTCTTTCTTTTATTTTATTTGTCTCATGTTTTCAATAAATGTGTGAATTAATGGGGTGCCTTATCTCCTGATAAGGTTCCCGCTTGTTTTTAATTCACACTGTATGCCCTGTGTGTACAACAGAGTATATAATGGATTGGAAGTGCAGCCAGAATCAGGGTGTGGCTTAGGAGGTGTCACAGGCACCCCAGGGCCTGTTCTGCTATAGGCCTTCATTGACCTCACTAAGGCCTTTTGAACTCATCGAGTGAGAAGCCTTGTGGAAAATACTGGTAATATTTGGATGCCATGAAAAGTAGATCAAGGTCCTGACCAGATACTTTTCCATGACCATATGACTGTGACCATTCTTTGTAGCAGATTGGAAACAGAGTAATTTGTCATATGACCTGGGGTCAAGTAAGGATGTGTCATTGCCCCAACTCTCTTCTTTTTTTTTTGCCATCATCCTGGTTCTCACAAAGGACCACCTCCTTTGTAGAATCAATATTGAATACTGAATGAATAGAGGGGTCTTCAATCTGGGACATTTTTGTCCACAGAACAAAGTCTTCAAAACAAACTTCTTTGACCTTTAATATGCTGATTACTGTGCCATCCTTGCACATACCGAGGAAAACTTACAGACAGGATTTCTTTCAACATTGAGAAAACTTAAGTACTCTATCAGCCTGCACTGGGCCATAAGTGTAATCCTCCTCTTCAAATTAATATTGAGGGAAAGACTTGGGGTAGTTGAGAAGCATTTTCCCTACCTCATCCAGCATAGGATCTGGTTCACAAATGCTTCCTTCAGGAAATTGCTTTGGTATGTTTTTATCAATTGCAAACTTTGGAAAGACACTAGGATCCAGGTCTATAATGAAGTCATTATTCCCACTCCCCTCTATGGATATGAAATGTGGAAAATCTACTACTGTCATTAGACACCTGGAGAGGCATCATCAACAATGCCTCTAGAAATTTTGCCACATCAAATGGAAAAATCTCATCAGCATCCTTCCCAATGTTACCAGCATTGAATCAGTAATCTTCAAGCACCAGCTTTGCTGGACCAAACGTTATGTGGAAACCCAGCTCCCCAGATAAGTACTCTACTCCCAGTTTAGTTATATTCTGAGATCTTGTGTCAGCCAGAGGAAGCACTGCAAGGGCACATTGAAGGCATAGCTGAAGAAAACAGATGACAATATCAAGAGCTTGAGGGAACTGGCTACTAACTGACTCCAACAGTGCTGCAAACTTAACCAAATGGAAGACCACTTCAAGGTAAAACATCTTGTTCTCAAAGCAGAGGAAAGCAGGAGAAGGAAAATGAGAGCAATCCCAGCCTTCAGCCTACTCTCCTCTGCTAAAAGACCTGCAACTTTTGTGAACAGATCTGTGGCTCAAAGATTGTACTCATAAATTACCTCAAGACCCATCAATGAGCAGTGGTAGATATCATTCCAAAATTGAGGGAGTGCTGCTCCCATCACTGATGAGGGTGTTAAGGTATTACCAAGTAGAAATTTCACTCATTAAGGTAGATTCAATGTTTCTTGGACAAAGTACTCTTATTGATTTTATTATTATTATTATTCTTCACTGCAAGATGATTTGTTTTAATTAAAATAAACATTAGGAAAATTATTTTAATTGGTTGATTATACAGCTGACAGGAAAGGTTGGCAGTTTATCTACCCTGTTACTGCCTGCAGAGAAACACAGAACTTAAGTTGTCTTGTTTTGTTTTATTTGTTCAAAATTTGGCCTTAATAAACTTCAGAAGAATTCTGAATAACAACACTGTGATTCCCATCACCCTGAATTAAATGGACAAGATAGTAATAGGATGTAAATAGGAGCAGTTGTACTGAGCTATGAACTTTGCCAGTTTATACCAGATCGGTATATGGCATAGACTATGGCACCTCTTAAAAAAAAACCCAAGAAGGGTGGTTAGAACACCAAATTCAGAAAAGCACTTATGGTTCAGATATAAGAGGTGTAATGTCTTTCAGTTTTAAAGGACTCAAGCAAAATATCTACCACAAGAAGGTACCATAAAGGCATCTTTATTGTTCATTCAAAAAATAATCAGACCAGGGTTAGAGTGATGATTTTGAAAACAACAAATCTGACCCATGGTGATACAAAGTCTTCAGCTAGTGAAAAAGGTTTTGAAAAAGTTTGTGAGCACAAACAGTCCCAGTGAAAAAAATTGAAATGATCATGCATAATATAAGACATATATAAGTCAGCAGGACTGAATGAACTCTATCTGAAAGTGCTGAAGGAGCCATCTGATGTCATCACAGAGCCTCTGGCAAAACTGTTCCAAAACTCATGGCACTCCAGAGAGGTCTCCGAGTACTGGAAGAGGGACAATGTTGAGTTTATCTTCAAGAAGAGGAGGAGGAAGGACCTGGGTAACTACAGGGCAATTAGTCTAACTTCCATTTCAGGGAAAATCCTGGAAAAATTTATTAAAGAGTCTAAGATCTAAGTGTGATAGGCTTACAGAAGGTAGAATTCTGAACAGCCAGCATGGCTTCATCTCAGGCAGCTCTTGTATAACCAACCTCCTCTCCTTTTATTATCAGATGACTTGTCACCTGGATAAAGAAGAAGTGGTGGATATTGTATACCTTGACTTACAAAAAGCCTTTGATCTGGTATAACATTGGAATATAGTGGGCTTAACTGCAAGATGGTTAGGTGGGTAGGAAGCTGGCTGTGGGGTAGGACTCAGAGAGTCCTAATGAATGGTTTTGTGTTGTCTTGGCAAGAAGTGGGCGGTGATGTCCTACAGGGATCAGTGCTTGGTCCTGTACTTTTCAACTTCTTCATCAATGATTTGGAAGAGGGGGTGAAAATTTCACTGGCCAAGGTTGCAGATGACACCAAGTTATGGGGCAGAATGGTCATGCTTGAAAATAAGCTGGTTAATCTAAACAGGCTAGCAAGTTGGGTGAGTCAGAACAAGATGAAGTTCAACGATGAGAAATATAAAGTGGGGATAATCAATCCCCTGCACAGCTACAAGCTTGGCAATGCTGACCAGTACAACAAATGAAAGACATCTGAGGGTGTTAATAGACCACAGCATGAATACAAGCTGGCAATGCGACTCTGTTGCCAGCAGGGTAAATAATAACCTGGCATGCTGTACATTTTAATTCTCTCTCTCTCACCTTCCCCCAAGTATCCCAGGTACCCCAAGAACACACACACACATACTGTACCATCCAAGTTAGGAACTTACTTATGTATAGGTGGGTTGTATAGGTGTGAATGGGTGTGTGTGTGTGTATGTATGTGTATATATATATGTGTGTGTGTGTGTGTGTGTGTGTGTGTATGTCATTGTGTGTATGATATACAGATTAGTGATCTGTGTACATATACTGAGTGTGCAGGTATGGACAATTGATTTTTGTCTAACTCTTGGGGTATATAGTGTATGTGTTTGAACTGGTGATAGGTATGCATGTGCCTAGGCTGGTTTGGTTGTGTATGTGCCTGAGCTGGTAGTGTGTGTGTGTGTGCATGTGTGTGTGTGCGCGCGCGCGCGTGCATGCACCATATTGATTTGTGTGTTTGTATATGTGCAATTGTGTTTACACCCTCCTGTCTAACAGCACAATATTGACATCCTGAGAGTTGGCCTGACCCCACAGGGCAACAAAATGACATACTTTGATTTTTTCTAACATTTAATTGGTAGATTCAGTTGACAAAAAATTAAGACTCATTTTTCCCTCATTATGCATAGACATAATAATAAAAAAGCCCATATAATAATACTTTACAAAGGTCAAGAAAGCAATTTCCTACTCAACTCTTGATGATGATTCCAATTCAGCTAACACTAGGAAAGTAGAACAAGATCTAGAAGCACCTGATACACTGCTCACAACTGGAATTTAACCATCTAACAAGCTTCCTTTTAAGTTGAAGAAATGATAGATCGGAGACATTACTGCAAATAGCATAGCAAAACATTACTTTAATTGTTGAGACATCCCCTGAAACAGTGTAACTATTCAGAAGGATGGAGAGAATAGAATAAGTGTGTAGTCATTATCATGTATAAATAGAAAAGAAAGCAGGCAATGACAATATTTATAACTTCCTATTTCTTCCTTTCATAAATTAGGTTAACAACACATGCAGAAACAAAAGAAAAAAATCTTATGTAAACCTCAGTAGATTCAACAGTAAATATATTTCAGTTGCACAAGTCCACTAATAAAAACAAAACAAAAACAATTTTTTTTACATAAATAAAGAAATAAAGTTTCATAAGAAATAATAAACATAGTTTCTTTTATGTTATGTAAAGTTTTTCTTATGTTAATATGATTATAAGTACTATCAGGGAATCATATGCACTGCATATTGAGGAAAATTTAAAATACTCCAAATCTCTCTCTCAGCTGTGGTAACCTCTCAGAATGTAAACTATACCAGTATAATAAGTAATATTTATACAAGAGCTTCGGATATTGATACAAATGAAACAACTTTGAATGCTAGCAATATTTGCTTAGAATGTATCTCTTTCTATAGCTATGTAACATGAGCTCTAGATAACATCAGCATTGTGTTGTCATATATCAACACCTGACTATTTTTATTCTTGTAGTGCTTGTGTTAGGGGGCCTGCTCATGGCCAATCTCGGTGTCGCCCACGCACCTGTTCCTGGGCTAACTGCCTGCATTCTTGTCCACTGTGCCTTGTTAATTAATTATTTAAAGATTTAATTAAGCAGGAGGCTGCCCATTTCCTGCCCCGATGCCAGGGGGCACTATCTGCAACTTCTTTCCTCCCCTACACCATAGCCCAAGCCTCGCAGATGGCATCTAGAGTTCTTACAATCACCGGCCCCCACACTGGGCCCCAGAATCCTACTGTTGAACCCCACCTGGGTTCCTCTCATCGGGGGTCTCTTCCGCCTTCATACCAGGTAACATAGTTCCCTGAGCTGCTTCCCCTTTGGGTGTGATCCCCCCACCAGGACCTTCGGCTCACTAGCCCTGGCCCAGCATCAGGCCAGTCAGAACCCCAGGCCCTCAGCTCTTGGGTGTTCCTCATGGTGGGGCTCTGGCCCTTTGACCCTTCCAGTGCTGGCCCCAGCATGGGCCACTCAGGGGAAGTTCAGACAGGTGTCGAGCCTATGGCCCTTACTCTTTCACCATGGGGTCCACCTTCCTGACCCTCAATAAAGGGGTAGCCCACCCGGTTGTGGAGGCTAGGGGCTACAGCGCCCTGACCTGCCTTTCACCGGGGTAGTAACTGGCCTGGTATTTCCTGGGGGCTCCTGCACCACTGAGAGCCCCACCAGGCCACTCACTCCCGGCAGGGTGCAGCAGAAGATTAAGCAAAGCCAAACCAACGACACCTGAAAACAGCCCAAAACACCACATTTCATGGGGTTGCTGGATATTCTATTTCATTCATGGAGATGCTAGTTACACAGCAACCCTATGAGGACATTCATTTTTCCATATCCATGCCCAAACCAGATGCATGTGTTTTGCTGACATCCTAATGACTGCTTCCTGCTAGAGGTGTAAGGCATAATAAAGACCCTCATAAAAAAAAATTACCCTTCATTGAACTATCTGGGGAATGTTGAAAAGGTGTGGGTATACAACAAGGATAACTTGAGTTGTTATTGCCATTCACTGACCACCTTCATATGACTACTTCATATGTTAAGCTTGGAGAAAGGTACTGTATGCTAGGTAGACAAGGTTCTTTGGGTAAATGTGATACCCTTTATTAGACCAACTAAATAGTTGGAAAATTTGTTCTTTGCCAGCTTTAGGGTACTGTAACAAGGACTCAAGTAGGAGCCCTGTTACTTGAGCTAGCTCCAGAAGAAGTGACTTCTGAATGCACCCTGCCAAGTGGAGAGGATTTCACACCTGGAAAGAGGTGAGATGATTAACCTGTGAAAACTGGAGATAAAACTGGCAGCGGGACATTCACTGATTGCCTTCAGGCATGAGAAGATAAATGAGGAGTGACAGAGACTCCAGAGGGGAAAGAAGAAACCGACCTGCAATCCAGAAGAACGCTGGGAGTGTGGGACTTCAGGAGTGGCAACAGGTCAATCTTACCTTATGGAGAATCTCAGCTGCACTGGTGAGTGCAGGAAGCAGGCAGATGCTGGGAACTGAGAGAGAAAGAGGTATAGAGCCTTCTCAGATAAGGTAAAGGGTACGGGTAGGAGCTAACCTCAGGCCCTGATCCCATTGGGACAATTAAAACCAAAGATGGAGAGACAGGATAGGAAAGATCAGCAGGAGATCGCTCTCAGCAACAGACTCCCGTGGAGAAAGAGAGATGTGGGAAATATTCACTGCTAATAAGGTAATTAGTGGCAGGGACTGTTTGCAAAGTAGCTACAAAGTATCCATCACAGAGATTCTTCATTTGTAACACTGATGTCCCTCACCAATGAAGTAATTGGTGAGGTTGTTATTGCTGTACCACTTTTACCTTAGGAATAAACTAGCACTGTGAGCTTTAACACCAGGGTGGCACTTATCTATCGTGAACATCAAAGAACTCACTGATCTCCTTCCTGTTCTTATTAAATTCAAGTCATGGCAGGAAAGTATAGGAAGAATCCAAAGAGAACCCAACATGCTCACAAAGGGGTGCATTGGCCGGGAACCCCAACCACCCTCAGGCAGTATCGAGTCCATGGATACCCAAGTCCCTATGGACTGGCAGCAAGCCCACAGTATTACCTTGAGACTCCTACAGGGCCATCAAGCACAGCTGGAAGAAATGGTGCAAGTACATACCCAAGAAGCAGAGGCTTGGATTCAACTTTTTTCCAGACAACAGGATCTGTGTGAAAAAATTGAGGGTCAACAAAAGTCACTGTGGAGAGAAGGGGACGGAGGCAGGCTTCCTCACATGTCTCCAGATGATGATGTAGAAGCCTATCTAGAGGCTTTTGAAAGAACAACTACAGCTGCAAAATGGGATCTGGGAAGCTGGGCGGCTTGGATTGAACCAATCCTTATTGGACCAGCACAAGCAGCCTATCGAGCCCTCAATAGGGTGAAGGCCAGAGATTACAGAAAAGTGAAGGCAGAAATTTTATACCATTTGGAGATTTCATCTGAAACATATCATCAGAAATTTCAAGCCGGGAAGGGCCCTGAAGGAACCCGACCCCATCTACTGGCTCAGATGCTAAGAGACTTGGCTGAACAATGGTTGCAACCTGAGACTCATACACTTCAAGAGGTGATAGTCTTAGACCAGTTCCTGACTGACCTTAGTAGTAGTTCTCAGTGATGGGTGTGACATCATCAACCCAAAACTGTAGAGGAAGCCCTACAGCTTGCTGGGGACTATGCCACCATGGAAGAAGAGGGATAAGCTCCCAAAAGGGATTGCCCAGGAGGATTGATATCTGGGACCCATCAAGAAACACCCAGTCAGACATGATGAACTGAGAATAATTGAAATTCTGGATGAGAATCACAAGCCTTGGACTCTAGAGAAGTGACTTGCTACAGGTGTGGGGGAAAGGGACACATTTCCCAGTTCTACCAATGAAAGTCCCAGGTCAAAGTTCCTATCGATAGTTCTCATGATGAGAAAATTGATTGCAGCTTTGGCTGCCATAAGGGGCCAGGCCATCATAACAAACCGGTGGTCAAAGTGAAAGTAGGAGACACTATCATACCAGCAGTGGTTGACACAGGCTGCTCTAAGTCAATGATACGAGCAGATCTTCTTCACCCTCACCTAGGAAGCCTGGAAAGCCTGGTGAGTATGATCTGCATTCAAGGATCCTCATACACTTATGAGTGTAGAAATGTCCAGCTTTCTGTACTCAATCACACTGAAGAGTTTGCCATGGGCCTAGCAGAAACACTGTCCTGCCCCATGCTCTTAGGAGTAGATTGACCACATTTAGAAGAAGTCATCACTCGAGTTATCACCAAGAGAGGTGGCAAGTGGGAGAGAAACTCTGAAGCGGACTGCTTCAGAAACTTCAAGGAGGATGAAGGGGAAAACTTGGACATGGAACAACTTTAGGTGATGGGTATTTCTGGGATGAACAAAGGCAAGAACCCCTATTCCAGAATATTTGTCAATCTCAACTAGACAAAGAAGAAGAGGAGATAGTGGATCACCAGAGGGTGAACCAGAACCCATAATATGTGGTAAGAAGGGGCATCCTCTGTCAGGTGGAGGACTAAGAAGGTGGGGAGGAGAGGTGCCAGATACTTATTCCCAAGTATTGGGAGGCCCTGCTGCAGGTGGCCCACATGCTACCTATGGTGAGGGCACCTAGGTCAGGAAAAGACTGAAACACGCTGTCACAGAGCGGGGTCCTAGGGCTGGCTGTGATCCCCCTAGCGCCCCCTTATTGCACCAAGTTTGCTTTCAAGCACCCTCAAATCTCGCCCACCATGTCTTGATCTTAAATACTAAAGGGAGGCTACCTTTCGTCCTCTTGGACACAGGTTTCTCCTGCTGTCACTCATTTTGTTCTTTTAATGGGGTTCCCATGCACCCCAGCCTTATGGGCAATGCATGGCTCCAACTGCCCCTGTACCATGCCCCAAGCCTCGCTGATGTACTGGACTTTGTTCCATCTTAGCTGCAGCCCTTGTCTCTGCGCTCTCTGGCACTCGGGCTCTCCACAGCCCTTGCCTCACAACTGTGCCCCACAGGCGCTCTTGCTTTCCACAGCCTTGTCTCACAACCACGCCCCACAGGTGTTCTCTAATTGCTGCCCCCTTTGTTCTGGGGCTTCTCTTGCTGCCCCCTTTGCTCTGGGGGCTTCTCTTGCTCTTCCCACACTAAGGAGCAGGGCACCTGTGTGCTCTGTAACACACCTCCCCTCTTTATAGGAGCAGAGTACTGAGATGCTTTGCAACACACACCTCAAATGGAGGGTTTTCTGGCCCAGCCTCTACAATATGGTAGAGAGGTTCTGTACAGAATGTCCCAAGTGTCAAAAAACTGGAGGATTAAGACCTGGGAGGGTACCCCTGATATCGATGCCTCCTGCAAAATGTCTATTTGGTCGTATTGCCCTGGATGTGGCAGGGCCGTATCCCTGAAGTAGGTAAGGGTATCAATTTATTTTGGTAATTATTGACTACGCAACTTGCTTCCCTGAAGCAGTTCCCCTAAGATCAGTAACAGCTGGGGCAATAACTGGGGCCCTCCTAAAATGGATTGCATGGGTGGGCATTCCCCATGAAATTCTGATGGATCAAGCAAAAATGTTTATGTCCAAAATCTTAAAAGGGGTTTGTCAAGTCCTGAGGATCATAAAACTGCGTACCTCCATTTCCCACCCGCAGACCGATGGTTTAGTGGAACGCTTTAATCGCACCTGGAAGGGAATGATTCAAGCTTGCATTTGGGAAGATCCTTGGGGATGGGATGCCTCCACAACTCTTCTCCATAAGAGAGGCTCCCCAGGCTTCTACAGGATATGCCCCATTCAAACTAATTCATGGGCATAGTCTCCAAGGGTTACTGGATCTTATATGCAAAGAATGGCAGAGTGAGGAGGGTAACTCGACACAGCCACAAGTGCTGGTTGATTTTTGAGAATGTTTAAGAAAGGCACAAGAGGAATCTGAGTCAATACCAGGAGAGGCAGAAGCAGCATTGTGACACCCGGTCCACTGAGAGAGAACTACAGGTTGGAGATTGAGTGTTAATATTACTCTTTGATAACACCCATAAGATCCTATCCTAATGGCAGGGACCCTTCAGAGTGATGAGGCACATGGGACCAGTCAACTATGAAGTTCTCCAGACCACTCCTACTCAAAGGAAACAGGCCTACCATATCAACATATCAGGCCCCAGGGGAGGCACACCTAGGCCAAGCATTAGTGAGGAACTAGTTAGGGAGCTTCTGGAGGGACTGGACATATTCAAGTCGGCTGGTCCAGATGATTTCCACCCTAGAGTACTAAAGGAATTGGCTGAGGTCATTGCAGGACCCCTGGCACGGCTTTACGAGCACTCGTGGTGTTCTGGTGTGGTGTCAGAGGACTGGAAGAGGGCCAACATGGTTCCCATCTTCAAAAAGGGTAAGAAGGAGGACCCAGGAAACTATAGGCCAGTTAGTCTTACATCGATCCTAGGCAAGCTGTTCGAGAAAATTATGCTGCCACACATCCATGAGGGGCCAGCAAGGGACTTCATGCTTAGGGGCAACCAACACGGGTTCATCAGTGGCAGGTCCTGTCAGACCAACCTGGTGGCCTTCTATGATCAGATA
>NW_017729029.1:20991328-20996447 GCF_001723915.1 Gavialis gangeticus | reverse complement strand
CCTCAAGCAGGTCCGGGGAGGTGATACTCCCCCTCTATGCGGCACTGGTAAGGCCGCAGCTGGAGTACTACATCCAGTTCTGGGCGCAGCACTTCAAAAGGGATGTGGACAACATGGAGAGGGTCCAGAAGAGGGCCACTCGCATGATCAGGGGCCAGCAGGGCAGGCCCTACGAGGAGAGGCTCAGGGACCTGAACCTGTTCAGCCTCCACAAGAGAAGGCTGAGGGGGGATGGCCTGTTACGAACTAGTCAGGGGAGATCAGCAGGCACTGGGGGAGTCCCTGTTCCCCCAAGCACTGCCAGGAGTGACCAGAAATAATGGTCACAAGCTGGCAGAGGGTAGACTTAGGCTAGATATCAGAAGGCACTACTTCACAGTCAGGGCGGCTAGGATCTGGAACCTACTTCCAAGAGAAAGTGGTGCTGGCTCCTACCCTGGGAGTTTTCAAGAAGAGGTTAGATGAACACCTAGCTGGGGTTGTTTGACCCCAGTAATCTTTCCTGCCATGGCAGGGGGTCAGACTAGATGATCTACTCAGGTCCCTTCCGACCCTAGAAACTATGAAACTTGTTATGGAAGTGGTGAGATGGATGGTTAATGAAAGAAGTAAGTGAAGTTGATAAAGACTTTGTGATGATACCCCAGGACCTAACAGACACCCAAAGAGAGTCAGAGATTGATGATCAGTTAAACATCAAGCAATGAGAAGAGTTGAAGGCCACGATCATAGAATTCTGTGATGTATTCAGAGAAGTGCCAGGGGTAGCAAGATGTGTCAATCATCAATTCTTAACTCTGCTGGGGCAGGTGATACATAATCACTGGAGAAGGTGGCCTCGTCACCTCTGGCCTGCAGTAAAGCAAGAGTTTGATGAAATGAGGAAACATGGAATTATTGAAGAATCACAAAGCCCATGGAGAAGTCAATTGATGGTTCCATATGCCTATATATTGACTATTGCAAAATAAATGAAATTGCAACCTTGATGCTGTAGAAAGTCAGCCAAGAGCAATATATCTCCACCTTGGATCTGACTAAAGGTTATTGGCAGATTCCTATGGCCACAGTGGACAAAGAAAAGACAGCTTTTGGCACTCCGTGGGGCCTATTCCAATTTAAAAGTATGCCATTTGGGCTCCATCGGGCAGCAGCCTCGTTCTGGAGGTTGATGGAACAAATATTGCCATCCCACCAGGAGTATGTTGTAGCATACATTGATGATATTATTATCTTCTCACCAGACTGGGAGGCATATCATCAGCACCTATGACAGGTACCAGAGGAACTGAAATGAGCAGGACTCACAGCTAATCCAAGGAAGCGTGCACTAGGGTAGAGTGAGACTCAGTACCTGGGTTTCCTCATTGGCCGTGGTGTCATAAAACCAGCAGTGGACAAAGTGACAGCCATACAACAACATCCTTTGCCAAAAACACTTAAACAATGGCAATCATTCCTAGGTTTTGCTAATTACTACAGATGATTCATCCAGGGGTTCTCCAAAAAGGCGGCTCCCTTAACAGAACTGACCGAGGGTCACCGAAACCCAGTTCAATGGAACACAAAAGCACTTTGTGCTTTCAAACAACTAAAAGAAGCTTTGTGCTACTACCCAGTATTATACACTCCGGATTTTTGGAAGACATTCTTTCTACAGACAGATGCCTCAAGAGTGGCACTAGGGGCAATACTCTTCCAAGAAGATGGGGGTGAAGAGAGAACCATATCTTTTTACAGTAAGAAATTAAATCTGGCAGAAACTCACTACTCCACAATAGAATGGAAGTGTTTAGCCATATGGTGGGGAATAGAATTGTTCCTTTATTATCTCCTAGGCAGAGAACAGCAGGTTGGCATTTATCTATCACAAACATCAAAGAACTTTATCAACTCACTGATCTCCTTCCTTTTCTTATTAAATCCAAGTCATGGCAGGTGAGTCTAGGAAGAATCCGAAGAGATTACCCAACACGCTCTACAGGTACAAACACCCTTCTTCAGGCACAGGGAGAGGTTTCCAAAAAAGTGCCCGAAGAAGAGTGTTTGTAGCCATAAGCTTGCAAAGAACATTTCTACAACTATTTTGTTGGTCTAATAAAAGTTATCACATTTACTGAAAGAACTTTGTCTGCCTATATCTTAGACCAACACAGCTACAACCAACAACCCTGTATGCTAGGTGGAATATGCTATACACACCTTTTGTTGTTGTTATTTTTTTTCACCTTCCGGGATGTCAAGTCCCTGGGTTCATAATCATCACTTAAATTACAACCTCTTCTAAGAAATGTCCAAGTCCTAACAACAACTTCATCTCCTCTGTGCAGTAGCAGAACTCCTAGCTAATGAAAGTCTGCTGCCCAATTAAGTAGAAATCAGTAGAAAGACAATAACTAATTCTAGCAAGGATAGTTAATTTCCTCTATACATATTTTTGCAACCAAACCCAACAGTACAAGCATTTCTTCCAAAAATTCAAAACTTTAAAGATTATCTGTAACTGCCCCATACCTAATACAACACCATTTAATTTTATCTAAAAAAAGCTACAATTCATTTCTAAAAGTCAAGGAAATGTATGACAATATTTTTAAGAACTGCCTTTCTGACACCAGTTTAGGAACACAAGGCTCACTATTTTAGATCTTGCTTCATAAGTCTTTGGGCTTTAGCACCACTTAATAAGTTTTGGTGAGCTGTTGAGGGCTGGGAGGTGGGCAGGGAGATGCCATTTGACCATATCCAGTCTGCCAGTCACCACTGGGAGCGTGAGGGAGGGCTGCACCCTATGCCATTCCACTCTGCCACAGCTGAGGGTATGCTGGGTTGCACAGCGCACAGAATCTCTACCACCCACCCTGGATCCATCTCCCATCCCACCCAGCTACATGCTGGAGCCATGTAGTCCTGGCACTGTGACCACTGGCAGGCCCACACGGGATGGGACATGATGCAGCACACCAAGTATGTATTCCTCCTATCCACCTGCCCACTGCAATAAGCTTCTGCTGCCATGGTGCAACAGGAAAGTTAAGGGTGGCTGCTCTGGGTCAAGCTCCCCTTGAGACTGGAATGAACTCACTTCATAGCAGCTCAGTGCAGCGGGTGGGTGGGCAGGACAATGGGATGACTACTTAGCACGCTATTTCATGCTCTTTCCCATGTGGGCCCAGCTGCTGATGGCTGCAATGGCAGGACTCTGCAGCTGCAGGGCCAACTGAAAGATGGGTGGGGAGGGGATAGATGCAGGGGAGGGCAGAGGAGTCTGTGTGCTGCACAACCCAACCCAGTCCCAGATGCAGCAGAACAGAGGGCACAGAATGCAGTCCTCTCTCCTCAGGCTCCTGACAGCAGCTGGCAGGGCAGATCGGATCCATTCATGGGCTAGGTATGACCCACAGGCCATATTTTGCCTACCACTGCTTTACACAATAACAATAGCTGACATATTGAAAATTATTAACTGTGACTATTATATTATTAAAAGATAGAAAAATATAATTTAGAAAGAACAGACCATCATTACTCCACTCAATTATATGTTTTTTCTGTGAAGACATTCTGATAGAGGTTTCACATTTAAGAATAGATTTACTGTCATTACATTACAAATATTTTGTTCCTCAAACTAGTAGATGCTCAACTTTCTGTGCATCACAGCTAGATAGAAGAGATAACAGATCAGAGAAGATTTTAATTTAGGGTGGTTTTCCATTTTTTTTCTTTCATGGATAATCTCAGTCATTCAATTCCTTATGACCTCCAGTCTTCTACTAACAGGTCCCATATCTAAATGGTGTTTTTAAACATAATTATACTTAAAAAGACTTTTTATCTATAAATAGTAATTAAAGATGCCATTATTCTTTGGAAACAAGCTTTGAAAATGTGTCTCTTGTCCTTTAAATCTGATATTAAAGTTACTGAAGAATTGATAAATAATTATTCAATTAATATAAATGGTTGATACATAAAAGACTTCTTGTTTTACTAACCAGTTTTATATTGACTGGCCTTGCTATAACCCACATAAACCATCTCACTAGTCCCATGACACGTGCATCAGGAAGTTCCACGGTGAGGATTTATATAAGCTAAAACAACATCTTTGTTCCAAAAAAATGTTTCATTTCAAGCATTTAATAATCTTCTCATTTCAAACAAATGGAAAGGTTTTCACAATTGTGAAGGAGTATGAGTTAAACAGAAGATGATTACTGCTTCTGTCTAACAGTATGCACCTATCAATAAAATGCTGAAGGCTTTGGAGTGGTAATAAAGACATAATGTAGATGTTTAAACTCAGGGGTTTAGGAAAACAAGAGTGAAACTACTAGTTTTATAATTGATAACACATCTATCTGTCTTCCTTGCTTGTACAATGCATTCTTTAAATTGCCATAGGAACATAATATGTAACCATACAATTTGCTACGGTGATGTAGTCAGAATGTGAGTGTACACATGATTGGCAGCTATTCACCATAGCAATGCACTCCCCTCTTTTACTGCACTACTATGGCAAAGTAGCAGCTAAAACTAACCATGCTTCATGTGCATGGTGCAGTACGGGCACTTGTTCGGTGCAGTATGGGGTGATGTTGTAGCCATTGTGAGATTATTTTTTTGGGAGCAATATTTTTATTGGACCAACTGCATGCTTGGGATAAAGTTAGTGCGAAGGAAGAATATCAAGAATCAGGTAGATTCAGTATGCTACCAAGTCAATCTTAGTGATAAGCCCGTGGTGTCCAAGTGTAGCAAAAACCCCAGTTTCTTTCTGTTTTTTTTTTATTTCATTCCCTCCCCTTCCCCAACCATTTCTGACTTTTACTCTCCCTCTCTATTCCCTATAGATAAATATAAATGAGCTCAAACTTAGGATAAGCTTTAAACATTTTTATTTTGGTAGAAAGTTTTTGGTTTTGGATATCCACTGTTTTATATTGTATAATTAATAGGTTTGTATTAATTGTTACTGTTATATATTGTATTATTATAATTTTATTGATTTTTATTGTTTCATATGGATATTGTATGGTTTAGGCTTGTGTTTGTAAGTGAACCAAAGTCTTGTCAAGTTTCTATTTTATATGTCAAGCCTCCATCTTGTGTC
>NW_017729029.1:20989784-20991317 GCF_001723915.1 Gavialis gangeticus | reverse complement strand
TTGTATGGTTTAGGCTTGTGTTTGTAAGTGAACCAAAGTCTTGTCAAGTTTCTATTTTATATGTCAAGCCTCCATCTTGTGTCTACTGAAGCTGCCACCGGCTTCTACAGGTGGTCGCCACTCGCACCCACCCCCTTCACAGCCAACATGACCAGCGGCATTTGCAAGTGGTCTCCACTCGTCACCGGCATCACCACCAGTGGTGGCTATGGGTGGTTCCTGCTTCCCACATGCCGCACGCTGCTCGCCACTTGCCACCCCCTCCATGTCGATGGTAGCTGTGGGCAGTCCCCGCTCACTGCCATTGTGCCCCCCCCCCCCAGTCTTGGGAGGCACCAGTCATTCATGCACAAAGAGATTTATTTTTGTATTGGTACTGTAGGTATTTGGGTGGCTCTTTTGAAGGTATGGTCTATTTCTTTACTGGGATATCCTTGTTGTACAAAAGTAGGTTTTAGGTTGGGTTGATTACTCATCTCATGGACATAAGTATAATGATCCATGGGTGTTTTTGTGTATGGTGGTGCACAGGGTGTCATCCCAGATGTGGATCATGCTATCTAAGAAGTTAATGGTAGTGTAAGAATATTCCAGACAAAGTTTGACGGAAGGATGAGAGTTGTTAAATGTGTGGTGGGATCCAAAAAATACATGTTAGTTTTCAGTCTAGATGTTGAAGGGAACAGCTATGTAAGGTAGATGTAATGGAGGTTTGATGGTTCAGTTTTCTAAAAAATTCTCCTTCAGGTGGCTTATGAACAAGTACCTTATTTCCTCAGACCCAGTGATAATGTATTGTATTCAAAAGCTTGTCTAACTACATCCAAACCATGCAGCTGATCCAATAAAAGAGTATCACCCACAAAAAAAAATCCTCTCCTCCCTCATAAATTAATCATAGCAGTTTTATTAACCATTTTCACATCAATATTCAGGTATCTCTTCTATATCCATCTGGAGACACTTGTTGTGACATATTACATTTTATCATAATACAACAATGTAAAGATGACAACGGTCTCATGTTAAGGTTTCTAAGTCATATTAGACAAGTTCACGTTCTTCTTTACTGCCATTTAATATTGGTATATCATAGATGGACAAGATAGCACAACAACAAGTACTGTTTTCTGCTAAAAATGGTAGCATTTCAGGGGGGAATATTTGCAGCAACACTGACTGACTAAAAAATCTATATAGATGTTTAGGTGAAAATCAATTTACTTGAGAACTGTGAAATTCTGAAGTGTACATCTCATCAGTGTGAAAAATATCACCTTTGGATAATTTTTTTGAAGTGATGAAATCACCAAATGGCATGCAGCAAAGATAAAAATCTTACAAGTTAAACACAATTATCAGAAGAAATTAACTGTTGGGTAATATTCCATAGGCATGAGTTTATAACAACCTGTAATATGAGTGCCACAAGCATAGGCAGCCTGTTTATGGCATGCAACATATCAGAGAGAGGACAGGCAGCAAAGTAGCAGATAGGGCAGGAAGCAGAAGGCAGAGCAGGAGATCAGACAG
>NW_017729029.1:20981988-20989773 GCF_001723915.1 Gavialis gangeticus | reverse complement strand
TTTGCAGCAACACTGACTGACTAAAAAATCTATATAGATGTTTAGGTGAAAATCAATTTACTTGAGAACTGTGAAATTCTGAAGTGTACATCTCATCAGTGTGAAAAATATCACCTTTGGATAATTTTTTTGAAGTGATGAAATCACCAAATGGCATGCAGCAAAGATAAAAATCTTACAAGTTAAACACAATTATCAGAAGAAATTAACTGTTGGGTAATATTCCATAGGCATGAGTTTATAACAACCTGTAATATGAGTGCCACAAGCATAGGCAGCCTGTTTATGGCATGCAACATATCAGAGAGAGGACAGGCAGCAAAGTAGCAGATAGGGCAGGAAGCAGAAGGCAGAGCAGGAGATCAGACAGGGAGTGCAGGGTAAGCAGCAGAAAGCAGAGGAAGAGATTAAGGAGGGAGCACAGACTACAGAGAAAATGCAGAGTAGCAGATTCGGCAGAGAAAGGGGATGAAAGTGACACTTGGGGAAGGTGTGGGGCTAATTTTTGGTATGTCTACCAAAAAGTGTCATAAACAAAGCTAACTTAAAATATTATATTAGAAAACCTCAGAACATGATAAATTCTTGATAAAGAGTCATATCCAATTACTCTGTATTCCTTGATATTTCAGTATGATCTATTATTCTAGAAAGTAAGGTTCTATAGAGAATTTAACCTTATTCATATAGCAATTATCTGCAAACAGTTTTCAATACAGATATTTTTATTTAATTAATGTTAAGTACTAAGTTGATCAGTGCCATACTATTAACTATGGTGCCAACACACAATGGCTTTAGCTTTCAGGTTATATTGCTAAATAAATCTATGTTGCTAAATTAATCTATGTTAACAAGCCAATGAAGTTCCATAGCAAAATTCTAACTTCATCAAACAACTTTTGATTTTCTGTTCAGAAAACATAAACAATGACTTCTGGCTTGGAAGACACGGGTTACACTGCCTAGAAGCACAAAGTAAATCAGCTAGGACCTTCAGAAAGTGAAGCATGTGGAGCCATATAGTTTATGTTGAACAGGACAAAAAAGGTGTTTATAAAAAACTTTATCCTTCTAAAGGGAAGGAAACATTGTTAAAATGACAATGACAATCTCCCTCAACACTTTAAATTACAAATTATTGATATTTTCCTCTAAATTGTTAATAAAATATTATTAAGATGTTCAATTGTGATAATTTACCAAGAAACTAAGCAGGCTGAGGTCTCTGGACTCAAAACTTTGCCTTTTGTTTAATGCTGTACAGTCATGTTAACACCTTTGACTCTCTGGGATCATTATTTAATCAAAGTTTGTACATTGACACTTGCTGAGAAACTCAAAGAAATAAATCTAAGTCAATTAACTGTGCTTTTAGATGTTTCAACTGTTACTTGGAACTGTTAGTTGAAGAGTTCAGCATCTCTGTCTTCCAAATTAAGGTTAAATAGAGACAACTGCCTAAGTGGCTCTAATTATACAGCATATTCCAGGAAGATGTTACAGAAGAATAGGTCTTCATGAAAGTTGTCCACATTTCATTGAAAATTACAACCTTAGAGGACTAAGAGAAATTTTCAAAAAGTGCCCATAATATATATGTACCTGCACAAGTGAACAGCTTCATAGTGCCATACCTACCCATTTGACCTTTAGTCACTTGTGAAACTATAACGTCTGTGATATAAATAAGAGGGACATTTTAATTAGAAGTGTTAAAATCAGTATGAGGATTGGCCAAATTGCTAGATACAGCAAGGCAGGAACAGCCCTGAGATCCCCACCCCCATGTCAGCTGGGAACAGTGGCAACAGCAGCTGGACTCATGCTTCCTGCACCTGCTCCTAGTCTGGCCCTCCAGTGCATCTCCCAACCAGTTCAAGGGATGCAGCAGAACCTCAAGGGTCTTATCTCATAGGTGACAGTGTTACCCAACATGATTTGGGCTTCTTGCACTCCAGCTACTACTACTATGACACTGGGTGCAGGTTCAGTCTTTGGATGCTGTGGATGGGGCATAAGCTCTCTGTACCTTGATTGCATAAGCACCTCCCTCAGTGGGGGCACCCAGTCAGGTGATCTTTCCAAATCTGTTCCCAGAGCTCATGCCTAAATTGCCTCCTGTAGATACAGCAGTGTACCCCAGCAGGAACCAGAACCACAGAAGCAACAATTGAAATACAGGCAGCCCAAGATGTTTCAGGTAACAGCAGTTCTCAGGAGGTTTATACAATATTCCAACCCACTCCTACCTGTACCCACATCTGCCCAGAGAATGGAAAGGTGAAGTTACATGTTGCACTTTGACTATAATAAGGAATTTAAAATGTGAGCAGCTGCACATTAAAGCTTGTTAATTTGCGCTAAGTGCCCTCACATTGTCTCAAAGTTGTACCACTTCAGGTAAGGGTTAACTCTATTGCCTATGCTACGTAAGTTTTTGTTAAGTTAACTTTAGTCTGAGAAGTTTGCAGTCCTCCAGTATCCGAGCATGCAGTTTCCAGCACCCTTTCCCACCCCTGGAACAGGCAAAAAACAGTAGTAACCATTAACATGGGATTGCTTACAGCATGTTTTAACCTTAACATTACTTAACATTCTACAGATTTAGCTTGGTCTAAATGCAATGTGTGACTTCACCTGAAGTAGCTCTCTACAGCTGGTACTGAGCTGGAAAGAGTCTGGGGAAGTTGCACTACCTATTTGCAACCATCTCTGCTTGCCATCCCAATCAGGTGCCTGGAGCTACCTCCCTTTACCAGCAGGAAGAAATAAAGGATGGTGTAACCATGCCAATTCACCCTCCTAAATGTGGCCCTGAAATCCATGAGGCATACTATAACTTTAAAAACTTTAGCGGTGATATACAACAAAACTAGGACTTAATTTTACGCTCCATGCTGATTTTTAAGCAAAAAACCTGTTGTCTTAAAAGTAGGCTTCCATTTATATCAATGACATATCAAAAACTAACACAGAACTCAATGACTCTTTTTCAAAATAACTATTAGAGAAAAATGGATACTCAGATCAAACACAAAAAATATGAAAGGATATGCAATTTCCTTATTCAAAATGGGCCCTATTAATTATATTTAAGGCAGCTTCTGTAAGTGGTCTCCACAAAGCTTCTTTTTTTGTGTGTCTAACATAAATATAAATCATGTTTACCAGTCTTAAATGCTGCAAAAAAAAAATTATAAAGCTCATTGTCACATTTCTAAAGAGAAAATAGGTGCATGACAATTAAGCAGTCTTCTATTAAGAACGTGATATCTAGTGGTATTTTAGTGACCCTGCGATAATACCTTGTATTAAGATAGAGATGTATAATTATCTTCTAGTCCCATTTTCTCATTCTCTTTACTTGATTATTATGATTTTGTCATTTTTTGGATTAATTGTATTATTTATTACATCAACTCACCTGCTTAGAAAGGCTTAAAAAGCATTTATTCCGTACATACACAATGTTCTAAAGCACCAAAATGAGATTGTGCATCTTTGAAGAGAGAGAAACCTTATGAATAGCTGAAAGCACACTACAATTTGCAGAGCTCTTAAAGTCAGCAAACTGCAAGGTAAAGTATTGGGTAAAAGGACCATTACAGTAAAATAACTGTCAGACTTACAATCTAATTGTGAGTATACAGTTGTGAGTATACACCTGATAATATTTCTGTCATTATTTGAAATGATTGCTTGATCTACATGTGTAAAACAAACCATCACCAAATAACACTGGGTCCCCTATGTCAAAGATCTAACTCTTTGATTTCGGATGCCAGTGACAAAAGGTCAGAGGCTAACACAGCAAACTTTGTAATTGTAGTTTATCCCTCTGTATTAACAGTGCTGCATACACACACCCCTGTCTGTGCCTCATTTCAAATCACTTGAGCTCCCATACGAGAGAGAAGCTAACCTTGGATTGTATACAACTCAGCACTATGACATCAAAAAAGATACCGTATCCATAGTAACGAGATACCAAATTGGCTGACTTTAATGAAGTTGTAAAATTAAATAATATGCTATGTGACCAAACAGGACCAGTACCACCCAAGCAAAAAATAACCCCCCTTTTTTCTGAAACTTGAGCAAACAAAGAGAGCACAAGTGCCAGCTCATTAATTATTCATGCCTAGCGTGTAATAACTGGCTACTTTGTCTGCTATAACTTTGAAAGAACTTCCGCCCAAAGCGGAGATCTCAGAGCATTCCCAAAAGACAAAGTTTGTAACCTGATCAGTTACAAACAGTATCTCCCCGCCTTCAGTTGGTTTTATTTATTTTTTCCTCTGGTGTAACCCCGTTCCTGCCGGCTCGTTCTTTTCATCTTATCTTATCTTTCGTATGTCCCTCTTGTCAAGAGCTCTCAGTAAAGTATTTTGTGTAAACTGTTTGAAACCTGTACTCAGCAAGTCTGCAACTTACTGTAATCACTGGGTGACAGAACATCTGCATGCTGTAACTGAACAAATGATCTCTTCTGCCTACGCTGCAATCAATCATCAGTAGCGTAAGAAAAATAAACTTTCTGTGTAACCAATGCGCTTTAAGTCATCTGACTATCTGACTCCTGCTCGCCGTTAACACCCACCTGTCCAGTCATAAATCCCCCCTCGCGCCAAGCCGGTCATACCGACCGAGACTCGCAGGTCAAGGGTGTACCAGCATCGGGGCGCGACACCCTAAAACAGAATTAGTTTAATATTGCTCAGTTTTAATATTTTTTTAACAATACCATACATCTAATCTGCACCTGTTCTTCCAGAAACCTGTATCAATTTAAGACATGGGTAGTGTACTGGAGGTGAAAATGACATAGAAAACCAGTAAAAAAAAAAAAAAAATTGAAAAGGCAGAATGAAACAAAATGGCTGCTTACAGATATGAAAAATAAAGAAAAACAGCACTTTAAGCTTGGTGTGGCATTGTGCTGAGCCTAGTGCATGCCCAGAAGACACATCACATTAGTTTGTTCCAGCTCTCCCAATGTCTGTATAGTTCACACACTTTAGCTGGGCTTTATGGCACTTTTATCTAATAACTGTTCACAGCTAGGTTGGGCATCTCTAAAAGCACCATTCCTACATGTGTCTACATGGCACAGAAGGGAAATGCTGATACTAGTTCTGAACTAGATGTTGGGATACCAGAAAAAAGTTAACTTAATTAATAAAGTGCCCTGTAAGCTTTATACAACCTGTTTCTCTGTACCACACTGTGCCATGTAGGCATATTTCACATGTTTGAAGTTCAGGGTTCTGGTCCTGAAATGCACTGAACACAGCTGACTTATATTTACTTTAACTGGACTGTACAGACTGTACAGAAAGGTGCAAGTTCCAGTCCACACAGTATGGCCAGGACCTTGTGGAGTGTGTTCCCTTTCGGGGTCTCTGGCGCACCAGCTGGAGGAGCTCCAGGCCACAGTCCAGAGACTGTGCACCATCAGGGACTGTGAGCAGGAGATTGACTCCTACTGCCAGGCCCTTCTCCCCCAGGACCCGGAGGATAGACCACGGTCTCCCTCCAAGACCAGGGAGGACTCCGGAACCTCCCATTCTGTCCACTCAGGGGAATGGAGCAAGGAGGCCAAGGGCCCTAAGGCCCACCGCACCAAGGTACCTGCCCCTCTGGAGCTTAGCAACAGGTACACACCTCTTGCTGCTCCAGCAGAGCCTGCTGAGTTGCCAGCTCCTGCAGGCAACACAGGCTCAACTGCAGCTACTGCCCCCACTCCCCCCAAGACAAAATATAAAGCGTTTGTTGTGGAAGAGTCTGTCCTTAGGGGAACTGAGGGAGTAATCTACTGCCCTGTCCCCTTAGCCTGGGAAGTCTGCTGCTTCCTGGGGGCCCACATCCAAGACATTGTGGAGAAGATCCCTAAGCTCCTCCAGCCCACAGACCAGTATCCCATGCTCCTTATTCATGTGGGCACTAATGACACGGCTTGGAGCGCTCCCAGCCAGGTCATGAGGAACTACAGGAATTTGGGAGCAGGGCTAAAGGGTCTGGGGGCACAGGTGGCATTCTCTTTGATCCTCCCAGTCTCAGGGTATGGGCTGAGGAGGGAGAGGAGTATCCAGGTAGTGAACCAAAGACTGCAGCGCTGGTGTCATCGGGAAGGCTTTGGCTTCCATGACCACAGCCCGCTCTTTGGTGAGAGGGGCAGCGAGCTGCTGGGAAGAGATGGCCTCCACCTCTCTCTGCTGGGGAGAAGGCTCTTCTCAGCCAGACTGGCTGATCTGCTCCACCAGGCTTTAAACTAAGCCTGCTGGAGGATGGGGGGACTACCACCACTGCTTGCCTGCTTAACAACCATTGCAAAGCCAGCAGGCCAAGGCACTTAAGGGCACCCACCCCTGCCCCAGTCCTGGTACAATCTGTGGGCAAGGCAAGAGCCCCCAAGGGGACACTTGGCTGCCTGTACACAAATGCCAGAAGCTTGGGGAATAAGCAGGAGGTACTCATCCTACTGCTTAACGCTAATAATTACATCATCATAGGGATAACGGAGATCTGGTGGGACTCCACCCATAACTGGACCATGGGTATAGATGGCTACACCTTCTACAGAAGGGATCAAGTAGATAAAAGGGGTGAGGGTGTAGCTCTCTATGTTAAGGAAAGCTATGTGTCCCTGCAAGCTGATGTTGGTGACCAGGATGGACAACTGGAGACCCTCTGGGTAAAAATCCATGGGGAACATGGCACAGTGAACACAATGGTGGGAGTCTACTACAGACCTCCCAACCAAAGTCAACAGCTTGACAAAGAGTTCACCCGGAAACTGGCTAAGGCTACATGCTCCAAGACCACGGTTGTCATGGGTGACTTCAATTACCCAGACATATCGTGGGAGGATCACTCAGCAAAATCCAATCAGTCACAAAGCTTACTATCATGCATGGATGACCTCTACCTGACTCAAGAGGTCTACAGGCCAACGGGAGGTAAAACACTGCTCTACATAGTACTGACTACTGGGGATGACCTAATTGGCAACCTAGTGATCGATGGGAAGCTGGGCGACAGCGATCACGAGCTCATCACCTTCACCATCTGCTGTAAAGCTGGCAAGTCAGTCAGCAACATGGAAGTCCTTGACTTCAGGAAAGGCAACTTTGACAAGCTCAGGAGGCTTGTCAGTGAGGCCCTAAAGGACCACGACCCCAGGGGGAAGGGAGTTCAGGAACAGTGGTTGCTCCACAAGGGAGCGATCCTCAATGCACAAGCTAATTCTATTCCGTCTCGGATGAAAGGCAGCAAGAGGGCAGAGTAGCCCCCCCGGCTCTCCAGGGATCTAGCAGACCTCCTAAAGCTAAAAAGAAAGGCCTACAAAGGATGGAGGATGGGAATCACTTCGAGGTAGAAATATTCTGCACTGGTCTGGTCCTGCAGGGAGCAAACTGGGAAAGCCAAGACTGCAACTGAACTCCAACTAGCTTCGAGCATCAAGGACAATAAAAAGTATTTTTTCAGATATGTGGGGAGCCGGAGGAAAAGCAATGGTAACATTGGACCCCTGCTGAACCAGATGGGACAGCTGACAACTGACACCAAGGAAAAATCCAACCTGTTAAATGGGTACTTTGCATTGGTCTTTCATCAGTCCCATGGGACGCTCATGCCAACCATGGGACAGGGAGGTACGGGTGAGGGAGCTCCCCTGCCCTCCATTAATGCTTACCTCATAAAGGAACACCTTGAGAGGTGGGATATCTTCAAGTCAGCCAGCCCTGACAATCTACACCCCAAGGTACCCAAGGAGCTGGC
>NW_017729029.1:20981581-20981962 GCF_001723915.1 Gavialis gangeticus | reverse complement strand
AGCTGTTTTCTGCTCTCAGGCGCAGGGCACCTGAGTGCTTTGTGACATGCCCGAAGATTGGAAAAAGGCCAATGTGGTGCCTATCTTCAAGAAAAGGAGGAAAGTGGATCCAGCTAACTATAGGCCCATCAGCCTGACTTCTATCCTGGGGAAGGTCATACAAAAGTGTATTAAAGAGGCCATCCTTAATGGGCTGGCAGATGCCAACACCCTGAGGGATGGCCAGTATGGGTTTGTTGTGGGTAGGTCTTGCTTGACCAATCTCATTACCTTCTATGACCAGGTGACCTATCACCTGGACAAGGGAGAAGAGATTGATGTCATATATCTTAACTTTAAAAAAGCCTTCAATCTGTTATCCCATGATCACCTCTTGGCAAA
>NW_017729029.1:20980663-20981242 GCF_001723915.1 Gavialis gangeticus | reverse complement strand
TTCAATGTGATGCTGCGGCTAGTAAAGTGACCAAAACACTGGCTTGCATCCATAGAAGTTTCTCAAGCAAATCCCAGGACATCATTCTCCCTTTGGTGAGGCCGCAGCTGGAGTACTACATCCATTTTTGGGCTCCACAATTCAAAAATGATGTGGAGAAGCTTGAAAGAGTCCAGAAAAGAGCCACATGCATGACCAGAGGTCAGGAAAATCAACCTTATGATGACAGGCTGAGAGCCATGGGGATCTTTAGCCTGGAAAAGCTCAGGCTCAGGGGTGATCTGGTGGCCACCTACAAGTTTATCGGGGTGACCACCAGTATGTGGGGGAATGTTTGTTCACCAGAGCACCCCAAGGGATGACAAGGTCGAATGGTTATAAACTACTGCAAGACCATTTCAGGCTGACAATAAGGAAGAATTTCTTTACTGTCTGAGCCTCCAAGGTCTGGAACAGCCTGCCATCGGAGGTGGTTCAAGCACCTACATTGAACACCTTCAAGAGCAAATTGGATGCTTATCTTTCTGGGATCCTATGACCCCGGCTGACTTCCTGCCCTTTGGGTGGGGGGCTGGACTC
>NW_017729029.1:20958820-20975663 GCF_001723915.1 Gavialis gangeticus | reverse complement strand
CAAGCACCTTCACTGAAAACCTTCAAGAGCAAATTGGATGCTTATCTTGCTGGGATCCTATGACCCCAGCTGACTTCCTGTCTTTGGGTGGGGGGCTGGACTCGATGATCTTCCGAGGTCCCTTCCAGCCCTAATGTCTATGAAATCTATGAAATCTATGACCTCATCCATAAACAGAAGGGAACTCTTAGGCCAATATAAAAACAAGAAAAAGACTGAGGGAGAAAAAGGCACAAGATAGTGTTAGAGATGGGAGAATACAGGGAAACTTTTTCTATGCCATTTGTAAAGCAGTGCATCTGTGTAGCATAAAATTGTGCATTAGAAATGGCAGTAATATGTATCATAGCTATGCTTGTGTCACGGAGTGCTACCTTCCACCCCCGGGGTGCTTGTTCAGGACCGCTATGTCCTTGACCAGTCTCTGAAAGAGTCCCTCAAAGCCAGCTCCAGTGTAACTTCTAAAAGCAAGATGGGAACCCAAATTCTTTTCTGCACTTAAACCCTAGTATTTCAGTCTCTCACCTTCGCTGTTTTTTTTTAAGGAAATGTTTTCGTGTTCCAAGCCAAATCAGCCAAATCAATTCCAAATCCACGAGTCAAGAGCCATATATGGCCCTACCGGCAAACATCCTCCACTCCCACCTGGGGCTTCGGATGCTTCCAAATCATTTGGTGGGCATCCTATATGGAGGCCCAAGCGCAGAGGCTTGGGGTTTGGATGCCCCTGGGTTTATTTGCCCTCAGCCAAATGGCTGCAGGACCAAGCTAAGAAGGAGTCTTCCAGTTCCACAAAGTGGGCATAAAGCCAAGATCTTCCCACCGAAAATGAAAGTGGGAGGGTAACTATACATTACCTCTGCCCAGATACTAACCCATGCCAGAACAGTGGTTATCCCCTGCCCCTCCTGGTACTTGACTAAGTTTGATTAAGGCCAAGTTAATTCTTATAGGGGATATAGCTAACTAATTTCAAAAGTGAGATTTTTCAGACACCTGGTGAGCTACAACCTAACCCTGAAAGCGCGTAAATTCCACAGGTATCCAAGTTTTTCCAATAAAGTCCTCTAGGCACTTAATTTAAGCATCTTTAGACATGTGCACAACTACCCAAGTCCTGAACATGCTAAATTGCACAGTGTTTAAACCCCAGAGTGATTCACAAAATGGAAGATGTCTATCCTGTGATACTTGTGGTGCCCAATACCATGGGAGACTGGTGCCACCTTAGTCAGGGGGGGTATGTGCCCCCCATTGGTGACCAGCCAGTGACTGGTCAATCTTGCTGACCTGGGTGGGGGGGAGGTTCCCCCCACAGCTGATCTTACCAACAAGTGTGGGGGGGTCCCCCCACAGCCGATTGCAAGGCAGCCAATTGCTGTGGCTGCTTCTGAAAGTCACTGTGGCCACTTCCAGAAGTTTCTGTGGCTGCTTCTAGGAGTGCAGCTCCCCAGCCAGCACTCACAGTTGGCGCACCAGTGCTACTGCATTCTTCAGTGCAGGAGAATGAACTGAACTATTGGCTATTCTGGGATTGATTTTCCTCCTAAGGGGATTGTTTCCAAATACCAGCTTAATGCCCTAATGCTCTATGCCCTAGGCTACAGAGGGATACTCTCTCTTTTTCATTGCAGAGCATCTTATGTGAGGAAATGCTACCCTACTCTTCTCATAATTAATTTAGTCCTAGTTACTTGTACAATTTTCATATCTAAAGGTGTTCCAATCTGGAGACAGTTGGGAAGGTTAATCCAAACAAACTTTTAAAGTGGACTGGTTCACCTGGATTTAATTTCCATGGCGACACATGTTTTCTATTCAGAATTAAAGGGAGCATCTACATGTTGCTCTATGGCAACATTGTTACTGCACTATGCTTTCTTAATTCACAGATTGTAAGATTGTAAGAGGCTGGAAGGGACCTTGCAAGGTCATTGGGTCCAACTCCCCTGCACTAGGCAGGAAAGACAACTGGGGTTAGGTGACCCCAGAGAGGTGACCATTCAGTCTCCTCTTGATGATTTTCAGGGTAGGTGATTGCACCACCTCTGCAGGGACTTTATTCCACAGTCTGGGCACCTTAACTGTGAAGAATTTTTTTCCTAGTGTTAAGCCTGAAATGGTCTTCCACTCCTGGTTTTCCCCAAGGGTGCCCTGGTGACCAGTTGTTCATCAATCCCTTGATGTATTCCCCTGTAGAAGATACAGGAAGGACTCACCAGCAGCCAGCAGGAACCGGTAAAAGAGAAAAGAGCTCCCTGGGAGCTACAATTCCATTGCAGCTGCTCTGTGAAGCTAAAGCAACCCCAGAGGAAAATGGAGGAGAGTGAGGACCTGGATGGGGATGCGGAGGAATGCAGGAAGCTGTGGGGAGAGCTGGAGTGTCCTGAGAACTGGGAGGACAGGTGGGATGGCCACAGTGGTGGCAAGTCATCAGCCAGCTGGCTGAGGAGCTCTGGGGAGCTCAATTAAGCCGGGAGACTCTGACTGGAGTGGCACTGCCTAGTGGAGTGGTGCAAGTGGTGGGAAGAATACAAGGAAAAAAAATAGGGCTATCCAGGAGAAGCATGGCTGAGCCCCAGCAACAAGTACTGATTTTACTTTTGGTTTCTTTTTTTGGTTTGTTTGTTTATTTGATCAATATGCCTGTGTCTCTACAGGATGAAGAAGAATTGTGTCAGGCAGATAGAAAATGTCTGATGAGACTACCAGGGAAAGTTATCCTCCCTGACAGAAAAAGATACCCTGAGTCCAAGAGAGGACTAGGGATGGAGGCTTGGATGGGCTTTATTTATTTTTTTTTGAATAATTTTCTTTTACTTGTTAATATTACTAGGGGGCTTAACCCTATGAGAGATTAGACTCTGGACTTCCCTATGACTGAAGAAGAAGTCTGGTAGTCCATGTTGACTCTAATCCAGTGAGACAACTGTTGAGATATGCAGGAGCCTAAAATAGGGGAAAAAAAATCACCAGGTAAGATTGATGCAAGCTCATGGTGGCATAACATCTAGGTGGTGCTAGGCTGGGGTGTAGGGGAGGTTGGAGCCCCAGAAGAGATCTATTAGGAGATAACAGTGTCAAGTGGTGATTATAAATACCACCTCCTGATCAAGATCATCTTGTAACATCAAGATGTGTCAGACAATAGTTGGGACCACCACCACAACATTCAGGCAAGTATTCACAATACTGATGGTCAAGGTTGTGAAAGTTCTCAATTACAGTACTTTGGCAGGGCACCTTTGGGTGCCTGCCACTTTAAGGGCAGAGGCAGGCAGCTGCCAGGTGCCTGATGAGGGCAGCCATTTTGAACAAGACATATAAAGTCTGCAGTTGCTGCAGCCAGGGAAGGCAGAACATTGCCTAGCTGAGCTGCAACAGGAACAACCTTGGAGTTAAGGGCAGGAGCTTATGGGGATGGTTTGGAGGCTCCTGGTCCTGGGCATGACCTAAAACTGCACCCTGCCAGGGAAGGGTCACATGGTGGGGCCCCTGCTGGTGTGGGAGTCCCCAGGAAATACCAGGCAAGTTACCTCCCCACTGAAAGGTGAAGAGGGGCACGTTAACCCCAGCCCCCATCTTCGGGTGGGTTTTGGAGGCAGCTGCGGAAGAAGTGGGGGCTAGGTATGCCCACATATAGGCATCTGAGCCTAGCAGGAATACAGATCCCAGATACCCCACAGTGGGTAGTGTGTGGGAGTAGTGGGGGCCAGGTATGCCCACATGTAGGTGCCTGAGTCCAGCAGGGATATGAGGTCCCAGAGACCCCAGAGGGAGTAGTATGGGCAGCATCAGGAGGCCCCTCACAAAGTAGGGCTGAAGTGTGAGTAGACCTGAAGGGCTGTGCGTGTGAGGGGGCTGAGTAGGGCTGAACTGTGAGTAGGCCTGAAGAACAGGACAAGGGGCATGCTGAATAGGGTTGAATGAGAGTAAACTTGAAGGACAGTGCAAGGGCCAGACTCATGAGAAGTGGTTCCTGGTGAGAGGCTTAGGGCAGAATTAGCTCAAGATTTGGCATAAGACCAGCCCACATAGGGTAGGGAAACTCATGGGAACCAAAGTTTCTGCGTGGCAAGGCCAGTATGAGAGCAGAGAAGCTGATGGCCCAAGTGGGGTCACTCAAGGAGGAGCAGGGCAGTGAAGTGTGGCCCAGTAATGGGCAGTAATGGGCAGTTTTCATTCCCCCATTCAAATCATTGATAAAGATGTTGAAAAGCACTGGACCAAGCACAGACCCCTGAGGGACACCACTGGCAACTTCTCACCAGGATGACACAGATACATTCATTAGAAATCTCCGAGTCCTATCCCACAGCCAGCTTCCTACCCATCTAACTGTCGAACAGTTAAGCCCACAATCCTCCAATTTTCCTGTGAGAGCATCATGGGATACCAGATCAAAGGCCTTTTGCAAGACTAGGTATACGATGTCAACCTCCTCTCTGTTATCCAGGTGGTGATTTACCTAGTCATAAAAGGAAATAAGAATGGTAAGACAAGACCTATCCACTATGAAGCTATGCTGTTTGTCATCCAGAATCCTACCTTCTGCAAATGTATTGCACATAGACTCCTTGATAAATTTTTCCAGGATTTTCCCTGGTTTAGGAATTAGGCTAATTGTCCTATAGTTCCCCAGGTCCTTTCTCCTCTCTTTCTTGAAGATGAGTGGCAAAGTAGCTGCTGGTCATGTGTAGGCACCTGCGGACACTATGTCACTGTAGTGCCTCACTACAGTGACATAGCATCATATGTAGATGCACCCAAAGTGACCTTAATTCAGTTCAGCCTAGTTCCTATTTAGGAAGTGAATTAAGCTAAACCAAGTTAGGATTCCTTGTAATATTATTGAGAATATATATTCAGGGTCTTAATGTAATTTAACTAATCAGTTTTAACTGCATACCTTAGGGCAATTAGGATATGTTTTCCAGAGAGTCCTCATGTAAACAAGCTCAAAGTATGATGTTATTTTTCATTCAAAAAG
Organism: Gavialis gangeticus; assembly: GCF_001723915.1. NCBI lineage: Eukaryota > Metazoa > Chordata > Crocodylia > Gavialidae > Gavialis > Gavialis gangeticus. The sequence continues at coordinate 20,970,673 of NW_017729029.1, read as the reverse complement.
CACTGCTTGCATATTGTATTACAATTGTTTTTCTCCCCCTGCCCCCACCTCCGTCCCCATCCCCTCCTCTCCCCCAGGTTCCACCAAGATACTAACTGAATTTATACTAATAATATGTCTACACTGCAGTACAGGTAGATAAACCCCAGCCATCTTGGGCGCTGATAGCAGTGCAGTTTTCCATGCTTAACCATGAAGAACCCAAGCTTGCCTAAAACCTTGGTTAAAATTCACACATTTGCAACTACACTGCTATTTTTGCACTCATAGTGTGTAGGTTAAGTCTACATACACTTTAATCATGCGTTATGAGTGTAACCAGACACCAAATTCAATGTTGAGGTGTATGTTCATAGCAGCAGTTTTTCATTGCAGCTACCAATATCTGTGGCATGGATAATAAAATGTCACACCGGGTTTTTGCATTTCCTATTTAGTGGACATAGGCATGACCAAATAATCTCATCTATTACAAACAATTCATCATTTGCAAAGATAATACATGTCCCTATCTTAGAGGCAAAGATTGTGAAAACCTTTTCCAAAAGTACAAAAATGTTCTGTCTGCTGCCAAACATATAAACATGACAATTTTTAGAAGAGGCATCAGAAATAGAGCAATTCAATAGGAAATGAGATTTTTAAATAATCTTCCAGCAATTGTCTAGTTTGACAACTGCATATCTATTTATCTATCTATCGATCAATAGATATAGATAATGTAGAGGGATCACATGCAAATTTTCTTTCCCCAAAAACATTAGTTCACATCATGCATTTTGTCTAAAGGCAGATTTTTTTTCTTTTCAAAGCCATAAATAGCAGGAAGCAGGCCCTTTACATGAATCATGGTCTACTTGCCCTTTCAGGTTAGGAGATGAAAACTAATTTTCCTCATGCTTTTAATGGAAAAAGAATGAGTAATCTGATCATGGTAACATCTAGAAACTCCAACTGAAATTGGAAGCCTGTTATGCAGATAATGCACAAGCAAACTGAAAGTTTGTTTGGGGTATGCATTTAATTTTAGATTGGAAAAATAAGTCTATTAAGTACATAAAACACTTTGCATATCACGATAGGCCCTCTTCTCCTGCTATTTGGTTTCTTAAATAATTTCTATTCCTGAAAACCTAGGAATCACCTTCTCCCACTCATGAATCTGAAAACTTCTCAGATTGTCAATGGAAATTGTGCACTCTGTTCAGAACTTCAGCAAACAATGTACATTGCACAGTGGGTGAAAAATAAGCCAATTCTGAGTTTGACTGCTCACCATGAGATGTTTGACATGAAAAATGTTCTACTGTAAGTTTCAAATGTGCAGGAGCCTCCCTACTGCTTCAAGCTCTGCACTTTTATAGAAGGCTATTTGCTGACTATGGCATGTGTATATTTTTCACCCCCATTTTGAAAATCAGTTACCAGATAGCTAAAGGGCACTGTAATAAGCACAAGCATACTTTAGAAGGCATTTCATGAGTTTTTAAAAGGACAACATACTGTCTATGAATGTGATCTCTTAGGGTGCAGCCCCACAAGTGGGAATGTGCATTTTCTCAGGGACAACTAGCAGCAGCACATATTTGCACCACTGTAAACTGTCCCTGGGTATGCCCCTGCAAGTATGCTCTGATGTGTGGAAAATTTCCTGAGGTGGGGTAGGGGAGGCTGTGGCCAGCATCTGGGCTGGCCCCAGCAGCTTTACCTGGGTTCTGGGAGCCTCCCAGGGCATCAGCAGTGGTGATCTGGGTGTACAGAGCCTGGCTAGCAACCAAAGAGTGGCTCTGGCTGGCCAGGCTCTGGTTTTTAGTGGCACACACTGCAGCCATATGTACCACCCCACTTTTTTCTGATGTGTTTTTTTCTTTTTTTAGATACCAGGATTTCCAAGTATTTAATTTTGCCACCATCCTGCAAATATGCAGCACAAAGAACAGATTTACAAGTGCCACATGTATTTTGTGGAGCCTCAAAAGGCTTTGAGGCACCACAAACCACACATTCCCACGCATGGGGACATGGGCCTTAGTGTCAAATTTTGATAAAAATTTCAGAAGTGTAGGATCATTCTTTGAAAAATGAAACAAGTTCTACTTATATGGAGTAGAAAGTTTGAAACAAGGAGCAACAGTAAGAAACATTTTCTGCGAACAACTGAATTGATCTAAATTGGATTTCTCCCATCTGCACTGCTGTAACCTGCCACTAGAGGGCAGGCCAAGGCTGAGAGAGAGATCAGTTGGGGAGGAGGACAAGAACATAAGGCTAGCAGGTGAATAGTTAATGGAATGGGGATGCCAGCAGATTGAGGGAAGTAATTATTTTGCTCTATTCTGCACTGGTGAGGCCACATTTGGAGTACTGTGTTCAGTTTGCCCCCACCTCCCCCCAGCCCGCCAACTATAGAAATAATGTGAATAAGTTGGAGAGAGTCCAGCAGAGAATGACAAAAATGGTCCAGGGGCTGGGGCACATGACTTCTGAAGAGAAGCTGAGGGAACTGGGTTTATTTAGTTTGCAGACTGGGGGGTGGGGCGGGGAGGGTTTGATAGCAGCCTTTAACTATCTGAAGGGTGGTTCCAAAGAAGATGGAGCTAGACTGTTCTCAGTGGTAACAGATGACAGAACATTGCAGCAAGGGAGGTTTAAGTTGCAGCAAGGGAGATTTAAGTTGGGTATTAGGAAAATACTTTCTCAGTAGGAGGGTGGTGAAGCACTGGAATAGTTACCTACAGAAGTAGTATCATCCTTGGAGGTTTTTAAGGCCTGGCTCATCAAAGCCCTGGCTGAAATGATACAGTTGGGGATGGTCCTGCTTTGAGCAGAGGGTTGGATTTGATGACCTCCTGAGGTCCCTTCCAGCACTAATTTTCTATGATTCTATGGGGAGAGGCAATGAAATTGGAGGTGGAAAGGAAATGGGGGTGAGGGAATTGTGGTGAGCCACTGAAGAATAAAATAAAGAAAAGTAGCAAACAAACAAACAAAGACACAAATAAATAAATAAATAGAAAATAAAGAAGGCCTCATGTTTTAATAAATTATGATTTTAAATTGGGGTGTAGGAGGTAATAGTTATACTTTCCAAGGTGGCTGGGAGGTGGGATCAGTGAGGGAAGGTGCTTTTGGGGGAGCTACTAAACCTGCCCCAGGAAGGAAGCCCCAGCTCATGGGGACCAGATCTTCCCCCTAACTTTGTTCCTTCCCCACCCCTCACCTTCATTCTTGGACCCCTCATTGCTGGCATGCACTCTGCAAGTTGTTTGCATGGGATTGCAACCCTGGGAGTGGGAAGGTCACACCTGTGGGGGCAGGAGAGTTAGTTGATTTGGTGCAAGAACTGGCCCTTAGGCAGTAGAGTTCAGGGGGTGGAAAATTTGTTCACACAGAACAGGGAAGTGGGGGAGGAGCCATAACATCCTGGGATGCTGGAGAACTACAATTTGAGTGGCTCATCTGTGGGGAGCACCCACACATTAGTAGAACACAAGCTTGGGTAACACAGATCAGACATAAACCTGCCTGGGAGAAGCATAATTTTAAGCAAACTAAAGTGTGTCTAAAACTAGTTTTAGGTGTTAATGTGTGGATAATCTCAGAGTTAAGAGTTCCAGGAGATGCCTAAAATTAAAGTGCAGTAAGGTCTCTATATATTTAATAAAGATTACTGCTTCTAATTTTCAAGATTTTTTTTTTTTTACTAAGGCTTTGACTGGCTTCTAAGGTCATCTCAGGGCCCTGAGACAACTCTTCTGTGGAGAAGACATAATTGAAATTTAATCTCTTCAGGCCTCCAGCAAACATTATTTTAATTGCATGACAGGATCATGAAAGTGCCAAAACTCAGATTCTGACAAGCCAGCTGGCAAATGGCTGCATGTATTTGGGGTGCAAGAAACTGGGCATCAGGGTGTTCCTGGTTTGAATTTTTGACATGAAGCTCCCAATCGCATGTAAATAGCATGCTCACAGCTACCTGCATGCTTAATGAGATGCAGCTTTGTGGCTGGTCTGTTACTTTTATCCTGTTGGCAAACTGCCTGAACTCATGGCATGTTAGAGATAATAGCCTGATAAAAATTACATTTGGCAGGGACACTGGTGTAAGAGTGAAGAGCACTTTCAGGTAAAGGGGGCACTGAACCAGATCTATAATGCACAGAGTAATAATTTGTAGCTGGTGTCCATATTGCTTACTCCAGGACTGGTGTAGAGGTGATTACTGGCCTGTTGTTTCTCACTGTAAATAACAATAGGATCAAAAGCCTTTCTCCTTTTCAATAGGCATTGCCACAATACCATCTAGCAAAAGAATAATTTTTTTTCCTGTGTGTCTTATTATGGGTGGTTGCACAAAAGAGTGATGCCTATCTGTGCCCATATGATTCTTACTGGAAATATTTTGTCCTCAAAACATGAAGCATTGTATAATGAATGTCTCTATCCTTATGTGCTTTCTCTTTACCCTTTCTGCCCATAGCCTTTGCTTCCTAACATATACATAGATTTATATAGATTTATATAGATACTATATAAATTTTAAACCCACAGATGGTAACAAAAATGCCTCCGCCACATTCACACAACAAAAGGACTGTTGAAAAGCAAACAAATGGCAGGGATATAGCCATAAGAATCATATGATGAATCCAATGAGTAAGTCTTCTATATATGGTTCAGCAACTGCCACCGCTGCTTGGCAACACTTGTATTATATAGAACTGCTTGAAAACAGGAGAAAGTTTCACCATATTAGTTTTTAACATACAGTTCACATGGAAAGGTTCTGTCAGTATGTCTAACAACTGCTCAACTTTCAAAGTTCTGTAAAGACTGAGGAAAAATGCCAAAGCATGGGACTTGAACGTGCATCACGGACATCAAAATTGGCTGTACTCTTTGCAAAAAGAGGCCCCAAGGGAATACAGAGAAAGGGAGCACATTGAACAGTAACATAGTTGTAGTGAAATCTCTTCTACCCCAAATCAGTGGTGCTCAACCTTTTTCAATTGAGAGCACCCCTCCTTAAAATTCTTTAATTTGCTAGCACCCCTGGTTGAGAACCATGCTGTGCTGTCTCAGCTTGCCTCAGCAGTTTTTAACCAGAAGGGAGTCACTGCCACAGCCAGGTGTAACTGCCCTGTGTTCTTTGTGTAGAGTCAAATAAACCTAAATCAGGCGGGACCGGTTGTTCTTGCAGCAACCCTCCATTGTTTACCCAAGGTCCTGAGGTGCCACTCTCCTCTGCCTCACCTGCTCCTCCCAGAAGTATGGTGTATGGGACATCTTCACCTGCCCTACACACTTCTCTTTCTAGGAGATGCCATGCAGAGTTGGAGCAAGATGGGCTGCAGCAAGAGCATTTATACCTATCTGCTTTAGGCTAATCTAGTTGTTCACAAGGCACACAGGCACGGCATGGCCATTTCAGCACCTCTGAAAAGTTCTTGTGATAGCTGCCCTAAATAGCTTCATCTACTACCATGCTTGCTAACTATATCTTGTATCTCCTTCTTCCATTCCACACTATTGACACATTATACCAGGGAAAATTCCCTGTGCCTAGAGTCTGCTCTCCTTCCCTTAATTGAGCATTTTGACTAAACTACAATTATTGCTGATAAAATGCTGGCAAAATTCTCTAAACTATGATTTTCAAACCTGTTGAAAACCTATACTCTGGTTTCCCCCACCCCCAGTGATGACTCTTTTATGAAAATAAGATTTCTGTTGATTAAGAACGATAAAGCAAAAATATAGAACGGTTTTCTAACACAATCCATTCTTACACACTAGGTTTTGATAATTCTACCTACAATCTTGTAAGAACAAAGGAGGAATTTGATACCTTGCTAGACTGTTGATTCTGTGGTTCTGTGCTAATGCAGAAATAGTAATATAGGTACATACTTCACCACCACCTAAAAAATGAATTAAAACCTGACCCCTTTGTTGACAGGAAAGGAGATACAAAAGGAGGCATTCAAGTTCCATGATAGTGGAAGGGTCAAAAATAAGTAAAACAGTTACATCCTGAAATAAGTTTAGATCATTCTGTCAGAAAACAGAATTACTTAGTGTCATATTATAATGTCATATGAATAGTACAGAAAGGATGTGCTGTGCTAAAGATGACTTTGCTGGTCACTTAATATGCTTCAGTTAATATGCTAATTGTACCACCAGTTCTGTCATGTTGTGGGTTATGTGTTTCTTCAAAGAAAAGTATTAAAAATTTGACAATAAATGTTCAGTTACTCTAGTCTAAATGTCACTTTTATAATGTCCTCTAAGTCTAAAGTTTGTGTATTATAACTATCCCCTCCTAGGATATATTTTTTTATTGAGCAGTGCCATCCAGTGGTCAGATGAGCTTATCACAACTACAAATTCTCCTCTACATCATCCTTTACATTGTTGACTTGTTAACATTTGTACTACTGTGCAAAGCTACTGTTTCAGTAGTATATACTCATGTTCAGCTGTTATTAGCTTTCTTTGAAGAATATTGATTATAATTTCTCTCTCATGTCAGATTACTAAATTCCTTTTAATATTTTTGTACAGTTTACCTAAATTAGTCAAGTGATAAAAACATCATTCTGGTGCCTGAGAGAATACTTAATGGACACAGACAGAGAGATACACCAATAATAAGTGAAAGTCCCTTGAGGAATTCCTTTGTAATAGCTCAGGGAACTGATGACCAGATTGAATATTAGAAGGGCAACTGGTGGCAAAGAAAGGCTATGAAGGCAAAGAGCTAAGTTGACTTTCAACATTCTTTTTCTGTTAATGAATGTAAAATTGCATCCTACTAAATCCCACCATAACTAGTGTGTGTTCTATTCTAAATATAGAATAGGTTGTCTTGTTCTCTAAATCTAAAGTTCTTTAATTTAAATATTGCTTAGTTTTCTACCGCTGAAAGAAGATATTCTGAGACAACATTAGGATAAACTATCAAGCTGAAGAACATATTTAGTAAAATGCTAAAATCTACTTCTCAGGTGACATACATATTGGCATTGACTATTTTGAGATCTGGAAAATTTTGTGTCAGGTGTAGGTATGCCAGTATATTTCCATTTAATAACAGGAACACTGGACAGCTATCATTATAAGTGCTCATTCCTCTCCCCTTGCTTTGTAATTCTTAGTGACTTGCCAGCATGAATCACAGCTCTATTCAACTAATGAAGACTTAGCAATTTCATTATATGATGTAGCAATATAAATCTATCTGGACATTCCATTAGAACTGTCTGTCAAAGAACAAAGTGAACTTCCTGGAAGCATTTTTTCTTTTTCTTTTATTTTTTACTTAAGTGAACAAAGTAGAGATAGATCTTACTGCCCAAGCTACTGGATAGAATTCTGTTCTCCAGACACAGCATTGCTAACAACAGGCGTTACACATTCAGAAACAGGCACTAAACAATTCCTGCATATAAACAGTCTTCCTTCCTGAGGAGGGTTATGAGAATTACGATGAGAATGTTGAACCCCGAGTATATAGAATCCATTTGGAAGAAATCATAAACTGTAAAGAGAACCTGTTTTCTTTAAATTGTATGCCATATTTACTCAGTTATAAGACAAGGTTCCCCCCACCCACCTCCCCCCAGTGCACGCACACAGACAATCGGCATGGGGAAAACAGCTCCTCGTCTTGCATTCAAATGCAAGGAAACCTCATTAAATACATTAAAAGACACGAGGCATTTGTTCCCTGAGAAAGCAACTAGCACCAGGCCTGGAGGTTCTGCAATACCAGGCTGGCACTCTGGCACTCAGAGAGGCCTGAGCATGCTCTGATGCCCTCCCATGTTGCCAAACATGCTGATGAGAATCTTTTTTGTGTATGTATGTGGTCCTTAAAAAAAAGGAAGTTGCTTCCCTAGGAGGGAGCAAGCACAGGGCCTGGAAGTAATGCAATATAGGACAAGAACTTAGGCCAGAGCAAGCTCTGACACCTTCCTCTGATGAAAAAAAAGCTTATGGAAACTTTTTTTCACCCTTAAAAAATGGATGAGTGTTCCTTCTATAGGGGGAACTGCCACTAAGGATGGAAGTACTACAGTACCAGGCTGGCACCAGGATTCCAGAGCTAGCACTGACACCCTCCCCACTTGGTGCCAAAATGCTTGATCTTAGTTTCTTTTTTTGAAAAAAATATGTCTCTCTCTCTCCCTCCCTCTGTGTATATATATACAGACAGAGAGAGAGAGTTATACGTACGGCATCTAGCATAAGCTTTCCTTCACACATCTTAAACCACATTACAAACTCATGCACCTGTTACAATAAATGCACCTGCACCCCTGCGCTCCCGTGCGTCCATTCGCACTCACTGCCCTTTCCCTAACCCAATAACAAAATCTTAGTCCTAGCCCCGATTTCATACAATTTTGGGGTCAGAAGGGACCTTAGTAGATCATTGAGTCTGAACCCCTGCCCTGGGCAGGTGCTTGTCTAGTCTTAAAGACCTCCAAGGTAGGGGAGAGCACTACCTCCCTTGGAAGCCCATTCCAGATTGTGGCAACCCTTACTGTAAAGAATTTTTTCCAAACATCTAATCTAAATCTGTTTTCCATCAGTTTATGGCCATTGTTCCTAGTGTTGGACATAAAACCAAAACATGGGTTCAGCAAACCAAGGTTTATTGCTTAGTAATGGGCACTGAGTCAGACTATTTAGCAGCAAACAACAAACTCATATCGTACACTCGTCATGCACACCATTCATACTAAGTCACCTATCCACCGCTCTTGGAATTACACTGTGATGGGCAGTGACAGGCTTCTTCAAGGTGATGTCCAGGTGAGAGGGGGTGCCAGTTCTCTCTCTCTCTTGACATGTGGGTAGGTTGGTGTAGGCAGGGTGCTCATCAGGCTGATTTTTCACTGCCTTTTTATCTCCTTTTGGGCAGATATCAACCAAAGCCTGGAAACATCTGGAGGCTTCTTTGCCAATCACCATTCACCTTTTTGGATATGTTTTTTTTGGATTCTTTTACCAGTTACATCTTGTCATTCATATTCCAGTCTGTTTTTCAGTCCCAGGTTGTACCATTTTCACATTCTTAAAACCCCTGTATCTTATCTTGTTACTTACTGTAGCTGGTTCTTACCAGCTTCCATTCAACCATTACTCTCACATCATTTATAGCACACAGACTTACACAGACTCACTTGCTGTTTTTAAAATGGTTGACACATTTAAGATGGCTACTTAGTATAAGCATTCATAAGCAAAAACATAAACAAAGTAATAGCATAAATTTCACATATTTTAAACAATAATAGCATATTCCAAAATATTTTCCAACATTTCCCCCCTTTGATACCCAACTTATAAGGGTAATATTTTAAAGCATGCATCACCATTCTTTGGCTTCTATAATCTTTAAATTTAATTTATATATAGTGCTTAATATTCTACCTTATAAAACCAAGTTTATTGTAAATAACATGCTAGCAATACAAATTAATACAATTATTGGATGCAGAATTATATTTAATACTTTAGTGTCTGATGGTGACCACCCTAGCAAGGTCTTCCACCAGCTATAATGGGCCACTTTTTCCACTTCAGTCAAAATCTTAGTGACACATCTGGAATTGGTCTGCACCATGATGTATGTCTTCCTAGCCTTGTTTTTCACATTCTCTGCAGCTTGCACTAATTCAGGGTCAAATTGGCCTTTTTATATAAACCATAGCCAATGATGAAACCCTGGGTTATTATTTTTTTTCATCTGAAGTCAATATTACTTCCTTTTACAGTCAAGATATTACATAAACAAATATTATCAAATAAAAGACTAGGGTTAATATAGTACCATTGATTAATATACAATCAATATATATAGTTCTAATACAAACACATCCATGGCCTATATCTACTAGCAAAGAACTATTGGGAAATCTTTTATACAACAAATAATTACACACTGTAAAATTAGCATCAAAGCAAAGGTTGTCTGGTTGCAGCATTTACTCTTTACATAAAACGTCTTTGTTTTATTGCTCACAGCTCTCTAGTGATATCGTTTTATATTCTTTGGGAGCTCCTCATGTCCAGTGTTTGGATGTTTGAGGCATCATAATTAATTAATCTTAATTAATAACCCATTAATCTTGCTTCCCAAAGCATAGATGAGAAATATTGCTCATCTCCAGGCACTCTGAACTGCTGACACTCTTATCTCAATCTGCATACCATTTAAACTAAACACAAAATCTAAAAGTTGATTATAAGGGTGTAGCCATTTTGGCTGTTGGGTCTGATCAGATAATAATTTGCTTATTTCAAGTAGAATATGCCCCTCTATACCTTTAGTGGTGAGTCCTTTCATGACATTGTGCCCGTCTGGCCTTGAACATCCGGTCACGTGTCACTCTGGCCTGGATGTTCAATGGTGTTCACCTTACCATCCCCTGTGGTCCATTGAGAAGGTGTTCGCTTCCGGTGTGGTCTTCCCCAATCTCGCCTGCCACCAGTGGAGGGTCCGACCACTTGGGGTCTCCCAACGGCAGAATGTTTCTCCGGCTGTCTTTTGCGAGGCTCCACCTCCCCTGCACCTCATCCTCACACCAAATCTTGATGGGTCAGAGTTGTCCTCCTGGCCAGGTTCCCGACCATTGAACCCCTGATTACTATCAAAGGGGGTGGCCCTCTCTGCTAAAGCTAAGCAGCCTGAGGTACCCTGCCCAGGTTGCAAAACCACTGTCTTTTCCCCAAGGCTAGCAAACCAACCCCGGGGTGTAAGTAACAACAAGGCTCCCAAAGAGCTCTACCCCACAGGCCCTCCAAAAGGGGAAAACATAAAACACAAAGAATACTACCATTACACTTTGAGGGACTGAACTGTTCCCTTGCCAGGCCCCCTCTGCCTAGTTGCTGACCCCCCGCCCTAAGGGTCAGGGTTAGGCCCTGTATGTGGCCGGGGTAGTGTTACCAGATTTGCCTGCTGCTTTGGGGTGTGCTCATTTATTAGGGCTAGGGTCTTGGTAATTCTATTAATGTGCTGCTTGTGTTATTTGTGTTTCTATATGGAGCTGTATCTCTCCCCCTGCAAGCCCTCACCCCCAATGGAGCTATCTTGCAGGACTCAGTTCAGGGGGGCTGGGTTCCTCCAGTCCCCAAATCAGTCATACACACAAACACACACAGATTAATGTGACATGCCTGATCTGGCTGGGTTGATCAGTATGGACAGGCTGACACCTTCATATGCCAAGAATCAGTTCATCAGAGCAACATAACTGCAATCAGACACAAGCACACAATTAAACAGAATACGCCTGAATCCAGCTGGGTGTCCAGATGACACCCTCATGGGCTAGCATTCAGTTCATTAGGGCACGTCTGAGCCAAACTGGGTAAATCAGCCTGTACAAGCTGATCACCTTATGTGTTTCAAACTCAGCACGTTCCAACATTTTAGCCTCTTGATGAGCAGACCCCACAGTATTTTTGGGCTTCGCAGGGATCTTTAGCTTAGGTAAAAGGAGCGTTGCTGCAGAGCAAGTGGGGAAGGAGAAGTAAGGAAGGAAAAATATACCCAGTTACCACCAGTTTGACTATAAAAGTTATTTATTGCTAAGTATATGAAATATACAATGGTGCTAGCAGTAATAGACATGCAAAGGAAAAACAAACACAAACAGTTACAGTATTACCCTGGTTTCACTAAGTATTTGGGGAAACTTAGCTCAAGCTTAATTAATAAAGTTCAGGTTCAGAATTCTATGCTTAGAGAGAGAGAAGAGAAAAGAGAGAAAGAGTTGGGATCTCACCAGTCCAAGGCACTTGGGTTGCAAAGCTGACAGGTCAAAGTTCTCA
>NW_017729029.1:20953532-20958649 GCF_001723915.1 Gavialis gangeticus | reverse complement strand
ACATACTTAGGAGCCAGCTTGACATTCCTATGGATAGCAGATATACTGATGGGATATCTCCTGGTGTCTTCAGAAACAATAGATAGCTTGCAGCATCGGGGTTTTGGATATTTACTTGCTGTGAACAAGCCTCAGCTTAGCATGACTTTTCCAGATCTTACTATAGTCTTTTAACAGACTTAAGGCAATTATTGGAGTGTTCATAACCTGTTGTGGAGAGGACTTCCACCAATCGTCCCGGGAAAAGTTGACAACACTTGTGGTCAGGGCTCCAATGGGCTGAACGCTGTGATGAATGCTTTACCATTGTTCAAATGTTGCCCATACCCCCTCTCTTGCCTCAGCATTCCCTAACCCGGCAACCGAGTTTAAGCCATAGTGGAGACCTAGGTAAACTTACTTCTGCTTAGAGGTGCGTGTATGTGTGTGTGTGGGGGGAAGTCCTTTGTAAATCCAGATTAGAACTGGTCTGATAAATGTTGAGCTGGTTGTGTGGGTTGATTAGCATTTGGAGTACAGATTCCCCATCATGCAGTGCTCCCCTGCTTCGCTGATCCCAGAATTCACTGTAGTCTCTGCTTCAGGCTTTCTGTTCTCCATCTCTCATGTAAATAAATGGTCATCTGGTCCCATCTCAGATGCAAATGACACCTAGGGCAGTTTTTTCACTTTTGTCACCCTTATCTGGAGGGTTTTAGGTGTGTCTCTCACTGCATTTTAATCAGTTTCTGTTTAGGTGGTGGTGGGGGATTCTTTGTGAGTCAAACAGTCTGTGTCCTGTGTCAGGGTTCCCCAAGAACATGAAGCTGAGAGATAACAGTAGCCTGCAGACTCCACCATGCCTCTTCTCCCCCATCACCCAGACTTTTATTACTTCGGGCTACCTGTGGATCTCCTGTGGACACCAATCCCCTCGTTACTTGCTGGATTGGTGCCATGCCTCTGATGGCTGTGCTTCGCAGCCCCTCATGCTGCCCTGGCTTCCCGTCTCCCACCTGGTACACCTCTCCAGCTTTCCCAGTGCCCTCAACGGTCCAACCTGGTCTGGTACAAGGAGTTGTATTGGCCTTTCCAGCCCTTCTGTTGCCACCACTGGCGTCAGGGGTCCTTCTGCACCCCTCTGCTCCGATGCCCAGATTCCCGGTCATGGGGAGCTGCCTCCAGCTCTTGGCTCCTCTTGCTGCAGCCAGCAGTCTCTGGCTTGCAGCTGGTGCTGGAGGGTTCTTCCCCACTGGAGGAAGCAGCCTCTGGCTCTTCTCGCTTCAGTGGGAGCTTTGGAGAGACACCTCCTGCTGGTGCCCTTGCCAGCACCTCTCTCTCCCCTGCCTCTTTGCTGGAGGCCCGTTTTATTTCCACCAGCTGGCAATCACTGATGACGTCACCAGCCAGCTGCAGCTGCATAAAGGCATGGCTGATGATCCACGCAGGTCCCTCCTCGCATTCCAGCTTTGCTGCAGGTAAGTGTTTCCCTTTACCCTTGCTTTTTCCTTCTTCCCCCTCTGTGGGTTTCTGTCCCTGGGGTTCCCCTTTTGTATTTTGGGGTCCTCCCTTCTGCTTTTCCCCGTGACAGACATCTAAATACTAAATTTGAGCCTGCAAACACATCAGAGCAATGGAGGCACTATCTTGGATAGTTAAAATAGCTTCTACAAGATCACTTTCAGTTTTTCCTAGAGTTGTGGTAACTATTTTAAAAACATCTACAATGGAGAGGCTTAATTCAACAGAAATTTCAACATTTTCATTTGTCCAATTGATACAACAATTTGCCCAGTATTGATATTTTGTTTTGAATTACTTCTAAATTCATTGAATTAAGCACTCCAGCCCCAGTACCCACTGCTCCCAAGATTGTATCCACGGATTTAATTCTTTGAGTCTTTCATTTGGGGAAATTATTTACATTATCATATAAAGTTTGCTATATTCAACTTTTCAATCCTTTAACCAAAGGTTTCAGAAAACCTCTACACCAGGAATGCTGGATAATTGGGTTTCCTACAGCACCTTCTTATAAGTCTACAACTAATTCTAAATTTGGGGGTGCTCCCTTGGATCGATCTATCTATGTATCTAACTATCTATATGGTGAGTGGGGCCCAGTATTATTTTGGGGTAACAGAACAACCATAGAACATCCATTTAAATAAGAGGTACACTATGATTTTAGGTACACCAAGCTTCTCAGGTTTGTACCTTTGTGTTCATACCGAGTGATTCCTTGATTTATAACCCATACTCAAGGGAGAAAGTATAATACATTCAGCTGAGGGTGATACTAAGGCTGTTTTATTTTCACACAATTTAATCCTACACAACATTTCAATTTAGTATTAAAGGTGCTGCAAAACTGCAACTCTCTCTCTTGGTTGCAGAATTTAAATTCATTACTGCTTACTAATAAAACTGTTTTACCTATTATTTGTAGTATCACTACCACATTTGTTTCTTCATCTTCTTTCTTTGCTCAAGCAAATTGGCCTAAAAGAAAATTTAAACTTAATTAATTATGCTCACAATAACAAACAGCAAGCAAAAGTAAAAGCAAGCCAGCAAAGCAAATTGCAAACAAAAGTTTTTCAGCCTCTTCTTTTGAAATCCATGGCAAATTTCCTGCTCCTGCTGCAGGGTCAGTCATGTCATTCTTCTGCCTTTTATTTAAACAAAAGACTAAATTAATTGGCATTTTATACTACTTCTAACTGAGAGGTGTGCACCCACTTACCATTTTCTCCTTTATCAATTTGAACCACTGTAGGACTAATTTTATTAATGATATGTTATGGTCCTATTGTAGCAGGAACTGAACCAATGTAGCTGATGTAACATCAGAAGTAACAGTGTAATAATAGTGAAATGTAACCATGTTAGTCTTGTTCTGTAAGCAACTTGAAAACTCCATTTTGTATCCTACTGCTTGAGATAAGTGAACAAACTCAGCATAGCCTTTATATACGAGTGTGTGTAAAAGGGTGAATGGTGAGAGACTGGCATAGAGACGGGAGAAGAAGATTTAACTTCTTATGTAAGCAACAAGACACCAAATGTAAGTTACCAGTCAGTAAACTAATTATTGAATGGCTGAAGAATCCCTTTGAGGCCAAACACAAGAGAGATAACAAGGAGGAAGAATGCACACATCCTGCCAGATGGGCAGCAAGAACACTTCAAGGCTGAAATACCAACTTTGATGACCAAGCTGACTTTGAGCTGTGTTATCGGGTTAGTTGGATACCGCCCATTCCTCTGGTTCTTTCCTGCCATGACTTGGATTTTATTTGGGGAGGAAAGAGATTGATGGGATGTTAATTGGTACCCACAGAATGATTACTCCCTACCCATTATGTTATTTTAGGTTTTTTTTTTTTTCTTATCTTTTCTTTTACAGCGGCCTGGATTGTAGACGGCAAACCATTCAACTTGCCCCCGGATCACCCCTGGGCTCAAGAGGGGATCTCCATCTTTGAAATCCTCGAGGTAAGTGCCGGCCAGTGTCTTGTGGTGTTAATTACCTTATTAGCAGTCTGTGCATCTGGTGCCTTTCATTCTGTGCCTGCTTCTTGTGTGGGGAGGGTCCCTGGCTGCTTCCCATCAGTACGTGGTAATAATTTACAATCCTGGCTCAGTCACTTTTGAGGTCAAGGGAGATAAGGAGTCCCCATGCCTGTGTCTCAGTTTATCATGGCTAATTAGCTCATTACCAGATTGTTATGGGTGTGTCACAGTCTCTCCCCATGATCTGTGCTGGCATGGCTCTGGGAGTTCCCTCACCATCAGAGCTGGCACCACGGGACCTAGAACTGTCATCCCCCGAGCTCCAGGGTTGTTTCCAGCTTCTCCCTCCAGGTCTCACCATGCAAACCCTTTTCTAATTAGGGATGCCTCACCTCATCCCAGCACAGAGCCTCAGCTTTTCTCCAGACTCACCACAGCCTCTGGAGTTCCACCGTAAGTAATTGATGGTGTTTCCGACCTGCCATCTTGGTGATCCTCTGGTGTCAGTGCTTCTCTTAGGCCTTGGATCCTCTACCTCTGGGGTCTCAAACAGCCCCCTCTTCCATCTGTTGGTGCCCAAAGACTTTTTTTTTGGGACCTCCCCCTTCTTTTATTCCTGGAAGCAGTATCCCATTGGCTGACCTTCCAGGGTGTGTGGGGAGTCCTCACCACAGCTGTCAAAGTTTTTCCCAAGTAACAGGGCTCCTAACAGGAACCCTGTCATAGGCTGTGATAAGATGAAGATGGATGAAGAACAACTGCAAAAACAGAAACTCGGTATGGAAAAACCTCGAAGTGCTGAAACAAAGGATGCCAATCCCTATAAAAGAAGACTTCAAAAATGCCAAGTTGGGTGAGTCTCTCTCTAAGCTGCTGTTTCACTGGAGCACAGACGTGTCTGTTCATCCTGCTTCAAGCTGCTATCTCCAAGCTGCAATCTCTAAGATCTCTTTCTCTTCCAATAAGGCTTGGACTGCCTACCCAGCGCCATTATTGAACAACTGCTGCTGGTAGCTATAATGTCTGAATAGAATTGTTGTATTGTGTGTGTGTATCTGTGTGTATGATATGTATGATGATTTTTGCATGTCTATATGAGTGGTGTGCCTGTGCAGCAAAACCCCCAGTTTTTCTTTTTTTTATTATTCTTTATCTTAAAATGCATTCCCTTCCCTTCCCTAACCATTTCTGACTTTTTATTTCCCTCTCTATTCCCTATAGAAAAGTATAAGTGAGCTCAAAATTAGGATAAGCTTTAAGCATTTTTATTTTTGGTGGCAAGTTTTTTGTTTTGGATATCCATTGTTTTATAATTATTAGGTTTGTATTAATTTTTACTGTTGTATATAGTATCGTTGTCATTTTTGTACTCACTTTTGTTGTTTCATATGGATTTTGTATGGTTTAGGCCTGTGTTTGTAAGTGAACCAAAGTCATGTCAAGTTTCCATTGTATATGTCAAGCCTCCATCTTCTGTCCTCTGCCTGGGCATCCCATGTTGCAACAATATGATTCATTGTACCCCTCCCACATAACTGGTTCCCCAATGAATGAGAGTGATTGATTGAAATACAACGGTAGCAGGCCTCTACTGAATGGCCTGTAATGACTGGGCCATCACT
>NW_017729029.1:20947291-20948532 GCF_001723915.1 Gavialis gangeticus | reverse complement strand
CTATCACCTCTCATTGATTCATCCAGGAACTACGGACCTCACCAAAGAAAAGAGACAAGACCAGCATTAGAAGAACAAAAGACCCTGCAGAACCAGCAACTCTATCATTGTACCCCACCATTACAGACACCCAAAACTGCACATCACTGCATACAGCACACATGCTCAGTATGCCGGGCTGACCCATGCCTAGGCATGCCTACTGTCACTAGGGTCACACATAGTCTGCCCCTATAAAGAGGGGCAGTGAAGACAGACCCAGTGGAAACACCATTTCCATCCGAACCAGACCAGCTTCACGTCACCTATCCACCCCAGACGCCCTGCCGGCAACCCCCTCTGGAAAACATCTACTGGACAAGGACCCCTTCCAGCCTGGATAGGTAGATATTACCTGCATATCTCCTCCTACAATTTGGACTCTCTCTCTCTGTCTCTCTCTCTCCTCCTGGATTTCAGTGGACTTCAGCCCCTGCACCAAGCCTCTCTGACCCCTGCTGCCATTGTGTGCGTGTTGGTGTTTGTGTGGGTGTAAGGAAACCAATTTGGCATTGTGTCACCATCTCCCGTGTTCAATAAAACCACTGTCATTTGCAACCCCAAGTTGGGTCATGTTTTACTGAATCCCAGTCCGCTCCCTATCTTAAATTCCAGCCTCATTCTCTCTCTCTCTCAGTTCCAGTTCCCACCCTCTCTGCTAGTTTCCCCATCTCCTCCCAATTCCATCTCCCCTTTTATGCCACCTCTCAGCTTTTCCTTGCTTTCCTGCTGTCCCTGTTGCTTTTCCTGTTATTTTCTGCTACCCATCTCTCTGTTTCAGGCTCCCCCCACCACACCTTCTGTAATCTCCACACCCCCCCCTGCAGCTTCCCAGCTCCTATTAACTGTCCTGCAGTTGTCACCAGCTTCCAACACCTATTGCCTCTCTCTACAACTTCTCTAGCTGCCCTGGAGCCATCCTCTGGCTCCCCACACCCAGAACCCCTCTTTAACACCCACACTTTCCCTTAGTCCCATTTTCCCTCCTCTTCTTATCTACCTTTCCAGCTCCCCCATATCTCTGGCTCCAGTCCCAGACTCTGTGCCGGCATGCTCCTTCTCTACCCTCCTGAGTTTACCTTTCCTGCCTGATTCTTTAACGATAAAGGCGGTACCTCTTTCATTGGAGATGAAAGCACTGGAAGATGGATGTATCTTGGCTGAATGATTGTGCTCTGAGATTAGTCCTCAGGAGCTCCATG
>NW_017729029.1:20940333-20942291 GCF_001723915.1 Gavialis gangeticus | reverse complement strand
ACATAATAATTATGCAATATAAAACAGTGGATATCTAAAACCAAAAACTTGCTATGAAAATAAAAATCTTAAAGCTTATCCTAAACCTGAGCTTACTTATACTTATCTATAAGGAATAGAAAGGGAGAGAAATAGTCAGAAATCGGGGAAGGGAAGGGAATGCATTCTAAAATTTAAAAGAAAAAGAAAAACTGGGGGGTTTGCTACAGCTGTGTAAACAGAGATCAGTGCTCGGAATTTTTTTGAGTTACTCTGCGCAGTGAATAGAAGTAAGCTTATCAGAGGCATGTTTTCTTTTTTCTCTGCAGCAGCATATTTTAAAAGTTTCCTTTTTGAGGTAGGAAGAGTTTTCCTGAAGGGATTGTCTGTGGTGTCCAATTCATCACCCATGATCTTTTGTGGAGAGGTTTTCTCAGTCCTAGAATGGAGCTTGCTGGTCTGTGCAGCTGTAAAAGAAACAGAGAGATTTGATGGATGGATTGGTTTGCAAAGAGCAGGGTAATACAGGGCCACTGATAAGAATGGATTGTGAAACTTGTAGCTCAGAAAGGGTTAAGATCTGTTAAGAAAAGGAAAACTGGAAGTTAGGTAAGACCCAGAAGACAGTGTTGAGATTCTAAACAGTTGCTAAAGAGAAAGGGGTCTTTAGGGCCCTAGAAGACCAAGTGATCTGGCAGTCCAGAGAAGGGGCACAGAGAAAAAATCACTGTTAGAGATGCCAGAGCCAGGAGCCTGCAATCACAACTGGCCCAACGAGGGGCCAGGAAGCCCAGAAGTAAGAGACTGTGCCCATGAGAAGAAAAGAAGACCAGAGAAGGAGAGTGGAGAGTTTGGTCTTGGGTATGATCTAAAACTGCCACCCTCCTGGGTATGGTTAGTGTAGTGGAGCTATCCTTAGTGGAGTAGTCTCTGCAAAATGCCACATAATTATCACCCTGGGGAATGGGCAGGGGTGAATATAAGGCAACTTAAAACCCTAGCTTCCACCACCTTGTGGGTTACCCTTAATTGGGAAAAGGCTAGGGGAAGCATGCCCTGACAGAAAAACCCTTAGTGAAGACTAAGGAAAAGAGATGTGTGGCAGAAATTCACCTTGGTGCCACCTTGACAGGAGAGTAGAGGAGACAGTGAGAATGGAATTTTAGAAATAATTGCTTTATAGCAGAAAGAAATATAGCAACCTTGAAAGAGAGTTGTAACTCTGTCCATTTTGATTCTAGGGCACATGCCTTTTGGTCAGTTTTAAATATATAAGCTGCTGCCCAATATCCCATAAACAGGGTTCTTGTAATTGATATTGGTCCATTTCCTTCTGGGTTTTATGTATGGCATCTGCTACTTGTTGTTCATAGTTTCATAGTTTCTAGGGTTGGAAGGGACCGGAGAAGATCATCTAGTCCGACCCCCTGCCATGGCAGGAAAGAGTGCTGGGGTTAAACGACCCCAGCAAGGTGTTCATCTAACCTCTTCTTAAAACCCCCCAGGGTAGGAGCCTGCACCACCTCCCTTGGAAGTTGGTTCCAGACCCTAGCCGCCCTGACTGTGAAATAGCGTCTTCTGACGTCTAACCTAAATCTACCCTCTGCTAGCTTGTTACCGTTGTTCCTGGTCACTCCTGGCTGTGCTCGGGGGAACAATGACTCCCCTAATGCTTTCTGATCCCCCCTGACCAGTTTGTAACAGGCCACAAGATCCCCCCTCAGCCTTCTCTTTTGGAGGCTGAACAGGTTCAGGTCCCTGAGCCTCTCCTCATAGGGACTGCCCTGCTGTCCCCTGATCATGTGAGTGGCCCTCCTCTGGACCCTCTCTATGCTGTCCACTTCCCTCTTGAAGTGCGGCGCCCAGAACTGGACACAGTACTCCAACTGCGGCCTGACCAGTGCCGCATAAAGGGGGAGGATCACCTCTCTGGACCTGCTCGAGATGCATCTGTGGATGCATGACAAGGTAAGATTGGC
>NW_017729029.1:20933482-20935333 GCF_001723915.1 Gavialis gangeticus | reverse complement strand
GCATATTGTTTGAGTTGTTCCGGTTCATATTGTTTGAGTTGTTCCGGTAACACTTTTACCCATTTCACCACTTCAGCTCCTATGATATCTGGAATTATTTCAATTGATAATAAAGACATTCACTTTCCAAACAACATCTGACATGGTTGCAACCCTGTACCTAATCTATTCCCATTTCATAAGGCTGCTAAAATCAGGGGTGACTTTTTATCTTAGTCAGTTTCAATACTGTTAACTACTTTTCCAAGTGACTCTTTGATGGTGCGATTCATTCACTCTACTTGTCCTGATGCTTGTGGGTGATAGGGTATATGAAATTGCTACCTTATTTCTAAAGCTTGCAGCAGCTGTTTAACTACTATCCCTGTGAAATGGGAACCCTGATCTGAGTCAATTATTCCTGGGGTCCCAAACCTGCAAATCACTTCTGCCCATAACTTTTTTGAAGTAGCCTCAGCAGAATGCGTTTTCATTGGAAAAGCTTCTACTCAACCATTAAAGGAATCAATAATTACTAATAAATACTGGTTGCCTGTAGTTGTTTGGGGCAACTTGTCGATATAATCCATCTGACTCCTTTGCCATGGTCCCACTACTCTCTGGTGCAAAAGGGTCCCTCCATATCCTGATTTTACACCTACAGCAGCACAGCGTAAACAGCTACAAACCCACTTTTCTATCTCCTGTCACAATTTAGGCCAAAATGCTAATTTTTGGACTCTTAAAAGGGTATTTTCTACAGTTTCATGTTGCAAGCTATGACAAGCATTTATGATCTCTTCTCTGCATTTTGCAGGTGGGTTACCACTTAACCTCCCCTGTGTCCTGGTGAACTGCATGTTCTCCTTGCACTTCCCATGTCTGTGTGCCTTGGTTACATGTCTGGACTACAGCTACACCCCCTCACACCCCTTCCTTAGCTGCAGCATCAACTCATTTATTTATCTGGGCTTCCAAGGATGGGGCACGCTGATGTGCTTTCACATGCCTAATTTTTAACAGCCCAGGATTTTTATGTACCCATTCCCAGATTGCTTGCCAATCTTCCTTTTGGGAAATCTCTTTCCCTTCTACAGTAAACCATGATGCTTTATTCTAGTTTTTGATCCAATATATTAGTGCCTTATTACAAAACTCAGAATTGGAATATATCCAAAATTCTGTTTGCCCATCAGAGTATTTCTAGGTTAACAGCTCCTTTGTGGCTCTAACCTCTGCTCCCTGTGCTGAATCCTGTGGGGGTAAAGCTCTCCCTAGCTTCTCACCTGAAAAATTTACAGCTCCATATCCAGTATATCCATTTCCCTTTTCATACCTAGAGCTCTGCCTCAGTTATAGCTGGATTTCCTTCAGGGGCAGAGCTTTTTCTAATCCAGTCTGTTCAAGCTGAGGATCTATATCTGGGCACTCATGTGTGCTTTCCTCAATCAACAGGGCATATGGAAGCATGTCAGTTTTTGAGTTGACTTCATGCTGAACTTCCCATCCTGTCAAAAACAATACTCACTGGGCTATTTGGGTGTTAGAGATCTTTGAACCTGCTAGTTTCCCTGACAATATATATTTTAAAGGGGAATGATGGGTTTGGATAATTGGTGCCATTTCAGTTAAACTCTCAAATTTTTGTACATCCCAAACTGCAGCTAAACACTCCCTTTCACACTGATTAAAACTCATTTCTGGGCCAGTCAGTTTACATGACTCATAAGCCACAAGCACAAATCTGCCTTCTGAATCCTTTTGCATCAAAACTGCTGAGATAGTCTTTTCAGTAGATGCCAATTTCATATAGAATGGCTTATCAGCCATTCTGAGGGATAGCCAGCACAGGTTTCTTGCGGGTAGGTCTTG
>NW_017729029.1:20928215-20928482 GCF_001723915.1 Gavialis gangeticus | reverse complement strand
GGATAATTGGTGCCATTTCAGTTAAACTCTCAAATTTTTGTACATCCCAAACTGCAGCTAAACACTCCCTTTCACACTGATTAAAACTCATTTCTGGGCCAGTCAGTTTACATGACTCATAAGCCACAAGCACAAATCTGCCTTCTGAATCCTTTTGCATCAAAACTGCTGAGATAGTCTTTTCAGTAGATGCCAATTTCATATAGAATGGCTTATCAGCCATTCTGAGGGATAGCCAGCACAGGTTTCTTGCGGGTAGGTCTTGCT
>NW_017729029.1:20926818-20928204 GCF_001723915.1 Gavialis gangeticus | reverse complement strand
AGATGTCTGGGTAATTGAAGTCACCCATGACAACTACATGCCTTGCCTTAAGTGCCTCTTCAAGCTGGCCTTAAAATTCCCGGTCCAGCTCCTTCCCTTGTTTGGGGGGTCTGTAGTAGACCCACAGCATTAAATCCCTCTCCCCACCACCCCCTTGTATCTTGACCCAGAGCACTTCAGCTTGCCCCTCCTCTGACCCCATTCTGCTGGCAGAGGATATGTATTGTTCCTTGACATAGAGCGCCACACCCCCGCCTTTCCTTCCTTCTCTTGCCTGACACCTACTGCAAGAAAAGTGTTATTATTATTCATCACTCCATGATTTGTAGTATCCAGGAGACTCATGCAGTGGAGTTCATAGGTTCGTCTCTGGGAAGTGTTTTGTAAGCTTCCTTTGAGGAACAGGACAGAGATTGGAGAGTACTCCAGAAATGTAATACATCTCATCCAACGCACAAAATGCCCTGATGAAAGATACATAGGAGAGACCAAACAACAACTGTGCACCAGAATGAATGCACACCAGAAATCTATCAAAGACAGGGATACCCTGTTACCTGTGGGGGCACATTTCTCACAAGAAAACCACTCTCTCAGTCCTGATCCTCAAGGGAAAAAAAACTTACAAAACACTTCTCAGAGATAAGCCTATGAACTCCACTTCATCAACCTCCTGGATACTAAAAATTATGGACGAAATATAGACTTTAGTTTTATGACACATTATAACCTGCCTGACATCCGACTCCCCAGGTACTTCTCCACTATTCATCCCTCTTCTTTCCCCCCCAACCCAGCCTGTCTCTCACCCATTGACTCCTCAATCTACATCTTCACTGACTACCTGTCTTGTATGCATAGCAGCCCAGCCACTGGCTTCTTACTTGTCATTCCATCCAGGAAGAGCACACATCAACTGCTGAAGCTTCCTCAGCCTGACTAAGGGTTTTTGAAGTCAAAAGCTTGCTTAAAAATTGTTTTCCAACTATTTAAGTTGGTCTAATAAAAGATATCAGATTCACCCAAAGAACCTTGTCTGCCTATTATCATAATAGTTCACTGTTAACTATTACTCAACCTTAGGCTAACTGAAGTTTGCAACCTGTCAATGAAAATTATTAGATTTGTGTGCTGCCAATACAGGAGAGTCGATCCTGACATGTGCAGACAGCCTAGGCTGCATGCCCTTTGCTCAACCCCTGGGCCTGTCAGTCATCCGTGACCTACTTTTCAGCTTCGCACATGCTCAGTTGCCCACAAAACCTGACCAGGCGCATGCTCAGTCTTTCTGCAGCATGACATAATCTGACTAGAAATTTCTTTGCAGGATGGGATCTGATTGGTCACTAAAATTCATATAAAGACCTGTGAGCCCCCACCAAGGTG
>NW_017729029.1:20911154-20926502 GCF_001723915.1 Gavialis gangeticus | reverse complement strand
CCAGAAATCCCGCCTGTTCCGTATCCAATTTGCCACCACCCGGCTGCCCCACCGTGACCACGACCGTGAGCTTGGCTTGCCAGCTCCGGGTTGCGTGACACAACCATGTCATTGTTGGCTTGATTTTGTGTGTTGTGGCTCGGATGTTACAGGTACTGTGTTGGGTATTTGTTGCACTGGGGTCAGGCTGCAGACCAATTTTCAGGGGAATTAATTTACTTTGGTGCCCAGAACTCAGGCTACTAGTGGGTTATCGAGGATCAACGATTCTATGCATTAATTAATTGGCGTTTCCCCATTAGCAAGTCTTTCAAATAAGCATGGGCAATTGGCTTTAGCTCTGGGCAACCAGCTCCTTTCACATTCACTCTGCCTCTGCCTACTGCTGCTAGTCTCTGAACCATGACTTACCAGTTTTCCTTCCCTCCCCCATAGTACTCATTTTAATTAAACCATTATTCATTTGAAATGGCTTTGTCAGCCAAGGTTCCCTCTAAGGTGCTTGTGTGCACAACTAAAAGTGTGGCTATGCACAGCTTTTTCAAGGCCGCGCACCAGGAGAGGATCTGAAGGTCAGCTCCTAGGTGAGGTGGGGGCGGGAGCCTGGTGTGGGCTCCACCAGCTCCAGGGAAGTGCTCCGCTCCCCTGCATCAGGACTGGGGAGTGGAGCACTTCCCCGGAGCCAGCAGAACCCGTGCCAACTTCCTGTGCCAACCTCCATCCCTGCCTTGCCTCACCTTGGGGAGGAGCTGCTACCTGCCCCGAGTGAGGCTCTTCCAGCTCCAGGGAACTGCTCCGCTCCCCTTCATTGCCTTGGGGAGCGAGGAGGCATGTGGCATCAGGGCCAGGGAGTGGAGCAGTGTCCTGGAGCTGGCAGAGCCTCACTTGGGGCAGGCACTGGCTCCTCCCTGAGGTGAGGCAAGGCAGGGATGGAGGCTGGGGCGGGCTTCACCAATTCTGGGGAAGTGCTCCACTCCCTGACCCTGATGTGGGGGAGTGGAGCACATCTCTGGAGCTGGTGGAGCCAGTTCCAGCCCCTGGCCCCCAGCCTCCAGCCTCTCAGCTCTGGCCCCAGCCCCTAATCTCCAGACTCTTGGCTCTGGCGCCAGCCCCCAGCCTCTCAGCTCCAGCCTCTGGACCCAGCCTCCAGCCACTAGCTCCTGGCTCCAGCCTCCAGCCCCCAGCCCCCTTTGGTAAGTGTCCCATGCTGGACCAAGGTGGTGCACTCATAGACCAAGGTGGCATGCTCACAGACCACTACTCCTTAGAGGGAACATTGTTGTCAGCACCACCCATGCCCCATACCCCCTCCAATCCCGCTCAACACATGCAGGGAACCCATTAAGATGTTAAGCCAAATTTTATGTGCTTGTAAACAAGAAAAATGATCTTGAAGTCAGAAATGCATCACTCCACTATAGTAACCCAAATATTTACCCCCCTGATTTATTCTCTTACTGTAAATATCTCAGGTCAAATCACCTAGCTTGCCCAACTTCATAATGAATTCATTGGCAGGGAAGGGACAAGTCATTCTGACTTGCCCCAGGCTTCACAATACAATATATTGTAACTGGGCCAGAGTTAATCCAGGCCAAAAAGATGATTACTGCAAATAAGATCTAAAGTAACTGTAAATGTCACAAACCTCCCAGGTTCATTTGAAATATATAATTCATTCCAAGGCTAAAAAGAGTTTCCACAAAACCAAATGAGAATTAAGTGGTTTGGTAAGTATCATTTTATAGCTACACTGTAAAATGATTGCCCTTAGACAATTTTACAATTTCTCTTTTCAAACAAACATAGCAAGATTTATAGTAAAATCCAAACCTCCATTTATTATTTCCATAGCATAGACACCTTCTGAGTAACATGTGTTTGAAAAAGTCAAAGTTTTAAAGCCAGTAAGCTTATCAACAGGGCACTCATGAATTGAATAGTCCACAAAATGCATCCCACATTCAATATAAAAGTGCCTACAAACCATACCATGCAGAACCAGACAGACAATTAGTGTTAAAATAATTGTGCATACCATTGCACAATTAAGATGACAGTTAACATCAACCTTGAAAAAGAAATTGATTTATTAAACTTCAAGGTAACAGTCACTTGTAATCTAACAATGAACTGAAATAAACTGTGTGGAAGAAACGTAAAACAATGTTACTGATAACTAGTCATTGAGATTACCTTAGAAAAAAAATCAAAGTTAAAATGCAAACAATGTATACTAAAGTTAGATTCAAAATGCTGCCTCTGAATGTGGTTTAATAAGCAATATGACAGTTCAATGACAGACCGTATATTAAAAATACCCCCGTATGATTTATTAATTTAAATAATTTTTTTAAATATTGACATACGAGTTTAAGGACAACTTTTCTACAGGGAGCAACACTACTGGTTTAAACTAATAAAAATTATACTTTACTCTCTACATGGTTCTTTACTCTCTAACTATGGCCACAAGGGAAATTAAATACTTATTATGTTGGCTTAATAATACAGGTATAATTATATACATGCAATGAAGTAAAGCTTACACATGTAGACATGCTTTTATTTCCACAAAGTTACTAACTGCCATTATAAAATTAATACCTTATTTTTTCCCCATACAATATGCACTCCCTCAAAAAAATAGCTGCTGGATATTGGGGTCTGTCAGGTGAGGAAGTGAGGAAATGTGGATAAGTGAGGAAAGGCAGTTTCTGCCTTTGTCAGGGGAAAGTGAAAAAGTAATGCTACAGTGCTGCACATGGGACTCCCTGGCTAGGGACAGGAACTTGTATAAGTGATCAGAAACTGGTTCAAATCTGTAACACAACAGAAGTTCAGTGCATGTAAACTGCTTTCAAAGTGGCTGAAAACAGTTTAAGATAAACCTGGATGGTTGCAGTATCAGACTTAACTGATTTAGGTTAAATTGATTTATTGAACTTCTCTCCCATATCCCCTCCACATTCAGGTTAACTCACAATCCCCCAGCACCCCAGGATGCTTTGTACCTCCCTTGTAAACCCCACCCTCACAGGGTGGGTAAGCTAGCC
The DNA here is from genome assembly GCF_001723915.1 of Gavialis gangeticus. NCBI lineage: Eukaryota > Metazoa > Chordata > Crocodylia > Gavialidae > Gavialis > Gavialis gangeticus. The sequence continues at coordinate 20,923,446 of NW_017729029.1, read as the reverse complement.
TTGGTGCAAGCTGTCAGCTCAGGCCAAGCAGGGCTGTATATACTACCACCCCCGAGCTTGTGGCCTGGGCACTGCAAGTATACGACTATATTTTTGGAATTCAAAGTGAATGTCTGTTCACTTACTTATTGGTTCATTATATGCAGCTTAGACTGGCCTGCAAAGGTTGAATAAATTCAGCCTCAGACTTTTTGACTGTCTGTACTTAGCCCCTAGCTATAGACACCTCTTTATCCTGCCTAGAGAGGTTTCTGCTGAGGTCACTACTATTCAGTTACATAATAGTTCTTACCACTGTTTCCAAAGAATTGTTTTTTCCTTCATTCTGCTTTGAAAAAAATAAGGGTAAGTGTATGTTGTGAGATTGTGTCTAATACTGACATCCTGGCTTGGAGGCATCTTTATTAAGCTTTTATGTTATCTAAAGAAGGAGAACAACATGACTGATTTAGTGAATGGCCATTTAAATCTTTACAAACAAATATTACATTTGAGGGCAATGTTACAAAGATGGAATGTATATCTATCTTTTAGATTTCTAGGCTCTGTTTTTTTGTAATGCCTAAAGAATTAAAAATTACCTTAACTATTAATACATATCCCACTTAATAAGGGAGGACATCAAAAGAAAAAATATATATGCACATTCATGCATGTGCATATATATAGAAACAATGAAGAGTATGCACCTGCATTCCCATTTAAAATGATATGGAGAATTTTTTTTTTTTTTTTTTTTTTTTTTTTTTTTTTTTTTTTTTTTTACACACAGATATGTTATAGAAGTGTGTGTGTGTGGTTATAGGCTACTTTCTGTGGCCAGATCAGGTGAAAACTGGCACTTCTGTCTTCACCCCAAAGTGGACCCACTGTTTTATATTGTATTATTATTAGGTTTGTATTGATTTTTACTGTTGTATATTGTATTATCATCATTTTTGTATTGATTTTTATTGTTTCATATGGATATTGTATGGTTAAGGCCTGTGTTTGTAAATGAACCAAAGTCATGTCAAGTTTCCATTTTATATGTCAAGTCTATCTTGTGCCCCTGCCCAGGCATCCCCTGTGTGTCACAACAGTATGAGTCACATATCCCTTCAATGTAAATTGGTTCCTGGATGAATGACTGATTGGGAATGACTGAAATACAATGGTAGTAGGCCTCTACTGAATGGCCTGTAATTACTGGGCCAGCACCTCGCATTGATTCATCAAGGAACCACAGACCTTCACCCAGGAAGAGACACAAAAACCCAGCATTTGAAAGATAAAAGACCCTGCAGAACCAGGAACTCTCACTATTACAGACGCAGGAAACTGCATGTCCCTGCTTGGAGCACACATGCTCAGTATGCCAGGGGCTGACCCTTGCCTGGGCTTGCCTCCTATCACTAGGGTCACACAAGGTCTGCCCCTATAAAAAGGGGCAGTGAAGACAGACCCAGTGGGACACCCTCTCCATCTGGACCAGCACCATGGCACACCACCTATCAACCCAGAGACCCTGCCGGTGACCCCCGTCTGGACAAAATCTACTTCAGTGGACTTCAGACCCTGCACCAAGCCTCTCTAAACCCTGCTGCCATTGTGTGTGTGTGTGTGTCTGTGTGTGTGTGTGTGTGTGTGTGTGTGTGTGTGTGTGTGTGTTTATTTATATGGTATTGTGTGCATGATATATGAACTAGTGATCTGTGTCCAACTTCTGGGGTATATAGTGTATGTGTGTTTGAACTGGTGATAGGTATGCATGTTCCTAGGCTCGTTTGGATGTGTATGCGCCTGAGCTAACAGTGTGCATGTATATGCACTTAATTGATTTGGATGTTTGTATGTGTAATTGTAGACCATGCCCTCCTGTATAACAGCACAATATTGAGATCCTGAGCATTGGTCTGACCCCTCAGGGCAACAGTTCCATGTGAGAGGGTCTGTGGCACAGGCATTCCCCAAGGACAACTAGCAGTGGCACAAGATGTGCCTCTATTAGTTGCTCCCAGGGAACTAAACATCCATGTTCGTGTGGATGCAGCTAAGTTGTCATCTTTAGTTTTTAGTAAAGAACTGTTAAAAGTTGGTTCTCAACATATTCTGTTTTATGATAATTGCTTTGTTGAAAAAGTAGGGCATCTCTTCAATTACAACTTTACCTGAAGAAAAAGGGCAATATGTCTTGAAAAGGTTGTGAAATATCTGGTACGAGAAGAGAGATAGATATTTTGAGATAGGTGGAAATTAACACAGATTTTACAATATCCAACACCAATAACAAGTATTTGTGGTGTTAGAATCAAGCTATTACTTTCTGTGTAAAGATAGCTCATCAACTCTTGCAAACTGAATATTGCAGAATCATACTGGTGTATGTAAACACAACTGTGAAATTGTCTAGCAATCTATGTTGTTGGCAAACTAACCCAAACACAATGAAGTGCAAAAAAAGTAAGGCAGAAATACAAATGTTCACAGGTTATTTATTTGTTTGGGGTTTTTTGTTACCAACGTTACAGGTAAGAAACCTAAAACACAAACTTTTCCATTACCTTGAATTTTAAATTTTTCCCTAGTTAAACTTTTGAAGTGATTATGGCTTTAAGAGACAGAGAGAAAATAGAGAATAACAGTACCATATTTGTTGTGTTAATTGTGCGGCTGCTAATCCCTTGACAATTATGGTAAGAATAATAATATTCAACTGATACAGATCAATTCTGCCCTTAAGATGAAAAGTTGTTTTAAATAGATTTCTGGATCTTTTGCACCCAGTTCAGTATTCTTTTATTTTTTTTACAATGTTTTCATTGCTAGCATTTGTTACCTCCTCTTCAGGCATGAAAGACTGTTCTAATCCTTTACACATATCCACAAAACAGGCCAGATGGAGAATCAGACTGTACAAAACAATTCCAAACCAGACACTTTCCAGCCCTGTAATTTCTCTGAGTGGAGACTAATAAGGACCATTACCCTTTTAAAGAAAGAATTACTTACTCAAGTCATATTTACTGAACACAATTTTATAATTAACTTGGTGAGCAATATAGACATACTACTTTTTTGGATCTGTGTGGTACTATGGTAACTAAAATCTTACTCTTATCTCTCTAAGCCAAGTAGAAATTGATCTTGGTTTTGTTATGAGTAAGCTTTAGGCAAACATTTAATGTTCATGTGAAATGAGCAAGATTATGTCCAGTGCCTAAATGATTGACAGACTTAATTATCTTGTGGTCTGTAGCAGGTTTCATAAACATTTCCATCCTCCAGTATCAAAATATTAATTGGGTCTAATTATGACTGCCCAGTTGAAGTATACTGCAATATATGCCTGCACCTTTAGAACTATGGGGTTTGCAAGGGGCTCTCACAACACATGTTGAGAGAGCCCACCTTCTGAATACCATTTCATAGCTCTCAATAGTTTTAGGAATAAAATAAGTAGCATCTGCTATGCAGCTCGTGACAGCTGCTATTCAGGTATTATCTTTGGCTAATAATACTTCAGGAACACACCTCTCACACTCGGCCCTATCACAACTAGAAGTCTTTGAACTTTTTAATTTTTTTTTTTTTACATTGTGTTGTAGACTGCCCATTCAAGATGAGGAGACAAGAATCTTTGGGTAAATCTGATACATTTTGTTAAACCAACTCAAATAGTTGGAAAAATTCTTAGCAAGCTTTTGGGCACAAACACCATTTGTCAGCTGAGGAAGCATCTGCAAATGGCCCAGATGGAGTGGTAAAGCAGCCGGAGGCCAGTATGTATGCAAGAAAGCCAGTTAGTTAAAATGTAAATTAAGATGGTTGATAGGTGAGAGACAGGTTGGGGGCAGGGGGATGGAGACGTGGAATAAATGTAGCTGTAGTCGAAGGATGAGAGACAGGAGGGTGAGAGGGAAGGGAAAGAAAACAACTGGTAAAAAGTGGAGGACCTACCTGGGGAATCAGGTGTTATGCAGGTTATAATTCTAACATTATTAAAGCTGTAATCTGTCTGTAATGCTTTATTCACACTCTGATTGGGCCTGACGCAGCAGAGGGGGGAGGGGAGGAGTGGGCCTGGGCCCACTCCATTTAACATGTAACCCATATTACTTAAGAAGCAGATTGACTTTGGGTAGAGACAGAAATTACACACAAACCAGTATAAGTGATTGGAATCCAGTCCAAATCTGGAACAAAACAGAAGTTCAGTGTACATAAACCACTTTCAAAATAGCTGAAAATGGTTTAAGGTAAACCTGGGTGGATGTACTATCAGACTTAACTGATTTAGGTTAAATTGGTTTATTGAACTTGTCCCAGATCCCCTCCACATTCAAGTTAACTCACAGTCCCCCAGCATCCCAGGATGCTTTGCACATACCCTGCAAACTCCACCTCTCCCCCCTACCCTTGAAGGGTGGGCAGGTGGGCCTTGGCCCAAGCTGTCTGCTCCAGCCCCTCCCTCCCACCCAATCTTCTGGCCTGGGTTACTGAAGGTATGTGGCTTCATTTCCAGAGTCAAAAGTGAATGTCTGTTTACTTGCTTATTGTTGGTTTGATCTACCCAGTTTAGGTTAACCTGTGAGGATTGAATCAATTCAGGCCCAGGCTTTTTGACTGTCTGTACTTAGCCGTTAAGTAGAGACAGTCAAAAAGCCTGAGGCTGAATCAATTCAATCTTCTCAGGGAAGTTTAAACTGGGTAGACTGAACTGATAATCAAATTAACAGACATTCAGTTTTGATTCCTGAAATGCAGCCACATGCCTGCAGTGGCCTATGCCAGAAGTTGGGGGGTACTAGATCACATCTTCCTACTCTACTGGAGCAGACAGCTAGCAGAGAGGCTAGCCTGCCCACTCTGAGTGGAGGGAGGCAGATTTCAGGAGAGATGCAAAGCATTCTGGGATGTTGGGGGGACTGTGAGTTAACCTGAATCTGGAGAAGATATGGGACATTAGTTCTACAAATTTATTTAAATGGGTTTATCATAAACTGATTTTAACCATTTTGAAAGAGGTTTGTGCGCACTGAACTTTTGTTGTGTTACAGACTTGAACCAGTTTCTGATCACTTGCATCTGTTTTTGTGTAATTTCTGTAACCTATGTCTCACAGGATAATGCCTCAGTCGCCCACAGGAGTACAGCTTTATAGAAAAATGGTAGAAAAACAGGTGGGTAATTGGAAAGTCCATTGACTCACTTCATATACAAAATCAAGAAGAATAGTTTAGGTATGGAAACTTTCAAAATCTAGTACATAGAGTCATTTGGAACTTACCATGGCTTATTTATTCTTAGAAAGGTAGAAATCTATATCAGAAACTCATATCAATTTCTCTTTGGAGAGCTGAAACAACATGTAATACCATGGAGTTTAATCAGCTGCACTAGCTTGGGCTATTTGAAATTAGTGAGGAAAGCTTTAAATTGGAATCCAATAAGACAACTACTTTCTGCTAAAGAAAAATAAAGTCAATAGTTGGAAACAAAGTTTGCAGATTTCTTCTGTTGACTCCAAAAGGAAGAGAACTTTTCCAGAGTTTTCAAACCAAACTAAAGATTTCACGAACGAGTCTAAGTTGGCTCAAATATGTGAACAAGCCTATAGTCTGACAAATATTAATATGATGAATGCATTATTACTACATAGGATCATTTGGGGGCTTTTACTGTGCAGTTCTTAGAATGTGCTTAGTATTTTGAAATGTTGCCAATTTTAAAGTTATTCTAGGTTTAGAATAAGTTCTGATGTACATTAAAGAATCCTGATTTTGTTACTCTCCCTTGCCAATGTTACTGATAACCACCACCAACCTTGATTCCAAGTTCATGTCATTTTTCTAATGTAAAAAACACAGCTACATCAGGGAAGTTTCCTTTGTTTGATATCTTCTCTACCTGCAGTTTGCATTTCTTCAGATAACCCTAAACAAGTGGTTCTAAACATTTTAAATATCAAGAGCTATGTTGCAACATACATCCTTACCATAAAGCGTTGTCATGATCATTGAACTGTTTGTACCTCTTAAGCAAAAAAAACCCAAAAATTTGTGATGCTCCTTTGTGCAGTAAACTCATAGTTTTCACTTGTTTATTTTTCTTTGCTACAGAAAGAGCAATTCCTCTGTTGCAAAGAGCTTAGAAAGACTACAAGTCAGATTTTTTTTAACACTATGAATTTCTATTTGAAGTCTTTAAGTCAGGGCAGGAAAAATATGGCCCATGGGCTGGATCCAGCCCACAAGGCCATTCTATCCATCTTGTGGGGCCCCTCCAAGAAACAATTATTACTGGCTCATGGCTGTCCCTGTCAAAGCTGGCAGGAGGCAGGCTTTCAGAGGCCGCACACACCATAGGACTGGGTAGGCTCTGTGTTTCCACCTCCATGGGACTCCCAGCACTTCAGGTGGGAGCCCCATGTGGAGGCACCAAGAGTGATGACATGCAAGTGGACAGATAGTACGGAGGGAAGGGAGCCCCTGCTTGCAGGGGGGAGTGGGTGTGGGAGCTTGTGGGTGGTTGTTGGCCTCCCCACCACATGCCCTTCCATGATGTACAGCCCCCACCACAGATGGCAGTAGCAGCAGTGTGCAGCAGATCTTTGGGGTGCTCATGACCCGTGGCAGACTTATCTCTGGTGGCTTGCAGCTCTGGCTGAATCCCAGAAGCTGCATGGAGCCTGCCCAGCCTGATTCTGGGTGGATCAGGAGCTGCAGGGAGTTGCGTGTGATCAGGCTGGGCAGGCTCTGTGCCTACATATGCATTTCCCTGATGGAGTGCTGGAAGCCCCATGTGGAAGCTCCATGTGGCCTGACTTGGCCCAAAGATGCATGGCTCTGGATGACCCTAGAGCTGGGTGTGATGGCATGGAGCCAGCCCAGTCTGGGCTGAAAGCGCACACAGTTAGCCTGGGCTGGGCTGGCTCCATGTCACCATGTGATGCTCCCAGGACTCAGCTGGACCTATGGACTCCTGGGAGGCTCTGTCTGCCACAGACCACTAGTGCCCTGGGGGCCCACTGCCTGCTGCTGCCACCACCAGCAGCAGAGACTATGCCCCATGGAGGTGTGTGTGGAGGGGGACCCACACCTACACCTACTCACTCACACAGACTCCCACACTTCCCCACATATCCCCCACAAACCCTGCACCCAACCACATACCCCTTTACAACTGCCTCCACATCTACAATTCCCACATACACTCCCACACCTACCCCCAAGCACCCCCTACTCCCCACAGACAATATACAAAAATAAGAGTTAGTTTGAGCTGGTAAACAATCACCTCTGTATACACTACACAAATACATGCAAAACATTTTTAAATAAAATTAAAATGTTATAGTAGATGTTTGAGTTTTAGTATATGATTTGTTTTCCATTTACAAGATGGCAAACCCCTTCCCCAAAAGAAGTACTTCCAGGGAGAAGTGGAGAGACTTCTGGTGGCAAAGGTCAGGGGTTAGGGGTGGGACTTCCAGTCCCAAGATGGTGATCAGGGAGCAGGGCACCCTGTCAAGGGGCAGGGCTACCCATGTGGCCCTTCACAATGTGGCCCCTCACAGCTCACCAGAACTTGTGAAGAAGCCCTGCAGCTGAAATAAATTGCCTGCCCCTGCTCTAAGTTTACCTTGTGATTCATGCTTGCACAGCTAACATTGTATACCACTGCACAGCACCTTTGAAAAGATTTCAGGGCACTCCCAAGATGGTGTGGCACTCTGGTTGAGAATCACTGGTATAATGATATGTTTAAGAATTAAATGGTATACTTGATTTTATTATTTCATGTGCAAGCAGATAAGCAGCACCATTTATTTGCACCCTTATTTCTTTTGAAGTATAGGCAGTATGGCAAAAGTTGGGATAGTATTCTTTAATAAGGATGACCAGTCATAGTTTAATTTAACCTCTAAAGCATACGTCATACATTTTGCTATAACATACCTGTAACTTTATTTTAAGGATCAGCTACAGCTTGATTTGGATCATCAGTAATAACAGATTTTTATTTTTTAACCATAAAATATATTAACAAAAAGTTTCCTGCTTTAAAACAGAGAAATCAATATTTTGGTGATTAAAAATTTATATTAAATATCATCAGGTATCCTGGCTTATCTGATTAAATAAATTCAAAATTCTCTGATTTAAAAAAAAACAGACAAACCCAAATCCACATTTTTCCATGATTAAAATGATATATATGTATCATATATGTATGCAAAGTAGGTATGTATGTGTAATATATGAATTCTCAGATGCCATATAATTTACCATTTTGTATAAAATTATAGAGAATCCAAACACAGAAAATCCAAATACAGTGTAATGCTTCAAACAGTCTTCTGTGATTAGAAAATATCTATCTATCATGGCATTATGATACACACACACACAGTGTCAGGCAGGGGTTAATCATAGAGAAATGTGGATTTGTTTGTTTTTTTTAATCAGAGAATTTTAGATTTTTTTTTTTTAACCAGAGAAGACCAGGATCCCTGCATATCATTAAACCCCTAAATATTGACCTTCTTCCCCACTTTTTTTAACTTAAACTTAAAAACACGTTGTAATCATCATATCCTGCCTGATTTTTAACTTAGCTTTCCAAGGACTCCTTAGATTGCAGTGTCTTGCTCCTCCAGTCTCCTAACTGCCTGCCTACTTTGCATTAAACCCTATCTACAGCCGAGTAGTTCTCCACTCCTTAGCTGATGCCAAACCATCTCTACAGTTTAGCTTCTGTACTCCTTAAGAGACTTGTTTCAGTTCATTTACTGTAGTATTAACCCTGGTTTTAGAGGAAATCCACTGGTTCCAGAAAGGAGGTGGGTAGCTACAAGTGCCAAAGAAACAAGCTTAATATTTATCACAAGCATTTCTTCTGTAATAGACTGGGGAGACACTACTTCTAGAACTCTCTCTCACTTACCTTAGACAGAAATAGATTTAAAATTAAGATAATTTATTCTGATTCTTTTGAGGAAGTGCAGTTTCTTACAAAAGGGCTGTCAAGCTTCTCTAGATGCCACCAGTGATCTCAAATGCAAAACAAAGTTCCTTCATATTGTTTATTCCCCACTCCCTGCCTCAATCTGAATAATAGGGAAGGATCAACTGCTTAAACAGGCTGACTGTGTTATTTAGTTGGACTGTGTGAAATTTTGGTGAGTGTTTCATTTGAAGCTGTTTCAAATGTTTTGAGCTCGAAACAGTGAAATCAAAATGAAACAAAGGGCTTCAAAACAGCTTTGAAATTAAATGAGGACACTCAAAATGTTTTGAACGTTTCTAACTGTTTTGAAGCAACCCTGTGGCAGGAGGCAGACAAGAGCTAGGGCTGCAGTCCAACCAGCTCTGCCAGCCTCACAGAGCTCAACCCAGTAGTGGGAGGCAGAGCACAGCCCTGGCTCTCCCTCACCTCCCACCACTGGGCTGAGGTGCGTGGGGCTGGTGGAGCTGGTTGGAGTGCAGGCCCCTAGATCTGCACTCAGTATGGCAGGAGGCTGCTGCTGCTGGTAAGTGACACCAGTTTGGCTTGTCAGCACCTTGAGGTGCAGTTTCCCAGAAACCCCTGCACCTATCTTCTTGAAACTTGGCAGGTTTCAGTTTTCATCTGAATCAGGCAAGAAATGACAAAGTTACAGGCATTTTCATGATTCCCATTATAGCCTATGGGCAAAACTTCGAAACAGGTTGAAACACATGGAAACAGTGAAATTGTTTCAATGAAACAATACAGGACAGTGCTTTGAAACAAAACAAAAATGACAAAACAAAACACTGTCCCTTTGAAATGGCAAAACAGAAGTCGAAATGAAATGGTGCTGTTTTGCAGTGCCCTATTATTTAGGTCTTGTGGGTAGTTGAATAGCATAAAAACTCAAAGCAAATACAGTTCTGCTTTGGAATACTCTCTCACCCCCAGATGCCAATTTTAAATCTGGTAATGCATCAAACGTATGTTGTTTACCTACTTTGCCTGTTATTATTAGTTGGTATCAAAAGGGTCAAGGGCTGCTTTCCATTAGAGGAAATGTAATGTATTTTGCATTACTGTACTGCATCAGGAAATTCAGATGTTGAGCATCAAAGGATTAAATGTATACAAGAGGCCAACATTTGTGTGCATGTGTGTGCTGCATACTATTAAATGAATGATTCTCGTATCAGTTAAAGCAGTTCAAAACAGAATTCTGACCTAAATGATGGAAATGGATCTTTGGATATTATTTCAATAACATATTTGTCTAAGTCTGAAATTCAGTTTCCAGATGCAGACATGCAGCATTCACCATCTCTGTGTTCTAATTTCTCTAAATGCAACATATTTACAGTAATATATTTTTTTTCAGGAACATACATACTCAAGTTCAGTTCTGTTGCAAATGCACATAAATGAAACTAAAGTAATAGGTTCAAATGATGTCAGAGTCAATGATTAATAACCCTACTTTCCTGGTTTGATCAAATTACATTTTCATCTGAGAGTTCTGCCATCAAAGCAGTAATTATCATTGAGCACATACAGTCTCTGGTAATTACCACTTGATTGAAAAATGGCAACTGCTGTCTAAGGCTTTTATATACCTATTAATGCAAGAATCTTCACTGGGGCTTGTGGTTAAGTAATGAAAGTTACTCTTTAACCTTCTGACTGCATTGTTGTTCAATAGATGTTGATAATAAAACATGGCATTTCTAGGACACTGGATATAGACTTCATCTATAATTCTGAGAAATTACTATAGAGCTTTTCTTCTGGTTAGTATAAAAATAAATCCATTTTTTGTACACCATCTTTAAAAGCATATTGGAAAGGTTGTTTTGTATAATATGACAGTTTTTAACAACATCTTTTTACATCACAGGAATATACACAGTGAACAATGTGCATCATCTAGTTAACCCGATGAAGTGTGTTTGTGCCCAAAAGCTTGATAAGAAGAATTTTTCCAACTATTTAAGTTGGTCTAACAAAAGATATCAGATTTACCCAAAGAACCTTGTCTGCCTTTGGAATTTATGGGCTTTCTGCACTCTTATCTCTCACTCCACTCCCCTGCCCTCACCTTCATTCCAACCCCCTGGATCTGATCAGGTTATTTCCAATAAAATGGACTTTTGCCAAAAATGCCAATTTGCTGAAGCTAATGTTTTTCAGGAATTGTTTTCTTTTCTATGAACTTCTACTAAAAATTATCTTTTTTTTTTTTCCTGTTTCAGGTCCCTGATCTGTGGAAGAAGAGTCTTATTTCCAAGGGCTACCAGAGCCAAAATGAGCTCACCATTATGGAACAAAAGCATCTAAACTGCAATGAATTCTGTTTGGAATATTTTTTCTGAAGGAAAAACTTTAATGTTTTTCATTTTTGTTCTAAATCAGAAAGCACATTTTTGGAATGTTAGAATTTTCCCTCTTAGTCTTCTACTCATTTGTTCCTTTGTACTCTTCTGCTCACTTCATGGCCTCACAAACAACACTACTTTTACATGAGCCATATAATTATTATATAGCAATTTTATATATTTCCTCTACTCTGGGCTAAGAACAGAATGGCTGTACAGCTGTCTTCTGCAGCTACCCAAAAGGACCAGTTTGTGTTTCAGGGAGATAATTAAGTGAGGTAATATCTGGAGAGGGAGGCCTCAATCACAAGTGAAAGCATAATTTAATTTTCTTGTCTCATTGCACTGATTCTAGTCTCATAACAGTTTTAGCTGCAAATCAGTCCTGAATTATATAGGTATGCAAGGGACACCAGGTTTTAACAAAGATGGAAAGGATTTAAGATAATACCATACTTGTGTAACCCTTCTGCTGGGCACCAGTTGGCAGCAGCAAGGGCTGGGTTCAGTTTTGGAGTACTAAATATATTTTAACTTGGCTCAAGCCCCTACCCAGACCACCTGGGAAATATTAAATGAATTACTAGGGTGTTCCACATAAAAATGCCCTCCTCACAAACAGTGTATATCAAAAGTACAGATTTATTACAGAAAACAGAGGAAAATACCAAATGCAACTTAAAACACTACTAACTACAAGACATAATTTAGGACCGTGTATTGATGAAATGAGGGGTGTGTGTGCACATGACACTTTAAAATGGGCTAACTGCTTTTGCACTGCTTTAATGGTGTCAGTGTTTGCACACCTCAGTAGTGTATTGCACATTAATTCAAACTGCTATAGGAAATTCAGCTGCGTAATGTGCATTAAATGACTTGGGGCACACCAAACTAAAACTCCTCAGAGGAGTTTTAGTTTGCTGCCCCTACAGCCACAGAGTGAA
>NW_017729029.1:20903467-20911143 GCF_001723915.1 Gavialis gangeticus | reverse complement strand
CTGAGCTGGGTGTGTGCGGGTGCCTGGTGCTTTCCTCTGTGGCTGCAGTGCCCCCTGGGTGCCACCTGGAGGGATGGGGCACTGTTGCTGCAGAGGGAAGAACCAGCACCACCCCCACAGCCCAGGGACTGCTCCATCCACTGTCAGCTCCCCCGTCCCCTTCCCACCATCAGAGAGGCAGGTAAGTTGGGTATGTGCACAACACAGGTGTTAATTGGCCCTAAATTGAAGTGGTGTTTTTAAAAACCCACCAATTCAATTTAGGGCCCCCATTTCATATACACATGCCCTAGGTTGCGCTGCACCAGAGGAAGCTGCTAGAGAGCATGGGGCTTTCTGCAGTGCAAGGAACCCCTCACTGTGCTTGGAGGAATGGTAGCATGCCAATCTTTGCTCCCACGGAGAGGCTTGTAACAGCCAGAACCAGAGTGATTAATAAGCAATATAAATGTGCTTCTTGGAGGCATTTGGTATTTTGCCTAAACAGGTAATATTAGTTAACATAAAGCTTGTAAGTTTGTAAACTGTCATAAGTTTAACCAAAATGATAAAATTAACTATTCATGAAACTGACTGGGCCTCATAGGCAAAGCTGTAGCTGTAAGATTAGGAGACCTAACGGTTTTTTGCTCAGGGTTCAGCCTTGATGATAAAACTGGATCTAACTGCCTGGCACCCAACACATTCCAAGAAAGCATATTCAAATGAAGCCTAAAAGGGGTTGGAACTTAGGCGGAGCAATGTCAATTTCAAACCTAAAGGTGCTGAATCATAACTTGCTTATTGGATAAACCCTAGTCTGGGTAGTAACCTTTTATGATAGTTTTGACACCTTTCAATCCCATAGGGTAACAGTTATAGGGCAACATTATGAGTGGCTCTGAGGCCATCAGATTATCATAAGACAAGGTATAAAAAGCACATGCATCAAGTAACCAGCAGGAAGGAGGGAACAGAATGATCATTTCTGTTCCACGCCCAGATCCCAGACTCCTGGTGTGAGTGAGGACTGGATCCTGATCAAGGGACCTTCCCTGGTAATCCCTCTGACAGCGTTGATCGAGGGATGCCTGACTTCGCTGGAATCACTTGATGTGTACCTGACATTGAGGGACTATCGATAAGTTGCCAACCTATGTCTGTCTGTTATTTTGAACAGCCCAGTGGCTAATACCCTTGCAGTGCCCAGTTGGCCTGCGACAGAATTGATCTATTTATCTGTTGTTATTTACTATTAGCTCTTCTATACTGCATTATCTGATTATTGCATTTATCTTTCTGTTAACTGTTGTGTTTGTAAGCTATAATAAATTTGCCTTTATTTCACTCCCAACTTTGTCTCCTCAATCTGAAACTGAACCCAGCGGCCCAGTTGGCCCATGATAAAATTGATACACTCACAGCGCCCAGTTGGCCTGTGACAGAGGCTGTATGCATGTGAGGAATGACTGTGGCTCCAGACAGCATGCATGCATCCCAAAACTTCTGGGTTAGATTACATGGCCTGCTAAAATGAAACTGCAAGAAACACTCCAAAAGGAGCTAGGTTGATTAATGGCTCCAGCCGGCCCAACCACACAGCTTGACTAGAGGAAAGGACCATAAAAAGAAACAAGGAGAAAGACCAGGCCCACCCCCTAGGCCTGGGCTGCAGGTAGTTTGGGTCACAGCTCCACTATGATCAGAAAGTTGCAAAGCTCAACTGTGACCCAAAACTGGCAGGATTAGGAATTCCCATATTTCAACCCTGTTTAAACTTCAAGGCCTAATTCCCAGCCAGCAAACCCAATGAACCAATACTCTTTTTCCCAGTAGTAAGCTTTTAAAACCTCAAAAGGACAAAGGGGGAAAAAAGAGGAGACAGGAGTTCCCAAACTCTAGGACAATTTTCCCTCTCTCTCTTCTACCTGAGCTTCCCTTTTTTATATCTGCAAACTCTTTCTCCCTTGGAGAAGACTTTACTCTTCAGCAGCTCCTAGCAACTTCTCTTCCACCAAACTAGCTTAGTTTACTTTATATCCCTTTGCATGACATCATGCTGGCCTTGTCCAGTCAGGAAGAGCCTCACTCCAGTTCCTCTTCCAGCCAATCAGCCAAAAGAATCCTCCACTTCCCCTGGCCAATGAAGCCAGTGGGCTTTACATATTTTCCTCATATACAGGCCCCACAGCTTGTGTCAGGTGGCCAGAGCTGCACCATACCTGGCCCTGAGTGCCTGTACTTACCAGGGATGGCAGCTGGGTCTGGATCATGCCACAGGCTTGCTGTGCTCCTGTTTGCCTTGAATGGTGAAGAGTTGTGCTGGAGCAGCAGGAGCAACACAGAGACACACTGAAGCATCTCTCTGGGCAATCCTACCTCTGGTTGCCTGAGGGCACATTCCGTGACTATGCCTTGCCCCTCTTTTTCTGCAGGTGGTTTTTTGTTTTTTTTTTTTTAGATACCTGTATTTCCACACACCAGTGAATAGTGTCTGCTTTGATGCTCTGGATTTACAGTGAGTCAGAGCAGCCTCCCTTCATGAGTGTAAGTGCCCATTATTTTTAAATGACAATATGCATTAGCTTTTTTTAATGAACATTAACTAAATAGCAGGGGTTTTTTAGGGACCTTACACACATGCAGGGAGACTGCTCCAATGCACTATAAATCCAGTTCATTAGGAAAGACTTGATTAAGAGTCTGCTGGATTGCAAAAATTAATATGCTCCAGCAGACTCCAGTGTCACATATATCAGCATCCCCATGCTGAAAAATGGCAGTGTGGCAATTTGAACTAAAGCTCAGCAAACAAGCTTTAGTTCAAAGTGCCCCCCGCACCTCATGGAGAAGATCTACAAACACTCTTAGTGATGCCATTGTATGCATTAAAATAGGCTAATGCACATTAAAGTGCATGTGTTGATGTGCCCAGCCATGATTCAGGGTACAGGGCCTTTACTTTCCCTTTGGCCAACAGACAACATTGAAACTATCTTCTCAACATTTGATTAAAGAACTTAGTGTGGGTTGATGGCTAGGATACCAGCTTGGGAGTAGAGGACCTATATTCAATCTGTAATCCATCTTATGTCTTAGTTTTCCCATTATAAATGAGAATCATTATGCCTTTTCATGAATCCTCAGATGAAAACTGCTTCTTCCCATCAAATCATTAGGGCTGTGCAACACTTCAGTCCCTGATTCAATTCAGCAGAGATTCAGCCCAATTCAATGGCTGAATTTCTGAATCTGAATTGGAATCAGAGGACCCTTTAAACTTTCTGAATTGAATCAGAACCCTCTGAATCGATTCAGAGAAATTCAGAAGGATTCAGTAATTCAGACAGACACAGCTTTAAATGTTTTTTCTACATACCTGTACATAGCAGGCGGCTCATGAATTCTGTGATACTGGGGTGGATGGAGCATCCCACAGGATCGTGGGGGACTCCCCAGCGCACTTGGCAGCAGCCCCAGAAGTGGACCAGAACCACTTCCAGCCCACTTCTGGGTCCACCAGAAAGCATGTGGGGCACCCCCCACACCCTCCCCCTAACTCAGGGACTGGTGCCTCCTGGGTCTGGGGGGAGAGCACCCAGGGCCCACCCCATAGCCAATTGCTGAGCCAGGGGACCACAGGGAGGCCCCCCTGCATGCTCTCTGGTGGACCCAGAAGTGGACCAGAAATACTTCCAGTCCACTTCTGGGTTCACCACAGAGCATGCGTGGAGGGGGGCCCATGCTTCTGTGGCACGCTCCACCCACCCCACCATTACAGCATTTGTTACCTGTGCCTGGTACCTTGAGATATGTAGAAAAAACATTTAAAGCTGGGTCTATGTCTGAATTGCTGATTCTCCAAATCAGCATCCAATCTTCAGATTTGAATTCAGCCAAATTGAATTGGGGACAGTGATCTGAATAAAAAAAAATATCAAATCACTATCCCTGATTTGGGTGGAATCCAGAACTGAATCCAAATTGAATAGGGCCCATTTTGCACACTCCTACAGATCATATATCTACCTTAAATCTTATCACACTACAAATGAGTTGGGATATAGAACAAATCCATGAACCCAGGGCACATCATTTTTGTTTATAATAATCAAAAAAAATTTTTCCCCCCCACAAGTCAAGGTTTTGGTCTTTAGATTTAAGTAGAAACTAATCACCCTATCACTTTTAATAGCTGAACTTCTTGCATTCATGCCGGTGTTTCACAAAACAGGTTTCAGCAGGTTGACCACTGTTCCCATCTAAACCACACTAGTGAAACTTGACTAAAAGCAACAGCTAAATATGTGATAATCATTAAGCATTTAAATCAACTTTTCCACAAACAACTAATGAATTCCATTTCAACCCTTCACTGCTTAGATACATTTTTCTGTTGTTCTTCTCCTAAAAGTCATATAACTTTGAATAAAAGGCCATGATGTACAAAAGCAGCATAACAGTTCTATCTTATGCTCATCTTTAGAAATGATGCAAAGATCATTTTGGATACACAATTCTGAAGAACTTCATCAAAAATCTCCTCTCTTAATATAACTCCAAAATGCATGCATACACATACGCATTAAAGTTTCTCTAATAATTGCAGTAGGTCTCTGTGAACTAAGCACACATATATAGAACACATGTCCCAAATCTTAGAACCACAGAAAATTAGGGTTGGAAGGGACCTCAGGAGATCAACTATTCCAACCCACTGCTCAAAGCAGGACCATCCCCAAGCAGATAATTTGAGCCAAAGCTTTGTCTAGCCAGGTTTGAAAACCCCCAAGGATAGAGCTTCCATCACCTCTCTGGGTAACTTGTTCAAGGGTTTTACTACCCTCCAAGTGAGAAAATTATTTCTAATATCTAGCCCAAACTTCCCTTGCTGCAACTTTAGACCATTGTTCCACCACTGAGAATAGCTTAGCTCCATCCTCTTTTGAACCCCTCTTCAGGTAGTTGAAGACTACTATTAAGTCTCCTCTCCATTTCCTATTCTCTAGACTAAATAAACCCAGTTCCCCCCATCTTTCCTCATAAGCTATGTCCCCCAGCTCCCTATCCATTTTAGTCACCCTTCACTGGGCTCTCTCCAATTTGTCCACATCCTTTTTGTAGTGGGGCCCAAAACTGAACACAGTACTCCAGATGTGGCCTCACCAGTGCTGAATATAGGGGAATAATTACTTTCCTTGACCTATTGGCAGCACACCTACCAATGCAGCCCAGTATGCCATTAGCCTTCGTGGCAACTAGGGCACGCTGCTGGTTCATATTCAGCTTATTATCCACTGTAACCCCCAGGTCCTTTTCTGCAGAGCTGTTGCTCAGCTAGTCAGTCCCCAGCCTGTTCTGGTGCCTGGGACTGTTCTGTACAAAGTGTAGGTCTTTGCACTTGTCATTGCTTAACCTCATGAGATTCCTTTTGGCTCAATCCTCCAATTTGTCTAGGTCACTCTGAATTCTACCCCTACCCTCCAGCATATTTACTGCTCCCCCAGCTTGGTGTCATCTGCAAACTTGCTGAGGGTGCACTCTATGCCATGGTCCAGGTCACTGATCAAGACATTGAACAAAACCTGTCCCAGGACCAACCCCTGGGGGACTCCACTTGATACCAGATGGCAACTAGACATCAAGCCATTGATTACTACTCTCTGAGCCTGATGCTCCAGCCAGTTGTTTATCCACATTACAGTCCATTCATCCAGGCCATACTTTCTTATCTTGCCTGCGAGAATGTTGTGGGAGACCATATCAAAAGCCTTGCTAAAAATCAAGGTATACCACATCCAGTCTCCCCACTTCCACAGAGCCAGTGACTTGCCCTTGATGAATCCATGCTGACTATTCCTAATCACCCTTTTCTCCTCAAAGTGCTTACAAATGGATCCCTTGAGGATCTGCTTCCTGATTTTTCCAGGGATTGAAGTGAAGCTAAATGGTCTGTAGCTCCTGGGATTCTCCTTTTTCCCTTTCTTAAATATGGGCACTATGTTTGCCCTTTTATAATAATCTGTGACCTCTCCTGATTGCCCTTAATTTTCAAGGATGATGGCTAATGGCTCTGCAATCACATCAGCCAACTTCCTCAGCACCCTTGGGTGTATCCTGTCTGGCCTCATGGACTTGTACACATCCAGATTTTCTAAGTAGTTCCTAACCTGTTCTTTCACCACTGAGGGATACTCACCTCCTCTACAAACTGTGCTTCCCAGTGCATTAGTCTGGGAGCTGCCCTTGCCTGTGAAGACAGAGGCAAAACAAGCATTGAGCACTTCAGCCTTTTCTGCATCCTCTGTCACAAAGTTGCTTCCCCCATTTGATAATGCACCCTTACTGAAACCTTTCCCTGATCCTCCTTTTGCTACTGATATACTTGTAGAAACCTTTCTTGTTACCCTTCACAGCCCTTGCTAGCTGCAATTACAATTGCACTTTGGCCTTCTTGACTTCATTCATGCATGCCCAAGCAATGGTCTTATTCCTTAGATATTTCTGCAAGTTTCCACTTCTATAAATCCTACATGACTGGCTAATAAAAGATATTACCCGAAGAAATTCTTACCTCCCCTAAATCCTCAGGAGATATATATACTCACAAGTATTATTGCGCATGCAGTCTTCCACTAGGTTGCCGGAAGAAGTTTTCAAGACTTTCAACTGCAATGACATTTTGTACCTGTCTTGTTTTGATCTACTGAAAGTTTTAAAAAGATTATGCACAATTTCCATTACTCATAACTGTTAGATGCTGACTCCGTGTGGTGCCCAACGACTAGGGAGATGACGGTCCAATTACCCATGGATCCTGTTACTTATTAGCCAGAGCAGAGCAGGGAGCAAGCACCAGCATACATTGCTCACAACAGCTTTATTGAGAATGGAGACAGTTTTGGGTGAGCTCCCACACTAACAGAATATGGGGAGCAGCAGTGAACAATAGTTTTTTCCTATATTTATACACTTTGGTTTATAGTCATTAACATTTATTCTACCCTCGCCCCTCCTATCTCATGCTCTGCTATGTTTACTATTTTCTTCGTTAGCATGAAATTGCCTGTGCATGTCATTCATTTACATGTCTTTTTGCTATAAGCACATGTCTAAGAACTTGACTCCTGCTCTTTGGTCAATGGGTGTGTAGCAAAACCCCCAGTTTTTCTTTTTTTTAAATCCTCCCCTCCCCCAACAATTTCTGACTTTTTCTCTCCCTCTCTATTCCCTATAGATAAGTATAAGTGAGCTCAAACTTAGGATAAGCTTTAAACATTTTTATTTTGGTAGCAAGTTTTTGGTTTTGCATATCCACTGTTTTATATTGTGTTATTATTAGGTTTGTATTGATTTTTATTTTTTCCATATGGATTTGTATGGTTTAGGCCTGTGTTTGTAAGTGAACCAAAAATCATGTCAAGTTTCCATTTTATATGTCAAGCCTCTATCTTGTGTCCTCTGCCCGGGCATCCCCTCTGTGTCACAACTGTACGAGTCGCGTATCTCTGTCATGTAAATTGGTTCCCCAATGAATGAAAATGATTGAGAATGATTGAAATACAATGGTAGCAGGCCTCTACTGAATGGCCTGTAACGACTGGGCCATCACCTTGCATTGATTCATCCAGGAACCACAGACCTCACCCAGGAACAGAGACAAAACCAGCATTTGAAAGACAAAAGACCCTGCAGAA
>NW_017729029.1:20895705-20898467 GCF_001723915.1 Gavialis gangeticus | reverse complement strand
ACCAGAAACTTTCACCATTACAGACACAGGAAACTACACGTCACTGCATGGAGTACACATGCTCAGTATGCTAGGGGCTGACCCTTGCCTGGGCATTCCTGCTGTCACTAGGGTCACACAAGGTCTGCCTCTATAAAAAGGGCAGTGAAAAAAGACCCAGTGGGACACCCTCTCCATCTGGACCAGCACCATGCCACACCACCTATCCACCTAAAGGCCCTGCCAGCAACCCCCCTCTGAACAATATCTACTGGACAAGGCTCCTTTCCAGCCTGGATAGGTAGATATTACCTTCATACCTCCTCCTACAATTTGGACTCTCTCTCTTTCTCTCTCTCTCTCCTCCTAGACTTCAGTGGACTTCAGCCCCTGCACCAAGCCTCTCTAACCCCTGCTACCATTGTGTGTGTGTGTGGGTGGGTGCCAGGGAAACAATTTGGCATTGTGTCACCATCTCCCCTGTTCAGTAAAACCACTGCCATTTGCAACCCCGAGTTGGGTCATGTTTTACTGAATCCCAGTCTGTTCCCCATCTTAAATTCCAGCCTCATTCTCTCTCTCCCTGTCAGCTCCAGTCCCCCCCCTCTCTGCTAGTTTTCCTATCTCCTCCCAATTCCATCACCCCTTTTCTGCCACCTCTCAGCCTCTCCTTGCTTTCCTGCTGCTTTTCCTATGATTTTCTGCTGCCTATGTCTCTGTTTTCAGCGTCCTCCCTTACAGCTTCCCAGCTTCTATTAGCTCTCTTGCAGTTCTCTCCAGCTTCCAGTACCTATTGCTGCTCCCTGCAACTTCTCTAGCTGCCCCAGAGCCATCCTCTGGCTCCCAACACCCAGAGCCCCTCTTTAACACTCACACTTTCCCTTAGTCCCATTTTCCCTCTCCCCACCTACCTTTTCAACTCCCCCGTAGCTCTAGCTCCAGTCCCAGACCCTGTGCCAGCATGCTTCCCTGTTCTGCAGGCTTTGGGCATTGTCTTTTAATCAATTATGATCAATTAACATGAAGTTACTCCAGAGCCTTAGTTCTTCAGCCCAGGCCCCTGTAGTCTACCAGTTCTAATCCCAGTCCTGGTAACTTTAACTCCCTACACTTTTAGTTTCTTACCTTAACCTTTCCCCAGGTATCCCAAGTACACCAGGCACATACATACATACACACACACACACACCCCACAATACCCAACTTAAGCACTCATTTATTGTAGGCTTCTTCACCACTCACCATTCACCTTTTTGCATATGTTCATCTTGTATTCTGCTACCAATTGTGTTGTTTTTCACATTCCAGTCTGTTTTTCTGTCTCAGGTTGTACCATCCACCCTTTCTGGACCCCTGTAGCTTATCTTGTTCTTCACTGTAGCTGGTTCACAGCATGCAGATTCACATGCTGCTTTTTCCTCAGAAAATGGTTCATAGATTCATAGATGAAGGGACCTAAACAGATCATCAAGTCTGACCCCCTGCCCTGGACAGGAGAGAACACTGGGCTCATATGACCCTAGCTAAGTAATTATCAAACCTCCTCTTAAAGACCCCCGAGGTAGGAGCCAGCACCACTTCTCTTGGAAGTTGGTTCCAGATCCTAGCCACAGACTGTGAAGTAGTGCCTTCTAATGTACACCCTGAACCTACTCTCAAACAAGTTATGGCCATTATTCCTTGTTACTCTGGAAGTTGTTTGGGGGAACTGGGTCTCTCCCATTCCCCACTGGTCCCCCCTGGTAAGTTTGTAGATGGCCACCAGGTCCCCTCTCAGCCTCCTCTTGTGACGGCTGAACAGGGTCAGGTCCTGTAACCTCTCCTTGTAGGGTCTGCCCTGCTGTCCCTGGATCATGTGAGCGGCCCTTCTCTGGACCCTCTTGATTCTGGCTACATCCCTCCTAAAGTGCAGGGCCCAGAACTGGAAGCAGTATTCCCAAGAGGGAGGATCACCTCCTTGGCCCTGCTTGTGATGCATCTGTGGATGCAAGACAAGGTGCAGTTAGCTTTACTGGCCCGGTCCTCACATTGGCAGCCTATGTTCATTTTGGAATTGATAATGACTCCAAGATCTCTTTCAGCCACTGTGCTTTTCAGAAGGGAGTTCCCCAGCCTATAGATATGCTGCTGATTCTTACTGCCCAAGTGCAATACCCTGCACTTTTCAGTATTGAATCCCATCCTATTCTCATTCATCCATTCCTGTAACCTGTCCAGGTCCATTTGTATCATGTCCCAACTTTCTAGCATGCCCACCTCACCCCAGATCTTGGTGCCATCAGTGAATTTTAACAGGGTGCTTTTCACATCCTCATCCAAGTCACTACTGAAGACATTGAACAGTGCAGACCCAAGGACTGAGCCCTGGGGGACTCCACTGCCGAAATCCCTCCAGGTTGAATGTGACCCGTCCACCACCACTCTCTGGGTGTGGCCCTTCAGCCAATCTGCGATTCATCTGACTGTGTAGGCATCAATGCCACAGTCACCTAGCTTTTTAATGAAAATGGGCTGCAAGACAGTGTCAAAGGCATTCCTGAAGTCCAGAAAGACTACATCTACCATGACACCTGAATCCAATGATTTTGTGACCTGATCATAGAAGGCAATCAGGTTGGTCTGACAGGACCTGCCCCTAATGAACCCATGCTGGTTGCCCCTGAGCATCATCCCCCCTGCTGGCCCTTCACAGATGTGCTCCTGGATAACCTTCCCCAGGATCAAAGTAAGACTAATGGGCCTATAATTTCCCGGGTCCTCCCTTCTCCCTTTTTTGAAAATGG
>NW_017729029.1:20887531-20890705 GCF_001723915.1 Gavialis gangeticus | reverse complement strand
CTCCTTTTTTTGAAAATGGGGACCACATTGGCCTTCTTCCAGTCTTCTTGCACCTGGCCAGAGCACCATGAGTGCTCATAAAGCTATTCCAGGGCGCCACAAAGTCCTGCCAATTTCCACAGAACCCTGGGGTGGAGAGCATCTGAACCTGCTGATTTGAACACGTCCAGCCCCAATTTTAATGTTGACACAGTTAAAATGGTTACTTAGCATAAGCAAATAGCTGGCTTATCTATCATTCTGCCTTGTGGTCAGCAGCTCTGCTAGGCCACAAGTCATGCCTTTATTCCGCTGCAAATCCAGTGCTTTCTAAGATTTAAATTGTCACCCTAACAATAACTTTGTTTCATCAATACCTGTCCATTTCCATCTCAGGAAAGTGCACATTCCTCACTTAAAATTCTTCATATGCCATGTTTCCAACTTCTAACCATGTACTTGCATAATGCTAGTCATATATAGCTGACATGATAAGCAAAGGGACTGCTATGAGTTTTTCCTTTACTTTGTTCTTCCAAAAAAAAAAAAATGAATAGGGCTGTAATTTTATAATTGGATAATCAAATTTTAAAGTTAAGATAAGGTAGTAAATTATCCCAGGTAATCAAATCCCAAACTGCAGAAAGATCTCTAAAAATTCCAGTGACCAGGCAAAAAACATGGCAGGTAGATTTGGCTAGTGCTGCTCTGAGGTGCTTAAATTCCGGAGCATTGGAGCAGACTCTTAATCAAGCATGCTAGAGTGTTGCAATTCCTACACTCCAGCAGCCTCCTGTTTCTTCTATATCAGCATCCCCACACTTAAGAATGGCAATGGGAGCACAAACTAATGCTTATTGAACAAGCTTTAGTTCAAGTGCCCCTGCCACCATTTTAAAGTGTGGGGATACCGATACAGGAGACATGGCAGCACTTTAATTAGAGTAGCTCTCGGAACCACTCTAATTAAAGTGTGCCCCATCCCCCGACCCATGGAACATGTGTAAGAGTGCCCAGGATGCCTATCCAACTTTCAAAGTAAACTCAGAAAAGCTATAATAAAGTATCATCCATGTACTTACTGGTACTTATACATTTTAAAATTACCAGGATACATAGCGTGAACAGCTCTGATTCATCTACTGTGCATAATTTTCTGAGCCACACTAGCTCTGGCGGCTGTATAGTCTTAGCCTTAATAACTAAAAATTCAAATGTTGTGCAGATCTTCAGGGAAGCACCCCAATCAATTCCACAGCAAGGGTTTATTTTTGTTTGTTTCATCTCTTAGAACCTAAACATTCAGTTAAACAATTGTTCTAACACTATTGTCTTATCCTTAAAGATTTCAAACTAAATAAAACAAGCATTTGATTAGATATAATGTAAAACATGAGAATCTAATTTGAATAAATTAGATTCTGTTTTCTTGCAAGATGGGATAAATGGTAGTAGTACAATGACTAGTGAAAAGATCAGTAACCTCAATGCAAAAGCTGTTTCATACCCGGAAAAAGGGTTTTCAAGATTAACTTATTTCTAAGTACAACATAAAAGAACACTACAGATTAAGACAAATCATGAATCTGTAGCCAAAGTTCTGAATCATGACTAATTCTGGGATGTCTTTAGTTTTGCGTTACCTCAGCAACAGTATATGAGAAAGAGGATAAAAAGAAGAGTTCAAGCTACAGAAATGTTTAAAAGGTCTGTTTTTAAAAGTGTGGAGTGGCTGATATGAGCTGGCTTTCTCCCAAGAGACTATTTCAAAAGAAAGGAGAAAGTCCAATTTGGACATTGTCATAAGACCTGTCATACTTTTGAGATCTGCCATTTGAAAGCTACTCTAAAGAGAAACTGGGATTTGCCAATGAACGCCTTACCAGTGAAAGTGAGATATCATCTTATTATTTAGAAAAGTTTTCAATGTGTACAAGGGTGGAACTTTGGGTTTTTCACATGGCCTAGTTGTTAGAGGAACTTTTAATTACAAATTCAAAAACCAGCTATGAGAAATTGCTTTTAAAGTAACCCCAACTTCATTTCTGTTATCCCCTTGCAAAAGAAAGCTTTATGGTATAATTTTTTCAAGTTAAGAGTAGCTTCTTAGTGTTTGAAACAGTACAAACATTAAAGTATAAAAGTGACAATAACTAGTAATTTACCTTTGTAATGGTTACTCTTTATGCTGCATTATACATACCATTGAGTCCAGCATTGTCAAAGAACTTTTTTCTAGTAGAAACGTCAAAGTGCCCACTCTCTACCCTCACACCTTCATTTGAGGGCATGAAAGCAGAGATCCTTTCCTATAGCTCATTTCTTTTGCCCTAGAACCATGATTGAGAGGGACTCCAAAAAAAATAATAAAAAGGTAAAAATGTATGTGTGGCAGAGACATGTGCAACAGATCTCAAAGAACAAATTCCAGAATAAATATAACTTTTTTTTTCTTCAAGTGATGTCGTGTCTACTCTGCTCTTGCCAAACACCAAATCCTCATGGCAGGCTCAGAATTTACCACAATGGTTGTGGTAGGAGTTGGGTTCTAACATCAGCTCAGCTCGAACATAAGCTGGCTGCCAAGTGTCATCCAAACTTATTGCTAAGAAATGTTGCCAACCACTGTTTGAGTATGTTATGGATATGGTGGGCAAGAAGGGCAGTCTTAGCTTATATAGACCTTTTGGCATTACCTTTCCAGGTCCTATCATGGCAGGTGTTGTTTGAGGCCAACCAATTGATTCAAAAAGCATCACTGGTCATCTAATAGAGTGAGCCCTTCCCCCATGCCATGAGGTCAGTGCTAAAACAATAGAGAGCTTGGTTGACCCCCCCCTCCTCACCTGGCCAAGGCAGAGCTATTTGCTTAGCAACTGGTTGACAGACAGGTGAGAAGACAATGACAAGGGGGAAACAAACAAAAAGAAGATACTGAGAAGAGACTAGTATGGAATGTTTCCACAATGGACATAGCCTTAGCTAGGGTTGAATAAGCTCAAAGTTGATGAGGGTTTAAGGAGTTAGTTATCCAGCAATTTTGCAAGTTTTGCAAGGGACAATTTTGCAAGTTTTGTAAGGAGCTTTTCAGCTGACAAGCATTTGAATGAAAATCTCCTTAATATATCATTTGCTCTGTATAGAATATAGAGAGGCACGGTAAGGTGCTAAAAAAAAAAAAAAAAAAAAAAAAAA
>NW_017729029.1:20884911-20887472 GCF_001723915.1 Gavialis gangeticus | reverse complement strand
AAAAAAAATAGGTACTAAAAGATGCCTGATGAACATGTAAAGACTAGAGCTTTCTCCTTATCTTTATGTACATACAGCTTAGGGGAGAAGTTAGGCAAGTGCAAGTTCTGAATGTTAGATGCAAACCTAACCTTTGCTATTTTTTATAAAATCCAGACTCAAATATTTTGTCTCTGTAAACAAAATTTATTTGGTGCCATACCATAAAATTACATTCTTAACTTTGAACTGGGATTAGTTACAGTTTTAATTTGGTCCCATCAGATCCTTTGGAGAATGTTTATATCCTAAGGAGTAAATGGTTATGTCCCCATGAGTGGGAACATGTGTCCCCTATGGATAAGTAGCACTGGCACTTATTTGTGCTGCTTCTAGTTTTCCCTGGAACATGTCCCTGTATGTACACTCTAGCATGTGGCAAGTTACCCCAGGTGGGATAGGGGAGGCTGGGGCCAGTACCTGGGCTGGCTCTACCAGCCTTACCGGGTGTTCTGGGGGCCTCAAGGGGCTGCAGCAGCAGTGATCTGGGTGTATGGAGCCTGGCTAGCAGCTGGAGCATGACTGGCTGGCCAGGCTCTGGTTTCAGGTGGTGCACACTGCTACCACATGCCCTGCCTCTTTTTTCTGGCATGGTTTTTTTTTTGTTACTAGTATATTCTGGTGTAAAAACGCCTGCCATGTTGCAAATCAACAGTACAGTGAAGGCACTCATCTGGATGCACCCAATGAATCTAACATATGTCCTCAACTGGACGTGCATTCATCTGGATGTGCCCAATGAATCTAACAGATAAGCAGAATCTTTCCACATAACCAAGATATCATTCATTTAAAAGATACTTAGTCAATATTATATTCATCCAAATCTAAGATGACTTCAAAATTAAGACCCCAATACTTAGATACAGTATGCAGAAAATAATGATTTTTTAAAATAATTTGCCATGTATAGAATCTAATTATTGGAGTGTCATCTTCAATTCATATTCATCACCACTTTAGTAGGGAAAGCAACAGCAGGGGGGCAAGCAGTGGTGGGGGAAAGCAACAGCTATCCCCTGCCCCCTGCCACTTGCCTGTCTCAAGTGCACCCCACCATCACTTGCCTTCCTGCTGCCTGCCCGCATTGGCAGCTGCCCTGCTTTCCATGGCTTATCCTATGTGGCAGACCTAGCTCATGCTACAGCTTGGAGCTGGAGTAAACAGGAGCTGGTAGCTGAGCAGTGCCAGGACAGGAGAGCTCTCTGCTTCCCTACCTAGCCAGGGGCTAGCTGGAAACTGTCCCATTTCTGGGGCAGCTTCTAGCCAGCCCCCAGCTGGGTAGGGATTTCCCTAAGAAGTCAGGGGATGACCAGGAGCTCTCCCACTTACCAGGCAGCTCCCAGGTAGCCCCTGGATGCTCAGGGAAATCTCTACCCAGTCCAGGGATCATGGGGAGCTGCCTTAGCAGCAGGACAACTCCTGTCCAGCCACTGGCTGCTCCAGGAAATCCCTTTTGCCAGGGGCTGACTGGGAGCCGACCCAGAAGCAGGACAGATTCTGCTCAGCCTCCAGCTGCATGGGTAAATCCCCACCCAGCAAAGGGCTCCTGGGAAACTGCCCCAAATGTGGAACATCTACTAGCCAGCCCCCAGCTGTGTGTGGAATCCCTGCTGGGCCTGAGGCATGTCCCCATGTGTGCAGAACTGGGAGAACTCTGCAGTGGCAGAGTGCACATCAGGACATCTCCCAATGTGCACAGGGCTAGGATTCAGTTACTGATGCAGCCAGCAGGGCTGTTCTGGCTTTGTGAACTTTGGGACTGCCCTTGTGCTCCCTGACAGGCCTGGGTTAGAATGCTGGGGGAACCTGGAGCTCCCCCTTGCTGCTGCAGTGGGCCAGAGCAGTGTACGAGCACCCCTGTACCAGGGTGTTTCCATTGGGAGCAGATTTGCTCCCAAGAGGGAGCATGTCTATATATGTTTTCAGGGAAGGGTTACTGTGCATGCAGTATTTTATGTGCAGTAAACCTTTATAAGGGGACACTTGCGTGTCTATACACAAATGCCAGGAGCCTGGGGAATAAATAGGAGGAACTCGTTCTCCTGCTAAATGCAAATAACTATGATGTCATTTGGATAACGGAGACCTGGTGGGACTCCACCCATGACTGGACCACGGGTATAGATGGCTACACCCTGTACAGGATGGATCGTGTAGATAAAAGGGACGGGGGTGTAGCTTTCTGTGTTAAGGAAAGCTACACGTCCCTGCAAGCTGATGTTGACAACCAGGGTGGACAACCGGAGACCCTCTGGGTTAAAATACATGAGGAACACAGCACAGGGGACACAATGGTGGGAATCTACTACAGACCTCCCACCCAAAGTCAAGAGCTTGACCAGGAGTTTGCCCAGGAAATGGCTGAGGCTGCATGCTCCAGGACCATTGTTGTCATGGCTGACTTCAATTAGCTGGACATCTCGTGGCAGGATCACTCAGCAAAATCTGAGCAGTCACAAAACTTCCTCTCATGCGTGGATGACCTCTACCTGACTCAAGAAGTCTATGGGCCAACGAGA
>NW_017729029.1:20879603-20879911 GCF_001723915.1 Gavialis gangeticus | reverse complement strand
AAGCGGTCGCAAAGCTTTCTGTCATGTGTGGATGACCTCTATCTGACGCAGGAAATCTATGGGCCAACAAGAGGTAAAGCGCTGCTTGACCTCATACTGACAAATGGAGATGACCTAATCAGAGACCTAACAATCTAAGGGAAGCTGGGTGACAGTGACCATGAGATGATCACCTTCACCGTCTGCTGTAAAGCTGGCAAGTCAGTCAGTAATACAGAAGTCCTCGACTTCAGAAAAGCTGACTTTGACAAGCTAAGGAGGCTTGTCAGAGAGGCCCTAAAAGGACACAACCCAATGGAGAGGGGAGT
>NW_017729029.1:20873012-20874603 GCF_001723915.1 Gavialis gangeticus | reverse complement strand
CAAGCAAAGTCCATCCCATCTCAGAGGAAAGGCAGCAAAAGGGCACAGCAGCCCCCTTATCTCTCCAGGGAACTGGTGGACCTCCTGCATCTTAAAAGACAGACCTACAAAGGATGGACGACTGGAACGACCATCAAGGAAGAATACTCTGCTCTGGTCCGGACCTGCAGAGAGCAAATCAGGAAAGCCAAGGCTGTGATGGAACTCCAACTAGCTACAAATATCACAGAAAATAAAGTCTTTTTTTGGATATGTGAGGAGCTGGAGGAAAAGCAAGGGCAACATTGGATCCCTGCTAAACCAGATGGGACAACTGACAACTGACAACCAGGAAAAAGCAAACTTGCTAAATGGGTACTTTGCATCAGTTTTTCACCAGTCCCATGGGACGGCCCTGCCCACTATGGGTCAGGGAGGCCCAGGTGAGGGAGATTCCTTGCCCTCCATCGAAGCTGACCTCATGAAGGAACACCTTGACAGGCTGGATACCTTTAAGTCAGCTGGCCTTGATGGGTTACACCCAAGGGTACTCAGGGAGCTGGCGAGCATCATAGCTCAGCCTCTGACACAGATCTTTGAAAGCTCTTAGTGCTCTGGTGAAGCGCCCAATAATTGGAAGAGGGCCAACATCATGCCTATCTTCAAGAAAGGGAGGAAAATAGATCTGGCAAACTACAGGCCCATCAGCCTGACCTCTATCCTGGTGAAGGTCTTGGAAAAGATTATCAAAGAGGCCATCCTTAACAGACTAGCTGAAGGAAATATACTGAGGGATACCCAGGTTGGGTTTCTTGTGGGCAGGTCTTGCTTGACCTGGTCATAAAAGGAAATGAGATTGGTGACTTGTCACCTGGAAAAGGGGGAAGAGATCAACACTGTATATCTTGACTTTAAAAAAGCCTTCAATTTGGTACCCCACGATCACCTCTTAGCTAAACTGGCTAACTGTGGCCTTGACCTCATCACAGTCCACTGGCTGGGGAATTGGCTCCACAGTAGGACCCAGAGGGTGGTGGTCAATGGGAGCCAATCGTCTTGGTGCGCTGCGACCAGTGGGGTCCCTCAAGGGTCTGTCCTAGGGCCTGTACTATTTAACATCTTCATCAATGTTGTGGACATTGGTGTCAGAAGTGGACTGGCCAAGTTTACTGATGATGCCAAACTCTGGGGTAAAACATCCACACCTGAGGAAAGGAGGGTGATCCAGGCAGATATTGACAGGCTCATGAAATGGGCAGACAAAAACCTGATGGTGTTCAACACCAAAAAATGCAAGGTTCTCCACCTTGGGAGGAAAAACCTGCAGCATCTTTATAGGCTCAGTAGTGCTACGCTTGTTAGCACTTCAGATGAAAAGGACGTGGGGGTCCTGGTTGACCATAATATGAGCATGAGCCTTCAGTGTGATGCTGCAGCTAGTAAAGCAAGCAAAACGCTAGCTTGCATCCATACATGCTTCTCAAGCAAATCCTGAGACATCATTCTCCCCTTGTATGTGGCCTTGGTGAGGCTGCAGCTGGAGTACTGCATCCAGTTTTGGGCTCCACAATTCAAAAAGTATGTGGAGAAGCTTGAGAGGGTGCAGAGGACA
>NW_017729029.1:20863481-20868012 GCF_001723915.1 Gavialis gangeticus | reverse complement strand
GAGGCTGCAGCTGGAGTACTGCATCCAGTTTTGGGCTCCACAATTCAAAAAGGATGTGGAAAAGCTTGAGAGGGTGCAGAGGACAGCCACGCACCAGGAAAACAGACCTTATGATGAGAGGCTGAGAGCCATGGGGCTCTTCAGCCTGGAAAAACGCAGGGTCAGCAGTGATCTGGTGGCCACCTATAAGTTTATCAGGATCTGGGAGAACATCTGTTCACCAGAGTGCCCCAAGGGATGATGAGATTGAATGGTCAAACTCCGCCACGACTGATTCAGGTGGGACATAAGAAAGAACTTCTTCACAGTCTGAGCCCCAAGGTTTGGAATAGACTGCCACCGGAGGCAGCTCAAGCACCCACTTTGAATGCCTTCAAGACAAATTTGATGCTTATCTTGCTGGGGTCCTATGATCCCTGCTGACTTCCTGCCGCTGGGGCAGGGGACTGGACTCGATGATCCTCTGGGGTCCCTTCCAGCCCAAATGTCTATGAAATTTATGAAATCTATGAAATAGCATTAATATCATGTGTAGACGTACCCACTGTGTAAAAAAGCAATTAATTTAGCTCTTCCTGACTGATCCTTGAGCAATTCTAATCTTCAAAACTGAAAATGATAAAATGACTGAACAATTGTTTTCCCCACAGGCCAGATTTAGCCCACCAAATCTGAGATGCTAAAGTAGGATAGAATATACAAATTCCACCAATGTTACTAGCAGTTTGAATGTCAAAAAAAAAAGCAAATGGAGGAGACAAGTGCTAAACCGAATGGACGGTATATACAAATTTACTATGTATTCTCTTGAGAGTTGAAGCAATAGTAGTGCTAAAACAGCTGAATATGGATATCTCCACAAAGTCCTGAATTCTTTATACTGACTGAAGATTTGTCACCTTGATGAATTCAAATAAAGACCTATACTGAAATGAAAGGGCTTTGGGTTGTAAAAAGGGTCACTGAACTGTCAGTCTGTGAAGTAGAAATACAGTTCACTCAAATCTAAAACAATCAGTTTTTAACACTGAACTGTGAAGGGGTGCAGAAGGGAAATCCCACATAGCCACTACTTCAGCTTTTCAGCCTCTTCATCTTTGTTATTTGCCCCAAAGGTTAAAGTTACATTTCATAGCCTTTTTTCCTCTGATCCACATGGAGCCATCACGTTGGCTTAAAAATGTATTGGACTTCCTGTGCCATCAACCTTCCATTCAAGAAAAAGTGTGGCATTTCCAAACATTTTATACATTACATTACCTTTTCCCCCCTCATTTCTTTCTACAAGGCCATAGTACTGGGTTTCTGAAATTTAGGTAAGTGACAACAAATTGAATCACCTATTGTAGACTGACACAGATGTAGAAACACTGTTGTGGTTGTATTTTCTCTTTGTATTAATATGTTCATGCACCAAAGTATGATGCACCTTACCTACCATATTGTTTTAGATTTGCAGAAACTATTTTTCAGTTCTTCCTATATCTACCTTGTATAAATAAGAATCCATAAAAACTGTTGTATTATTTTCTTCAAAACTCTATACTTTTTCAAACCTAAGATGCACTAAAATACATCTTAGCACTGTTTACAAGGACTGAGTTTTGATTATCTAGTTACTAAAACTTTTTTTTAACTTAAGAACTGTAATACAATGATAAAGTTCTCTACAAGCTTCAAAAATTGTTTTAATTGTGTCTGCATGACTGGTAATTGCTTCCTCTCCACACCCACCCCTACATAATGTTATGTGTATAATTTGATTATTTTAAAAAATGAAGGACAGTAACCTTTATTTCAACACACTTAAAAAAATCTGGCACAAACTCATAAATAACTAAACCTCATCAAGACATAAGTAATTCTTGACATCCAGAATATGAACTAGACAAGTGATAATTGATGTATAACTAATGCCAAGAAGAAATGTAAAAGGAAGCTACAGAAAATATAATGTTATCTGTGTCTGATTTCCCCATTCTTTTGCAGGAATCAGAAAGAGAAGAGAAATCCAAAACATTTTAGTACTTGATTTAACATAAATGATTTTCAACTGTTGGTTAATTATAATGATGCATCTAACCTAGATCTGACTTTATTACCAAAAAAAATCCAAAAAACCAAAAAACAACAACAAAAACAAAACAACCCTTGGACATGATAGTCCACCTTATCAAGTCCTCCTGCTTTTGGTCAGGCAACATTAATTGGACCCTAATCACAGCCTTTAATAACACCATTTAGGCATGACAGGAATTATGTCATACATGTAATTTCCCCTCTTCAGATGCCTCTTGCAGTCCATATCAAAGGGCTAGAGACAACACGCATGCTTAATTGAGCATGCATGGCCAGTTTAATTGAACTCAACTGTTTATAAAATAAGGGTCCTAGAATTCCTTTAGGACAGTACAGCTGGCAGACAAGTCTGTGAGCATCTTCCTATACCAACCAATAAGGTGTTTTTCTATATTTTCTTCTATACAACTAGGAGTTCTAAAGCCTTTTGTCACAACATCATTCTAGTCTTACATCAGCACATAAAACATGACAATGTATTACGTCTACTGAGCTATTATTAAAGAAGCTTCAAGAAGTACCACTGGAGGGTGTCACGGAGCGGGCCCTAGGAGCGGCCGTGATCCCGCTAGTGCCCCCTGCCATGCCAAATTAGGAGATCCAGCACCCTCTGATTCTCGCCCACCACATCTTGGTCATATATAAGTTAATATGGGAGGCTGCCTTTGATCTCCTAGCACTGGGTGTTATCCTTGTCTGGGCTCCTACTCTCTACAGGTGACCAGCTGCACCCCAGCCTTATGGGCTATGCGTGACTCCTACCTCCCCTTTAGCACGCCCCAAGCCTTGCAGTTCTTCCGGACGTTATCTGGTCCCTTTTCCTTTCTGCGCCCTGCCTGGCGCCCTTGGGCTTGTCACGCAACTGGCACCTCTCTCTAGCGTCCCTGGGCTTGTCATGCAACCGGCGCCCCTTCTCCAGCGCCTCTGGGCTTGTCATGCAACCGGCGCCCCTTTTCTAGCACCTATGTTCACTAGCCCTCTTGGGCCAGCACCAGAGGCTGACTCCTTCAGGATCCTCCTCAGTATACTCGCCTTTCTGGGCTTCTCAATAAGCCCGCCCTTCTCCGGGCGGCTAATCGCGCACCCACCCTTCTCCGGGCGGCTAATCGCGCACCCACCCTTCTCCGGGCGGCTAATCGTGCTTCTTGCGCTCTTGCCCTTCTCTGGGGCTGTCTCAATCTGCGCTTCTCATGCCGGGGCTCAGGTGGCCAGTAACCGTGCCTGGCCCCCTGACCTTTCTCAGGTTCTTTCACCTGACTCGGGCTATTTCTCACCCACACTCGGGCCTATCCCATGCTTGCCGTGCTCTTCGCCCTTGCTGGGGCCTATACACGTGCTTTCCACACTCAGGGCTCACCACAATGCTCTTGCCCCCTGCGGGGCTCTGCCCCCGCGCTTTCCACACTATCGCCCTCTCTGGGCTCTGTCCCATGCTAAACCGCGCTCGGGGCTCAGGTGGCACACAGCCATGCCTGGCCCCCTGACCCTTCTCGGGGTCCTTCACCTGACTGGGCAGAATACTGCCCTCGGGTTGGGGTCTCAACCCCCACACCACACTGGTGCCAAACAGCCATGCCTCCCAGGCATGGCTCTGTGCCCAAACAGGGCACCCAGGAACCCCAGCCTACTGGGGAGCTCCAGTGAGGCCTCCTCACACCCCTACAGCCTCACCCAGTCCTCTGGTATAGCAATATCCAACAAAGAACACAAAACCATGAGCCAACCGGCTACAACACAACCATAAGCCTTCTGGCTATAACAAAGTCCCCACCTGGCTTTCCAGTAAGACCTCCTAGTCAGGGTTCTCTCCCCCCTTGCCATGATGCAGCTACTCATTCTATCAGTCTGCTCGGCTCCACTGCAGAGCTCTTACTCCTCCAGCTGCCAGAAGGGAACTGCCAGCCAGGCTGCGACCTGGGCTGTTTATAAGGGCCCAGCCCTGCCCCCTTCTGGTCACCTGACCAACATGGTTGCCCCAGCAACCAGCAGCTGAGCTCCCCTGGTGATGGGCAGCTGTTCTTAACCCATTTCTAGGCACAAGACACCTACGTGACCTTGTGACAGAGGGCTATTATGTCATTTGGGTTTAGAGTTTTGGAATCAGTCCCTAAATCAGCCATTTCATAGATTCATAGATGTTAGGGTTAGAAGGGACCTCAATAGATCATCGAGTCAGACCCCCTGCATAGGCAGGAAAGAGTGCTGGGTTCAGATGACCCCAGCCAGATGCCTATCTAACCTCCTCTTGAAGTCCACCAGGGTAGGGGAGAGCACCACCTCCCTAGGGAGCCCATTCCAGATTCTGGCCACTCTAAATGTGAAGAAGTTCTTCCTAATCTCTGGTCTAAATCTGCTCACTGCTAGCTTATGGACATTATTTCTTGTAACCCCTAGGGGCACCTTGGTGAGTAGAGCCTCACCTATTCCCTTCTGCACCCCCATGATGAATTTA
>NW_017729029.1:20853461-20858481 GCF_001723915.1 Gavialis gangeticus | reverse complement strand
TTCTGGCCACTCTAAATGTGAAGAAGTTCTTCCTAATCTCTGGTCTAAATCTGCTCACTGCTAGCTTATGGACATTATTTCTTGTAACCCCTAGGGGCACCTTGGTGAGTAGAGCCTCACCTATTCCCTTCTGCACCCCATGATGAATTTATAGGCAGCCACAAGGTCACTCTCAACCTTCGCTTGTGGAGGATGAATTTGTTTCCTCAGAGCTCCTCTCAATAAAGGTCAGTGCTACTTCTCAGTTGTGTTTTGTTTTTAATTTCTCTCCATTTGTCAAAAGTCTTTGGGATTTTATATTCATTCTGGATGTTGGTGTCAAACTTCATGTACATTTTATCAAATATATATGTTGGAAACAAAATTTGTACAACCTGTTATGGGGGGAAGATGATGATAGAGGAAAAAAGTGAAGTCCAAGATTAATTGAACTGAAACTTTTAAAAAATGTCATGCAGAGCAATAATGT
The DNA here is from genome assembly GCF_001723915.1 of Gavialis gangeticus. Lineage (NCBI taxonomy): Eukaryota > Metazoa > Chordata > Crocodylia > Gavialidae > Gavialis > Gavialis gangeticus. Next base: position 20,858,012 of record NW_017729029.1, on the reverse strand, counting down.
ATAGACCCACTCTACTTATTAATGACCGCATCTGTGATATGAGTAATCTATGACATGCAGAATTGAGAAGAAGCCCATTTTCCAAGGAAATGGCTGAATTATATGCTCTTTGTAAATCAGAATAAAATATTGATTATATTTTCCAACTTTGAACCCAAAATTAGATGCCTAAATGTAGTGACTTGGATATAGAACTGAAGAAGAGGAGTGTTGGATACTTACAGATGCTTCAGAGCCTATTTTAAGTACTTAAAATGGCCTTCAATGCTGAGAGTACCCATGTGTGGTATAAACAGTGCTTGTTAATAGAAAAAAAAATACATTGAATTGCTGCAAACAAAATAGTTTTAAGTGGCTCCGCTGAAATGGTGGTCAGAGAAAGCATCATCTGTACTTTTGGTTTCACTGCTATCTGAGGATTGGAAGTTTAATTACATTTAAAAACAATTTTAAAAAATGCTATGCAACTCAACTAAAATCCCAAGAACTTTAAACGCACAAAAAAACTCAGTTGGTGCATTTACACAAGACACTTAGCAGTAGTGTGCCAATCATAAACTATGTTAATATGATACTGCACACTTATTACACTACTGCACAGTAAGCATCACAAAAAAAACTGTGCACTGGCACTACTGCACTGTAGCACAAGTTACTGTGCATTTAGTTAGTATTTCATTAAGCAAGTACTAAACTTAATGCACAGTAAGTACTGCACATTAATGAATGTGTAGATGTGCTTAGTGTGAAGAAAATGAATTAAGTGTAAGAAGAAATACTTTTTTTCTCCTGGACCATTTTTATAAATCTCTGTTTACCTCCCTAGATACATAAACCTTATCCTTGAAGATTGTTTATGAACAGGTTACAGTCATTGCAATTAGAAAATATTTTCTTCCCCCGCCCTCACAATATCTGCCAAAAGCAATCTCCACACTACTACAATATTCAAAGGTTTTCAAGACCTATATTTTTGCAGGCATGTGGGCACAGCACAGCATTTTGTTACTCCACATGCCTCTGTGGATGCAGAAGATACTGGCCATACACAGATAATATATTTCAAACTCTGGAGGCCTGTCCAACAATGGATAGCAAAATTCTACTTTTAGAGATAGAGATAATGTTGTGAAAACCTTTAATAGAACTCTGGGATATTATACACTATCCAAATTCTACTCAAACAATAGAAAGATTAGCTCATATGTCTTTCTTGGGCAGTGGGCCAGGTTATTACATAAGCAGGAATGAATGTGAAGAGAACTGGAACTAACAACACTAACATGGAAATTTTAATGTGGAATTAGTGGATCACAAAGTTTTAACTGAAAACAAAATAAAACACGCTAGCAATTGTTTTTATTTTCTCCCCTTAAATGTGATTCTCTCAAAATCTTAAACCCTGTTAGGAAATTTATTTCTGTATAAAATTCTTTTTGAAATAAACAGGTTTTGTACACATATGTTTACTAATCTGCGTCAAGAAGCGGCATTACCACCCTGTCCAAAATTAAAATCCTCACACTGTAAAGAATCAGGAATCTCTTCCCTATTCCTGATATTTGACTGTGTAGACCAAGAAAGTAAATAAAATATTGTGTCCACAGCTTCTTTCTAATTTGGCTGTTCCTGGATATTCTGTCATGGTACCACAGCTTTAATATCCCTTTACAGTTAATGGAGTAAAGTAAGTTCCACTTATTGGAGTGGCCCCGCAGGAACCACTTAAACATTTCTCTTTAAATAAGACAGAAGGGGAAGGTGATCAAAATACAGCATTTACTCAAATCTAAGAAAAGGGTTTTTCTTCCTCCTTCCAACAGTGGGGGACATTCTCCTTGTCTTGGATTTGAGTACAAGGCAAGTGGCCGTAGTCAACATGTCTCTATTCCTATTCTGGCTGGAAGGACAGAGTAGCTCTGGCCTGGCCTGGCCATGTTGTATTGGCAGTGGTGGCAGCAGATATAACATTTGGGAGCTGATGTTATTACTGGTGAAACCCCTGCTGAGTGGCTGGAGTTACCTTGTGCTCCATGCCTCCAACAGGAATAGGGCTAAACCCATATTGGATGGTAAGCAGCAGGGGGGCAGAGTGGCAGGGCACAGGTGGAGTGGAGTAAGTGGGGGAGGATGAAGTGAAGAGAGGATCAGTCCACTTGCCTCCATCTCCCATCCACCACCTAACTCCCTGTTGCTCCTTGCTTACACTGCTATAGTAGTTGGGGTGGCAAATTTAAAGATGACCTTTTCGATAGGTAGATTTTACGCATGGAAAATTATAACAAATTTATCATTTTTCCATGTACAGCTTCTAATTTTTGGGGGGAGTGGGTAATCTTAAATACAAAGCTCTCTTGGATGCTGGTAAATACAGTAATAAACTCCCCATATCAGTTCAGATCTCAGCTGAGCTTCTTCCAATATAATTCAAATCTTAGGTCATTTGTACTTGTTTTTCATCTTTACTACCCTTCAAACATTGCAACATTTAAAAGGAACCCCTCAAAATGTACAAAGGTTGTACCAAAGCTATGATGTTCCCTAACATTCAGGTTAAAAAGCACAGAATCTTGATAGGGAATTGGTAGTTTTATGCATACAACCTAGACCGAAGAGGTAAGATTGGATATGGAATACATCCATTTTTCCAGTTCATTTTAAGGCGGAGGTGGGGGAGAGAGAATAATCTGCTATTCTTTTGCTAAGCAAATCACTTAGCTGTAATCAAGTTTAAGTAGAAATCCAGTTGATTTTATAGCATTGCCAGAACTTGGCCTCTTCTTGATCTGTGCTTCATTAAGGGCTAAGAAAATAAAACAAGCAGTGTTTGTTCCTAACCATTATTCTTTGCACAAGTGTTGTGGCAATACAGTTGATTTTAAAGATTAAATAAGAACATAATTTTATTTTTATCTTTTTCCCCCTATCTGTGCTCAAAGAAGTGCCTTAGTCCTGAAGTTTGTTTAAAGGACAAGTAAAAACATATAACTACTTGAAACTTCTAAATACAAGCAAAATACAGAACAGAAGACAAATAATTTGTTATCCACATATTAGAAAAATCACAACTATTTATTCAGTGATAGTTATCATTGCAGTAATTTTGTTGCACCAAACTGCATTATTCTATTGCACTAGAGATAATGCGTTCCCTTTTTTCCAGTAGAGTGCTTCTGGAATATGCTAAGCATAGAGAGATATAACTGATACATTATGATTAGTATACTTGGAAGGTCAATAGGTAGAAGCAGCACTTTTAAGCAACAACAAAGTCTTATTTTATATTCAAATGAAGTACAGTTTGCATTCCTTAGTAAACTGTAGTATTTTATTGTAAAGTAATCTTCTCGGGAAGGAAGAAAAAAAAAACAACACTCATTCTCTCACACTTATATGTGATGGCATCTCAGCACAAAAGTACAGTATACTTATAAGTAGCATTGAAAGTGCTATTGCTTTTTCATTAAGAATGGTAAAAGTGGTTGGTAAAAAGGGATGGGATAAAATCTCAGTTCAACATTGAGTTTAATATCCAAGTTTTCTTAAAAGTATGTATAACTGCCATCACACATCCTTCCCCACCCCACACCCTTAAAGTCATTACTACATTAAAGAATTTCCTTGCTTTGAAGAAGTTATTCAGAAACTGAAGTATCTGAGTAAACTGGCATCTATTGTCATTATTATCACTGATTAGTGAAGCTAACAAAAAAGTCCCTGATTAGTGAAGCTAACAAAAGGGCTTCAATCTTCCTGGGGCAACTAGCTCTCAAGGATGTCTCTCTAATAGCTGGTCAGCAAAGGAGAACAAGTGGCCCAGGAGTTTAGAAGTCAAAGGGGTCCCTGACCTTGGACAGAAGACCCTGGAAACTCCTAACAGGACTCTTTAGTTTTCCACCTTTTTCTGAGACCTTGGAAGCTGCATATCCCTGACACAAGGCAGAGTTCTCAGGCTTTACAGTTCTGGGATGGCACAGCTGCTTAGACCTGCAGATCTTCAAGGCCTACAGAAGGCTATTCAGTCACATGCTAAACAACAACAAAGCCCTGAGCATTCCCAGCTCACAGACAATTCTGATTGTGGGGCTTCTCCAATAATGTGGGCCTTCAAAGACAAGCTCTTCAGGAACAGGTTTAGTACAAAATATTAACGTTTCCAGCCAGCTCTCTATAGCAGTTGATGGGGCGGGAAAAACCTAATATCTGGATTTTTCAGAGATGGAAAAATATCCAAGATGGAGAAAAGATGGTTCCAAGATCTAAGAACAAAATGTAGAGAAAAACTCAAGGAAAGAAGTTCCTAACTATACCATGCAGGTGTGAGGAAGACTCGATATATGAGGTTGCCTGTTTTATATATAAAACTTTGTGTCTTCATATGACAGTAAAAAATGATATTTATAAGGATAAGAAAAACATTCTATAACTGGAATTTACACAGAACCTTCCAATAAGAGATTTCAGAGTGCTTTTACATGGGACCCCTGCAAGACACACTGGGAAATTTGATCATCACACCAGACGACAAAGCTAACCTATTTAACGACTTCT
>NW_017729029.1:20849108-20851891 GCF_001723915.1 Gavialis gangeticus | reverse complement strand
GACCCTACTAACTATGAAACTATGAAACTATGAAACTATAAGATTCATTAATCTAACACAGCTTCCCAAACACCTCTGCAAGCGTGTACACAATCAAAATGTTAATGTGTCTCAGGTTCCTATCAAACAGGTTCAGCTAATGCACAACTATATGGTCCCAAACAGATTTGTTTTAAAATCAGACATATATATAAACTTACCTTTTTATAACAATCTCATAATACCTGGAGAGCATGCCACAATCCTGCATTTAGCATGCTTGATGCAAACAGATTTACAAACTCCAGAACAAAAAGGGAGAAAAAAATCCTAACTTCTAAAATCTAGGGAAATTAGAGAGGAGGTAGGGGGAAGGATTTAATTCATTTTTTTTGTGTGTTTGTACACCAAGCATCAACTGAAGGTGCCTTCATTTATTTCTTTCCAGGCCTTATTTTTCACCAGTTCTATGGGACATCCAAGACCTCATCATCATAATATTGGTTAAAGTATGGCAGTGTTAAATGTCATGGCTGTCAGCCTGTACTGTTCTGAGCCTACCCATGTTAGATTACTTTGAGTAAATGTCAGTGCCACTGAGAGCTCCTAGAAAAAGTAGATTTTTTTTCTCTTCTGACAAGCACTTAATAAATTGTCTGGCTACAATAGCAACAAGCTAATGACTGGGTCTTGGTTCTTGGAATAATTTGAAATATGATATGTAGCTAATTCTCCATCTTTGGCAGTTTTTTAAGCATAATATCACCCCAGCCTAGCAGAGGTCTTGCCATGGCTGAACACTCACTAGGCTGAAGTGTTGGTGTACGCATTCACCTCCAAGCTATCTTTAGCCTCAGTGGACAGCAGGACTTGCTCTTGAGAACTTTGACTTCTCTGGCAAAGGTCCTGGGCATATGCGTCCTGGCAATGTGGCCAAAACAAGTCCTGTTGTTCTATGTTACAGCTCCTCACACTATACCCAGAGGTTTTAGCACATCCTTTCTTCAAATTCTCATGCTCAGCAGCCATTTGAGTCTCTTTAGAAACACTTGATTCTAAACAAACAAGCTTTGCAAATATTTCTAAACAAAATTATTCTTTGCACAAGATGCACTGATCCAATACATACATATATACATTTCTCTGGCTCAGTTCCTCTACCATACTGGAGTAGTCTTTGGACTTTGGTCAAAATTTGCTTTGGAGTCTGAGATCCCCCTTCCACACATGGCTTCCCTTCCAAATCAAGCAGGGGCCATGATATTCATAGATGTAGGGTCAGAGGGGACCTGAGCAGATCATCAAGTCCAACCCCCTGCACTGGGCAGGAATGAATACTGGGTTCATATGACCCCTAGTAAGTTTAAGCTCATATGACCCCAGCTAGGTAGTTATCAAGCCTCCTTTTAAATATCCCTAAGGTAGGAGCCAGCACCACTTCCCTTGGAAGCTGGTTCCAGATCCTGGCTACCCTGACTGTGAAGTAGTGCCTCCTGATGTCTAGTCTGAACCTACTCTCAATCAACTTGTGGCCGTTATTACTTGTTACTTCAGGAGGCACTCAGGGGAACAGGGTCTCACCCATTCCCCTCTGGTCCCCCTGGTAAGTTTTTAGACAGCTTTTTTTAGTTTTTAGATCCCCTCTCAGCCTTCTCTTGTAAAGGCTGAACAGGTTCTGGTCCTGGAACCTCTTGTCATATGGCCTGCCCTGCTGCCCCCAGATCATGTGAATAGCCCTCCTCTGGACCCTCTTGATGCTGGCCTCATCCCTCCTGAAGTGCGGCACCCAGAACTGGACACAATATCCCAAACGTGGCTTGACCAGTGTTGCATAGAGGAGGAGGATCACCTCCTTGGACCTGCTCATGATGCATCTGTGGATACATGACAAGGTGCCATTAGCCTTGCTGACTGCGTCCTCACATTGGCAGCCCATGTTCCCTTTAGAATCAATAATGACTCCAAAATCTCTTTCAGCAACTGCTTTCAAGAAGGGGGTTCCCCAGCCTATAGGTATGCTGCTGGTTCCTTCTTCCCAAGTGCAGCACTCTGCACTTGTCAGTATTGATTCCCATCCTATTCACATTCGCTCACCCCTGTAACCTGTCCAGGTCTAGTTGTATCCTGTCCCTCTTTTCTAGCATGCCCACCTCACCCCAAATCTTGGTGTCGTCAGCGAATTTGACCAGAGTGCTTCCCCCCCGCCCCCCGTCCAAGTCAGTAATAAAGAAATTGAACAGTGCAGGCCCAAGGACAGATCCCTGGAGGACTCCACTGCCCACCTCCCTCTAGGTCGAATATGACCTATCCACCACCACTCTCTGGATGCAGCCCCCTAACCAATTTGCAACCCATCTGACTGTGTAGGCATCAGTGCCACAGTCACCTAACTTTTTAATGAGAATGGAGTGGGAGACAGTGTCAAAAGCCTTCCTGAAGTCCAGAAAGACTACATCCAACATGACATCTGTGTCCAATGATTTTGTGACCTGATCATAGAAGGCTATCAGGTTGGTCTGACAGAACCTGCCCTTAATGAACCTATGCTGGTTTCCCTTGAGCATCCTCCCCACTGCTGGTCCCTCACAGATGTGCTCTTGGATAATTTTCTCAAAGAGCTTCCCCAGGACTGAAGTAAAAGTAATAAGCCTACAGTTGCCTGGGTCCTCCCTCCTCCCTTTTTTGAAAATGGGGACCATTTTTGAAAATGGAAATATCTTTTTCTCTGAGGTATTTTCCTGCTATTACTGTATTTCACCACTAAGGACAGGGAGAAACAGAAATAGCCTGTCTGCCATGTGCAA
>NW_017729029.1:20838309-20844108 GCF_001723915.1 Gavialis gangeticus | reverse complement strand
TGTCTGCCCTGTGCAAAACACTACCCTAGGAGAGAAGCACACTTCAACTGGTGGAATGGGCATTAGTATATTTTTCCCTGATTTTTCACAGCATGGTTCTACAACACATTCTACTAAGTTAGTCTCATATAGAACTATATGTCAGATTTGTGCTTTTTGTCCCCAACGGGCCTTCTCCAGCTGCTCCTAAATGTTCTGCTCTCCTTGCAGTTGGTTCCACCCCTTCTGGACCTGTTCGTTGCCGGGGTAGTTCTTCTTCCCGTGCCGCCAACTGTCTCCTGCCATGACTTGATGTTCCTTAGTGGGCGGGGCTAGTTCACGGGGTCCCTCGGTGGCCTGGGCCTGGCCCACCAGTTTCTCATGGGGCTCTGCCACCCCTACACCCCGGCCTCATGCCACCTATGGTGCTCCGCTTCCTCATGCCCCCAGGGTTGTTCCCACAGGCTTCTAATGCAGTTCCAGTTCTTGGGCCCCGAATACCAGTAGGGTACGACTACCCTGAGGTCATGCGCCTTCACCCTAGCCTATATGGGAGCCTAAACCATCACCTCTCTAGACACCTTACCACAAACCCTCCACCATGCGCACCTCTGTGCTTCGTGCACCACTCGGGGATGTTAGTGTCCCTGCTACTCCTAGCTGACCCTTCACCAGATCCCTGACCAAGGATCTCTATGAGCAGGGAGGGAGTTCCCTTCGGTCGATTGCTAATTGCCCTGCTCAGGCCCCTCTATTGAAGTCCGAAGACCCTGGCGGCGATCCCACCCCGATCATCCTCCAGCCGGGTCATCCTTGGTTCTTCACCCCCTCTTCAGCGTAGTCCACGCCCACTGTCTCAGAACTGCCTTCGGGGTCCTCCAATTCTCTCTGGGTTGCCCCAGTCTTTCCTCGCTCATGCAGTCTGTCACTCCTTGGTCGACCCACTGGTGTCCCTGTTGCCATGCCTCTCTCCTCGACCACCGATCCCTCCGGCATGCTGGCTCTCCGTAGACTTGCCCGCGGAGCCCACTCTGTCGCTGGAGCTGACTGCTGCCTGGCCTCCAGGCTATCCGCCCTTCCCCCGGAGTGGCGGCCGCCATTTTTAAATCTGCCAGCCGGTGTCTGACACTAATGTCTGCGACTGGCCGCAGCTGTACAAAGAGGCGGCTAACGAGCTGTGCAGGTTTTCCCTCTGGCTCTGTGTCTCTCCTGTCCTGGGCTGCAGGTAAGCATTCCCCGTTACCCTGGCCCCCAGGACACTCTTCATTCTTACAGTGCGTGAATATTAGATATCCAAGATCTTGATTTTTCAAACACCCATGAAATAACCTAAATAAAGCTAATGGGACCAAGCTCAGACAAATTAATTATGGACACATCTACACATCCATTAATCTGCCTTTGCTACTGTGCATTAAGTTTAGTACCTCTAATATGAGGTACTAGATAAAGACGCAGTTGTAACACACAATAGCAAAGGCAAACTTTTTTTCTGTGGTGAGTAATGCCCTGTATACTAATTCTACTGTGCATTAGAACATTTTTTGCTGTGACTTACTAATATGAAGTAGAACATCCCACTGTGCATTAAGGCATCTCATGTAGACATGCCCCATATGTATAAACTTTTACAAGATCAGGGTGGTATACATGGTCTAGAACCAAAACTCAATTTAATACAACACTATTCAATTAAAATGTCTTTTTAATCAGTTTGTTGTTGCAAAAGATTTGAGAAAAGGCTAGATTTGACTTTTCAAGCATAGGATAAACTTCAGGGGAAGCCAGGAATCTATATGCTCAGATATTTTCAACTTGGCAAGAGTTCAGCATTTTTTAAATCATTATTAGCTGCACTTGATTTCCTCTTCTATTATAAAGAAAGTAAAATGCAAAGACTACCTGTTCTTTGAATAAAGGGGAAAACAATATTGTGCATAATATACACTTTTAATACTGCACTATGTCTTACCTCTTCATCTATAAACATTAACTCTTATTAGCATTGCTTATTATTCCCAACATTAGCCATTTTATAACTTAGAAAAATAAAGCAATTTTGATATTGCAATTGTATTCCTATGACATGTGAGCAGTACAGTAATGCAATTAAGAAATGATGCTTAATTGAGAAATGCTTAGCCCTCCCTACTTGCCCTTACTGGATGGGTAATTTCCTCTTTTTAACTAGGCTATAATCTTTAATAATCAAGATTCTGGTCTAATATAGATTCACATGCAAAAGATCCTCATCCTGAATTATCTAATTAATATAAATGACTCACTCCAGAAAGAATATTTCTACTTTTCCTAGCCCAAAGAAATCAAATTATTTTGGGAAATAAAGCTCATACAAGTTCACGATTGCCATGTAGCCCCTTGTCTTCAGTGTTGATGGTAAAAAGTATAAAATATGCTATATGTTCTCTTCTCAAGTGTGTGAGAGCACAGATGTGCATGTGTGTATTAAAATCTAATGAATGCCTGTTTTATGAGATATATTACCTTTTTTATACCTCCCTCTCCCCCTCCCCCTATCAAGTTCCCTTGCTTCATTACTTTTGGGAGCAACTGTGGTAGAAAAGATGTGTCAGAGAGATGGATAGATGATATTATGCCTAACTTCATCTCTTAGATATTACCAGGCACATCTACACGTCACCTTATGGTGACATAGTGACCCTTTACATCACCATATGGCATGCTACAGCAATATAGTGATCATAAGGGTCTACACATGATTGCCAGCTACATCACCATAGTGGTGCACTCTCCCAGTATAGTGCACCACTACAGCAAAGTAGCGGTGACATCTAACTGTGCACTATGCGCACAGTGCAGTAACCACCCATAGTGTGATGTACTTTAGTACTTCCAAAAGGAAGTATGCCAAAATGAAGTACTAAAGCATGGCACCATAGCAATGTCACCATAGAGTAATGTGTAGATGCACCTACCATATGTTAGGTTGGTCCAGCTGTACAGGAATCAAATATTCCAGGTCTATACTTACACACATACCTTGAGAATCCCCAGCTAAGAGGACACACCCTGTGTCAGCTCTATTTGTGCTTCCTAAGCAGCAAAAGGGTGACAGGTAGGTAGGAATTGGCCTTGTTAAATGTCATTTTCCTATTTTGGGACTACAGGTTTGCCTGGGATTTCCAAGATTAATGTTAAAAAAAAATCAGTTTGGGGGAAAAAAAGACAATATAGCTTTAAATACTTCCAGTCTGTTAATTGTTTTAAAATATCTCACCAATGCAAAGGTAGTCTTAAATGGCTCACCCAAGTAAAAATGACTTTTTAGTGAAGCATCTATAACAAAATACATTCTTAACTGAGGGATTCCTTAATGGTGGAATATGGAACAAACGTGCTTTGAAGGCCAATTCCTGATGCATTTTAACAAAAGTCTGTTGACATAAATTAGCTTCCTTGAAAAAGGCAGCTCTAAATCTCAATAGGTTGAAAAAGTTATCCTTCCTTATTGTGGATCAAAAATACGACAAGTTTAAAGGTTCCAATTTCAGTATTTTTGATCTTTAAAAGAAGATCCTTTTACCCTGACCCAACAGTTATCTATCTTTATTTAAACTAAACTAAGTTTTCTCATAAAAAATCACCACTGACTGAAGACAAAACAGGGTGGGGGTGGGTGCATCTTATAGACAGATACTTATCTGGACAGTTGTAAAGAGCAGTGAAAGATCAAAATTACATATAACATGAATACTTCTTGACAACAAACTTTACATTGCATTACATCACCTGCACCCCCAGGGAATGAGTTTTGGTCTCAATAATTGCAGACTGGAGAAATATAAGCAGTATGCATCCAAGGAGCTAGTCAGCTATGTATTGTTGGAGGCTGGAACTACATATGAACTTTGTTGAGAGGAGATAATCCTCTTTATTGATACTGAACAGGCTGCCTGTACAGTGTGTAGTACTGGCAAATAAGAGCAGGCCAGCAGCCAGAAAAAGGCACTGAAACAGCATGCTCGAATGAACTTTCTCCATAAGCTAGACATTCTTGTTAGAAGAGAGAAAAAAGCTTGAGATTATAACACAGACACTCAGAAGTCACCAGAAAGCTACTTTGATACAGAGCAAATTACTTTCCCCAATGATAGGGATCTACCAAATCCATGGCAGAAGTAGGGTACACTGCAGCTCCTTTAATCTTGCAGGTTCCCTCGTGTACGCCCCCGCTGCTGGTTGGTTGAGGGCTCCTGCTTGCGGCTCACTCTTGATCGGTGAGGTTGTGAAAACTGTGGTTTTAAATATAGCACTGTTTTTGCCTCTTTTACCACTGAATGTCTAAGGGACCCTGGCAGCTCCACTGCTTACTGCTGACCAGGGGGAGGCAAAAATAACACCATATTTAAAACCACAGTTTTTGATTCTCTACTGCTCAGGAGGGAGCATCAAAGCCCCTTCACAAATCAATAGTGGGTGGGTAGAGGTGTAGGAGTGAATGGGGAAACATCTGAAATAAACGGAGCCACTGAACACCCCACTTCCACCATGACTTTGGTAGGTCCCTCTCTATTAGACATCAGGTCTTTGGTGTTCTGTTTAATGACCCAAAGTAAAAACCAGGAAATATACTTAGATTATATGTACAACTATTAGGGAAACTAAATATCCATTTAACAAGGTACATCTACACATGCAAATAGCATGGGATCAGTTTATTTTAGAGTACATTTCTCTAGAGTAAACTGACCCAAGCATGCATCTACACATGCAGGAACTTGGGAGAAAATTTGCTGCTCATGACAGCAATCTGCTCCCACCCTTGCCGGCCCTGCAACAGCTCCCTGCAGCAGCCAGGGGTAAAGCTCTAAGGTTCCCCTGAGTGCTAGACCAGGGGCTGGCAGGGAGTACAGGGCCAGAAGACAGCTGTTTCCTGGCAGGACCTGGGACATTGCTCCCTGCCCCTGGGAGCTGCCTGCTACCAGGGTGGGCTCTGCCACCAAAGCCTGAGCAGGGACACTGTCCCCCTGCCCCAGAAGCAGGAAGCTGTCAGCCCCTGCTCCACAACAGTGATTGCAGGATGGGAGATCCTTGTCTCCCAGCCTGGGTCCCACGGCCACGGAGCTTGGGCTGGGGTAGAAGAATCTCCCATCCTGGGCCCTCCGACTACAGAGCTCAGGCTGGGAGATAAGGATCTCCCAGCCCCATGATCATGGAGTAGGGGCTGGGAGCTCTTACTGCTGGGTCAAGGGGACATTTCCCCCCCCCCCCAGCTTCCATGGTGGTGCCCACCCCAGCAATAGGCAGCTCCCAGGGGCAGGGAGCAACCTCCTTGCCCCTGCTGCCTGGTTGACCAGGAGCAAATGTGCTCCTGGTCAGTCTACATGTGCGCTACTCTGCAGTGAATAATTGAGTCAATTTGCTATTTGTATTTACAGGTAGCCAATTTACGTGCAATTAAAGCAAATTACTGTGCAGTAAGACTCTATATGTGTACACAGTGATACTTACTGTGCAGTAATTAGCTCTAAATCTCAAGTAAAGCATCTTGTGGATACACTAAAGTGAGGCAGATATGTTGGCCATTTGTACACATGATGGGGATTTAGTTATCCCTAAATTGAAACAGTGGGTTTTTAACTGGTGTATTTTTAATTGCCTGATTAAAAACCCACCATTTCAATTTATGAGCTTCCATCACTGTGGCAGAACAGTGACAGTCCCCCATCAACTCAGAACCTCTCCACCACCAGCAGACTCTGCTGGGAAAAAAACCCTCCAAAAATGGTGAGGTGCCCATTCCTTTTTTTTTTTTTTTCCTTTTTCCAGAGCCTACTC
>NW_017729029.1:20837289-20838246 GCF_001723915.1 Gavialis gangeticus | reverse complement strand
TTTTTTTTTTTTTTTTCCTTTTTCCAGAGCCTACTCATCTTTCTTGTGGCCTGAGGTAAGCTGCTGCAGGGCCCTGACTTGTGGGCGGGAGGGCAGTCCTTCTCTCCATGGTGGTGGAGCACCCACCTGTTGGCACCCCACCCGAGTGGTCACAGATGGCACTGCCCCTATGAAGGGAAGGACTGGGGCCCCCCATGGCTCAGGAGCTGTGTGACCTGGTGACAGCTCATGCAGGCATCTTGGCTGAGGAAAAAAAAGGAAAAAATAGAGAGGGGTCTGTTTCTTCCTGCCTCCCCTCCTAAAGCCTGCCTGCCACTCCCATGGCTGACAGAGAGGAGAGGAGCAAGCAGGTGGTGCAGACAGCCCACCTGGGTGGGACAAGCAGGCCTTTAGCAGCAGGGGACCCTGGTGCTTCCCTCCATGGCAGCAGTGTCCCCCAGGACCACCCAGGTGGGCTGTCTACAGGCAGATGCCACTCAGGGAGTGTTGCCACTTCAGAGTGAAGGACTGGACCTTCCTGCAGCTCAGCTCACCCCCGAACCATGGGAGAGGATACCATCCTCCTTGAAGAGGGAAAAAAATTAGGCCCCTCGCTGCTTCTCTTTTTTTTTTTTCTCAGTGGAGCCTGCCAGTGTGAGCTGCCATCAGGTTGCTCAGCCTCTGAGCTGAGTGGGGCCTGGTGCTTCCCACTCTGGTGGTGATGCCCCTCAGGATCATCTGGGTGGGTGCTGCCCAGATGGTACCACCGTGTGGAGAGAGGGTCTGGCCTGACGCAGCTCAGGGGCTGTTTGGCCTACTGGCAGCTCATCCCCTGACTATGGGAGAAGTGGGAAGGCTCTGCCCAAGGGGGAAAAACAGAGGGAGGGCCCCCCACTTGTTTTTTCCTTGGCAGAGTCTGCCTATGTGACCTGCCACTTGGTCATGCAGCCCCTGAGCTGCGGGGGGGGGGGGGGGGGG
>NW_017729029.1:20822631-20837210 GCF_001723915.1 Gavialis gangeticus | reverse complement strand
TTGCTTCCTTTTGTCATGATGGCACCCCATATGGTGGCCCTGGTGGCATTGTAGTGAGTGGATGCTACCCCAGGTTGCAGGCAATATCCAGCCTGATCCTGATCCACAACAGGCATGGTGCATGGGGTGCTGGAATCCTTCCAAGCACAAACTTCATGTAACTATATGTAACAACATAACTTTTCCTGTTATATATCTATTTGGAATTTACCTGAAAAGGAAAAAGACCATTTTATACATTTACAATCCCTTTAAATCAGATTTTAACATACTAATTTGAATGATAAACTCTTCCCCATGGCTAAAATCATGATATACTATTTGCCTATGTTCTCCTTCAGTCCTGAAAGGTAAAAAAAAAAAAAAAGTCCATGTAAGAGCATTTTTTTAACCTAAATGCAGGGGCAGATCTACTGGTAACTGCCAAGGTGAAAGCTTCCAGAGCTTAGGTTACATTACAAACAAAATGGATTAATCCCAACTGTTCTTTAACAAAGCATGCAACTACATTTCTATGATTATATCAATATTAAAGCTTCCACTGTTTCTGTTCTTCTAAGGCTCAAAGGACTCAAAAGGGATTCCTGCCTTACAAATGTCCCCTTTCATACTTTAAGAGCTTATTCTGGATAAGATTTTGCTTGGAGGGCATCTTGTTAGTACAATTTGGCAGAGAGCAGTCAAGCAGAAAAAAATCTTGAATCAGAGCCCAGACAGAAGGCCAGTGATTTGTCAGAAACCTGGAACATGATGTAAAATGGGAACCCAACAGATAACCTTGACTACCTCAATGTACATCAAGCAATTGAGAATTTGAGACTAGTACTACTGTGTGCAGGAGAAATGCACAAGACAATTAACATACTCAGTGTGTTCACATGAGTCTAATTGTGCAGTAACCTAATAACAGCATGCTGGGCAAAACCCACATTAATATGCTACTGCAGTGGTTCCCAGCCTTGTTTTTTACTGCTGCCTGGTAGAAGTGGGATGAGTCACGTGGAGCTGGATGCCTCCCTCCTCAGGCTCCCCCACCACTCAGCTTTAACCCTGGAAACTCAGCTGTGACCCTGGAAGCTGCTCACCCAGGTAGACAGATGGGGCTCCGAGTAGCTTTAAATCTCTTAAACCTACAAGATTCAACACCCCATCATACTATATTGTTACTAATTCAACCTTTCCCCATCATACTGTATTGTTACTTATAAACCTACAAACTTAGCACAAAGCTATTTTTTCCATAGTTTGAAAACTACATACAAATATATCAACTTCACATAATGTGTAAGGGACAGGAGAAAAATTACTTAATCTTGTTTGAAAGTGTACTACCTCATGCATACAGCTGTTACTTAACATGTAAAATTGGACAAATAATGCATATCCATAGCCTTGTATCTTTAAATTACAATTAACACTCTTAGAAAACACTACTCCAGGGGAACTTCCCAGTTAATTACTAAATTATTGTTACCTCAGATTTCTAAAAGTTCCCACAAAGTTCCTTGTTTGAAATTTCATATTCCCCAAGGATGACTGTGAATTCAAAGGAATTCCTTCTTTGATCAATATGTAAAAATGGTATTTTAAAAAATATTTCTGATGGTTGTATAAAGCACCTGTATACACTTGCATGGAGTACTTATGATAGCATCCTATGTATCCTCCTTTCTTTTCAACAGAAACTACTTCTATATGTGTGGCACCATCTGTAAGCCTCCAGGGAGTCAGCTGAGTTAGTAGGGCAGGCTCCATCAATGTTGTTCTTTGACCCCATTAGTATTTAGGGGTTAGATATTGCTGGTCACATCAGGCTTTCTGAGTCAGGATGGTCTGTATGAATGTCATCAGGATATTGTCCAGGATGCTGTGCCCCTTATGACCTCATTGTTACAGGAAACAGACCAGTCTTTGAATCTTAGTGACAAAAACTTGACCAGATTTATTGTTTAGTTGCAAGCTAACAGATGCTGTGCAACCACCCGGTGTCCCGGGGGTTACTTGTTGAAATGCAGATAAAAGTTAAAATGCAGTGGTCATCTATATGGAATGCAGTGAGACAGACCTAGCCCTCCCCTCCCACCCCCACTTGGTGGTGGTGGTGGTGATTTGAGAAATGGCTGATGATGGAGGAGGGCCAAATGGAGATTCAGGATGAAATGCATGAGGAATGGGAAGTAGAGAATGGAGAGCAATGGGGTGGAGACTCCTCCAACTCCTCTGACATGGAGAATCTGGAGGACATGGGTAAGCAGGAGGAGGATACGGTGATAATGCTGCTGACTGAACTACTGCTGGCCTTGAAATTAATACAAGACATGCAGGACTGGATAACAATGATAGCGTATGCATCATTAGTATTTCTCCAAGCTTTTGATGAGGAGACTGCTGCGTGTACAGGCGCCTCATGAAAAAGGGGATGGATATATTCTGAGGAGTGGGACAACCAAGAGGCATGCAAAGAAATAGAAGCTAACAGTGGAGAAACCTCAGGAGCAGCAACCACATGTTCTGGGCCTGTGACAGCAGCTCAGACTGCTGGGTGTGAATCGTGCTGACCAGCAGTGGATGGAGACTTTCCAAATGACCAAGGAGATGTTTTATCTTATGGCCTTGATGCTGGGACCACAAAGTGTGAGGCAGGACATTAACATGCATCGTGCCATCCCACTGTCCAAGATGGTGGCCATGAACATCAAGACACTGGCCATCCTCGTGACAGCCAGAACCAGAGGGATTAATAAGCAATAAATATGTGCTTCTTGGAGGCATTTTGGTATTTTGCCTAAACAGGCAATATTAGCTAATATAAAGCTTTTAAGTTCATAACCCACAAAAGTAACTTGTCTGTCATAAGTTTAACCAAAATGATAAAACTAACTGTTTGTGGAACTGGCCGGGCCCCAAAGACAAAGCTGCAGCTGCAAGATTAGCTGATCTAACAGTTTTTGCTCAGGGTTCAGCCTTGACCTTAAAAACTGGATCCAACTGACTGGCACACCCAACACATTCCAGGAAAGTACGTCCCAAGAAAGCATATTCAGAGAAACCTAAAAGGTTTGGGCTTAGGTGGAGCAATGTCAATTTCAAATCTAAAGGTGTTGCATTGTAATTTGCTTATTGGATAAACCCTTGTCTGGGTAGTAACCTTTTATGATAATTTTAACACCTTTCAATCCCATAGGGTAAAGCTATAAAGCAAGATTGTGAGAGGCTCTAAAGTCAACAGATTAGCATAAGACTAAAAAGCACGTGCGTCAGGTGACCAGCAGGAAGGAGGAAACAGAACAGTCATTGCTGTTCCAAGCCTGGACTCCGGACTCCTGGTGTGAGTGAGGATCAGAACCTGATCAAGGGACCTTCGCCGGTAATCCCTCCACCAGTGTCAATTGGGAATGCCTTACTTTGCTGGATTCACTTGGGTTCACCTGTCATCGAGGGACTATTGATGTTGCCAACCCATGTCTGTCTATCTGTTGTTTTGAACAGCCCAGTGGCTGATACCCTTGCAGTGCCCAGATGGCCTGCGACAGAACTGATCCATCTATCTGTTGTTATTATCTGTTGTTATTACTGCTTAGCCTCAATGTTAAAAAAGAACCAAGATGGAGATCACACAATCCCTAATACTTTTCACTATGATGGTGAGGCACCCCACAGGATGCAAACATAGTTCCAGTGAATAGTGATATACAGAGAGAAGCAAATTTTCCATATAAGGGGTACATACATATCAAGAGAGTTTTCTACGAGACCCATCACTTGAACCAGCAGGGATTTTTTCCTTGTTACAACCATTTTTACTGGCATTTGCAGCCATAGATACTGTCATTACTGAAAAATGACAATATATACCACATACATTTTGAAGGCAAAAATGTATCTAACAATTACAGATAAAACTGAAGACTTGAAGGGATCTCTTGCATCATCAAGTCCCATCCCCTGATGTCTTTATATACCATATCCCATAATCCCTTTCATAAATTTGTCTAGTTCAATCTTAAAAGCAGTTAGATTTTTTTTGCATCCACCACTCTTTTTGGAAGGCCGTTCCAGAACCTCACTGTTTCAATGCTTAGGAAATATCAGTCTTATTTTGTTACCAGTTTGTATTCCTTTATCCTTCTGTTAACCTTAGTCTTTAGCCTCAGAAAGTTCCTCTCCCCTCCTTGGTGTTTATTTCTTTTTTATTTATACACAATGTTAGGGTGACTGTATTTGAATCTTGGGGATTACTGGATTTGCAGCTGAATAAAGGCTTTACTCTGTGTCTCAGCAAAGCTGCTGACCACAAGGCAGAATGATATATTAAAAGTAACATTGCAAAATGCTTAAGCAAGCAGTTTCCTAACAATGGAGTAGTGTTGTAAAAATATATAACTCATGGTGTAAGAACAAGATGCAGCTCACCAGTTATCTTCAGGAGATAATGCAGAAGCAAGACCTTGGAGATGAAGAAGGAGTCAGCAAGAAACTACAACTGACCTGGAGAAGCTAGGTTCACTGTCTTACGCATGCACTCATAACAAAAAGGGATGTAAATGAATGAAATGCATAAGCAATCCCATGCTAATGAAGTAAACAGTAAACAGAGGCAGAGCTTGATATAGGAGGAGATATGGGTGGAACAAAGGAGGGGCAAAGGTGGAGTAAATGTTAATAAGCATGAACCAAGATGTACAAAATGTGAAAAGTACTAATGTTCACTGCAGGTCCCCAGTTTGTTGCATTTTTGGAACCTTTGCCTGAAGCTGTCTTCATTTTAAATAAAGATATTGTGAGCAATGTGTGCTGGAGTTTGCTCCCTGCTTGCTCTCTGAGCAACTGGATCCATGGGCAATTTGATCATTGTCTCCCTAGTCGTTGGGTGCCACATGGAGTCGGGGTCTAACACACAATAATTAAATTCCTTTTCAGCTTTCTTTTTCTTAAGCTAAGGAAGGGAAGTTCTAGTAAACTCTTGTATGAAAATCTGTCCATTCTCTTGACCATCCTAGTAGCTACCTTTTCTAGTGTAATTCTTTTTTCTTGGACATTTTGTGACCAAAACTATGTGCAGTATTCCAGATGAAGTCTCACCTGTTTGTTTAGAAAGGGTCATTATTTCTTTATCACCATAGGAAATATGTTAACTGATAAATCCTAGAATCACATTTTACTTTGTTCACAAAACTGCATCACATTTGCAGCTTATAATCATCTTATAAATAAATCATGGCGCTCACCCTCCCTTCAGTCATTCCCAACTGATGAATCCCAAGGTTACAATAATAGTTTTTGCTTATAGTCTCCAACTTCATGAACGTGCATTTTTCATTATTGAATTTCATCCCAGTTCTATTAAACTAGGTCTCCAGTCGGTTGTCTGTACAATGCCCTGAACCACCCCCTCTGTGTGATTATGCTTCGCAGCTTTTCATCAGCAGTATATCTGAAGGAGATTCTCACCACTATTACATCTGCAAGAATTAGCTATGACTGGATTCCTCCACAAAAATCTGATGGATTTATTCCTGAAAAACAATGTATTTTATTTCATTTTATTGCTTTTTAAAATACTGGAAGACATTCTGCTCATGCAATTTTTTATTTTCCTTTCCACCACAAGAAATTGAGAAGACAAACTTTTGTCAACCTCAATTACTGATTTCTCTCTTTTGCTTTCTACATCCCCTGTGCCTTTTAAATAAGTGTCAACATTTGTAGGTTCATAGATTACCTTGGTTAGCAGTCATCTATTATAACCTGGAGTCATTCAATTCATTAAAAAGTAAATTAAATCAATATTATGGAAGTTTATCTTAAAGTATATATGACATTGATTTCTGCTTCAGAAGATCATTCAGATGATACATAAAAATGTCAAGGGTCAAAATATGCATCAACACTGATTACAGAAAAGAAAAAAGTAATGCTATTTGGTTTTGTTTGGGGATTTAAGAAAATCTCTATAGGTTGCTTCTGATTGTGCAAAAGTGAGAGAAACATTTAAGAATGGGTAGCTCAATGACATACATGAGAGAACATATCTAGTCTTAATCTTTTAGCCATGATTTTCTTGGTCTTCTATTACAAACTACTGTAACAAGTAGATAAGACAGTGACTAATTAGTAGGCCTGTGTGAAGTGGCAAGTATTCAATTCAGATTCAGATTTGGTCAATTTGGAGGGACAGTGATTTGATTAGGTGATTTGAGTCACTGTCTTGATTCAATTTGGCCCAATCAGATTCAGAGATTTAGCTGCCGAATGGGCCAATTGGGTGATTCAGCCATAGATTTTAATGGGGAATCGCTAAAATACCTATAACTTTGTCATTCGTTTGCAGATTTGGATGAAAACCTCAGGGATAGTAGCCCCTTCTCAGGGCATGATTCCTGCCAAATTTCAAAGAGATAGATACAGGGGTTTCTATAAACATGCCCCTCAAACTGTTGAAAACAAAACTTGTATCACTTGTGTGTGTTAAGTAATGTAGGTTGTAGCTGTGTTGGTCTAAAGACATAGGCAGAAAAGGTTCTTTGGGTGACTCACATAACTTTTATAAGACCAACTGAATAATTGGAGAAATATATCTTAGCAAGCTTTCAGGTTTAAAAACACTTTGTCAGGCTGAGGAAGCACCTGCAGTTGGTGTGTGTGTTGTTCCTTGATGGAATGAATAGCTAAGAAGCCGGAGGCTGGGCTGTTATGCAAGAAAGCCAGTCAGTGAAAATGTAAATTGAGGCATCATGGGGTGAGAAAGGCTGGGGGGCAGGGGGGAGATGTATCGAGTAAAAGTGGAGAGGTTCCTGGGGAGTCAGATGTTAGGCAGGTTATAGTGAGTCATAATCCAATGTCTATATTAAGTCCATGAATTTTTGTATCTAGGAGGTTGATGAAGTCAACTTCATAGGCTCATCTGTGAAAAGTGTTCTGTAAATTCCCTTTGAGGATCAGGACTGAGAGATTCGAGAGAGAGTGATTTTCTTGTTAGAAATGTGCCTCCACTGGTGTTCCCATGTTTAATAGATGTCTGGCATGCATTCATTCTGGTGTACAGTTATTGTTTGATCTCTCCTGTTTGGTGAAATCCATTCTGCAGCTCTGTACCTTCCCTACACTGTGGCTCATGCCTCACAGATTGCATCCTTTACACTTTTAGCTTGGGTCCCTTCTCTGGGATCTTTGGTCCTGCAAACCCTGCAAGCATGTGTGCAGTAGCTGGAGGTTATCAGGCACTTCCTACCCGCCTTTCACCAGGGAGGTTTGTAGTCTAGACATTTCCTGGGGCTGCCACACCACTGACAGTCTCATCAGGCCTCCCTGCCAGGATGCAGTTTTAGGTCATACCAAGGACCTGGGGCCTCCTCCTTCCTCTTAGCCCTAGCCCATAACTCCAAGTTTATCCTGTTTTGGGAGCTCAGCAGGGAGATGTTATTCCCCTGCTGGCTGGTGAAAAACTAAACTGCCACCTATAGCTCTGAGAGCAGGGAATTATGGTTATGAAAGCAACTAAAGAAAGGAAATAGGTGCAGAGTGAGGATGGTGGCATTCACTCCATCTGCATGTGGGGCTTGGGGAACCCCAGAAGTGGGAGGTACACCTTGAGGAACACCAGCTGATCCACAAAACCAGGATCCACGGTGGTGTGGTGGGGTGTCACAACAGCCCCAGCAATGCTGAACACTCTCTCGCTAGGAACAGTGGATGGTGGACAGGACAAGTGTTCCCAGGCAACTGTGGCCAAATCCTGTCACATCTGGCTGTGGGTTGCCCAATAGGCCAAGGGGTCACATTGCAGTGGCTCCACATCCTCGGTGAGATAGGTAGCCACCAAGGCCTCCACAATACCTGCTGGATGGTGAGGTCTGGTTCCTCTACCCCAACACTGAAGCCATGCCCTTGGCCTACATTGGAGCAGCTGTGGAGACTGGCTGGTGCTTGGAGTGCTGGCATGGGAAAGTGGATTCCCCTCTTCCACATTCACCCGTCTCTGCCTTTCTGCTTCCCTGACTGTTCACCAGAACCTCTGTCCAGTGATCCAGGGTTTTTCTGCTGTAGATGTTCCCCTTCACCCTCAGTTCACATATGCCCACCAGAACATGGACTGTACTGGACCACAATGGATCCAGCTGTTTTTTGATGCCTTCCTTCAGCTGCTTCACCAGTGGCTGTACCTCTAGTGAAACCAGCTGGCCCCAGCCAAGATCATTGATCCCCTGGAACTTCTCCATTTGATTCTCAAGCTTCTTCACTATGCGGATCACCTGGCTAATGAGGGAATCACCAGTGCTGAGGCTCTCAATGGCCTTGAGGAACAGCTTGAGGATGACCAAGATCTGGGAAATGGTATCCTGCTCAGTTTTGTTAAGGGGGTGGCTGATCCCAATCTCCCCAAGCAAGGCCATTTCATGGACTCAACCAGCCTTTTGAGAATCAGATATGTGGCGTTCCACCAAGGTTCCACATCCTTCATGATTGTGCACTGCAAGATGCTCATCTCTGCCTGTTTCTCCCATGGGAGTCATGGCACCATCACTGGGAACTCTGTCCCCCTCCAAGGCATCCCTGACTACTAGGTGGAACTTGTGTACCACACAGCAGATGCCAACAAAGTTGGCATCACAAGCTGCCTTGACCTTATTGCCCCATTGTCGGTGACCATGAAACCATGGGTGATCTCACCCTGCCCAATGAGCCACACCTGCACTATGAAGTTTATGGCCACCACGATCTCCCTTGCCATATGGAACTCATCTATCACCTCTTCTTGAAGGAGAGTCCACCAATGCTCTGACTGATCACACCAGTGCCCTGTGAGGGAGAGGTAAGCATGATCTAACCCCAGCTGCTCCAGATGTCTGAGGTGAAGTATAAAGCTACCTACAGCCCTGCCTTCTGCAGTGCCTCCCTCAAGTACTTCCTGCATGCCTCATACAGGGAGGGCAACACTGTCCCACCACCATCCTGCTAAAGGTGCCTGCAGGTACTTAGTACAATGGGGTCATGAGTGCCATGAGTTGCCTGAACCCTGGATGCTCAACAAAATAAAAGGGCTGGCCATGCAGAGCAAGCATCTCCCCAATGGTCTGGTTGACCTTGCTCACCTTGGGAACGTATCCCCCTTTGTCCCTGCCTTTTCCCCACTGGTGCAGGGTGGCCTGCCTCTGTTTCTTGGGGACAGGGGCTTTGGAGCAAGAGGGGGACTTCTTTTGGGGCATGTTACCACTGGTGCTAGGCTGAGAAGGAAAAAGGGCAATGGGTTCTGCCTCCTGAGATGCAGCAGCATCACTGTGATGGTGACATGTTTCTTGTCCTTGCCCTGGCTGATCTACTTTCAGCAGTGCTGGCAGGTAACATACCTGGGATCATCTGCCACCTCAAAATGATCCCACACTACACTACCCACCCACTTCCAGATTGTGGGTTGGGATCCTGCTTTATGCCCCTCCTCAGCAGGCAGAGGCACAACAGGAGGAGGAGCTGAGCCACCTGCCCCCACAACCTCCTCCAGGGTGCCTTCTGGAGAAGGAGCCCTGCCTCTAGGGGAACTTTGAGTGGTGTGGAGCACTGTAACAGTGCAGGGTCCTAGGGGTGGCCGTGATCTCCCTTAGTGCCCCCTGCCATGCCAAGTCAGTGTTAAAGCACCCTCATAATCTTGCCCTCCATGTCTTTGATGTTCTGTAATTATTGTAGGGAGGCTGCCCTTCGTTCCCTCTGCTACAGTTCTGCTGCTTCCCCACATCTCAGTTCTATATTGGGGTTCTGGAAACCCCAGCCTCATGGGCTATGCATGGCTCCAACCATCCCTATACCATGCCCCAAGCCTCACAGATGTACTGGATGTTGTTTGGTCAGTTTCCCTCACTGCACCCCACGGATGCTCTCTGGCTGGTCTCGCAGCCTGCGCCCCCACTGGAGCTCTCTGGCTGGTCTCCTTTTTGGGGCTGCTCACCACTGCCCGCTCTGGGGCTCTTCACTGTCCCTCTTGCTCTGGGGCTGGTGTCAATACACCCCAAATGCTGAGCCCTCTCTGGTGCCAGGATCCCCACGCTACTGTGGAGCCCCTATAAGGCCTCCTCCAGCCCCTAATAGCCTCACCCAGTCCTCTGGTATAACAACAAAAACAAACAATAACACAAGCCCCCAGGCTATAACACAAAGTTAAACTTCCTGGCTAAACGTTCTCCAAACCATGCCACATCTCTCACCCACGTAACTAGCAGCTTCTACAGCCAGGCCTTTTTCTCTTTGAGACATTCAGGGCTGATCTCTTTCCCTTAGTCAGGCAGTGCCCCTTCTTTCTGGCTGCCAGCACAGAGAGCACTCACAGCCTCCAGGCTGGGTCTTATAATAGTCAGCCCTGCCCCTTCTGGTCAGCTGACTTACCAGAAGTGGGCCCTTAGCTCATCCTGGTTGCCCTTAGCAACCAGCACCTGAGCCACTTCTCTGGCTTTCCAAGGTAGCAGGCACCTTAGTGCCCTGCTACAAGCACAAACTCATATTCCTCCTCCTTCCCCAGAATTTCCTTGGCTATGGCACTCAGCTCCCCTGCTTCCAGATCCAGCTTCTCCTCTAGCACTGGAAGGCTTACGCTGGCAACTGAAATTGGAGTGGAGAATGTCATGCTGCTGCTGGTTGTGATTATTGGTGTTACTGGTGGTGCTGCAGGAACAAACACACCTCCTACCTCCTTGCTCCCACTAGCAGCAGAAGACTCCTCACTTCTAGGACAGATGATGCATCTATGTTTGGGCTGGGAGGAACTTGCAGCTCTCCCTCTGCCCCTTCTCCTTCCCCTGCCAGAAGACCTGGCACCTGCTTTTCCAGCACACTTCATATCTGGTGTGCTGCAAAATGTGTGTGTGTGTCTGTGTGTAATATATGTAATATATGTTGTGCTTTCCTGCACAGTGATGAAACACTTTCAGAGAAAACAGAGATTTGTTTTTTGGGGAGGAGCTGTGGATGGGGAGCAGGCTAACAAGAACAAATAAGAGGATTTCAGGGGGAAGAATAAGTAGACAGGAGTGAATAACAATAGGGATTGTAAGTAAGGCTGAATAGAAAAGAATTGCATAGAACTTGGTGGCAAGAGACTACCTACTACCAAGCCAGAACCCTTCAGATGCTGCTGTTGCAACAGAGACAGACATCTCACAAAAGGCAAACAGGTGAGTTCACACACCGCCCTATATGTTCTTTCTACATCCCTCCCCCAGAGCATTGGGATTGGAAGGGAACTCAGAGAAAGTTCACAGTCACTGGCCAGCTACAGATGTCAATATCAAAGCAGTCTTTCCACCTCCCCTCCTCCTCCCTCTTCTTAGTTTCTGTTTCCTGCATGTTTGCCTTCCAAATCTCTGAATCCTTTCTGAATCTTTTCTGAATTGATTCAGAAGCTTTGATTTGATTTGGACCTTTTAATGGGTCTCTCAGTTCAATTTGGATTCAGAGATTTAGCCTCTGAACCGGGCTGAATCTCCTCCGAATCGAATAGGCTACTGAAGCTTCGCAAAGCCATACTAATTAGAAACATTGATTAGACAGTACAAGAAAAATTGATTAAGGCAATTTGGAAGACTAGGTTGCTCAGAATTTTAAGTAAGGAAAGACCTATTTTCTTTTCTTGGGGAACAAAGGATCCTAACTCATAATTCAAAAACATGATGGTACTTTGTAAAGCACTGAGCTACCCCTAAGAAACAAACAGATCTTTTTATTATTTTAATGAGGTAATGTTTTAATACAATATTCGCATGTACAAAACCAATTAATAGAAATTCACTGTTAAAAGATTCAGAGCACTCCTTGCATTTGAGTTTTGGAGCTCTAACATATTTCATTCAAGAGAAATTGATATTCATTCTATATACATAAGCATATGTTGGCATATATACTATTGTGTTCAATGTTTCTTGCCTTTGAATCTGTAGGATCAGTGATTCTGAACCACGGTGCCACCAGATCCCTTGAAGGGTGCTCCAAGGTATGAGAAGAGAAGTAGATAAAAGAGGCTTAGATTTGTCCCTGCCTGCATGATTCCCCCATTCCTGTTGCCAGCCCCTGTGTAAAGGCATAAGGACTATAATATATAAATTAGTTTTTGAAATTGGCTGCCAATCAATTAGCAAAAGCTATGGAAGAGCACCTTGAGTCCAAAAAGCTTAAAAACTACTGAAAAAGATAGTAAGACAGTTGAATTAGTTATATCATCATATTATTGTAAGTTGGAATTTCCAGTATCCTGATAAAAGTTACAATTCCAGAGCTGTGGCTGAAGGACATTTTCGAAAGGGTTTTGCTACTATCCCTGTAACCAGTAATTATGATGATGATGAAGATGAAAAGTTCTGAAGCTGAATTACCATTTCAAAAACAAACAAACCTGAAAGTAGCATATAATTAAAGGTGACAGTGCTTTTCTTCAGAGCCCTTTGCAACTTTAGCCATGTACAGAGCTGATCTGATCTACAACCATGAGTTACCTTAAGCATTGTGAATGTAGATCAGGCTCCACATATACACATGTACACATGATCAGCAGTGCTGGGAGTTGCACCAGGAATACAATTTAAGTAAGTCTCTGTGTGTGTGGGGGGGAACTAATGGGTCTGCAAGGGTGGGTGTGTTGTCTGTCTGAGGCTGAACCAGCAGACACATTTGTGTTAGAGGTCAGGCATGAGTTAGTCTGATTTATGTAAACTAATAAAGTTAAATCAGGCCAGCCATTGCCAATTTTGCTTGAGCTAACCTCCCAGATTTCTGTACAGTTCAGCACATAGGTTGACCTAACTCTAGTTAGATCAATCTAAGTGTAATTGCTGTATATACCCTTTGTTTGCACCTTTTAGAAAAAAAAATTTTCAGCACCATTATGATATTCTGTTTTGAGGGTGTTGACTTATTAACTACTAAAACTTTCAGTTGCCAAAAATTTCGTCCGTTTTCTAAATTTAGATCAACTGCAAATAAAGCTTTCTTCTGTAGAGCTACAAATCCTGCCTCAATCATTTACACTGTTTATGAAGTATTTAGATAAAAAAATTGCTCTGCATGTATTTCTAATTCAATACATTAATCTGACAAATTAGCTGACATTTCAACTGAAAATATGTCCAGGAATTAATAGTACATATGAAATACCAGAGAAAGATATAAATTTTGAAACTGGCAAATAAAGCTAGTTCTAAATGAAATGGTAGTGTTAAAGTGACGGTCCAGGTATTATGTGAGAGGCACAGATTTTCTGGGGGTGATATTTATTTATTGGACCAACTGCATAGTTGGGATAAA
This sequence comes from Gavialis gangeticus, assembly GCF_001723915.1. NCBI lineage: Eukaryota > Metazoa > Chordata > Crocodylia > Gavialidae > Gavialis > Gavialis gangeticus. The sequence goes on along the minus strand of NW_017729029.1, from coordinate 20,823,929 downwards.
ATTACACAAGCTTTTGAATGCAAAGCTTTTATTCCAATGCCTTGCATTTGAAAGATTGTTTTATTTTATTTTATGTCATCTATACAATTGATCCAAGAAAAAAAATCACCCCCCAAAAATACTTCCCTCTTTGAAAATGAAGGACACATATGATACTCAGCTGAAGTACACAACATTCTTTATACTAAATTCCAAAACAAAATACATATAAATTATAGCTTAGAGTAAAAAGAAAGGTAGTGGTGCAGTGGTTGATGCAAGGGGAACCCCTCCCCCCCCCCAGATGAAAGACAATCAGTTAGGAAACGTAAAAGAATCATGAAATCAGAATCAATTAGTAAAGTTAAAAGGACAATGGGGAACAGGTTAAAATGAACCAGTGAACAAAAAGGTCATTTTACAGGCAGCAGGAGGAACAAGTTAAAGCATAGTCAAAAGCAAAGTCAAACCACTATGTAGGCCCAACTCAGAACCATAATGATGAAAACTAACACCAATACCAAAACTAATGCAGTACATTTTTCTCACCACAAATAAATAGAGGTACAGGATGGTTTGTTTTCATCCATACTTTTTTTTTCTGCAGTACATTTTTATGTTTTGAATGTATCAAGATTTGATGGAGTTAATTGATTATGTGCTTGCATATTCTTGTTAGCTTGAACTGTGTTTATCTTGAAAATCAATATAGAGTGAGATGCATTGACATATGTATTATTTTCTGTATATGATGCTTAGCAGCTTCTTATTCTTAAGAATCAATTTTATAACATATTTCCTTTCAGCAGAAGTACATTAAACAAAAGGTTCAAATGGAGAAAAAGGTTTTGAAATTAAAGACACAACAAGATGTTAAAAGTTCCAGAGATTTAACTGATTTATATCACTACAAAGGCTTGCATTTGTGACAGTTAAGCCATAGCAGCTGATATGTGTTCAGGAGCAACAAGTGCCAAGTTTTTAAGGATAGCGACAGACATTCAAAAAGCCTTAGCCTGAAATGACTCAATCTTTGCAGGTTAGTCTAATCTGGCTAGGCTGAACTAGTTTGCAACTGGACAGACATTCTGTCTGGACTAAGGACATTCAGGCACGTGGCTGCAGGGGATCAGGTTAGAAGCCAGGGGGCACTAGAGCAGCTCTCCTTTCCCTTATGCAGTACTGCACTGAAGGGGCATGGCCAAGCCCTGGCAGGAGCTTTGATTAGGCCTGCACCATCCCTGGCTTTTTCCCACTGGCTGGTTAGGGGGTGGGAGTGTTTTCATCCCCCACCTGCCTGCTAGCACTCTGAGGCAAGG
>NW_017729029.1:20812973-20817631 GCF_001723915.1 Gavialis gangeticus | reverse complement strand
CCCTTCATATTTCTTTATATTGACTGCAGCAAACTGATAGACAAGCAAGCCAGCAGTGGGCTGATAGTGTTTATCACCCCTTCAGCAAAAGAATAGTCTCTCCATTAGTTCAAACTCTTCTTAAACAGCTTACCATCTTACCTGTTGATTAACTCCAAAAAAGACCTAAGCAGTCACTGTTCTGTCTGCCTGTCCCAGTGAAATTGGAGACACACACACAACCACTTCTTGATATTAGCTAGCATACCACACACCTAGGGTTTGTGGGACTGGAGACTGTGCTGTGGGAGATGAGAAGGAGGGAAGGATTCCTGCTTGAACAGTCAGAGGCAGGGGGAAGGGGTTAGGGCAGGGGGAAGCCAGGCAAACCCTTCTGTACCTGCAGTCTCTGCCAGAGCTCCAGTGAGGGAGCAGAGGGGAGGGACCAGCTCTGTTGTGGAGCAGAGAGCTGCACCCAGCCCAGAGAGCATGCCAGGATGCTGAGGGAGTCTGGTTTATCTTAAACCAGCAAGGGGTCTGAGACAGGCATTGTATAAACTGGTTTGATCCAAATCAGTTAAGTCTGATACTACATCCAACCAGGTTTATCTCAAACCAGTTTTAGCCATTTTCAAACTGGTTTATGTGCACTGAACATCTGTTTTGTTACAGGTGTAAACCAGTTTCTGATCAGTTAAAAAAAGTATGTGTGTAATGTCTGACCCTAGCCTAAGTGGTTAAAAGATAAGTTTGTCGATACCCTTATGTTATCTTTTATCCATTGATATTGAAAGATTAAGACTTATAATACTGTTAATTTTGCCTACCTCTCATGATCAATTCCACTTACTTGGTAAACAATTAATGCAATACAACTTAAATGTATCTTATGTGTCATGAACTGAATTCTACCACCACAATGACTTGTCCTCCTTAATATAGCAATACAGATTTTGCCACATCACTTTGGAACATAACTTGATCAGATCATATAATCCTAAACAAACACAATCTACAAAACATTTTCAACAATTAAAAAGCACATGTTGGAAAGACATCTCACTATAATAGTGAATTTACATTATTTACATTGAATTCACAGGCTACATACAAGTGTTCATTTCTAGTGGTTCAGATTCCACTGCTAGAAATGATTCCAGGTGATGGAGCAGTATAGGCATTTAGCCTGTGAGTGCCCCCTCCTTGCTGTTCTTCATGACTTCCAGAGACCAGGATCTGGGGAAAGTACAGGTACCAGTGGCTTCTCCAGTCCTTGCATTCCTGGAAAACTGGAGAAACAGGGCAAACTCCCCCACCTGCTCCTCAGACCAGGGATTCTGGCCCAGAAGAGGAGGGAAGCAGCATCTACTGTTCCCTGCCTCTTCCCCAAATTATAGTCCCTGATTTGGGAAAGAGACACTGGGGGACTTGGACAATTTCCTTTAGCTTCCTCTTACCTTCCCCAACTCCAACTATGTGGTGAGGATGGTGATTACAAAGCCCCAGAGCTAGTTCCCAGCCCCAAGTCTTTAAAATTATGGCCAAGGAGGCTGTTACCAAGTGTGATTCCCACTTGTAAAGCCCCCAACCCCTTCCCCAAATGAGGCAGTCCCCTGTTTGGGAAACAGTCAGGGAGCAGCTGTTCCTGCACCTCTCCCCTCCCTGGCTAGACCTTGAAGGGAACATGCAGACATTTAGTTTGGTTGAAACCTGGAATATCTTCTCCAGAAAGCAATATTTTCCTTCAGGGGAAATCCAGTAAATATTTGTATGCTTCTCATTTCTGTAGGAAAAACAGAATTCTCTTGGTAGAAATGTTACACTTGCATGTGGCCATAGAAGTTAGTACATATATACTTGTGATGATCTGGGCCCTGAGATGAAGGCAACATAGGAATCTATCCAGAGCAGAATAATCTGTGCAAATGGATTTTCATAATTTAAAGGATTATCTGTTGTTCCATGTTTTACTGTACTATACTATACTAATTGCTTCACTCCTCAAGTAGAATCTGTATGATTATTTTTAAAGTTAATCTGATGTGTCCAGAGGCCACAGGGTGGGGCTCCACACACGTATTTGAAAATACTAGTATCTTTACTAAAACATACATTTTCTGCAGCTCCTTACTGTGTGTTGGGATTGTAGCTTCTCTTTGGGAACATTACAAGCAAAATACAAAGACTAATGAAGGTTAAGTCATTTCTTTTGATACAATAATCTATATTAACATTTCTTTCTGTGGTTTCAGCATCCCGATTTGTCTGCCTTATTTTTCAGTTTCTCATACTATCTAGAGAGTACTTTCCACTTACCTGTCCTTGTAAAAGTAGTCTTATATGCTATCAGAATCTGAATTAGTCACATTCCATAGTCTTGTTGTGAGCTTTCAATCCCATAGCAAATACAGATAACTTGGGAAATAAAACATATGTCTTCCTAAATGTTTTTTGTTTTCTTTTATAATAGTTCCCATCAGACAAAATTTCCTATCCCTAGTTCTGAGCCATCTCTAGTATTGAAAGCTTGATTTTGGTTCCCCTTTTAAAGGGCTTTTTAAACTTCTCCTACCCATATTAGATAAACTGTCAGATATTCCTGTCAATATGAAGGAGATGATATTACTTTTTCTGAAAATTACCAACAGCAAAAATAATCTACAGCGACCTAGTTGCCTGTTTTATATCAAATTACCCATCTTCATTGTATGTTGTAATTCTGACTAAAATGACTGTTGGCCTAAAAACTCTGAACTGTGGCCAACCTTATGTTAGTTATATTTAAAGGAAGGAAGGACTTTGACTTTTTAACTACTTTATTCAGGGGTTCGGGGTACAAAACGTTGGCCCCTCCGGGGTCCAGGTCCAATATACAAAGCAAAGACAAACAAATTGCTATCAAACCAAGAGCACCATGTCATTACATTCATAATATGACACTCTTATAGACAACTTCACTATATTGCACATTATGCCTAACATGCCGTTATGTGGTCAGGACACTGGCCACATGGTCATATAGACCAAAGCCCTCTATAAACAAATGATTCCTAACCTGCTCTATCCAATCATACATGTGACAAACACTTCAACTTCCCACACAAAAGAAAAAGCAAAAATCAGCCTGGTGAGGGCCCATGGTGTGCCATGAGCTAGAAGTCGCAGTCCGACACCGAGCCTGCCTGGTGACCCAGACCGGTTATGACATCAGAGTGCGTATTGAAGATGGCTATCCTTCACATGGCACAGTGCTCCCTCAAGCACCCAGCATGCCTCAAAAATGGGCACCACCCACCAGAGCACAGTGCGCTTGAACTCCAGCAAGAGGCGTGCGCACACCAGGAGGCCAAAAAATTGCAAAGCATCATCTGAGCCTGTTTCACGCACCAAGCAGCAGGGTATCACTCTTGACCCAGTTGAACAGGCCCAAGGAGGCACATTCATAGGCTCACTGGCAATCCATCAGGGCCCACACATCTTCCTGGGTGTTAAGGAAGATGGTCACATAGTCCACATATGCCGACAGCCAGAGTGGAAGGCCAATGGAAAGGCCCATGACCAATGACAAGGCAGCAGTGGCTCAATGACCAGGGCATAGACCATGCCCAACAGGGGGAAGCCCTGATGGATGCTATTGCACACAGGAAATGGGGGCAGAGCATGTCATTCACCTTGAGCAGGCTAGAGATGTCTTGGTATGAGACTTGGAGGGCCCCAGTGAAGAGGGGCCTGAAGCCAAAGACGTCCAGGGTCAGAAAGAGGTTGTAGCAAAACCCCCAGTTTTTCTTTTTTTTATTACTAATTTAAAATGCATTCCCTCCCCTTCCCCAACCATTTCTGACTTTTTCTCTCCCTCTCTATTCCCTACGGATAAGTATAAGTAAGCCAAGTTGTAGGATAAGCTTTAACATTTTATTTTAGGTAGTAAGTTTTATTTTTTTTCTCCCCTCTTTCCAAATAAGTGCCCTTCTATTTTCATATAGATATCCACTGTTTTATAAGTGATAATTATTATGTTTGTATTGATTTTCTATTACTTTTATATTGTGTGATTACTGTCTAAGGCCTATATATGTAAGTTAGCATAAGTCATGTCAAGCCTCCATCTTGTCCCCATGCCCAATTGTGTAACCCATGACTCACACTACCCCACCTATATAACTTGGTTCCTGAATGAATGGGGATGAATGAGAGTGCTTGAGAGACAATGCCAGTAGGTCTAAAAATAGTTCCCTCTGAATGACTGAACCATCAATACCAATACCTGGACCAATGACCCAGCCCTTGGAACCACCCTCAGCATTCAAGGAACAAAAGATGAGTAACCCACCATTGTGCCAAGCTACACATGCTCAGTAAGAACACCTGGAACCCTCTGGAACAGGTCTGACATTGCCTGGATAGGCCCTCCCCACAGGAGATTAGAGGTAGTCTACCCTGTAAAAGGGGGTAGTGAAGACTGACACCCTAGCCATCTGGACCAGCACCATGCCACACCATCTATTCACCCAGAGGCCCTGCTGGTGATCCCCCTCTGGACAACACCTACTGTACAAAGACCCCTTTCCAGCCTGGATAGGTAGCTATCACACCCTACCCCCTCTTCAACCAAGGACTTGGACTCTGCTTCTCTTCCCTACCTGGACTCCAACCCTTCCACTGAGTCTCTTTATCCTGCT
>NW_017729029.1:20810846-20812766 GCF_001723915.1 Gavialis gangeticus | reverse complement strand
TGATCCCCCTCTGGACAACACCTACTGTACAAAGACCCCTTTCCAGCCTGGATAGGTAGCTATCACACCCTACCCCCTCTTCAACCAAGGACTTGGACTCTGCTTCTCTTCCCTACCTGGACTCCAACCCTTCCACTGAGTCTCTTTCTCCTGCTGCCATTGTGTGTGTGTGTGTGTGTGTGTGTGTAAACCAATAACTTCATGGGGCTGTGCAGCAAGTTGTCTGTTTAATAAACCTGTTATTTGGACCCCTGAGTTGGGTTTTGCTTTACTATTATTCATCCCTGCTCCAATCTATGCTCCTCTAACTTCTGTCTCATTTCTCCCTCTCCTGCTTCTTGCTCACTGCAATCTCCAACACCTGTCCTGAGCTCCTTTCTGCCTCCAAACCCCCTGTTTCTTTGCCACTGTCTTATCCCCACTGCCTTTCCCCTTGAACAACCAGGTTTCTGCCTCAGTTTCTTTCCTGGCTGTCTCCTCCTTGCCACCACTTATCTTCCCCCGCCCAATATCTCAGCTGTCTGCCTCAGTGTCCAGCCCCAACCTCCCAGGTTTCTGTCTCTCTCTCTTTCCTGGCTGTCTCCTCCTTGCCACCAGGCTTTTTTTTTCCCCTTGCACCAGTGACCTCAAGTAACCCTGGGGCCACTTCATCTTAAGTAAACCCAAACCTCAGTTCCTCAGCTAGCTTCTCTGTAGTCCACTGGTTTTAATCCTCGTTCTGGCAACTTTCGCTCTCTCTCTCACCTTAACCTTCCCCCAAGTATCCCAGGTACTCCAAGCACACACATACACACTGTACCATCCAAGTTAGGAACTTACCTCTGTGTATGTGTAGGTGGGTTGGATATGTGTGAACTGGTGAGTATGTGTGTATATATATATATATATGTCATTATGTCATTATGTGCATGATATTTGAACTAGCGATCTGTTTATGTCTACTGCATGTGCAGGTATGCACAGTTGATTTTTGTCTAACTTTTGGGGTGGATAGTGTACGTGCTTGAATTGGTGATAGGTATGAATGTGTCTAAGCTGGTTTGGATGTGTATGTGCCTGAGTTGGTAGTGTTTGTGTGTGTGTATGCAACTAATTGATTTGTTTGTTTGTATATGTGCAATTGTGTCACACCACCTGTCTAACAGCATGATATTGAAATCTTGAGAGTTGGCCTGACCCCACAGGGCAACAAGGTAGGTGTGGCCCACCCAGTCTAAGGACTTCTTCTGATCCAGAAAGATGAGGTTAATGTCTAGGCTGAAGAGTTCACTGGCTGTAAGTAGGTTCCACATCAGGAACAGGTTGTTTTGGATGATTCTGCCAGGCATGGAGTAGCTCTGCTTAGGCCCAGTGATGGAGGCCATGATGGTGATGAGGCAGGTAGCCAGCACTTTGGCAATAATCTTGTAGTCCACACACAGCAGGGAGACCAGCCACAAATTCTTAATTCAGCCAAAGTCTCCTTTCTTGGGCAGCAATGTCAGCATTGCCTAGGGGCAGCTGATCAGCAAGACCTTGTTGTCAAGAATCTCCTGGAAAACTCACAGGAGGCAGGGACTGATGAGTGAGACCCCCAGCACTCATCCTGGCCCAGGTGTACTGGCGCGCCTCGGGGTGCAGGGCTCGCCAGACGTCGACGAGGCCTGCAGTCTCCAAGATGGACTGCAGCTTGCGGGTTGAGGGCAGGTGAGGCTCGGGCCCCGTACAGTCGAGCGGGGCAGCGGTGGTATAATTAAAGTCCCCACCGACAAGAAGCAGGTTGTCATCCTCGCTGACGTCTGGCAAAAGGCTGGCCAAGGTCTCAAAAAAAGTGACCCTCTCCTGGCCATCCGAAGGTGCATAGATGTTGATGAGCAGCAGATGGTGTTGCGCTAGGGTGACGCGGACCGTCAACAGGCGGCCGGGGACAACCTCTCGTGC
>NW_017729029.1:20809472-20810628 GCF_001723915.1 Gavialis gangeticus | reverse complement strand
TGCCACAAAAGCCGACCACCCCAGCCTCAATCGGGGAGGTCAGAGCAGGTGGGGGGAAGCGGAAGCATCCACCTCCCCACCTGGTGGTGCCTCTGCACTGGTGGGGGTGGGCACCGTCAGTGGAATGAGTGGGGGGGAGGGTTGGGGCCTAGCCCCAGCCCATCCGCCGGACGACTCTCCCAGGCCAGAGACTTCAGTCCCGTCAGATGGAACAGGGGCAGAAGGAAGTCGGGAAAGGCTCCCAGCCTCACTGGGTGGGGCCTCCATCTCGGAAGTGGATGGGCCGTCGGTTGGCATCGCTGTAGTCACCAACGTTTTGGCCTATCCCCCCTGTGGGCACTGAGCTGCTAGGTGGGAAGAGCTCCCACGCTGAAAGCACATGGTCTCCCCACAAGGAAAATAGACCACATACCTTTGCCCGTTGAACGAGAGGCTTACGGACCAAGGCAGAGACCGTGAGCCCTCCCTAAAGAGCATGAACACCTGCCTTCGAAAAGACAGGACATGCCTCAGTTTGGGGTTTTTACTCCCGATGGTCAACCGGCGAATGGGACTCGCAAGCACCCCATAGGGCTCGAGTACTCTGGCCAGGTCTCGATCGGTCACATGCGGGGGCACATTAGAAATCACCACCCTCACTGCTAGCGTGTCTAGGGGGGTGACAAAATAATGCGCGCCCGCAATGTCCAGGCCCTCTACACACACCCTCTGCACTTGGGCAGGGTCGCTCAGGTAAATCATCGGGACCGTGTTGACACGACCTGCGTAGCGGATGGTGTGCTGTCCCAAGAGACTAGCCAGAGCATCCACGCAGGCCTCAACCCCAACGAAGGGAGGGGTGTGCACCCTCAACCCATGGGTAATGGGGAGGTTCTGGGAGGCATCCTCATGCCAGTTGCTGGGTGTAGGAGCAGCCATTCCTGATAGGACAGGGTTAATTCCCAACTATAGCTAGGCAAAGCAACAACAAAAAAAGTTTGTAGTAACTAAAAAAGATGAGTGTCCGGGAAAGCGGCCACAAAATTCTAGATGGGAGGGGGGAAAGGGGCGGAGGAAAAAATGTGGCTGGGGTTTGAAAAAACAAAAAAAACATAGAAAAACAAAAAAAAGGCGGAGGGAAGGGGTAATTAAGAGCACCCCGCAAAAGGCAAGCTAA
>NW_017729029.1:20805002-20809461 GCF_001723915.1 Gavialis gangeticus | reverse complement strand
TGGTCCCGTGCGTCCAAAGCGGAAAGAAGGAAGGAAGCATGGAAGGAAAACCTTAAAGCTTTGCTGAAACAAGTGGTGTCTAAATCTCTCATAACTGGCAAGGCAATCCTCATTAAATGTCTCTGAGTATATATGCATTTTTCTCCTGCATAAAAAACCATTTATTCTATATGGAATAAAGGTACTTGCTTCCCATGCATGCCGCCTACAAATGTGGCCTTTAGGTGCTATATACTCACTGTACTGCTCTCAGTGACAGAGTACCAGATAATCTGTCTTCTAGAGATATGACTGGCAGTTACACTGAGACAAAATTTGAACTGGTATCATATCACTTTGATCTGAGAAACATAGGCTTGTATCAAATTTATAGACGTGTAGAAACTAAACCCGGAAGTGCGGATTACACCATTTACCTCCTGTAGGTGACAGGCCATTAAGTTTCCAAGAAAAAACACTGATTGTGCCAAATATTTAAATCTATAAAAAACAAAGAAAACTAAAAATATGTGACATATGCAGAGCCATGATAATAGTGCCACCAACACTGAAACTCTGGAATATGATCATGGCCAGGTACAGATATTATACTTTTACTGATATACATGAGTGGAGTGCAAATGAGTCTATACCTGAAACAGAACAGAAGTTCAGTACACATAGAATGGTTTAAAATGGTAAAATGTGGTCTAAGATTTGCCCTGCACCACCCCCACCAAAGGGCAAATGTGTGTACTATTTGCTACTGATCTAAACTAGGCCACTTAAAGTAAACCACATCACTTAGATTGATTCTGCCTCAGGCTTTTTGAATGTTTGTATCTAACCTATGTGACCTGCTGTAATGATTCCAGGGCCTCATGCTGCAGACTTAATCTTTTACACCAAGGCCCTCCCAACTAGAAAAGCTACCTAAATACTAGGGTGGTGCGAAACAGCACTATTCCATTTCAATTTCTGTTTCAACATTTTGATGGGACAGTGTTTCATTTTGAGTTTTGTTTCATTTCAAAACCACTGTTCTGTTCCGTCTCGTCAAAACTGTTTCAACACTGTCTCGATGTTTCGCCCATAGGCTATAATGGGGAATCATGAAACTACCTATAACTTTGTCATTTCTTGCCTGATGCAGATGAAACATGTAGAGATGGTATCTCCTTCTGAGGCCATCAAACCTGCCAAGCATCAGGGAGATAGGTGCAGCGGTTTGTAGGAGACTGCACCTCAAAGTCTTGAAAGCAAAACTTGTGTTGCATGTGTGTGTTAAGGCAGAGTGGGATGAAAGCAGCAGGGATGGTAGCCCCTGCTGAAGCCATGAAGCCTGCAAGGTTTCAAGGAGATAGGTGCAGGGGGTTCTGGAAAACTGTACATGAAGCTGCTAACAAAAAAACTCATGTCACATGCGTGTGTTAAGGCACAGCAGAATGAAAACTGCTGTGGTAGACCCTGCTGAGGTCATGCAGCCTGCCAGCTTTCAAGGAGATAGGTGCAGGGGGTTCTGGGAAAATGCAACCCAGGCCTCTGACAAGAAAAAACTCATGACATAGGTGACACTGTGTGTGTTAAGACATGCCCTTACTGGTGCTTGGGCCCCTGCATGACATGGTAGTGTGCCTTAATGAGGTCTCCTCCTCCCCTACATCCTCAGTCCAGGTCATCACTTTAAATGACATCGGGTAATAACTTAGTAAGCAGCGCAGTAGCACCATCAACATCTCAGGCAAACAAACTGTCACAGACTAGAGTCTTTCTTTTTTTACCTGCAGGACCTTCTTCTCCAGCCACTGCCAGAGACCTCTCCCTGACAACCCAAGCCCTGGGGCTTAAGTCTTCCCAGGGCCCTGCATCCTTCAGGTGTTAGGGGTGTTGGTATAAGGACATGGCACTGGTAGACAAGGTCCTTTTCTTTTGGTCAATCTAATCTGGTACTTTTTAGCAAATTAACTGAAGACTTCCATAAATATCTCTTAGCAAGCTTTCAGGTTGAAAAAACCTTTGTCAGGCTGAGGAAGCACCTGTAGCTTGTGTATGTGTGTGTGTGTGTCCTGTTCCTGGATGGAAGGCACAGTAAAGAAGTGAAAGCCTGGCATGCAACACAAGGAAGGAAGCCAGTCAGTGAAAATGGAAATGGAGGCATCAGAGGGTAAGGGACAGGTTGGGGGGTGGAGGGAGATGAAGCAGAACAGGTAAAAGTGGAGAGGTACCTGGGGAGTCAGATGTTTGGCATGTTGTAGTGTATCATAAATCCAATGTCTATATTGCTTCATGAGTTTCTGTACCTAGGAAGCTGATGAAGTGAAGTTCATAGGCCTGGCTGTGAAAAGTGATTTGTAAATCTATCAAAGACAAGAATACCCAACTACTTTAGGAGGCACAGTTCATACAACAAAAAAACCCACTCTGTCTCCAGTCTCTCAAGCCTGATCCTGAAAGGGAATGTACAAAACAGTTTTCACAGTTGGGCCTATGAACTTCACTTCGTCAGCCTCCTAAGTACAGAAATTCACAGACTCAATATAGACAGTGGAATTCTGACACACTACAACTTGCCAAACATCTGACTCTCCACTTTTACCTGCACTGCTACATCCCCTGCCCCCCAACCGCAGCCTCTCCCTCACTCCCTGATGCCTCCATTTCTGACTGACTTTCTTGCCAGTATTGCATGTCATCCTCTGGCTTTTTTACTATTCCTTCCATCTAGGCACAGCACACACACACACCAACAGCAGGTGATTCCTCAGACTGACAAAGGATTTTTCAACCCGAAAGCTGGCATCCCAGGCAGCTAAGGTGAGCTCACATGGACACTCACAAGTCCACTTGAACCAGCAAGCCTCAGGTCTGTCAAAGACGTTACGGGTCAGGGCTTTCCCCAGCCAGGACTGTTTGCATGCATGTGGTAGTTGAAAGTTATGGTATCTCCTATCTGCCTTTCACCAGGGAGAGGGAGGAATATGTTCTTCCCCTGGTGTCTAGTGATCCAGTGAGTGACCCCTCCAGCTCTGAGAGTGAAGCATTAAATGGCTTTTAAAAAATGAGAAATGGAAACAGATGGGACAGAGTGAGGATGCACCTGGAGCTTGGGGAACCCCAGAAGCGTGGGGTTCACCTTGAGGAATATCAGCTACTTCACCAAACAAGGATCCAGGCAGGTGTGGTGGGGTGTCACTACATCCCCAGCAAGGCTGTACACCTTCTCACTTGGAACACTGGTTGGTGGACAGGACAGGTGTTCATGGGCAACCATGGCCAGATCCGGCCAGATCTGGCTGCAGCTTGCCCAGTAGGCCAAGGGATCACACAGCAGTGGCTCCACATCCTCGGTGAGATAGGCAGCCACCAAAGCCTGAGTGCAACCTGCCTGATAATGGGGTCTGGTGCCTCTGGACCCCACCATTGAAGCCATGCCTTTGGTCCACACTGGCAGCACCTGTGGTGGAGGAGACTGGTTGGTGGATGATCTCCTAGCAGAGGACAGTGGATCCCCCTCTTTCACATCCCCCTGCCTCTGCCATTCTGCCTCCCTGACTCTCTTCACCAGCACCTCCATCCACTGATTCAGACTTTGGCTGCTGCATACGCAGCCCTTTACCCTTGGGTCACACCTGGCAACTAGTAATATACAAGGTATTGAGCCATTTCCTGATGCCCTCCTTCAGCTGCCTCATCAGGGCTTGGACATCTGGTAACAACGGCTTGCCCCAGCAAGGAACACTGATCCCCTGAAAGCTCTGAATTGGTTTTTGAAGTTCCCTCGCTATGGGGATCACTTAGCTAAGGAGGGCATTTCCAGCACTGAGTGTCCTTGGTGGCCTCAAGGAAAGGCATGAGGACCACCAAGATCTGGGAGATGGTATCCTACTCGGCTCTGTTAAAGGGGCTGCTGATCCCAATCTGCCTGAGCAAGGCCATCTCATGGATGGCCTTCTGTTGCTGCACCAGGCTCTTGAGCATCAGGTATGTGGAGTTCCACTGAGTCTCCACATCCTTCATGATTTTGTGCTGTGGGATGTTCAGGTCTGCTTGTTTGTCACGCAGCATCTTGCCCCCTTGATGCTCCAGTGGAAGTAACCTGCCACCTTCCTGCATTTGGAAATGAGTTTGCTGATGGTGCTGGCACCATCACTGGCAGCTCTGTCCCCCTCCAAGGCATCCCTGACAATGAAGTGGAACTTGTGTGCCACAGGGTGGATGCCAACAAAGCTGGCATCATGGAACAGCTTGACCATATTGGCCCTATTGTTGGTGACAATGAACCCATGGGTGAGCTCACCCTGCCCAAAGAGCCACCCCTGCACCAAGCGGTTCATGGCCCCCATGATCTTGGGTACCAAGTGAGACTTATCCAGCACTTCAGCTTTCAGGAGAGCCCATCAATGGCCTGACTGGTTGCACCAGTGCTCTGTGGGAGAGGTAGGTGTGATCTCCACCCTGGCTGCTCCAGACGTCCAAGGTG
>NW_017729029.1:20790695-20800002 GCF_001723915.1 Gavialis gangeticus | reverse complement strand
AGACTTATCCAGCACTTCAGCTTTCAGGAGAGCCCATCAATGGCCTGACTGGTTGCACCAGTGCTCTGTGGGAGAGGTAGGTGTGATCTCCACCCTGGCTGCTCCAGACGTCCAAGGTGAAGTGTAAGGCCACCTGAGGACCTGCCCTGTGCAGCTCCTCCCTCAAGTTCTCCCTGCATGCCTCATACAGGGAGGTCACCACCATCCTGCTGAAGGTGGTGTGTGTGGGCACTTGGTAAGATGTAGCCATGAGTGCCATGAGCCTCCTGAACCCTCGCCACTCAGCTAAGGAGAAGCACTGACCATTGACAGCAAGTATCTCCCCAATGCTCTGGTTGATCTTGCTCACCCTTGCAACACTCCTCACTTTCTGTCCACTTTTCACCCACTGTTAAAGGGTGGCCTGCCTCTGCCTTGGGGGTATGGGGGCTTTGGAATGAGAGGGGGACTTCCCTTTGGACATACTCCCACTTGTGCCAGGCTGAGGAGGAGCAAGAGCAAGGGGGTGATGCCTGCAGAGATGCATCAGCATACCTGTGGTGCTCATGTGTTTTGTTCCCTTGCCCCAGCTGGTTTTGGCTCAGCAGTGAAGGCAGATAGTGTACGTGGGATCATCTACCAGCACAGAATGATCCTAAACTATGCTACCTGCTCACTTCTGGGGTGTGGGTGCCTGTGTGGATGCTGCAATTTCCCCCTCCTCAGCAGGCAGAGGCACAGCAACAGGAGGAGCAGACTCAGCTGAGCCACTTGCCTCTGCAACCTCTATCTCAGCCTCCTCTGAAGTGCCTTCTGGTGAAGGAGACCTGGCTCTAGGGGAAACTTGAGAGGTGTGGAGCACAAACTCAGCTGATTCCCTCTCCTTCCCCAGAATTTCCCTTGCTATGGTACTCAGATCCAGCTCCAGCTCCAGCTCTTCCTCTGGCACTGAAAGGCTCAGAATGGGAAGTGAAATGGGAATGGTGGAGACTGTCATGCTGGTGCTGGTGCTACTGCTTGTCATCATGGTGGTGGTAGTAGGGGGTAGGGGGTATGGCTGGTGCCCTTGGAGGGGATGCAGGCTCAGGCACAAGCCGTGGCACTGGCACTGCTCTCTTCTCCTTGCTGCTTCTGGAAGCCTCATCCCTGCTAGTTGTAGGAAAGAGGCTGTGTCTCAGTTTGGGGTGAGGAGACTTACACCTCTACCTCCTCTCCTGCCCCTGCCTAAAGGCTTGCCAGCTGCCTTTCCACCACGCTTCATCATGTGTTTCACAGTGTTTTGTTTTTATACAAATATATAAATGATATAAATGTATCTGTGTTCCTATATCAATTCTATAAGGTGTGTAGTATATGCTGCAATGTATAAATGTATCTCCCTTCCTATATAAATTCTATAGTGTAATATCCAATATAATTATAAAATTGAAAAGAATAAACCAATGAATATAATAATAAAATAAAAGGGTCTAGAAGAAAGAAAAGGGTATTCTGGACTCCCTCTTGCTAGGCTAGGCTAACAAGTAGGAAATCATTCAGACCAACGCCAGTAGTAGCCTCCGTTGTCTAATGCTCCTGAGCTGCTGGAAGCTAGCTCAGTAACTGTCAGACCCCAAGGCAGACAGCAGGTGAGTTCAAACAATGCTGCCTTTTATGCTGTTTTTCCATCCCTCACTCAGAGCACTGGGATTGGAAGGGACCTCAGGGAAGAATCACAGTCACTGGGCAGCTACATAGTCAACGTGAGAGCAGTCCCTCCCTCTCCTTACTTTCCGTTTCCCTACAGGCAATCCCAGCTTCAGCTTCAAAACTCAGAATCTTTTGAAATATTTCAACTGCCTCATTTCATTTTGAGGCTGTTTTGAAGCCCTTCATTTCATTTCAATTTTGCTGTTTTGAGCTCAAAACAAGTCAAAACAGTGTCAAAATGAAATAGCTCATGAAATTTTGCACAGCCCTACTAAATACTTATCTTGTAATTAGAATTACTTACAACATGCAAGCAGGACATACCAGAAAGGCCCCCAAGGATATTCTCTTTACTGGTTCTACATCCTATTTCCGGCTGCAACCATCCTCTAATGCTTCAGACGAAGGGGAAGAAGGAACCCACAATACTCAGAAGCTGATTGAGCATGTTTTGGGCCCAGGAAAAGGATGAATGGGAAACCCACATCCATAAAACATTATCAAAAGCTCCAACACATTTTCTTTACAGAGGAAGAGGGGAAAACATGGAGGCAATAGTCTGAAGCTCTGAGGTATATGATTTCGTTTTAAGTATTGCCTTCATAAGATGCACTAATATCAAAAAACATTTTGATGGAAGTGAAAGAAACCCCATCTATTAAGTAACTAGATGAAAAACAAACTATGTATTCTCCCCAACCCTCCAAGAAAGACTAAAGAATTTTTCTTTATGGCAGATCAAATCATATATGTATAAATGTATGTATGTATATTTCCAGGACTGTCTTAAATTCTATAACACAGTATATAAGCTACCAGCTGTCCTAACTCCCATGTTCACTCAGCGTTATTTCATCTCAGGTAATAAATCTGTATAAAATGAAATTCTAGTTACTGTTTCTTGTTGTGTATTGTATTTTGGGTATGGACAAACATTGCAGCTTTCAAAGGGGGAGGGGGAACAGCAGTTGCTTGGGTGCAGGAGTGTGTAGAGTGCAAATATAGTAAAAACACTCCAATTTTAACCCTTTGTCATTCATGATTGATGTGAGAATGATTTAGCTTACTTGGGCCTGAGAAGCAGCTCCTCCTCTTTTGAGGCTGCTGCAAATATACGCTTGCCCATTTCCACTGAAAAGCACCTAACTAAACTTCATGGGAAGGAACATATACACTACTCTGGAGAAGGGCACTTTTGAAGGACGTTAATAATTTTAATTAAGAAGTGCACATAATTATGTTATGTCTTTCTTAACTATTAAATGAAGATAGGAGAGAGAGAAAATATTTAACAATTGTAATGCAAGAGAAAGAAGTTGATTCAGAATACATCACTATATGTGGGTCACTCGCTCATCTTCTTTATTAAGTGTCAGTCTCCACTATGTCCAAGATTTCTAAACAGTTTATTTTACATGGGACAGCCTTGTCACTGCAGCAAAGGAAAGTACAATAAATCAAGCAAGTGTACAAACAGCAAACAAACCACAAAATCATTCTTCAGTCAGGCTCTATTGTTTTCTTTCAGTACCAAATTTCCTTTCTCTCCTTTTTTCTCTCAGACCCTAGAGCTCTTAGTTCTCTCTACAACTCCACCCTGATTTACTGATAAATTACAGCTGGATCCCAGCCCAGCAGGGACAAATTTTCTTTGATTAGAAATGGCTTTTTTGTTTCACTGGTCAGGTAAGACCCTGCAGTTAGATGTTTCCCTACATGTCTATTTCATCTGCTTATTTATATTACATCTAAAGGGTTAACCTGCTACTACCACAGTTAAAAACTTGGCTTAGCACTATGGCATTTAATCACATGTGAACTCTCAATAAATTAGTCCAAATGGTACATTTTTTGTCCTCTTTATCTTCATGTCAATTCTATTTCAGAAAAGATTTCTGAGAAATAGTTTATCATTCTGTCTTACAGGTGGTTGTTAATGTCAGAATCATAATTAATTCTAATAGTACATCAGATATATTGGCATATGTCCTGGTAAATTATATCTACTTTTTAGTATTAATTCACTGTCAAATATTTAAAATATAGACTTAAGTTTAATACTTCATGCTAATGCTCTCTCTCATTAGCATAAACTGAGTAATAGAAAAAGGATGCATTTGATATCAAATCTAATTCTACAGATTACACTACAAAAAGGATTGTATTGTACCTCATCCAAGGAGGTTGATTCCAAAACAGACTTTGGGAACATTTTTCTTCTTGGATATAAATGTATTTTATTACAACAGAGAATATCACAAACTAGGTTAATATGAAAAGCCTCAAAATATTATTGGTCACCAATAAATTGCACCAGATGGTAACAACAGACTAATTTTCTCCATTCTAGAGGAAGAAGTCTTTGTAGATTCCTTCCAAGAAATTTCCAGCCCAACTGAAAATCACCAAAATAATGGCGGGTTTCTAATATAGCCATTTTTTTTAACATTGATCTCTGTTTTGAACAAAACTGCAGAGAGAGCTTCCTCACCTGTAGGTGGAAAATAGGCTTCTAGAACTTTCTGTAAAATGATAACTTTGTTCAGTGTCTTCTACTAAAGATTCTCCTGATGAATTCAGTCCTTCCAGGAGAGTGTTCAAAATATCAAAGGCCACTCATGGGTGCACTTTTCCCCTCTCCTGCTGACTGCTGATGCAGTTCCATTAAACAGAAAAGAATTCAAGATTTATGGAAAGAGGACAAGTAAAACAGTGTTGCCAAAAGTTAGGGAATTTATCCGCCAGAAGGAGGATCTGGCTTACAGCTCTTGCTCCAAGGACCTTTATACGTTTATAAGTTATGAAGTGACTGCTTTTTATGAAGTTCCTGAGAGCAGGAGCCATAACTGAGGTCTGGCCTTCAATTGAAACAGATTCACCAGGAGAGTACGAGACAAGACTCTCTAGTCCGGTGCTGCAGGGAAATGAGAAATGGGTTTGAACCACCTTCAGGCTGAGGAGTACACTGAACTTCAGTCCCCCACTTCCTAAGGGAGGATATTATCTTGTAACACTATTGCAAATTCAGAGAGAAGGTGCTTCCACTGCATTTGATGCAGAGTCTGACTCTGCACATACATGTTAGGTGTGCTCTAAAAATACCTACCAGAAATTTGTCCCAGATAGAAAAATTCCTAAAATTTGGATCCTGCTCGGTTTAGGTATTAACTAGAGGTCAAAGGGCCAAGCTGTTGAGACTGAGGCATTAAGGGCACCTATACACAAGCATGGAGGTTGCTCCAATGTGCTGGAATACCAGTTCATTAGAGCAGACTCGATTAATTAAGTCTGCTGGAGCATGGCAATTGCCATGCTCCAGTAGCCTTCTGTGTCTCATGTATCAATGTCCCTGTTCTTCAAAATGGCAGTGGGGGTACTTGAACTAAATCTCATTGAATGAGCTTTAGTCAAAGCACCTCCACCAGCATTTTCAAGCATGACTGATACATGAGATGCAGCAGAGATTTAATTAGAGAGGCTCCAAGAGCTCTAGTTAAAGCACTACCTCCCCCACTCCCAGAGCATGTGTGAAAGTGCCTTTAGGTTCCAAAAATTGTTTTTTTGATCTCACCTCAGTGTGTAGTATGCACTCACTGGCCATTTACAGATGTTCTAAAAGCCAGGGGAAGAATCAATCTAAGTTATATAGTTTTCTCTAAGTGACCTAGTTTAGACTGGAAGTGAACAGTAGGGCTGTGCAACATTTTTACAGTTTTACTTTAATTACAGTACCCATAACTAATCAGATACATCTGACTTCAGAATGGAAAGGACCAATACATTGAATAAGATGGTCCAAAACACAAAATAAAAAACACAAAACAAAAAACACAAAAATAAATACAACCAGATGATGTCTGCTTGGGTTAAATATATCCTTAAAATTAACCTCCCACGTGGTATTTTTAGTTCCTGACACATGCTTATGAGTGCCTTTTTCAGATAAACTAATTCATCCCAGTTTAGGGATTCCACTGCACAAAACTTGGCTTTACTTCATCTTCCAGTAGCTCTTAGCAATACCTCAGGCCCATTTGGGACACTAAGTTTTGATGGCTATAATATCTTTCTGTTCAGATCAAGACAATAAAATGAACAAGTCCTTTCCTCTGGTTAAGTGCCCTTATTGTATGGTGAACATACTTACCTGGTTTGTCAGCAACTCTAAGCTAGCACAAAGGTAGTGCAGTGGGTAAAAAATAAGAATATGAGAATTTAACAAGTAGTACTATCGAAAATACTTATTCCAAAAATATAAATATTCACAGAAGTCATTCACATCATAACGGTTCATCTGATGAACTCTGTGGGTCTGATCCTTAAACCAGTTTAATGTTCTAGACATTTCATTAGCTGTAAGTACCTTCTTTCTGCTTTATTGCATTTCCAATTTTATATTCCTCAATACAAACCTTTCCCTCATCGCTGAAGCTTAAAATAGGAAGGAGAGTAAGTGATATAGTTAGCTGCCAGTTTTAAACTGCTGATGCACCTTCATTGGAAGCATTGTTTTTTTAACAAGTCTCTTTTAAAGGATCTGCTTGGATGGGGGTTGTTTACCACAAAAGAAGAATTGTCTCTGTGTAGATAATATTGCAAAAACAATAAAATTCATAGAGTATGGAAAATTATTTAATCATTTGGAGACTTTTTTTATTGGGGCAAACAGTACCATGGTTAAAAAGAGAAGGGATATTGAAAATGCACAGCAACTCAGTTAACACCTTGGCATCAAGCTGTTTCTTCAGACACCACAGCAGGATGGATGCCTGTGGTGTCAGTTTGTTTTATCAGGAAATCCTGACTCTTGATTTAAAAAATGTAATGAACTAGCCAGACATAATACATAATGCTCACACAATAAATACATTTATAAGTAAGTAAATAGAAGCCTGTGCAAACAGTCTAGGAACTGACACACACACACAACTGTATATAAACCTAGTTTCTAGTACTTCCTAAACCATTTGTGCAATGCAATCATTGCACATGAAATAATATATTCTGAAGAAAAATGGAAAAAAGAATGAAGTATTCACCAAGGTTACACATTGCTCAGACACTTAGTGTTTAAAATTATTAAAATACATAATGTGTACAGTGATGTGTTGGATGATTGTAGATGTAAAACTTCATGAAACATTGTATGTTAGAATAATTGAAGACCATGTACGCATGTTTCATCCTTTTTAGGTAAGGGACTATTAGGAGGTTTACAAGTCTGAGCAGGAAACAAATATAGAGAAACTAGAAGAGAGGAAGAGGTAATTGTTACAGCACAAATTAAGTAGGGGATAATACTTGATCCTGTTGAAGTACTTGATCCAACACTGCAATCTTGAGAACTGAGGAGCAAAATAAGGATTGGAAAGGAATAAAATGCAATAATAATTTATTACACCAGTGATAATATCATCCAAGTGTTACTGTAATGGTTTATCACAGTATAACTATTTATATACTACAGTATGGTAAATCAGTATTAAAGAAAATTTGAGATGGACGAGATATGCTCAGAACATCCTTTTCAGGGGATTGTATTTGACAAACAGGTTTACAGTTTCTTTTGTGAAGCTTCAGCAATAGCACACAGCTGAACAACCAATCTGGCTGATTAAGCACAACCATGTAGTAATGCACAGTAATGAACTTCTTGTTAAACAGTCATTCTTTAAGGGAGCACATTATATTTAGGCTCTGTGATGCATGCTGCTTTAAAATTAGTTTCTGGATCTGGTTTTGACCTACAATATCATAATCAGTTTGAACTCTTAGAATTTTCTCCTTCTCTTTTTTTTGTTTGTTTGTTTATAAAAAGAATGCTTCAGGGAAATTTAAATTTTAAGACTAACTGACAGGAACTACTTCTTACCTGTACAATACCACAATTATTTATTTATTTATTTATTTATTTATTTATGTGGTGTGGCTCAAGAGGTGATGAAGAAGAAACAAATGCTCCTTTAAAACAGGAATAATGGGTAGTGGCAAGAAAGGGGCTGGGGCAAATGCAAGGGTACTTAAAAAGAAAAAGAAGAAGAAAAGTGGCTTTTTCACTGATAAGCTAAGCCTTCTTGACCTTAAAAGTTAGGCAGCCCTTTTAGGCCTTTACTAGGACTGAGAGCAAGGCCTGCTCTCTCTGGCATTTCTTACAGAGGTCTGTTGTTAAAAAAGGAGGGCATATGGAAAATGGGCTGCTTTCTTCTTCTTTATGCTGTGCTCATAAGGAATATTTTAACTGTTGTTCTAATATGTTTTTACTGGAAATAAAGCTCTTGTCTTCAATGGGCTTTTGGGAATAGCTGTTTACATATGCATTTATTTTAACTTAAATTGAAAGGCAAAGTAGATTAAACTTCTTTTTTCAATAAAAAATAGCCACCACCACCAGGAGCCCAGCTGCAGATGCTGATCTGTGCACTGCCATTTCCCAGGGTGCATAGCTGTCCAGTTACACCTTTGGTGACTGTCCTGCTTTGAAAAGATTTCTGCCTACAACTGATGCTCCCTACAAATTTTAAAGGTTATTTTGATTATCATAGCTATTTTATATGGAAATAAATAAGTTTAATCTATTTTATATTTTTCATTTTCAGATAAAAAAAGTTCACATGTAGGCAACCATTCCCAAAAGCCCACTGAAATGGATAGGATTTTTTCCACTGAAAACATGAGCGCTTCCAACAGATTTTAAATTGCAAGGATCCATATCTTTAAGTAAACAACAAAACTTTGTCTATCATTAGGATTCAGATAGGCTAGTACTTTATTTAAGCAAATGAGCTATATAGTCAGAGAAAGATAAAATGTGTATTAATGGTCAGTCTTTTACATACACAATATTCATACCTGTAAGCATGATTTTTGCCTTAAAAGGGTGGCCTCTAACTACCTCAAGCCCACCTAAGACATATACATTATTCTAATAATGGACTGAGTGATTACAGAAAAGGATAGGTAACAAAAATAATACAATATGGAAAAAAAATAAGGTTAGTCTTAAAAAAATAAATAAAAGAGATACAGCAGAGTAAGTGAATAAACATTAATGCACCATGAGACTGAATCATTGATTTGGACATTAGGGCTAGTTTACATCAACGCCAGTAGGAAAAAAATGTAAAAAAGAAAAACATGTTTTGGAAACATTAGAATGATCTTGTAGCTATGATGATCCAGGAAAGGTGAGAGAAGGATGTTTGTGGGCCTTGTATTGGCCCAACTGTATGGTTGGGATAGACTTAGACAAGCTTCCAATGCAATGCATTCTTCTTTGTGTCACTTTTACATGTGGCAATAAATATGGCTTCAATCACTCCAGGGCCTATTCCACTGCCTAACTACTACTAACCTCCATAACAACTGGTCTTCTCAGTTTGGGACGGAAATTACACAAATTAAGTAATCAGAAACTAGTTTAAACCTGTAACAGAACAGAATCTCAGTGCGCATAAACCAGTTTCAAAATGGCTGAAGCTGGTTTAAGAATGTAATATCAGATTGAACTTGTCTGGGTCAAACCAGTTTATGAAACTTCTCTCCCAACTTGTTGAACCCCTTTCTGGTTCAAGTTAAATCACAGTCCCCTAGCACCTCATCAAGCTTTCCAGCCTTTATCTGGGCTGTGCTGCCTGCTCCA
>NW_017729029.1:20788601-20790629 GCF_001723915.1 Gavialis gangeticus | reverse complement strand
GGGAGGGGGTTAAATTTCCCTCCCCCGGAATACAGAGATGCCCTGCTAAAAACTTACTGCTGGCTATGATTGTGGACTACAAATCCCAGAGGCACCTAGAAGCAGGAAGAGGAAGTGATGAGCAACCTGTAGAGTCCTGCAGCTGTAATTCTAGACTACAGATCCCAGAGATCTTGGGGGCAGCAGGGAAGAAGCAAACACACAGCCATTCTCTAGTGTCCCCTGGCTTCTGGCCTGAACCACTGCAGGTATGTGGCTGCATTTCCTGAATCAAAACAGAATGTCTGTCCCGTTGTTTCTCAGTTTAATCTCTGAAATTTAAACTAACCTGGAAAGACTGAATTGATTGAGCCTTGGGATTTTTGATGGTTTGTATTTTGCCCTCTTCACTAAATAGTTCTTTCTCTAAATCACATCCTGTTATCCCTACTTAAATACTTCCTGTTATCTCAGAATTTGGCTGTTTTGCAGCTTGTATCATAATAAAAAATCTGCTACCTGCCAACTCGCAAGTACAAACAACATGAAAAGATTCTGGGAGCATCTGAAATCATAGAAATAACAAGTATTCAACTTGAGGAAAGTTTGAGGTTGTGGGGGGAAGAGTGTATGTAAAGCAGTACTTCAATGTTACTGCTGGCACACATGCAGTGTTCTGTGATCTCTGGGAGGCTAATCTTTCATCTAAACTAATACTTCAATTATTTATTTGAAATGAAGTCATTTTTGCCTCCTGTCACTGATTAGCTAAGCGGTCTCAGATGGCCTGGCTATTTACTGCTGGCTGGGGGAGGTAAAAATTATGCCATGTTTAAAACCAAAGTTCCCTGCTGATCAGGAGGAAGTGGTGGTGTCCACCAATAATCAGCAGCAAGAGGGAGGGCAAGGGGTGAGGTGTGTACAGGAGAACATTCAAGATTGAAAAAGCTGCCACACACTCTACTTCGGCCATGAATTCAATAGGTCCCTACTTACATATAACCCATAACTTAAAAATGTAGGTTTTACCAAGACGTGGAATGTTATGCCTTTATAGGATTGATCTTTAGACCTTTTATGTCTTCAAACATTCATTGGTAAACCCTTATTTGTACCATAAGTACAAGTTTGACTACCTGAGGACTTTTCAACCAATGTAGCAAAGCCAACATAGCAGAATCACTACAGATGTCACATTTAGACATGCTGCACTGATAAGTGTAGAGGTGGCTACAAATGTCAACAGATAATTTTTTTTTTTTTTGTGGAAAAAATGATTTCGCATCTGCAGTCTAATATTTCTCGGGAAAACAAAAGAGACTTTCTTACTTATCCCAGGGATTAGGATGCTCACATAATCATGTATCTTAGGTGTGCAGTGAATGTCTCAGTCTTTCTTGTTGGGCTATAAATATCAACTAGAGTTGGGACTTGAACCTTAATTTCCCCACACTGTAGATGAATGCCCTAGTCAATAGGCTGTTTTAGAGCTGGCATCTCTTCTGAAAAAATTCTGAAAGATTTTAGCTCCATACCAATGCAAAATAGGAAATATTTTCTGAGAACCTGAAAACAGAAATTGAAAATAATTTCCCAGCTGGCTCTCTCAATAAACTAATGAGACCATTAGGGTACCTACAATATATCATACACAGCTTAGAGCTATTTCAAATGAAACACTTCAATGCAACTGAGGCATCTAAATCTATACCTGGGCCATATCCAGATGAGTGTGGACATTTTGTTCCCTGGGCACAAGCAACAGTGGAACACCTTATGCCACTGCTACTTGTCCCCAGGAAACACCTGTGCCCTGTGCCCTCCGGTGTGCAGCAGGTTACCCCAGGCAGGATAGGGGAGGCTGGGGCCAGCAACTGTGCTAGCCCCAGAAGCTTTACCTGGAGTCCTGGGGGCTGGGGAAGCTGCAGCCATTGTGTCTTTTCAGATTGGAGTCTGGCCAGCAGTTGGAGCATGTCTCCAGTGGGCTAGACTCTGATTTTGGGCAGCAAGTGCACTGCCCCACATTCCCCCACACACACATTTTGTTGA
>NW_017729029.1:20763739-20783601 GCF_001723915.1 Gavialis gangeticus | reverse complement strand
CTTTATAGGATTGATCTTTAGACCTTTTATGTCTTCAAACATTCATTGGTAAACCCTTATTTGTACCATAAGTACAAGTTTGACTACCTGAGGACTTTTCAACCAATGTAGCAAAGCCAACATAGCAGAATCACTACAGATGTCACATTTAGACATGCTGCACTGATAAGTGTAGAGGTGGCTACAAATGTCAACAGATAATTTTTTTTTTTTTTGTGGAAAAAATGATTTCGCATCTGCAGTCTAATATTTCTCGGGAAAACAAAAGAGACTTTCTTACTTATCCCAGGGATTAGGATGCTCACATAATCATGTATCTTAGGTGTGCAGTGAATGTCTCAGTCTTTCTTGTTGGGCTATAAATATCAACTAGAGTTGGGACTTGAACCTTAATTTCCCCACACTGTAGATGAATGCCCTAGTCAATAGGCTGTTTTAGAGCTGGCATCTCTTCTGAAAAAATTCTGAAAGATTTTAGCTCCATACCAATGCAAAATAGGAAATATTTTCTGAGAACCTGAAAACAGAAATTGAAAATAATTTCCCAGCTGGCTCTCTCAATAAACTAATGAGACCATTAGGGTACCTACAATATATCATACACAGCTTAGAGCTATTTCAAATGAAACACTTCAATGCAACTGAGGCATCTAAATCTATACCTGGGCCATATCCAGATGAGTGTGGACATTTTGTTCCCTGGGCACAAGCAACAGTGGAACACCTTATGCCACTGCTACTTGTCCCCAGGAAACACCTGTGCCCTGTGCCCTCCGGTGTGCAGCAGGTTACCCCAGGCAGGATAGGGGAGGCTGGGGCCAGCAACTGTGCTAGCCCCAGAAGCTTTACCTGGAGTCCTGGGGGCTGGGGAAGCTGCAGCCATTGTGTCTTTTCAGATTGGAGTCTGGCCAGCAGTTGGAGCATGTCTCCAGTGGGCTAGACTCTGATTTTGGGCAGCAAGTGCACTGCCCCACTTTCCCCCACACACACATTTTGTTGACCCCAGGTCTTCTGGGGTCAGCCCCCTCCCCCCCACCCCACAAGATAGTAGCATGGAAAAAGCCTAAATGCCCAGTGTGTGGCACCACAGATAGGTCTGTAGCACCACATACTGCACAGAAGCACTTGCTGGATGTGGCCATGGGGTGTGTCCCCATAAGTAGGAATGTGAATTTCCCCAGGGACAAATAGCAGTGACACATATTTATGCCACTGGTACTTGTTTCCAGGGAATGCCCTTGCATACATGCTCTGGTGCATAGCAAGTTGACCCAGGTGGGGTAGGGGAGGCTGAGGCCAGCTACTATGCTGGATTCAGCAGCATTACCTGGGGTCTTGGGCTGCACCAGCAGCAATCTGGGCACACAGAGCCTGGCTGGCAGCCAAAGCATGGCTGTGGTTGGCCAGGATCTGTTTTGGGGAAGTGTATGCTGCTGCCATGTGCACCAGCCTGCTTTTTGGGGGGACGGGGCATTTTTTTTTTGGCACCAGGAGAACCTGGTTTAAAAAAAATGCCATTCTGCAAATCAGCAACACATCAAATGTCTGGATATATATGGCATGTGTGGTTTGCATTGCCACAAACTGCACATGTGAGCTCATCTTGACACACCCCTGGGATCCAAAAGAAACCCATTGAGCTATTAACAGTCTCAGATCAAGGTTCAGAACCATGTCTGCCCATTTATGAATTGAGGAGCTTCTACAGGAGAAGTAGAAAATTTCCCCACACCACAAGACTGTATAGCCTAGTAGTTAAGGCAGGGGCTGGAAGATATTTCAGGTGGAGTGCCACTTACACAGTTTTGGCAAGCTGTCAAAGACTGCATGGGTAGCCTCATCCCTTGACAGGTGCCAGCCCCCTGATTGCCATCTTGTGACTGGAAGTCCTGCACCCTAATCCTGGTCCAGTGATGCAGCTGGGAGTCACATGGTGCTGGAGCAGTGGGGGTGGGGGGCAGGGCAGAAAGGCAGGGAAATGGCTGGGGTGGGGCAGGGCTGGGATGCTGCCTCCTGCTGAGGGCTTCCCCCTTGGTCCTACTGTCCCTGGATCCTGTCATCGAGAGGCAGTCAGGAGCAGATAAATATTTTCTAAATTTCTTTAGGCCCTGCACTCCAGATAGAATGGCCTGATGCGACAGATCCAGCCTACAGGCGGTATTTTGCCCACCCCTTGGTTAAGGCGTTCATTCTCTCAAGTGATGGAGGTTTGGATCTTCTCAAACAAAAGAGGGAACTGAATTTTGATTTGCACACCTTTGGATGAGTGCTTAACAGGCCGTAATATACAAGGTGATGTGAAAATCACCACCTCCGCATGCATTTTGAGAGAAAGGAATAACCCCTGCTCCATTTAAAGACTGAGGCACCTCTGTCTAGGAAGTGTCCTAGGCTACAAATCCTAAGTCAAGATAAGTCCTTGCATGTAGACACCAACATTTTAAGACAGTCTTGTCTTTAGCATATCACACTAATAACAAGAAGACAATCTGAAAACCATGCAAAAATATTAGGTTTTTCCTTCTGTACTCTCTCTGAAAATTAAAATTCTACTTTTGTGATAAGGTGTTGATAGGTATAAAGTCAGAATTATCCTTAAGCTTCTGGCCAATCTGGGTGAATGAAGACATTTAAGTAGCAATTAATGAATGCTCCTTTTGGCATGCCAGAATATGAGATTTTAAAACTGCTTCCAACAAGACTACAAGCTTCATATCCCTATTGACAAGTAAACACTTTAAAGCATCAAAACATGAACAACATATACAACACCTTTGATATGTTGGAAGATAGCCATACTTCACCATCAAATTATAATACTTGTCACTTATAAATCTGTGAAATTTGACTACCTAGTATACTCCAAATAGAAAAGGGTTTTCGAATGGCTTCTGACTTGTCAAGAAGAGGCTACGTTATTTCACTTTCAATCTGTTGAACCATCTAGCTCCTTCATACAAGTTACATTGAATATCTGACAATGGAAGAAGTGCATCCTTGTGTATAGAGGAGCTCTCAGATGATAACAAAACAATATAGAAATTAGAGCTGTGCAAAATTTCGGCAGCCATTTCATTTTGGAGATGTTTTGGGTCATTTTGGCCAAAGCCTTTAAAACAGAAGGCTTTGAAAATTCTCCAAAATAAAATGAGGCATCCAAAATGTTTCAGAAATGTTTTGGAAAATTTCAGAGTTTCAGAGCCTGGCTTGCAGGGAAACAGCTGTACACTGCTGCCCTGCCACATGATTCAGCCCTGCAGGGAGCAGAGCTCCACATTGGGAATCTCCTTGCCACCACTACCTGTCTTGCGCTGCCCTGGTGCCATTGGGGGATTCATGGGGCAAGCAGTAGCAGCAAGGAGACCCCGACACAGATCTCTGCTCCCTACAGAGCAAGGTCACATGGCAAGGCAGTGCTGGTCTCTGCCATGTGACCTGGCTCCACAGGGAGCAGAGATCTGGGAAAGTGTGGGTTAGACAGTGGCATCCCTGGTATGGATCTCTGCTCACCGAAGAGCCAGGTTGTGTGGCAGGATTCCGGTCTGGCCTTAGTACACAAATATTGTTTGGATATAGTCCTTGAAAATAGATCCACTGTTCCTTCTAAGTCTGACTATTTTCTTCCTACCTAACTTAGAGTATGAGAGAGAGAATTTTGACTTTTTAAAACCTTTATTATAAAAAAAGTTTTAAAAAAATGAATGTGCAAAGAGAAGAACAGAAAATAGATTCACATTTTTCACATCCTACTTACAGATTCACTTACTTTCCTTATGAAATAATCATTATGGGGGAGGGGGGTAAAGAAGGGAGAAACAGAGTAAAACACACATATTCTAAGTTATCAGAAGCTATTTAGTCTCTTTTCCTCCATGCTTGTCTTTACCAAAGGGACAATTTATGTTCTAAACAAATAAACCAGTATTTTAATTTCAAAAGTCTGATGATGAACACAAGGGTGTATGGTATATGAACATTTATTTTGATCCACCTATCATGTTATTTCTAGATGTAGAAGATAAAATTGTTTATGGATAAGTAGTATAATAAAAAATATTTTCTAGCCTGAGAATTCTATCATCAGTGCCACCTCAGATTTCAAAAAACACAGGTACTTCATCAATTTGTTGCATTTAAACAAACTTTAATGTAATTTTAGTTTAGTTTCCCAAATACAATAGCACTTGAAGTTGATATGAAGCCAATCTTGTTGAAAAGACAAAAATGGTATTTAAAAAAAGGCAAGACACCACAGACTTCCTTAGTGGAATCCAGACTATCACGCACCTTACCAAGAACACCATAGTTGCAACCATGGATATCACTAGCTTGAACACTAACTTCCCACAGCATGAATACATAGATTCCAACCTGAAATAACTATAAGGACATGGAATACACTCAAATTTGCAACATGTTGCACAAATTATTCACTTGATACTCACTCACCACTTCTCTTTCAACAATTGACACTTCCTCCAAACAATGGGCACAGCTACAGACATAAAAATGGCCCCTCAATATGCTATCTTCTTCTTGAACTACCTGAAGGAGGAATTTCTAGAGAACTGCACCAGTAAAGAAATAAACGTATCTTGAAAGAACCACCTAAAAACCTGACAGTAACCTACTACAAAATAAAAAAAGAAAAAAACCCACCCTGTCATCACACATCCATGGTGGTCACCTACTGCCACCCAACGTTGGAACCAATTAAAAGAATCATCAAATCACTACAGCCCATAATTAATAAAAATCAGACCTTGAGAGAAATATGCCCAACCCCTCCACTCTGGGATTTTAAACAATCCCCTAATCTTTCTCAAATTATCATCAGAAACAAACTTCCCAGGGCTTCATATACATCAAATGGAACAGAGATTTGCCTTAGCGAGTAGATGCTTACCTGCCAACAACTCAAGGAACTTCCTCCACAATGAACCCATTTGAATCCATGGATCCTATACATGCCTTTCCCAAAATGTGATGTAGCTGATCCAATGCACCAAATACCATCATGTCAACTATGCGGTTGAAACTATAGCATTTGTGCATCAGAATGAACTCTCACAGAAAAAAAATATAAGGAACAGAGATGCACACATGTTAATAGGAGCACATTTTTTTCAGCCACTAAAACCAGCCAATCCCTTTCTTACCTCACTATTTTCATTCTAAAGCAAAATCTACCAAACATCTTTAAACTGAGTTTGGGACCAAAAATATGTGAGCTGCTTGGATACTAGGAACTGAAGACTGAACACCAATATTGTTTTTATGGTACAGTACAATCTACCTGATTACTGAAACTCTTCCTGCACACAATAGGTATTAATGACTCTCCTCTCTTTTGATAGGTCTTGATCTTCCAATAATCAAGCATCTTTTCTTTTGCTAAATCTAGTAGCCCTAAGAATTCTCCCCACCAGCAGCTGACAGTTCTATTCTCTGTTCTTAACTTTTGCTGTGTTTTGCTGTGTTTGCTTGCCTCCTCAGACCTAATGAAGAATACTTGCATTCAAAAACTTACGTAACTTTATTCATCTACATTTATTCCAAACATGAACTTTGGTCCAATAAAATCTATGACTCCCTAAAATTGCTAGCCTCTTGCATAATTCCTGGACTATTACAGCTACAACATAATTATAACACTACCATTTAAAAAAATACAATCATTCTTTGGTTTTCCGCCCAACCCCATGACTTCACAGTCACATTGTATGTTACTTGCTTGGCAAAAAAGATGTATCTGAATAACCATGAAATCCAAACCATCCTCAATCCAGTAGCAAAGTTCCAACAAGCAAGGAATAAGCCACATTTGGCAATGAATAATGTGTGTTTGAACTGAACCCAGTGCTTTGCTTTTTCAAAATCCATTAACAGTCTCAAGTATTCAAAGTTAATTTACAACTTAAAAAAGAAAACAAAACCAAAAGCAATAATTTACAAGACTAAGGTGGTTTCCAGTCTGCTTTAGATGGCTTTCTATGCAATTCTGACTTTACTTTTTCTTTGTCTGGAGCATTTCTAATGTTACCTGCTGGAAATCATTTATCAGCTTAATGAACATATTCAAGGAACGATAACCACAGGGGTGGAGGTGGGATGTTATGAATTTTTTGTTACTCACCCGTCTTTCAGTAAATCTGACAAACTCAAAACATTCAATTCACTGAAATGAAAACCTCATTTTGAACTGTGCTTTCCCATACCTACCAAATGACCTGTGAAATGCCTCAGATTTTATGTCCAAACCCATTAAACACTGAAGAAAAAAGTATAGCAAATGCATGGTTGAATATTTGCTCACAGAAAGCTTCCATACTTTCTTAACTACATAGCTGAATTGATCTACAGGGTATGAAACAAAGCACCGAACATACTAAATGGCATGGTATGGCATGTCATGGCATGGCATGGCATGGCATGGCATAAATGGACATGGAAGTACTGTATATACCAAATAAAATAGGAAGATCTGAAAGAACCTTAGCAATGAAATCATTTGGGCATCTAGTTTCTGTCCATATAAACCCATGAATGCTAAACTACTCAGAAATGACTGCTCATTGGTAGTCAATTGATATTTAAAGGAATGGTGTTTCAATGTAGACAATTAGCTGATACTAAGCTTTTCACTCTGTGCTTTGTATTTAGAAGATTGCCTACAAGTCATCCATGAATCAATTACTTGTTTCATTCAAATATTACAGTCCTCTAAAAAATGGAATATGCTAGTATACTTCTAATTCAAGCCTAAAATAAGCTTATATATCCTTTTTTGAGAAGCACTGTGCACAACTATCTAAAAGTCAGCAGGAGGAGGTTAATAGCAGTGAACCACTATAAAACTAAATGTCATTACATCTTACTTTTCTGTAAAACCTTCTAAGTAGATAAGACATGTTCAGAACGCTGTAAAATGTGCCCTTTGCTTACAAGAAAAAGGTCAGTTCTGTGTTAACAAATTGTAATAGGTTAGTCATAAATGATCATATCAGCAACTGAAATAGAGTACCTTAAATATACTTTAAATATTGTTACAACTGCTTTAGTCACAGAGAGATGTCTTTTTTTCATATTGTGGCATACTCCAAGTATTAGAACAGAATCAGTAACAAAATGGAAACATTTAGTAAGAAAACTAACACAAAACAATGAAAAAGTAAAAGCCATCTATTTCATTACTTTGGAATTTGTCGTATAAACCACCCAGAAGCCTACCTCTGGTGTAAAACACTGACTCAACAAATGCCCAAATGTACTCAGGGTAGTCTTGCCCAACCTGTTTACTTTTAAGCTAATACTTAACTTTTATGTGCATGATCTCCAATTTAGAAACGTAGCAGATGGAAGTAGTGTAACACCCAACTGGATTAAATAAATAAATAAAATAAAAAAGACTGATGCAGTGAACAGTATGTATAAAAGGTATGTTTTTGCACAAACTCAAGTACTGGGGTGTTTTCATTCTGCAAAAGATAAATCAATGCCTTTAAGAGCAAGCAAGCAAAAAAGAGGTATTCACTGATATAATTCTAGCCATAATGTCATAAGATTTTTGCTGTGCATTCTGCCAGGACTCAAAAGTTTACATTTATATTTTCCATTTTTCTGATCCAAAGTGGTGCTATTCAACTAGATTTTGTCAAATAAATAAAGCCAATTACTCACATTAGAAAACTTCAGCAGAAAAAAAAAGAAAAGAAAATGCTAATGACTTTTCAGTAGAAGTTATTTGCTACTTGCATTTATTTCTTCTGAATCCAGGCTTTTGAGATACCTGTTATCAATGTTAATAAAATTCTACCAAATGCCTAGAAATAGTCCATGTCACTTGTTACTACGAATATACTTGTTTCTTTTGAAGCCTTCTTGGCTTGTGCAGTATCTGTCAATTATTAAAACGCCTAGTTATCATAATGAATGCTGCCATGTTGTTTACAGTCACTATCTACAAAAGGGTCACTAGGGTGACTGTGGATATTTAGCATGCAAACCCTACCAGTAAAATCAAACAGAAAACAATTTGTGGGTAAATGTTCAATATGCAGAAAAATTGTGCTGTAAATGAAATGCATGCAGGTGAAGATCAAGACAAAATCTGACTCGCTATCTAGTTCATCCTGTGTTTTCTGTCAGATTTTTGGCCCCATATCAAATCTTTTACTCGTTCAGTGCTAAAAAGATCCAAATATTTGGGGGAAAATCCTGGGTTGAGTCAAGTCAATGACAAAACTACCCTGAAGCTTCAAGGTTGACACTTTTCACAAATGTTAATATTCATTTTCCCATGCTAAAACACTCATTGGTATTTCTAATTAATATTTTGTAATGGTTCCTTACCATGGTGCAGTGCATAATATAGTCATCAGTAAAAGGATAATTAGGTTATCAATATTATATGAATATACAACCATTGACAACCTCATTCATTACAACTTCTACATCCTACTGAGCTTCCAGTTACTAATTCTGAAACCAACTGGGGAAACTATAAAGATGAAAAGTGTTTATAGAATATTAAATAAAGAACTTTGTTGAGGCAAGAATGCATACAGCCATACTGAGCTGCTTAAGTTATTCATACTAACAAAATCTAGAAAAAAAAGATATAATTAGGGAGCACAGATGCAATCACTATCAGAACTGTTCCCCTAACCATTTACACTGAAACACTTACCTTTGAACTGCCTATTTTGAAATGGCATTTCTTATTGTAGCTTTTACATTGCCAAGTCTTACTAAGGGAGGAGCTCAAGCTGTATTGCAATCTGTGCTTAGAATATCTATCACTCTCCTGGGTAATAGCCATAACTTTTTGTTTAGGTAGTAATGATTTAGAAAAGAAGGTATGGAAAGATTAAAATAATTATGGCTTTTGTACCCTTTTAAATAACTGTCCTTTAAGTCAAAGAACAGATAGATAGATTTTGTATCTATCTATCTATGGCACATATACATATACATATGTGTGTGTGTGTGTATGTATGTATATGTATTTAGGGCCCTAAACATTCTTTGACTTAAAGGACACAAAAGCAGAGTTTTAAAAAAGGGTACAAACATCATAACTACTTTAATGTTTTCATACCTTTTTTTCTAAACCAATACTACATAAATGAAAATGTGTGGCTATTAGCCAGGGGAGTGATATATATGATTTCTATTTACATAATATATTTAGGTGACATCTGCACATCAGCACTAAACATGGTATAAGAAGATGTCATATAATATCCACGTGTTCTACAGTGAATTGTATATTTCATGAACCACTGAAAATACAGTTCTTACTAGTCATAAAACCCAGGTGCTAAAGAAGTAAAATACAATAACATGGAGGATATCGATTTCTATTTTATTTCCAGGATTGGTTATGTTGCTGAAGGAAGGAAGGAATGGTACACACACAACTGTGGGGGGGAGGAGTTAGCTCTGATAGTCTTGGCCTTCACCTCCTGAATCTTTTCCGACTCTCGTCTCCCACGTCTTGATGTTATTATTTGGAAAGTAGTATAGGCTACTGGCAAACCCTAACCCCTTTTATCTGTGGTCTCACCTTTTTGTTGCCTCCTTTAATGATGCAAGGGATTTTATGTGACACTCAAACCACACTCTGTCATAAGTAAGCAACTCCTTTTATTGTCCTTTGAGTGTTGTTACACTCTTGACCATTACAAAAAATAAATAAATAAATAAATAAATATATTTTTTAGAGATGCCTTTGAAGTTTTCTTATGTTCATTGATGCCTTGTTCAGTCTGTCTACCTTTCAAAGTCAAACCAGGGATTGCCTTGAAATCTCCGCCTTTAACTTTCAGGTAAGTAAAAGAAATTTTGTTTGTTTGTTTGTTTTTGTTTTGTCCACAAGCCTTCACTGGGAATAGTAAACAACTAAAAATCCAAAAATCAAAGGTAAGGTTTCCTTACATTTTCATCATAGTCTGTCCTGGGGGAGAGCGGGATGAAGGACCCCATACCCAAAAGGGGGAACCGTGGGAAAGAAATCCCCATGAAGAAAAGAAAACAAATGTAAAACTAAAACAAAGAAAATACTTACCAGCAGCAGGAACAGTGGCGCAGCTGGAATGAGGAGGAAACGCGCACGGCTCATCAGCCATGCCTTCATACAGCTGTAGCCGGCCAGTCACTGGCAATTACTGGCCGGTAAGAATAAAACAAACTGCCGGCGGAGGAAGGGGGAGAGGGGAAATGGACCAAAGGGAGGCACCACCATGGTGTACCTCTCGGGAGTCCCGCAGGGAGACAGAAGGACAGCCTGCTTGGGCTAGCAAGGAGCCAGACTGGGACAACCACAGTGAGGAACAGCTCACCAGAGAGGAGAACAAACCTGAGAAAGCTCCTACAGCTGGCAGAGATGGCAGAAGAGGAGGGAGCAGAGACAGGGACACAACATCCCACACCTTAACAGGTGGGAGAAGTGGGGACATTTGGGAGGTGGAAGAAAACCCCTCTTCAAGAGGCTTCATGCAGGAGCAGTGTGAAGGGCTGCAAAGAAACGGAGTGCCGCTCCTGAGTGTGAGGAGCGACTGAGCATTCACAGAGGGGCCACAAGGCACCCGAATACTGATACCACTAAAGAAAGGGAAGAGGAATGGAACCATAACAGTAGAAGAGCCAGAAAGAGGGGGAGAGTCAACCCGAGAAAGGGGTCACGGGTACATGACCCCAGGTGGAGATTATCCCCTGGAGAGATTTAGGGAATAAAGCGCCCTGCACCCCGATGTAGGGGCCAGGTAGGGGCCACACTGGCTCCCCTTCACAACAGAGTAGATTGGTAGTTTGTGTTTTTCTTTGTGTTTCCCCATTTGGAGGGGTTGAGAGGCAGGAGTAAACGCCATGGCTGAGGTAGCCACCACAGAGCCATTATGGGCTCTGCTATTTTTGTTTAAAATACTAGCCAGGAGTTATATCCTGGAGGGAATAGGTTATGAGGCTGGGGAATACTGGCCGCAAGGCTGAACTAGCAAGGCCATCCCAAGAACCAGTTACCCAGGAAGAAAAGGAGCTTGCAGGCTTCCATGATACGACAAGAGTGGGAATGTAGCCAGAAAGTCCCAGGGATCCATCAAGGTGGCGTAAGGTCAGAGTGTAGGGATGGTGGAGCCCCGCAGGTGACCGCCAGACAGATATCATGCCGCCAAGGAACCCCAAAGTTACCCCACCACTAGGGAACATTCAAAGTCATGGCAGGTGAGATTAGGGAAGGCTACTCAAAGACCAGACACCTACTTGGTGGCTTACTGGAGACTGGGGGGCATATACCATCGACCACTTGAACCAAGGCTGCATGTGACCGTGCGTTCAAGGGCCGGCAGTCACATACTCCTCTCTCTCTTCTCTCACTGTCTTGTTATTTTTTTTCCCAGGGGATCTGCCCCTGTCTCTGCTTCTTGCAGCTTCTCCGCTTCCCCTCCTGGGTGATCCTTCCCTTGCTTGGGATACACTCAACACTTTTCTTCATCCAGCCCTCTCTCTCTCACTGGACTGGTGTCCCAGCTTGCCTCGTCCCCACGGTCTTCTTCTCATTCTCCCCTTTTGAGGAGACTCTGCCCCTTTTCCCCTACTCCTTCCTGCCATGTGGCTCTCTCCCACAGCTCCTTTATAAGCAAGGAGCAGCTGCTTTTAAAATGCCACTCTCCTGGTGTGATTGATTTCTCCACACCAGTGTTGTCCCATGCCGGTATTTCTTCACAACAACTTTTTGTTGATTTTCAAGGTACCTCTATTTTAGCAGTGTATATTTATGAACAAAAAAGAATGGCAACATAATTACCAAACTTCTATAAGTAGCTAAAATTAAAATAACTAGATCTATATTAACAACAGAAAACAATGTATTGCTTTGGCTTTACATTTTTGGGAGTCAGACAGACAATTTAATCCCCTAAATTTTGCGCTGGCTGATCTAGCTTCAAACTGTTTAGAGGCTTTCCAAATGTTAGGTACTTTATCAGGATTATTGACCATCTTTCTAGCACTTCCTCTTTTTTGGACTTCTACTTTTTCTATAACAATAAATCCCTTTTTATGTCATCTATTGTAATGCCCACACACACATTTGGCTGTTGCATATTGTGCTTTTGTGTGGACAATATAGCCCACATTGTTCTGGCCATGTGCACTGCTCAGCACATGACAATATGGGGCTTGAATCTCGGTGAAATATATAAACCCTCTGACCTCATTGGGCAAAGTACAAAGGGGATTCTTTAGGCAGATTGGTTGGGAGAAAGACTGCAGTGTTGTGCTCCCTGACTGGACAAGGCCAGGGCGATGTTATGCAAAGGGGTATTAGATGAGCTAGGCTTGCTTGGGGGAGGAGAAGCTGCTAGCAGTTGCTGAAGAGTAAAGTCTCCTCCAATGGAAAAAGCATTGCAGACAGTGAAAAGGGAAGTTCAGGTAGAGGAGAGAGAGGGGGAGATTTGCCCCAGTGTCTGGGAACTCCTCTCTCCCCCTTTTCTTCCCCTCCCCGCCCTTTTTTCTTTTGAGGTTTTAAGGGATTAATACTGAGGGAAAGAGTATTGGTTCCTTGGGTTTGCTGAGCAGGATTTAGGCCTGGCAGCTTATACAAGGTTGGAACCTCTTTGTTTCTAATCTTACCTGTCTTGGGCTGTCTGTAACCATTAATTAACCTGGTTCCTTTGGAGTTTTCCTGAAGTTTTAATTTCAGCAGGACATATAATCCAGCCCAGAAGTGTGGGACATGTGCATGCTGCCTGGAGCTGCAGTCACTCCCCACACCCATATACATCCTCTCCATGTAAGCAAAGGTTGCCACATGACTATTCCTTCAAGAGAGCCAAGAGAGCCCTTGCACAGCCAAAGGATCCATGCTCTCAAGCAGCTTCCCTTGGTGCAGCACAATTTATAGACTGTGTTGTGTAGTTAGTAGCATTTCACATTGCATTTGGTGGTTTTCCTGGTTTTCTGTATTAATATTTTGGGGGGGGGGGTGCACTGCTTACAAGGAGGGTTTTTTTGTTTATGAGGGACACCCGAGTACTTAATGTAGTGTTCCCAGATTTCTGCATGGGGGCTTGAGCCACAGGTATAATTTATGAAGTATCCCAAAATGGGAACCCATCCCTTGTGCTGCTGACAGATGCCTGGTAGAAGGTTATACTATAAAGTTAGTTTTTCACAGAAACCCATATGCTGGTCCAAATTGTTTATTTTCATAGCATTTCCCAAGTTGTTTTATTTTAACCTGATTGACTGAAGTTAGTTTGTTCACTATAATTTTTCTACAGGTCTCCTGAAATGCATCAGTCACAATTTATAATTATTAATGCAACTATATAATATACCTCATTTGTTTACATGCAATCTAACAAGCAATATAAACTGGGATATAAAACCACATATATAATTTTTTATCTACCCAGTGAAATATGTTCTCAGAATTCTTCATGCTCACATTCTTAGTAGCAGGGGGAGAATAGCAGCAGGCCAGGTATTTGAGGGCAACAGGAACTCCATTTGATTCCCTCCCAAATCCCCCACTGCAGTTAGTGCTTAGAGAAAGTGAAAGGAAGAGCTGGCTTGAAAAACATTTTTTTTCTGCCTGGCCCCTTTTGTTTACTTTAATGTTTCATTCTAAGTTTTCTCTCTGTCCCGGGACTCAAGAAAACTCACTGGCAACTAGGAAAACAGCACGTGGAGGGCAGAACACAGAACCCACGTGGCTCATCAGCTGCCAGTTTATACAGCTGCAGCCAGCCAGTGACATCAGCACCAAATGGCAGCCAGCTCAGCTAAAAATGGTGGCTCACACTGCGGAGCCAGCAGGAGGAGGGAGAGTGCTGCTGCCAAGGTCCCTGCAACAGAGACAAGCGAAGGCACAGGACCCGGAGAGCAGGAATGGCCAGAACAGAAGCGAGGAGGAGGAAGAGGAGCCTCTCAGCGACGCTGCGGACAAGGCAGCAGGAGGACGTTTGGATCACCGCGGAGGGATGGCAGAAGGCACTCCAAGAGAGATCAGACCCGAAGGAGAGGGACGGCAAGGAGTCCAGGGAGAATTGCCACTGGAGGGAACATCGCCCCTGGATCGGGAGGTGCTTTAGAGTAGGCAGGGAACTGGGTGCCTAAGGGGATGAGGCAGCCAGTGTCCCGATGAAATGCGGGAGGGTAGTTAAAGGGGCAGTAAGCCCAGTTTTGTGTTTTGGGCTTCCTTTTCCTTTCTTGTTGATTTTGGTTCTACCCCAGGCCCAAGGGGTATAGGAGGGTAGCCGGCATGCACTGTGGGCCAGATAGTGTTGGGAGGGGCCCAAGCAGCACCCAGTCGAGGGTCCCAGGAGCGAGACACCAACCAGCTTGTTGCCGCTACACAGGAGGCGTGAGGCGTGAGGGGTGTAGGGGTGGCGGAGCCCCAAGAGTAACCGCCAGGAGGAAACTTAGGGCCAACGAGCACACCTGATGAACGGCCCCAGACACTGAGGTCATCAAGTCATGGCAGGAAAGCACGGGGTCAAGGATTTGGGCAGAAGTCACCAGCTCAGGCAGAGGCGCGAGCCCAAGAGGTGCGTAACATCAATCACCCGAGCAAGAGCAGCATGAGAGCGGCTAGTTAAGTCCCGGCAGCGACACTTTCCAAAGGTGGATCCAAAAGGCGTGCAGAGGTATGGTGATCTCCTACACCCCCTTTCAGATCATGCTGCAGGAGCAGCAGCTGGGAATTAAATTTCCAAACAAGATAAGAATCCTTTCTTTCCCTTTCATGCTCAGCAGCACCTCCTTTCCTGCTGGTTGTTGCTTCTGCATCCCCTTTTCCAAAATCCTATATTGGCCCATATTTCTCTCCACTGGCTCAGTTGTAGATTCTTTGAGATAGAAAACATTTTTTTATTTGGTATTTTTACTACACCTAACACACTGGTCCTGGTCCATGACTGAAGCTCCTAGGTATTTTGCAATGCTAATAATAATATTTTTCAGTTCAGGAGCTGTCCCATTTATCTTATTTTCAAGCTATTTCAAAACAGTAATGATTTGAAATGTTAAAAATGTTTTCTTTTTTTTTCAAAATAGCTTTTTGAAGGGAACTCTCATCACTATTTGTGCTACTATTCATGATATTCTCCTTTAAATACTTTCCTGAGGTGAAAAGAAAAACAACTTATTCTTCCCTAGTGATCACAAGTAAATAAAAGGAGTCATGAATACCAAAAGATAATTTACTTGCAAGAATATTCCACAAGTATTTTTCCTCTCATTCAGCCAGCTCCCAATCAAAGGGCATTCTAGCCACAAACATCATGATTTGATTCTGTCTAGAATACAGTAATTGTAAGATTTCTTACAATTCCAGTGTCTAGCATCAGGTTCAGCATTAAGTCAGTGCAACAGAGAAGAGGAACAAAGTAAATTTCCTTTTTTTTGTTTTTGTCTAGTAGCACTGATATCCTTTCCATCCCTCATTCTAACACTGCTGATAATCAATTAAATTAATCTAAAAAGAGTCTGAGTATAGAGGAGTATTTAGAGACTAGACATACACAGGTACTTTTACTTCTGAACAGTCCCTCTAAATATGTGTATGATACTATGTTCCACAGGAAGGTGTAATCCAAGGGAGCAGCAATCCTCCACTTCTGAAGAAGATCAACACATTTCCCTCTAGTTATAAAGTTATATAGTTGACATGTTGCTCAGGCACAATTTTTAGAAAAACATATTTAAAGTGAAACTGAGGGCCCCTCTAAATATGCAGGTAAAGATGCCATGGGATCTAAAGCCACATGTCTGTGGCAGAAGGCATAACTGTAGGATCCCACCACACTTTATTCCTAGTGCATTGGGGGAGGGGAGGGGAGGGGCTGATCCCAGGCTTCCCCAGCACTGGCAAGAAGCTAGCTCCCATGTACCCCTGCAGATGGGAGATACACTTCCATGATCTCAGGTGGATCCTGGTACCAGGAGGTACACTGCCAGAACCCAGAGTTGGCAACTGCAGAAGCTGAGAGTCCTCTCAATTTCAGGATTGTCAGCCCTCACTGGTAATGGTACACCCCTGTGATTGGGAGTCCCATGGTGGGGCTCCCAGGCACAAAGGCAGACCCTGCTATATGTGCAAATTAAAACTTGATAGCTACCACCTATAAAGCAAGTAAACATTTTCAAGGTCTGACTTTTATAGATGGAGCTTTTATGGTGTGACAAGAATTTTGCATGGGTAGCTGGTCTCAAGGTAATTGCAGAATTAACCAGCTAATTGCATGATACCTGGAACATGTAGAGGGGGCCTAAGTATAGAGAGGGGGCCTACATATAAGAGGGGGCCTACATATAGCCCATTGCATCTCTGACTTGTAGAATACAGCCTAATAATAAATATCCTGAACACAT
Organism: Gavialis gangeticus; assembly: GCF_001723915.1. NCBI lineage: Eukaryota > Metazoa > Chordata > Crocodylia > Gavialidae > Gavialis > Gavialis gangeticus. The sequence continues at coordinate 20,767,224 of NW_017729029.1, read as the reverse complement.
CTCTACTATTAAGAAGCTTATTACAATGCACACCTATTAAAATGAGAAAGTCACAATTCAGACATGCAGGATTAGCTTACTAGCAGAGTCTCCTAGACTGTTATGACATTTCAAATTAACAACCTCAAAACACTTTTGATCAAAAGTATCTGAATATTAACATTTTCACTTTTATGAGGTCAGTTTGACAGAGGTTAATTTTGATGAAGCAAAAGGGGCACTCTGCTTTCATTAAAATGCAAGCATTTAGGAAGACTTCAGTATGTTTAGTTTCAATAATTAAAAAACCATGAGAAAATTTGAAACCATGGAAGTAATTTTTAAACCAAGAAAACATAGTTCAGACTCTTAAGACATGGATTTTTACAACAGATTTTGCAATTGCACAGCTTTAACTATATAGTCTACAGATAGTAAAAATACAGACTGCTAGCAAAAGAAAGTTTTATATCCATAAAAACACAATGTTGCCCCTGTGGGGATTGCTATGAATACATTGAATAAATACACAGCTAGAGAAGTATGATCAATGCTTTTAGTTAAACAGGATTGTTTTTAATATTTTAAATAGTTTTTCCAACCATCTTTTATGCACTTCTAACTATGAACATTTACTTGTATCTTCAAATATATCATTAAGATATTAAGCTATTAAAAACACAGATAAAACAAGCGATGCTTTGGCTTCTTATGGTTTAGTGATCTTTGCAAAGAAAATAGTTTTTATTAGACCCCGACTTCATGCGGTGTCCAACAAGTAGGGAGAAAACGGTCCAATTGAGTACTAGGGAGACGACAGTCTAATTGCCCATGGATCCTGGTACTCATTAGCCAAAGCAAAGCAGAGAGCAAACACCAGCACACATTGCTCACAACGGCTTTGTTCAGAATGGAGACAGCTTCGGACAAGGGTCCCTAAAAACAACAAACCGGGGAACTGCCCTGAACAACAGTTCTCTCCAACATTTATACACCTTGGTTCATACATATTAACATTCACACTGCCTATAACCTTCCTTAGGTTCCACCCATTTCTTCTCCCTTCTCAAGCTCCACTTATGTTTACTGTTTTCTTCCTTAGCATGGTATTTCCTATGCATTTCATTCATTTACATGGCGCTCTGCTAAGAGCATATGCGTAACACTTTTGACCACTATCTTCTTTCAGTCACTTTGCAGTTTCTCGCTGGTTCTTGCTGGTTTTCTTGTTGACTTCCCATGTCCAAGGCTGTATCTTTGCTTCTGTCTCCTGACACTAGTTGCTTAACACATCATGCACTTTGCACCCTATCCTTTTGTTAAGGATCCACTTACTTAAGAATTAGCTAAGTTAGTTGCTTTGAATACATCAGCTAGCCTTGTGACCAACAGCTTTTGCTGAGGTTACCTTTTAATACATAATTTAATCTTATGGTCAGCAGCTTTCTGCTGAGGTACAGGAAAAAGTCTTTATTCAGCTACACACTCAATACTCCCCAAATTCTATATCATTACCCCAACACCCAAAATTCATATCATTACCCTAACAGTTTTGGTTTAGGTAGCCTTGTGCCTTGATATTTTATATACAAATAAGAACTTGAACAGAACAAAAAGCTTAATCTGGATTCCTGTCAAAATCATTTCCTATGTCTGCATTTTCTTATGCAATTCTTCAGGAGTTCTAATATAAAATACACAGGTATATGACATAAATTTTATTAACCCCACTTAAGTTATAAAAGTATCTTGGCTCTATGATTGTGTTATTGGTATGAATTATTTCAGAAAAATAAAAGGCATTCAAAACCAAAGACTTTTGTGTGCCACTCTTTGTTTAGGTGTAATTTATTCAAGGAAGGCAATCTAAGACAGGTGGAACGAATGTTTTAGATTGTTCTGTAGTTATTTGAAAACTGGTGGAGCATAGGTGTTTGTTGTTCTACATAAAAGGATAATTTGATATGTACCTCAATTAAAAAAAAATCCCTTTGGACAGCAAGTATTTGCCAAGTCTTGTTTCTGATCAAGAAGTAAAATGATCATCAAAAAAATCATGGTTCAACTAGTTACTCAAGTAGATAATGCTGGCCTCTACCAAATCATCTTCAGGACAGGGGCATGAAAACAGTTATTTTGCAAAAGAAAGTGAGACAGAAGTGATGTTTTTTGTGATAAAAAGATGAACAATGACTACAGCCATAATATATTAAGTCATTCATTATAAGCAGAACTATTTTCCTTATTTAATCATTGACCTAGTCTCCAATAGCTAAATACAAAAAATGATTATTATGGGTGCTTGAGGTTACCTTAAGCAGTGAACAATATTATGGCCAACTCCAGTGCATAAATAAAATTAAAAAGTAGTACTAAAGGGACTTGCACAGTATTCTTTTTGTTTAAGCACCTGCTAATTCATTACAATTCACACACCCTCCTTCTCTAGCCCAGATTAACGTACAAGCAGTTAGCTTAATCAGAGATGTCACCCCCAAGCAAAACCAATTCCTACCTGACCTGAGGAAGAATGTCTTGCATTCAAAAATTGGTTTAACTTTATTCCAACCCTGTAAGTGGTCCAGTAAAAAGTATCACCCTCCAACACCAAATCCTTGCCTCTTCCTGGATCGTCGCAGCTACAGCATCACTCTAATACTACCTCTATCAATGTTGAGAATGCCATTTCAATAGCAATAGCAGAATACTTATAGCCAAAATATTAAAATAAAGGCACAAAATCAAATGAATCTTTTTTCTGGCCATATGGACAATTAACACAAACATTCCACTTCACCCAAAGCATTATCAAAAATTAAAAAAAACAAACCCTGAGAGGCTTATGACACATTATATTCAGAATAGTTGCACGTTTATAAGCCATATAGCATAACATTACACCAGTCTCTGCCTTAAAAAGTAAACAGTTTGGAGTTGCATCATTGCTATAGCAGGGGAAGGCTATGTTCAGTGCTACTGTTATTATTTCTTTAATTCCTGTATTTAATGTTGATTCCAAACCAAAAATTAGTGTTGAAACCAAAGAAAATATTTTTAAACATTAAAGTGTTGACTGAAGGGGACCAATTACTTTATACCAACATTTAATACATTGCATTTTGGCTTCCCAGCTACCATCATTTTCCAATATAGTAAACATTTGCTTCCAAATAAAATAAAACAATATATCTGAATATAACTGAGAGTAACTGAATATGACAAGCATCTTCCTTTGACATGACTTGAATATTAAAAGATAGCTTATGTTACAAGATAGTTAACATAGGGAATAACGCTCCTTGCCCTTGGACCAGGGGTGGGCAAAATATGGCCCATGGGTGTGCCAGCCCATTTCATCTGGCCCAATGAACCTCTAAAACTTTATAAAATTAATATTTATCTGTTCCTGGCTGCCTGTCAAAGACAACAAGCAGCCAGAGGCAGCAGGAGCCAGAGGGAGCCAGTGACTGAGCAGCAAGGCCAGCCCAGCTCCACCCCACCCCACC
>NW_017729029.1:20758137-20763572 GCF_001723915.1 Gavialis gangeticus | reverse complement strand
CCCCCCCCCAAGCTCCCCATCTCCCTTCCCCCCTCAGCCCTGAACCAGAAACCTCTGTGGCTTCTGGCCCTATGACCCTGGAGCTGCCCTCCCCCAACCTGTCCAAGTGGAAAGTAAGGTAAGACTGGAGGGAGAGAGCGGGGAGAACAGCTCCTGCCATCCCCCATGCCCCCCTCCCCAGTGCAGCCATTTCCCTCTGACCCTCTGCCCGCTGCTTCGTGCTCTGTCTCCAGCCTGGCCTGAAAAGCACTATGGGCTTCCAGCCTCTGGGTTGTTCACAACTGTTCTGCCCTCCCCCTCCATCTGAGTAAAAAGTAAAGTCAGATTGGATGGGGAGGGGGCAAACTGCTGTGAACAGCTCAGCAGCTTGGAACCCCATGGTGCTTCCTGGTCCAGACTGGACTCAGAGCAGGAAGCAGTGGGGACGGGGGTAGCAGAGAGAAGTGGTTGCAGTCAGGGGAGCATGGGGAGCAGCAGAGGCTTCAGGGAGCAGCAGGGGCCATGGGGAATGGTGTGAGGAGTGGCAGGGGCTGTAAGAAGTTGTGCAGGCAGTGGCTGGGATGACAGGGAACAGTGCAGCAAGCAGTGGGGGCTTCAGGGAGTGGTGTGGTGAATGGAGGGTGCTGTGGGGAGTTGGAGAGGCCACAGGGAGTGGCACAGAAAGTGGCAAAGTCTGCACAGATTGGTGTGGGAAGTGGCAGGGAGCACAGGGAGTGGTGCAGTAAGCAGCAGGAGCTGCTGGGAGTGGCGGAGACCATGGGGAATGGTGCGGGCCATGGGAAGCAGCATAGCAAGTGGCAGGGGCCATGAGGAGCTGCACAAGAAGTGGTGGAGACCACAGGAAGTGGTCTGGGAAGCAGCAGGCGCTATACAGTGTGGCAGGATCCATGGGAAGTGGTGTGGCAAATGGCAGGGAATGCAGGGAAATGGTTGGGGGGACACAGAGCCCATGCATGTGCCCTGGGAAGCCAGGGACCCAGGGTGGGGCAGCAGGAGTGCAGAGCCTGGGCATGGGGTCTGCCTGGCTGTATCATGTGAGGCTCCCATGCAGTCTGCTAGGGCTACACACGATGGAGCTGGCAGCCCAGCTCTGTCCCTCTCTCTCTCTCCCACCCCATCCACCATAACCCCACACCCCCTCCCACAGACCCCACGCAAACCATATACCCCAAACCCATCCATCATACCCACACCCCAACACACACTCCCCAACCACACTCCACCACATACACCCCCTTACCGTCCACACACAACATAGAGTAGGACTGTATTTTGAGCTGTTATTCAGTCACCCCTTTGTAAACACATAAATAACTACAAAAATATTTTGAAATAAAATTAAAATAAGTCATAGTATATTTTTTGTTGTATATCATTTTTTTTTCTGGTTTCAAGATTGTAGTACCCTTCCTCCCAAATGGAGTACTGCCGGGGCAAAGGGAAGTACTTCCAGTGGCAATGGCCAGGGGGTGTGGGGAAGGACTTCCAATCCCAATATGGTGAACAGGGGCAGGGTAACTCTCAAGGGTTGGGGCTACCCATGCAGCCCTTGACAGCTACCTAAACCTGATAAGCAGCCCTCCACCCAAAATAATTGTCCACCCCTGCCTTGGATTCAACTATGAGGCAGTGGGAGGGAGGACAGGCAACTGCTATGGCTCTGGCTCTAGCTCTAGCCCTGACCCAGGGTTGGAGCCAGAGCTGCAGCTGCTGCCTACTCAACCACTGTCTCTGCACCCCCCCTACTTCCCTTCATCTCCACCCTCCCTGTACCCAGTGCCTCCCAACCTGCCCCATACCCCCTGCCACTTACCCTGGCTCTACTCTGGCAGGCTCTAGCCAGAACATGGGCCAGCCATGCCTGGGTGCAGCAGCAGTTCAGGCTGGGCTCCAGAGCCAAGGCCAGAGCTACCATGTCACCAGGCCATATGCTCTAGGCAGAAATGGAGGCAAAACCCCGTGTTCCACACTCCAGGCTAGAGCAGAACAAGGATAAGAGGTGGTGGAGAGGGAAGAGGCTGCAGAGAGAAGAGGGAGAGAGAAGGGGGAAGAGGGTCTCAATGCTTTGGTGGGGCAGGGACTGTGGGGGGGCATAGAAGTAGTGTAGGGACAAATGGGGGAGGGAGGGCCAGATGGCAGGAGGCAAGTTGCTTGAACCTACCACTGCCTGCCTCTGCACCACCTCCCCCCACTACAGCTGCTTTATCCACTGCAGAAGTGGGGAGGACAAATTTAGGAAGCCTCTCCAATAATTAGTTTCTAGGCATGGAAAATTATAACAAATAAATATATTTTACATATGTAGAATTAAATTATTGGAGGGTTGTCTTACATCCAGAATTGTTTTTAATTCAGGTAAACATGATGTGTGTCTGTGTGCACGTGTGCACATATGCACACATATGTGAGTATTATATATACATTATGATAGATATATTGTATACATGTGTATACACATATGGGCCAGGTACATACCTTACACATAAATTGGTATAAGAGATTGGAATCTGGTCTAAACTCATAACAGAGCAGAAGTTTGGAGCACACAGACTAGTTTAAAAATGGCAGATCCCAGTCTAAGATAGATCCTGATCAACGTGGTATAGGTTTAGGCAAACCTGGTCTATTGAACTTCTGTACCAGATTCCATCCCGACTCAACTTAGGTGACTGTCCAGCAGCATCCCAGGCTCATGCTTTACTGCTCCAGCCCAATGCCTAGCTGACCCCACCCCAAGATCAGAGCCAAGATCACACAGTCCCTCTGCCTAGCCTCAGGTCCTGGCTTCCAGCTCCTGGCTCCATCTAGAAGCCAGCAAGGAGTAAGCAGGAGGATAAAGGAAAACACAGAGGTTTCTCCTGTGGTCCTGTCCCAGTGCTGCTGTCAAAGATCCAGGACCACACAGAATCCTTGTCTGGCTCCCAGCTTCAGCCAGAAGCAGGCAGGAGGTTAGGGAGAACACAGAGGCTTCTCCAACAGTCTTGTCCCAGCATTGCTCTCACACATCTGGGACCACACAGAATCACTACCCACCCTGATTTCTCACCCTATTTCAAAGCACCACCCCACAAACTTAACACTGAGCCCAGGAGAACCGCTGTGCTCTGGCAAAGCCCCATGGACATGACCCTGGCTCCTGCACACCACATCTCAGAGGCCAAAGTAAGGGCTCCTGCCACGTGGACCCCAGGTTGTAATGTAGACTGCCTCCCCCACTCCAGCATAAGAAAACAACTCTGGTATACTCCCTTGAGCCATTATTTACCCATAAAAAAAAAGTGTTTTCCCTTGAACCACTGTTGCTTCCCTACAAAAACTTCTACTCTGGCTCACATTTCTTTTATGGTGCTTGAATCCAAACGCTGCACCAGTTCCACTGGGACTTCACTTTCTCCTTTTCTGTCTGCAATACCTCCACTAATCATGCTGGGGGCTTTGACTGTCTCAAGCACTCTGATTCTGTAACCAAACAGCTTGTCTGCAAGCTTCAACAAACACCTGGAACTACACTCTGTGAAGCTTGACTGGTTCAAGCTTCACAGAGTGGTGAGATCCCTATTCTCTCTCTCTCTTTCTCTCTCTGTTTAAGCCCACTTTCTAAGCCTCAGACTTGATTTGATCCCTCTCTCTTTCCTTCTTTCTTACTCCAGGTGTTACTCTATAAAACTGACTTTTGTTGATCACACTTGAGCTAGATTTCCCCAAATGGCCAATTGAAATTGTGTAATACTGTAACTGTTTTGTTTTATTTTCCTTATATGGCTATTACTACTAGTATCATCATAAGTTTCGTATACCTGGCAATAAAATAACTTTATGGTCAAGCTGGTTCCCATACTCTCTCTCCAAACCTCTTTTATCCTTTCTTCTCCTCAACCCCCTCATATGCTCTGCAACAATGCTTTTTTTACCTAAGACAAAGATACCTGTAAAACCCAAAAATTCTGTGGGGTCTGCTCATGAAGGGAGTTACTATAAGGACAGTTGGGACAAGAGATTGGGAAGTGCTGGGCTGTGGCATATGAGGGTGTCAGCCCATAATGCTGAGTAACCCTACCCATTCAGACATGCTCTGTTAACCTGTGTGCATGTGTCTGACTGCATTTTATTGTTGCCCTTCTGAAATAAGTTCTGTGCTGAGACTGTGGCATATGAGGGAGTCAGCCTGCAAATTCTGATTAATAGGGCTGTGTGAAGCTTCAGTCCATGATTCAATTTGGAAAATATTCAGCCCAATTCAGAAGCCAAATATCCAAATCTGAATCAAATTGGGAGAAACTTAAAACTTTCTGAATTGATTCAGAGCCTCCTAATCGATTCAGAAAAGATTCAGAAAAGATTCAGAGGTTTGGAGATTTGGAGGTGGTCTTTCAGAGGAACAGAAGCTGAGAAGAGGAAGGGGGAGCAGAGGGGAAGTATTGACATCTCTAGCTCACCAGTGACTGTAATCTCTCTCTGAGTCACATTCTAATCACAGTGTCTGGGGGAGGGACATAGAAACAGCTAATAAGCCCCTGTTTGCAGGTTTTCTGTGCCTTTTGTGAGCTGTTTCTGCCTGAGCAACAGCACCTGAAAGGTACTGGATTGGCTTGGCTTCCTAGTCAGTCTCCTACTACTTTTTTGACTTGGAAAGGATTGGGTATAGCTTAGGTTACTAGAAGTAACCCCTCTACTTTCCAGTTCTTTCAATTTATATTTCTTCTTGGGTTTTTTTCCCCAAAACTTTTAAAAAAGAAACCTGTTTTCCCTGGCAGTGTGATCCATCACTGTTCAGGGAAGCACACATTACACACACTCACATACATACTTCATAGAAGAAGAAGAAGGCAGATATTATTACAACACAGAAGTCATACATTCATAGAAAAAGAAAGTATATATAGTTATTAATATAATTAGTTATAATTATTAGTTACATACAAACTACTACACACAAGAAGAAGTCAGATTAACACAACACAGAAGTCTGACAGTCAGTCATAGAAGAAGAACAAGAAGAAGACAATAGATATTTTAGGTACCCTACACAACAACACAGAACAGTAAACAAAATACAATGCACAAGAAGAAGTCACAGATTCAGATTCACATGACAGAAGTCAGGGAGAGAGTTACACAAGAAGACACCAAATTATATATAGTTATTAATAATAATACCTAGTGCAATCATACTACAGACAATGCAGAACTCAGATACAGATTCACACAAGTCAGAGAGTCATAGAAGAAGATAATAGATATTTTAGGAACACTACACAACAACATAGAACAGTAAACAAAACACAACAGAAAAAGTCAGACAGTCAGTCATGTATCAGAAAAGAAGACATACACTATATTATTAGTTAGTTGCACACACAGAAACATTTTCCACAACAGGAAAGATTACTATGAAGTGTGCTGGAAAGGTGGGTGCCAGGTCTTGGGGGGGGGGG
>NW_017729029.1:20750127-20758072 GCF_001723915.1 Gavialis gangeticus | reverse complement strand
GGGGTTGGGGGGGGGGGGAGGAGAAGGGCTAGAGGGGGTAGGGAGAGAGCTAGAGCTGCAAGTCCCCCCCTCCCCAAACATAGACACCTCTTTACTGGCAGCCATGAGTCTTCTGCTTCCAGTGGATGGAAGGAGATGGGAACAGTACCTGTCCCTGCACCTGCACCACCTCTCCTAACTGATAAGACAGGATCCCCACCCTCAACCCAGAAGCAGAGGAGTAGTATATTTGTGGGATCATTTTGAAGTGGAATATGATCCCAGGTTTGCTATCTGCCAGCACTGCCAAAGGCAGATCAGCTAGGGGAAGAAGGTGAAAAACTTTACCACCACGGTGATGCTGCTGCATCTCAGGAAGCAGCACCCCCTTGTCCTTCTTCCTGCTCAGCCTGGAACCGGTGCAAGCATGCCCAAAGGGAAGCCCCCACTCACTCCAAAGCCCATGTCCCCCCAAAGCAGATGCAGGTCACCCTGGAGCAGTGGGGAAAGCTGCAGACAGAGGGGGGTGCATTGCAAAGGCAAGCGAGACTACCCAGAACATTGGGGAGATGCTTTCTCTAGATAGCCATCCCTTCTTCTTAGTTGAGTGGCCAGGGTTCAGGCAGCTCATGATGGCCCCATCTTACCAAGTGACTGTACACACCACCTTTAGCAGGACAGTGGTGCCCTACCTCTATGAGGCATGCAGGGAGTACTTAAGGGAGAGGCTGCACAAGGCAGGGTCACAGGTAGCCTTGCACTTCACCTCCAACATCTGGAGCAGCTGGAGTGGCAATCATGCCTACCTCTTCCTCACAGGGCACTGGTGCAGTCAGTCAGGCCATTGGTGGGCTCTCTTTCAAACTGAGGTGCTGGATGAGTCCCACCCAGCAAGAGAGATTATGGTAGCCATGAACTGCATGGTCTAGGGGTGGCTTATTGGGCAAGGCGAGCTCACCCACGGGTTTATGGTCACCAACAATGGGGCCAATAGAGCCAAGGCCATCCCTGATGCCAACTTTCTTGGCATCTGCGGTGTGGCACACAGGCTACACCTCATAGTCAGGGATGCCTTGGAGGGGGAGAGGGCTGGCAGTGATGGAGCCATCACAACCACCCAGCTCATTTCAAAATGCAGGAAGATGGAGGGATACTTCCACAACAGCATCATGGGGTGGGGGGAGGTGGGGAGGAGGTGCTGCAGAAGAAACAGGCAGAACTGAGCATCCCTCAGCACAAAATCATGCATGATGTGGAGATTGGGTGGAACTCTACATAACTGATGCTGGAAAGGCTGGTAGAGCAACAGAAGATGTCTTTGCTTGGGGAGATTGGGATCAGTGGTCCCCTTAACAGAGCTGAGCGGGATACCATCTCCCAGATCTTGGTGGTCCTCAAGCCCTTCCTTGAGGCCACCAAGACCCTCAGCACTGGTAATGCCCTCCTTAGCCAGGTGATCCTTGTAGTGAGAGAACTTGAGTGTAACAGCGGGCTGCAGCCGAGCCCTGTTACTATGAGTGAAATTAGGGGTGAAACTAAGACACAGGTGAACAGGAGAATGAAGGCACACACACTGGGGATAGAGAAGGGTATAATGATCACTGCCAGACATAAAAGGAGGGGTGAGACAGCAGACATTGCCCTCAGAACATTAGAAAGAAGAAGAGGAAGATGTGTTTCTACGCATAATTACCTGAAGTGTGAAGAACGCCACAAGCAGAAGCAAGGTGAGAAAACCCTGGTCTGGTAAGGCATGGAGGGAACCATTACCACAGGAGTAAGCAGCTGGAGATCAGCCAGCAAGACCTCAGGGAGGTGGGGGATAGGATCTCCTGTCACTCAGAACCCTGAGGCAGCTCTGAGTGGTGCGAGTAGCGCAGGGCTGCTGTAATCAAAGGGAAAGGAGCAATGCAGAAGTTCCATCTGGGACCACAGGGACTAACAACCAGCCAGAAAGTTGCTTCCAGGGTGGGGGAAGAAGAAAGAGGCTCAAATTCCAGAGACTTGTTAAGAATCCTACTGGGTGTTCTGGCATCCTTTACCACTCACCTCAAGGTTTTAACATCAAATTTATTTCCATCTTCATAGTCATGGCAGGTGAGTCTTTGAAGAGAGAGGAGGCAGACAGCAGACACCCTCCCACATTGAGAACCAAATGGAGAAGTTCCAGGGGATCAATGTTCCTGGTGGTAGGAAGCCGCTGTCACCAGGTGTCTAGGCACTGGTGAGGCTGCTGAAGGAGTGCATCAGGAGATGGCTGGATCCGTTGCAGTCCAATACAGTCCACATGCTGCTGGGCATGTGTGACCTGAGGGTGAAGCGGAGTATGTGCACTGGCAGCACGAAAACCCTCGATCACTGGATGCAGGTCCTAGTCCACAGAGTCAGGGAGGCAGAAAGGAAGAGGCCAGGGGATGTGGAAGTGGGGGGATACACTTTCCCATGCCAACACTCTCAACACCAGCCAACACTCTCAACACCAGCACCAGCTAGTCTCCTCCATGCCACCCACTGCAAGTATGGGCCAAGGGCATGGCTTCAATGTTGGTTCCAGATGAACCAGACCCTGGAGAGGTAGCACTGAGGCTTCAGTGGCTACCTATCTTTCTGAGGATGTGGACCCACTGGACTGCGACCCCTTGGTCTACTGGGAAAGCCACAGGCAGATGTGGAAGGATCTGGCTACTGTTGCCCAGGAATACCTATCCTGTCTACCAACCAGTGGTCTGAGCATTGCTCGGGATGTTGTGACACACCACTGCACATGCTTGGAACCTGGAGAAGCTGGTGTTCTTGATGATGAACCTCTCACTGCTGAGGTTCCCCAAGCTCCACCTGCAGATGAAGTAAGTGACACCTTCCTCACTCTGTCTGCAGCTATTTCCATTTGATTTTTTAAAACCAGTTACTGCCCAGCTCTCAGAGCTGCAGGGGTACTCACTGCATCACCAGCCAGCAAAGGAAGAATATGTCCCTGCAGAGCTCCCATGCCAGGATGAACTTGGAGGTATGGGCTGGGGATATGGGTAGGAGGAGGCCCCAGGTCTTTGGCATGACCACTAAAACTGCAGTCTCCCAGGGTTGAGGAGGTCTGGTGGGACTGCTCGTGGTGTGGCACCATAACCTCCAGCTACCACACTCACCCACTCAGTTCTGGCTGGGGAAAGTCCAGACCCATCACATTTCTGACAGGCCTGAGGCTTGCTGGTTGTAGTGGAGTTGTGAGGCTCCAGGTGAGCTCATCTTAGCTGCCTGGGATGCCAACTTTAGGGTTGAAAAACCCTTTGTCAGGCTGAGGAAGCACCTGCAGTTGGTCTGTGTGTGTACTATTCCTGGATGGAAGGAATAGTAAAGAAGCCAGAGACTGACATGCAATGCAGGCCAAAAATCCAGTCAGTGAAAATGGAAATGGAGTCATTAAGGGGTGAGGCTGGAGTGGTGGTGGGGAGGAGGGTTAGCAGTGCAGGAAAAAGTGGAGAAGTACCTGCGGAGTCATATGTCTGGCAGGTTGTGCTTGTCAGCAACTTGACGTGCAGTTTCCCAGAACACCCTGCACCTATCTCCTTGGAATTTGGCAGGCTTTGTGGCTTCAGCAGGGGATAGCATACCTGCAGTTTGTACCCTTCTGTGGCTTAACAAACACACGGGACATGAGTTTTGTTTGTCAGCAGTTTGAGGTGTGGTTGCCCAGAAACCTCTGTACTTCTTTCCTTGAAACTTGGCAGGTTTCTTGAACTCAACAGGGGCTACCATATCTGCAGTTTGCACCCCCCTGTGCAGTAACACACACACGTAGCATGAGTTTTGCTTTCAAGTCATTGAGGTGCAGTTTCCCAGAAACACCTGCACACTTGGCACTTGGCAAGCTTCATGCCCTCAGAGCGGGCTACCATTTCTACAAGCTTCGTTTGAATCAGCCAAAAAATGACAACGTTGTAGGTATTTCAGTGATCCCACATTACACTCTGTGGCTGAATCTCTGAATTTCTCGAAATCGGTGCTGAACCTTCTGAAGCCTATTTGGCTGAATTGTTTCAGAACAGTGATTTGAATCCCTGAATCCAATTGACGGCCTCTGAATTGGCAGAATTTGAATCCAAATAAAATACTTTCCTATTCGCACAGGCCTACTGATTGACCCAGCTGGTTCAGACATGCTCTGTTCCTTTGCTGAGTCCAGGACATATGAGGGTGTCAGCCTGGAAATGCTGAGGGACCCTGCCCACTCAGATATCCTCTGTTAAGATGTGTGTGTCTGTGTATATGTGTTTGACTGATTCAGTAACTGGAGAAACTCAGTCCCATTGAAACTAAGCCCTGTAACGTACCTCCATTGGGGGTGAGGACCTGCAGAAGGGAGAGATAGAGCTCCATATAGAAGCACAAGTGACACAAGCAGTACATTGTTAAAATTACAGAGACCCCAGAAATTTAACTTTAATAAATGAGTGCATCCTAAAGGGACAGGCAAACCTGGTAACATGATGATGCCGAACCATCCTTTGGACCTCACAGACAGTGATCATGGAGACAAATGAACATCAAAAGGTCTTTGAAGAATTTCCATACCCATAACATTGGCACCTCTCTGTGTACTCTGCCATCTCAATACTGAGGAGATAAGCAGAGCCAAAGGTGAATATTTGTCCAAAATTTTGGAAGAAACTTTGATTGATGCTCTTGCCCTTCAAGAAACTCACACTGCTGATGATCATCAGGTACAAATAGGAGGAGAAGCTATGGATTCAGGCTGGCTGCATCAATTAATCATTCTACCTATGTGGCATCAATTTACATTAAAAATGACATTGACATCTATAAAGTCATATCAGTAAACTGCACTGAAAACATTTACAGAGTCTCAGTCCAAATTTCTGACATAACAATAGTGCGGGCAGTGTGCGTCCTGCGCCGTACCCGCCTCTTCACACGTCTCAACAAAAAACTTTTTCAGTCACTACGAGTCGCTCCCCTCAGTCTGTACGCACCTGATACGCCTGCCACGACTTTGATGTTATTCTGGTTCAGTGATCTTACTCCGGTGCGTGTCAGTCCAAAAGTGAGACTCCGGGACTCTCGGGGTCCCGAGTCAATGAGGGCTCCGCCACCCCTACACCCTCGCCCGTACCACCGGGTTGGTCATTTCTCGGGTTAGGTGACCCGTCAGTAAGTCGCTCCCCATCCACTAGGAAATGTCTGGTCTATACAACCAATTTCCACAGCCAGGGGTTATTTAGAGCAATGGGCTGCCCTGCCCTCTGTGCCCCTTGTTATTACCCCGGCTGCTAAGTGCTCTAGCACTCCTCACTAGAATCCTCTCTGGGCTCCTCAGTCCTTTCCCTGGCTTCCTGCAGACTTTCAGTCCTCCTAAACACCGGCCAGCCTCCTCTTCTGTAGAGAGTGCCCCTCTACTACATTCTATATGGCTCCCAGCTCCTGCCGGGTCCAGCCATTCTCAGCCACGTCGCACAGCCCGGGTCTTCGCTGGGACCTGTCGACCCAGCTTCCCTGCCCTGTGGGGGCTTCGCCTTACCCCATCAGGTTCAGCAGTGCCTCTGGACTGCTCCGCTCTGCCTGCCGGTGCTCCCTCTCGTCGCAGCTGCCGCCGGGCTTCCTTCCGGCTCTGCCTTCCCTCTACCCGACGCCGGCGTCCTTCTTACGTTGGCCCTTGCCATCCGGGCCACGCCTCCTTCCCCACACCTGTAGACGGTAAGTGGTTGCCCTGCATTCCGGGCTTGAGGGAGGGAGTTTAGTGCTGCTGCACCGGGGCGGGAAGCTTCAGAGCCGGCCCGCCTCTTCACTCCCTCACAACAATAATCAACATGTACAAACCACGTGCCATTGCATGGCCAACCCCTGCCTTACCTCCTTTACATTTCCCAATCAACATCCTAGGTGACTTTAACAGTCAATGTAGTCTATGGTGATATCACCACAATGATTGAAATGGAATTAAATTTCTAGGTTAGATGCAAGGAGAGGACCTTGTATTAGTCTCTGATGCCAAAGATAGAACTACTTTCCACTTGGCCCACTGGCAGCAAGACTAAACACCTGATTTGCGTTTCACAACACATAACTGTCAACAACATACCCCCCCCCATACACTGCAAGATTCCTCACAACTTTCCACACAATCAGCATAGGCCAATTTTATATACAGTTGGAATTCAAATTCCAATCATTCCAATTCTAAAGCCCAGATGGAACTTTAATGAAGCTGGCTGGATCTTCTTTGCTAAACAAACTGACTTTAATATAAGATAAAAAATTAATATGGGTAAAACCCACTAGTGAAAATTATGGGATATTTGTGGGTATAATAAAATAATCTGGTTAAAAAGCACTCAGATAACATACAACTCAACCAAGCAATGTGAAACAATCTAATGCACCCCTCTTCAATGCCTTCCCATTCTTAGTAACATATGTGCTCCCCCATTAAGAAAAAAAACCTTTCTTAATTATAGATTAGAATAAAATATAACTTGCAGCTGCCCATACATGAAAATCGCTTAAATCTACCAAACCCAAAATTAAAATCTAGACATCCTGCTCGGAGAATAGCATTTCAATTTGAACAAGACTCATTTAGCATCCAAGACACCTCAACACAAGAATGGCTCAATTCACCCCCTAATACAGAAAATATTTTTGCAAATCCCACCATTAGCCCAGCTGGATTTGATTTCCCTAGACATCTTTGGTCTTCTCTAAACTTAATCAGGACAGGACACAGCAGCTGTGGATTTCTGTTACATCAATAGGGTTGGATTGTTGTGTCCTTTTTCAAAATTTGAATTACATTATCTCTGAATGCTCTTTCAATGCATTTAATTTAACTCTACTGGATTTGCACAATACTACACCCAAAGCAGTCAACTGGCTGCAAAATTTGGACATAAGATTGTGAATATGTTTCTCTTTACTTTTTGATCACTGTATCATCATATGCAAAAGGAAAAAAAAGAAAAAAGAAAAAAGAAAAGAAAAAAATCCCCTAGACTCTAACATGCCCCCCACCCCTCCCTGAGCAGAAGCCAGTGAGGGTGGCTCACCTCTGGTGGATTGGAGTGGCAGGGGGAAGGGCACCAGGTCTGGGGCTGCATGGAGGCAACCCTGTGACCTCTGTGGCTCAGCTACTGCTCGCATGTATGTAAGCTGAGGACACACTACAAGATGTTTTTTGGCCCACAGCTACAGGGTATCATGAATTTTCTTTCTCCATGTTTCAGGAAAAAGAATTAAAAGTGGTATTTGTTTAATAGGTATGAGTTCAAATTTAAGATTTAAATTTAAAAGTAAGTAAATAAATCATTAAAGCCAAGATGGTTAATAAAAGGAACAATGACTACAAGTCACAAAGTTTTCCCATTCCATCCTGCACAACAATGCAATGAAATAGTCCAGTAAAAATGCCTGAAATAAAAGGAAGCCTTAAACATTTCCATAACTGGGGATCATCTTCCCCATAGCAATGAAATTATATAATTTCTGTAGAGATTGTAAAGCCAATTAAAAGTTCTTAGTAAGATCATAGACTGCCATTATGAAAATGGCATTTAGCACTCACCCATCTGACTGGAAGTACAGTATTAGAATAATCCCAAAGATATTGCTGAACACAATGTAATCATGATCTTCACAGAAACATGTAAAGGCCATGCCAGCTGCCTGTCTCAGCCTCCATCCCTGCCTTGCCTCACCTCAGAGAGGAGCCACTGCCTGCCCCAAGTGAGGCTCCACTGGCTCCAGGACACTGCTACACTCCCCGGCATAGCCTCTGGGGAGTGTGTCCCGCAGTGTCCCAGAGCTGGAGGAGCCTCACTTGGGGCAGGCAGTGGCTCCAGCTCTGCTGGCTCTGGGGAAATGCTCCACTCCCCATCCCTGATGTGGGGGAATGGAGCACTTCCCCGGAGCTGACAGAGCCCATGCCAGGCTCTGGCTCCAGCCCCTGGCCCCTGGC
>NW_017729029.1:20733827-20745127 GCF_001723915.1 Gavialis gangeticus | reverse complement strand
CCAGCCCCTGGCCCCAGCCCCTGGCCCCCAGCCCCTGGCCCCCAGCCTTCAGCCACTGGCCCCTGGCTCCCAGCTTCAGCTCCTGGCCTCTGGCCCCTGGCTCCCGGTTCCTGGCTCCAGCCCCTGTCCCCTGGCTCCAGCCCCTGCTCCCCAGCCTCCAGCCTTCAGCCCTCAGCTCCAGCCTGTGGCCCCCACCCCCCAGCCCCTAACACCCAGCCTCTGGCCCCCCGCCCCAAGCCCCCGGCTCTCAGGCCCTGGCCCCAGCCTCCAGCCACCAGCCCCTGGCCCCCATCTCCCAGGTCCAGCTCCAGCACCTGGCCCCAGCCCCCAGCTCCAGCCTCCGGCCCCTAACCCCAGACCCCCAACCTTTGGCTCCCAGCACTCATCCCCCTTCAGTAAGTGTCCCACGCTGGACTGAAGCAGCGTGCTTATGGACTGAGGTGGCACGGTCACGGACTGAAGCAGCACACTCACGGACCGCTGCTCCTTAGAGGGAACATTGGTGAACACAGGAGGCAAAGAATACAAAAAGAGGGATTTCAAAGCAGCAGAGACCCTGAGAGTGGAACCCGAGGCCACCATGGACAGAGGGCATACCACCATCCCATCGCACCCACCCAACTGGGAAACTGGGGGGAGGGGCAGCTTGTTTATTGTCCCTAAGCATAATCTCCCCTGGTGGTCCCTCACAGATGTGCTCCTAGATAATTTTCTCAAAGAGTTTTCCCAGGACCGTGGTAATACTAATGGTCCTATAGTTTCCTGGGTCCTCCTTCCTCCCTTTTTTGAAAATGGGGACCACATTGGCCCTTTTCCAGTCCTCTGGCACCTCACCAGAGCACCATGAGTGCTTGTAAAGCTGTGCCAGGAGTCCCACAATGACCTCTGCCAATTCCTGGGGTGGAGATCATCCGGACCTGCTGATTTGAACATGCCTAGTCCAACCAGAAGTTCCCTGACTAGGTTCTCACTGACCCTGGACCTGGCTGCACCACCTCTGGGTCCATCTGAGATCCTGGTGGTGGGGATGTCCTGGTCCCTGCTCAGAAAAATAGAGGAAAAGAATTTGTTAAAGAGGTTAGCTTTGTCATATAGTGTAACCACCGTATTTTAGTGGAGAAAAGTCAAATAATTTCTCTTCTCCATCTCTTTTCTTCTCTGTATGCTCTCATTTGTCCACAGAGGACTTTTCAATTTGTTACAAACATCTGAATTCTCATTGATGGCAAACCACAATTGATCTGTTACACAATGGAAATTATTTCCAAGACTCCAATGCTATCACTTAAATACCGCATGAGAATGAAGAACATTTCTAATGTTACAGTTTCTCAAATCTTTCAAAAGTGTATGACTTAATACAGACTAAATAAGATTTCTTTCACACAGTTAAAAGAGGTTTACTTTATTGGCATAATGTCCACAGAAGATTGACAGACTCTAATGCAACTCATACATGTTTTTCCATGTGGGGTGGTTGGCATTGGATTCTTTATTTGTTTATGACATGCTGTTTCTGTCAGTCCCACATTTCCATCTCCTGTTGTTGTGAAGTTTCAATGTACTGAGATCCTTGAATCAGGTGTGTCCTCCATTTAGAGTGGTCCTGGGCAATGGTCTTCTACCAGTTGACATCAATCTTGTATTTTTTTAAGTTGACCTTGAGAACATCCCTGAAGCACTTACTTTGCCCTCCTCTTGAGTGTACACCTTGGCTGAGCTGGGAGAAAAAAAACTTGCTTCAAGAGCCTCAAGTTGGACATGTGAATGGCATGGTGGCCCAATGAAGTTGATGTTGGATGATCATCACCTTAGTACTCATGGTGTTTGCTTGCAGAAGGATGCTAACATTGGTGCATCTGTTTTCTGACTGGATTCAGAGGATTTCCTGCAGGCAGCATTGGTGGTACTTCTACAGCAACTTTAGATGTCTCCCATATGTTGTCCATGTCTCTACTCTGTACAGCAAGTCAGGGATCACAACTACTTGATGAACCATGAGCTTGGTTTCAGAACTAATGTCAT
Organism: Gavialis gangeticus; assembly: GCF_001723915.1. Lineage (NCBI taxonomy): Eukaryota > Metazoa > Chordata > Crocodylia > Gavialidae > Gavialis > Gavialis gangeticus. The sequence goes on along the minus strand of NW_017729029.1, from coordinate 20,743,102 downwards.
GATTTTTGAACACTCATTTCTTCAGGCATCCAAAGGCTGCACTTAAACATTTGAGGTGATGTTGGATTTCTTCATCAATGTCAGCCATCTGTGAGAGAAGACTTCTGAAGTAAGGGGAAATATTTTACGTTCTCCAGACTCTCACCATGGATCTGGATAACTGGACTTAGGGACCATTCATTAGGACCTTGTTGGTGGAGGACTTTAATCTTCTGACTGTTAGGCATCAATCACATTTTCCAGTATGCTTTGGTAAAGACATCAACAATTACCTGAAGATCTGCTTTCAAGTAAGCACACTACAGCAACATTAGCATACTGCAGCTCAATGATTGAGGTCAGGGTGGTCTTGGTTATGGCTTAGGCTGAGGTTAAGCAGCTTACCAATCATTTAGTAGTTTAGCTTCACTCCAGCTGGAAGCCTGTTGGTGGTTAGATGTAGCATCGCAGCAAGGAGTACAGAGAAGAAAGTTGGAGTGATGACACAGCCTTGCCCAACTCCTGTTTTAACTTCAAAGGGATCTGTGATAGATCCATTAATGAAAACCACCACTCGCATAGCATCATGGAGCAAGCACAGAATGGCAACAAATTCCAATGGGCATCCATACTTTGAAAGGATCCTCCACAACACTTCTTGGCTAACAGAGTAAAAAACTTTAGTGAGGTCAACAAAGGCCATATAGAGAGGCTTATGTAGTTCCCAGCATTTCTTCTGCAGCTGGTGAGCTGTGAAGATCATGTCAGGTGTTCCTTTAGATGCCCCAAGCCCACATTGAGATTCCAGGAGGAGCTCTTCTTCAGAAAGTGGAAGGAGACAGTTTAAGAAGTTTCTGTCAATGATATTTCCTGTGCAGGACAGAAAAGCAATCCCTCTGTAGTTTACACAGTTGGACTTGTCTCCTTTCTTGAAGATTATCACATCCACAGCATCTCTGAGGTTGTTTGGAATTTCCTCAACATTCCAGATCCATAAGATGAGGGCATGAAGCTATGATGTGAGCTCCTCTACTTCCTGTTTGAGAATTTCAGCAAGGATTCCGCCCACTCCAGATGCCTTGTTTTTCTTCATCTCCTTGATGGCTTTACTCAACTCATCAATGGTTGGAGGGATTAAGAAATCATCTCTGGGTGTTACAGGATGGAGTAAAGAATACTATTATCAACAGCTTAGTCTCAACTGAGAAGGTCTTAAAAATGCTCCTTCCAACAGGGATTGATGGTTCCCCTTTCTTTGATCAGGTCTCCTCTATCTTTAGGTCTCAAGGGTATTGGTCCCTGCATGCTTGGACCATAAAAGACTTTGATGACACTAAAGAGAGTTGGTACTGCTTTAGATTTCTGTTTTGGCTTGTTGGAGATTCAATTTCTTTTGCTTGGAGTAGGTGTCAATTTGCCAAGCTCAAAAAGCCTTGTGCTTGTGATCAATCAACGCTTGGATCTCCTGGTCATTCTCATCAAACTAATATTGATGTTTCCCAGTAGAGAATCCAAGTATCTCTTGACAGGTGCTGATTACTGTGACCTTGAGGGCACCCCACATGCTGCTGACATTCTCCCATTGCTATAGATTGGAATTAATCAGTTTTTTTTCATTCAGACACTGGTGGAAGAGGTATTACATGCTTGGGTACTTGAGTTCTTTAACACAGACCTTCCATTGTGTGGAAGAAATCAAACTTTGCATTGTGGTTGAATCAGAACTGACAAAGCCAGCTTTTCTTTATTTAGGGCTATACTGTGATCACAGGGAGAATTCAATCCAGCAAGGGGAATCACCCACTTGTCTGTTTCAAAGGATTTCTCGCACTCTCTAAGTTTACAAGCATATTTATACTTAAGACAGAGAAAGAGAAAAAAAATATGACCTTGGACAGTAAATCACTGATCGTTAACACACACACAGACATACAGGCTGTTTACTTAAAGGAGAGTGAAACATTGTGCTTATAGAAATAGTTATCAGTTTCTTTTTTCTCAGAGAGAAAAATAAACTTAACATTCGTACACAGGGTAATATATCAAGACAGAAACAAGGCATGCAGAATTCCTTATCTCAGAACATTTAACTGAAATAAGCAGTATCAGCACTCCTGGTCTCTGTCTGTTTTTTCTAGTCAAGTATGTCAGAAACTGACTAAATTTACTCCTACAATTGGCATTGCTTCTGCTATTGCCATTGTTTGGGAGCCAATTTCAGTGACTTAACTGAGTGGGTGAGTCAGTTGTCAGTTCAATAATTATCAGTTCCTTGCACAGCTTGGGTGATGGGTACATGTTTGTGATGCCGGGCACAGATGATGACATAGTTAATCAGGTGCCAATTGTTAGATCATGGATGTTACCATGATGTCTTGTGCCTGTTTATCTGGTGGGACAGGGTGTTAGTGATGGTGAGTCCATGTTCATGCATTTTTCAAGAGGTGGATGTCATTAGAGTAGAACTTTCCAACTTCTTCTTTGCTAATAGTCCCATTTCAGAGGTTAGAGTCCATTCCAACTCTGGCACTGAAATCACCAAGAAAAATAATTTCCCTCCAGAACGCCAGAAAGGACTGGGTCAAGGTTGGTGTATATTTCCTCTTTGTTTTTTTTTGGCGGCACCAAGAGTCAGAGCAGATGTGCTGGTGACACTGGCACATTGGATCCCTGACAGCTTAAGACAGAGCCACAAGGTGCTCATTAATTTTAATAGGGAACTCATTAAGTTGGTTTATGAGTTCATTCTTAATGGCAAAAACAACTCCATGAAGTTGGCATTCTCCTTCCTGTTTACCCTTCCAGAAGAAGGTATAGCTACCTCCATGTTCTTTGAGCTGCCCATCTCCCACTCACCAGGTGTTGCTCAGTGCAGCTACACTGATGTTGTGTTGCCTGAGGTCCCTTCCATCCCTAATGTCTATGAGTTTTCTGGCCATGATTGCAGTATATTACTCTGGGCATTCACTATTAGGGTTGTCCATGAGAGCCTTGATGTTCCAGGTCCTAAAAATGATGTTGTGTCTTTTTCTGGTATTTTTTACCTTTGATACTGAATGAGCTTTAGTTAAAGCACCCCCACAACCATTTTTCAGCATGGGAACCCTGATACATGAGACGCTCTGTTGGAGCACAGTAATTACCACACATCTGCAGACTCAATTAAGTGAGTCTGCTCTGTTGCACTGTAATTACAGTGGATTGGAGGAGCCTCACTGCATGTTGGAGCACAGTAATTACCACACATCAGCAGACTCAATTAAGTGAGTCTGCTCTGATGCACTGTAATTACAGTGCATTGGAGGAGCCTCACTGCATGTGTATAGGCACCCTCAGATGCCACAACAAATAGCTACATTACTATAACCTAGAAACTCATAGTTCTACACTGCCTGGGGTTTCTACTATGAAACATGCACCACCCGTATTCACTACACTTATGAATAAATAAGCACATCAATACTATAAGCACATCAATCTGTGCAGTCTACATGGCCATGTATAATGTAGGCTGGATGTGGACTATTTATTAACATTTCCATAATTTTAGATATAGAAAGTGAGTCATGATTTTTTTCAGCAACTAGAATGATGCTTTGAATGTTCACCTTCTGTGATTAAATAGCTAGATACAAGCAATGTGCCCCAAAACATACAGGTAAGGAAGAAACATCTCTCACAAATTTCAGAATAGTAGCAGCCCCACTAATCATTGCATTAAGCAAAATGCATAAAATTAAAATTATAGAGGTCTATCAGTGTATCTGTGAACTAAACCAATATGCCATATTTATCCAAGTATCACATGCATCTTTTTTCAGAAAAATCAGCTCTCCAAAATTGGAGTGCATGACTTCAGCAGGGAGAAACTTTTCAAATAAGGAGATTTACAACAAGTGGAAACTTTGCAATAATTTAGTTTTAAAGTGGAATGTGACTAGGCCAGTACAACGTGCACTTGTATATTTTAAAACCCAGTTCTGTCAATTACATTAAAAACACTTTCATGGGGAATGGATCATAATAGTGCAGCCCCCCATGCAAAAGTAGGCTTTTCCAATAAAGCTGAGAACCTAGCAGGAGACACTGACTGGAGCAAACATTATAGGTTTCATCTCGGCCACATACATATTTATTTAAACTGTTCAGTTCCAATTTTTCAGCCATGACAGAAAATACACCAAGACAACCAGGTCTAATACATGTATCAGTTGCTTCAGAGCAACACCTTTTGGCTTTACTGCATACCTAGGCTTTCTTGCTTTTAGAAATAATACATTGTCTTCCATTTCAATATATATTCCTAGTATTGCATTCTACTAAGCACTCTGATAAAAGTTTTATTGGAGTAAACTATAGGCAATTCCACAGTTGATATTGTAACTCAGGATCAGCCACCAATTTTTTTTTAATTCTCTCACAGCACATTTGAGTTATTTAATGCAGTAATGCTGATAAACTTATGTCATGACCATATAAAAAAAAGTGGTTTCAGAAGTGGAATTAAGGGATATGTGAGTGGGGTACCATCCCCAGGTCCTAATTTAAACAGCACACCAGAATGGTGGACCTTGTGGAGTCTGTGCCATAGCAGCAGCAGCCTGTATACTGACAGCCCACACCAGCCATCTTTGTGCAAGACTCTTCACCACTCAGTACCCCTTCATACACATAAACACTCTGTCCAGGGTGCCATAATTCCTATGAGATGCTGCACAAACAGCTTATGAATTAGGATTTTGATCATATGCAACGGAGAATAAAGAGTGCTTGAAGAGGAGGCAAATTCTGTAGCTGCATATTTCAGAAAGCTACTAGCCTAATCAGTATAATTCATAGATTCATAGATTGTAAGGCCAGAAGAGACCTTGGAAGATCACCTGCACCAAGCAGGAAAGATAACTGGGGGTCAGATGACCCCAACAAGATGATTGTCTAGTCTCCTCTTGAAGATTTCCAGGGTAGAGGAGTGCACCACCTCTGGTGGGAGCTTATTCCACAGTCTGGACACCTTGACTGTGAAGAAGTTTGTCCTAATGTTAAGTCTTAATTGGTCTTCCAGGAATTTGTGTCCATTACTCCTAGTTCATCCCTTGGGTGTCCTGGTGAAGTTGTTCACCGAGCCCTTGATGTACTTCCCTAGTGCAGTGGTAAGCTGCTACCAGGTCCCCTTTCATCCTTGTTTTCTTCAGGCTAAAGAGTCCCAGATCCCTCAGCCTTTCTTCAAATGGATTTCTATGTAAGACTCTGATCATATGGGTGGCTCTTCTTTGGACTCTCTCAAGTTTGTCCATGTCCTTGTTAAAGTGTGATGCCCAGAACTGGACTCAGTACTCCAGCTGTGATCTTACCGGTGCTGAATAGAGTAGATGAATCACCTTCTTGCTTTTGGTGGAGAGGCATCAATTGATGCATGCCAGAGTATTATTTGCCCTACTGGCTACAGCATTGCCCTGCCAGCTCATATTCATATTGTAGTCTATTATTACTTCCAGGTCCCTTTCATTCATGGTGCTGGCACCAACCCCTGCAGGATTCCACTGCCCACTTCTCACCTGGATGACACAGATTCATTCACTACAACTCTCTGGATCCTATCCTGAAGCCAGTTTCTCACCCACCTGACTGTCTCGGAGTTAAGTCCACAATCCTCCAATTTTCTCATGAGGGCATCATGGGATACTAGATCAAAGGCCTTTTGGAAGTCAATGGATATAATGTCAACCTACTCTCTTGTGTCCAGGTGGCAAGTTACCTGGTCATAGAGGGGATGAGGTTATTAAGGCAAGACCTGCCAGCGATGAAGCCATGCTGACTGTCATTCAGAATCTTATCTTCTGCAAGTTTATTGCAGATAGACTAATGAACTTTTCTAGGATTTTACCTGGGATGGAAGTTAGGCTGAATGGCCTATAGTTACCTGGGTACAACATTGGCCCTCTTTCAGTCCTCAGGGACTTCTCCAGGGAGCCATGATTTCTGAAAGAGTTTCACCAGGGATTCCGCAATGACTTCAGCCAGCTCCTTCAGCACTCTCGGATGAACATCATCCAGTCCCAGTGACTTGTATATGTCTAAGTTTTTTATTTGGTCATACACCAATTCTACAGCATTAGTAGGAAGGTAATTATTCCTACTGTGCTCATCCTGTACTCTGGCATTGTTTTCCCCTTGGTCCGGTAAAAGACTGAGGCAAAGTAGTCTTTCAGGAGTTCAACTTTCTCCTGGGTGCCAGTAACCAGGTCTCCTGAGTTGTTCAGCAATGGCCCCCCACTCCCATTTGTTTTTCTCCTGTACCCTAAGTACCTAAAGAAGGACTTCTTGTTGTTTTTGATTCCCATTGCTACTCTTAGTTCAGTTGCCACATTAGCCTTTCTTATCTGTGCCCTACAAATGTGAGCTGTCATGAAATACTCCTCCCTGGGGCCCACCCTGAGCTTCCATTGTTTATAAGCCTCTTTATTCTTTACTAAGAGGACCATGATTTCCCTGTTTAGCCAAGTGGACTTCTCAGCCCTTCTGTTAACTTTTTTCCACATGGGAATGGACTTCCTTTGTGCTTCAAGGATCATATTCTTAAGAAACAACCACTCTTCCTGAACACCTTTTACCTTCAGTTCTTGGTCCCACAGCCCTTGCCCTACTAGTGCCCTAAGCTTGTTGAAATTTGCATTTCTGAAGTCCAAAACTTCAATCCTGCTATCCAATTTGTCTGCCTTACATCAGACAGTGAACATGATGGCTTCATGGTCGCTGTTGCCCAGACTTCCCTCTATGTTTAAGTCAGTCACCAGGTCATCTCCTTTGGCCAGGACCAAGTCCAGAAGAGCACCTCTGGTTGCCCCATGCACCTCCTGAAAGAGGAAAAGCTCTTTGACACAGGTCAAGAAGGATCACAACTGATCCAACTTGGCCAAGTGTTTCTCCCACTCTAGATAATCAAAATGTCCCATGAAAACCATTTTCCATGCACATGCAGCCTCAGTCAATTCTCAGGTGGAATCCAGATCGAGTTTGTCTCCTTGGTTTGGTGGTCTGTAGTAAACACCTACAGTTGAGTCTCTCTCACTGCATGTTCCCCTCCCTCCACCACAATTTGACCCAGAGGGTTTCACGCTGTCCATTTTTGGAGCTCATGTCAGCCTCCTAGGAAGCGTACTGCTCTCTCACATAGAAAGCAACACCTTCATCTTTCTTCCCCACCCTGTCCCTTCCATGCAGGGTGTAGCCCTCTATATTGATGCTGCAGTCATATGAGAAGTCCCTCCATAATCTCTACTAGATCATAATACACTCTGGAGAGTAGGAGAGCTAGCTCCTTCTGCTTCTTCACCATGCTCCTGCAGCTCTCATCTTCCTGTTCCGCTGATGGAAAATTATTCCCTCAGCTCCCGCAAGAGTGGCACTCCTAGTGTCCTTATCTACAGGGCTTAGTTGCAAATTGGTCCCTGGACATGTTTGAATTTTCGCATCCCCATTCCCCAGCAATCTTAGTTTAAACCCCTGTCCAGAAGATTGGCTATTCTGGCTACAAACAGGGCCTTACCTTTCCTCATGAGGCAGATGTTGTCCCTTCCCAGGAGTCATCTCTCCCTGAAGTGTGCACCATGGTCAAGGAATATGAAGCCTTCTCAGTAGCACCAACATTGCAGTTGCCAGTTCATTCCCTCAATGCATTCTTCCCTTCTGGGGAGCACGGAAGGAAAGACTACCTGGGCCCCCAATTCCTTGAGTCCAGCCCCCACAGCCCTGTAGTCACTCATGACCCAGTCTGGATTACTCCTGGCCATGTCATTAGTTCTCACATGGATGAGAAGCATGGGGTAGTAACATATTAAATAATTAAATTGTAGCAAAACCCCCAGTTTTTCTTTTCTTTTTTTTTAATTGCATTCACTCCGTTTCCCCAACCATTTCTGACTTTTTATCTCCCTCTCTATTCCCTATATATACGTACAAGTAAGCTAAGAGGTAGGATAAGCTTTAAACATTTTTATTTTGGTAGCAAGTTTTTGATTTTGGATATCCATTGTTTTATAATTATAAGGTTTGTATTAATTTTTACTGTTGTATATTGTATTATTATCATTTTTGTATTGATTTTTATTGTTTCATATGGATATTGTATGGTTTAGGCCTGTGTTTGTAAATGAACCAAAGTCATGTCAAGTTTCCATTTTATATGTCAAGCCTCCATCTTCTGTCCTCTACCTGGGCATCCCATGTTGCAACAATATGATTCATTGTACCCCTCCCATGTAAACTGGTTCCCCGATGAATGAGTGTGATTGGAAATGATTGAAATACAATGGTAGCAGGCCTCTACTGAATGGCCTGTAATGACTGGGCCATCACCTCACACTGATTCATCCAGGAAACACGGACCTCACACAGGAACAGAAACAAGACCAGCATTTGAAAGACAAAAGACCCTGTAGAACCAGCAATTCTCACCATTACAGACACCCAAAACTGCACATCCCTGCATGGAGCACACATGCTTAGTACACCAGGGGCTGACTGTTGCCTGGGCATGCCTCCTGTTACTGGGGTCACACAAGGTCTTCCCCTATAAAAAGGGGCTGTGAAGACAGACCCAGTAGGATGCCCTCTCCATCTGGACCTGCACCATGCCACACAACCTATCCAACCAGAGGCCCTGCCGGCAACCACCCTCTGGACAACATGTACTGGACAAAGACCCCTTTCCAGCCTGGATAGGTAGATATTACTTGCATACCTCCTCCTACAATTTGGACTCTCTCTCTCCTCCTGGACTTCAGTGGACTTCAGCCCCTGCACCAAGCCTCTCTAAGCCCTGCTGCCATTGTGTGTGTAGGTGTGTGGGTGTGGGTGTAAGTGTAAGGGAACCAATTTGGCATTGTGTCACCATGTCCCCTGTTCAATAAAACCACTGTCATTTGCAACCTCAAGTTGGGTCATGTTTTACTGAATCCCAGTCCCTTCCCTATCTTTAATTCCAGCCTCATTCTCTCTCCCTGTCTCTCCGCTCCAGTTCCCACCCTCTGCTAGTTTCCCTATCTCCTCCCAATTCCATCTCCCCTTTTCTGCCACCTCTCGGCCTCTCCTTGCTTTCATCCTGTCCCTGCTGCCTGCTGCTTTTCCTGTGATTTTCTGCCACCTGTCTCTGTTTTTAGGCTTCCCCCCAACACCTTCTGTAATCTCTCCCTGCCCCCTGCAGCTTCCCAGCTCCTATTAGCTGTCCTGCAGTTGTCTCCAGCTTCCAGCACCTACTGCCACTCTCTAGCTACCCTAAAGCCATCCTCTGGCTCCCC
>NW_017729029.1:20705656-20728827 GCF_001723915.1 Gavialis gangeticus | reverse complement strand
CTTAATCTGGGAAGCCAGCCCCTGTTCCATCTCTGCCTTGGCCTTCCTAACCATCCCCCTACTTACCTTTTCAGCTCCCCCATAGATCTGACTCCAGTCTCAGACTCTGTGCCGGCATGCTTCCCTGTTCTGCAGGCTTTGGGCATTGTCTTTTAATCAATTACGACCAATTAACCTAAAGTTACCACTAATCCTCAGTTTTTCAGCCCAGGGCCCTGTAGTTTACCGGTTCTAATCCTGGTCCTGGTAACTTTAACTCCCTACACTTCTACTTTCTTACCTTAACCTTTCCCCAGGTATCCCAAGTACACCAAGCACATACACATCACAACACCCTACTTAGGAACTCACTTGTGTGTATGTGTAGGTGGGTGGTATGAGTGTAAATTAGTGAATATACATATATATACATATATAAATATCATTTTGTGTGTGTGTGATATATGAATTAGTAATCCACATATGTGTATGGAATGTGCAGGTGTTGGTAACTGGTAACTGATTCTGTATAAATTTGGTGTATGTAGCGTGTATGGGCTTAAATTGGTCATAGGTATGCATATGCCTGAGCTGGTAGTGTGAGTGTGTATGCCTAATAGGGGTGTATTCACGTAGTGAGTGTGTGCTTAATTGATTTTTACGTGTGCATGTAGGGTTGTACACCACACCCTCCTAACAGCCCAATATTGAGATCTTGAGCGTTGGCCTGACCCCTCTGGGCAACAAAATAACACTTTAAACATGGTTTAATATTCATAAGGACGTTTGATTATGCAATTATCTGATGTCATGGAGCTATATACATTAGGAAAACCGAATTTTAAAATATCTGACCCTGTTGTTTGTTTAAAAAAATAAGAATATTATTACAAAGTTCTTGTTAGGCAAACCACCTGTTTGGAATCAATTAATTTGTAAGCAAACATTTTTCCTTGTTGTTATAAAAATTGGTAAAAGAATAATGAAGTTTTTACTTCATAAAATATATTCTTCGACAGGGTTGTCGTTTAAATCCCTTTTTGACTATGTAGCAGTTGCCTTACAGCTAGTTGTTCAGCTCCTGCTACTATATCATGTGGTGTTTGTTACAGTACATGCTGAGCAACCAATCAGCTAAAGAGGACTGGCAAAGAAACAGACACTTCATGAATAAACATTTGCTTAAAACCCACATTATTTGACTATTTTCTACTACTACTGTGGTTACTCCCTGGTTGCAAATTGAAATACTGCCATAAAATCTACTGCAGTGCTATAGCATCCACACTAGCTGAGATTTATATGATGTGCATGATGTGCCTTTGCATAAAAGAGGCAGCTGTATGTTCCCAAAATCCCCATTAAAATTAAAGGCACTATTCCATTTCTTTGGGTGTCCCAGTTGTCCTCTGGTTCTTAACCCAAATAGCTAACATAGACCACAGACAGAATGAGCAAGCAAAAAAAAAAAAAAAACCCACAAAAAAGCAGAAGGTTCGGATGTGTAAAAAATGTCCCCACTTCTGCTATTAATAGAGTTACTCCTCATAATTTATATGTTTAAATATTACCTATGACAGAGAAAGTTGGAGAGATTTAAAAAATATACAAAATTAAAATATTTTATTTGTTTGTGCATATTCTGTGCTGAACCAGTACAGGATTTGCTACAGGATTTTACACACAGTATTGCTTACTGTAACTGCAGCCTGATCTGGACAGGGCTGGAGCCAGCTGTTCCTCCCTATCCCCCACCTTGCTAACACTGACCTAGCACCAAGTGCCACAGTTGACAATGTCTGTGCACCCACCATGTCCAGAAGCCATGCCCTCCCTGCCACATGCCCAGCTTCATCCAGCCCAGGATCACCGGCCCCTGACATGCCAGGGTGAGCTGGGTCTCTGCCTTAGGCAGCAGGTGGAGGCAGACATAGGGAGCCAAGCCTAGGAGTCACATCTGCTCCCCGATGCACAGAGTGAGCCAGGTCTCCGCTGATGGCAACCTTTAACTAGTTTTGGTGTAGTGCTTGGGCTGAGATGAACAAAACGATTGTTGGTCCCAGCCCCAGCACCACACAGGAATTTTGAAGTGGCTCTGGTGTTATGCCAGGGCTGGAACCAATAATCATCTGGTTGTTGATCCCAGCCCCCACACCCTGAACCAGAATCCTGAACTCATTATCTCTGTAGAGCAGTCCAATGACAGTTGAACACATATTACTTAATATCATCAAGAGATACTCCTCCCACAAAAAGACACAACTTAGCTATGATACAAGTACATTTAGCATTTGTTTTACTCCTTGAACATGCAGTTACTTGTGTTTTAAGTGCTGTTAACACATCCCATGTGGGCAACATGGCCCAAAGAGGCCTGGCTTATAAACTAGGACCTCTTGAAATGTCTGAAATTGGCTACCCTAAAATTTTAGGCACTCAAAATCACATGCCATTCATCAAAAGCTTAAACTTTAAGTTTTGCACTAAGCAGATTCATACTGATCAACAGTTTGTTCCACAAGATTCTTAGGGTTTCTCCTTTTCTTTCCCACCCCCTCACTTCATTCATAAGCAAAGTTAGGGCTCTTAAATTTTCATCTGAATATGGCCAGGCTATGATTCTGACCTTCTATAGCTCTCATTAGGTTCCCAGGTAACATAAAACTTGGAAAAAATGTACAGAAAGAACTGTAATTTGAAAAAAAAAATCCAAAAGGCTTGTTTTATTTCAGTTCAGAATATTGCATTCTGATTTTTAGTCCCAAATGCAGGGGGTAGAGAAATCCTTTGTCTGAAAAAGTTTACAAAGGGAAGTCTTAATATATGTTTTCATAATATATAGGCAGAAGGATCACCCTTACAGTCTCCCATCATTAAGGAATACTTAACAGCCAGTAAATATAATGGTTTGGTTTAAGGAATACTAGTGGAATGGTATAATGAAAAGGCATTTCATGCTTTTGATATTGCTAATTGTACATAGATACCCATAAAATGAGCAGAGATATAACAAGCAGTTTTGGGGATGGAAACTCCTGTGGCACCTTCCACCAATCTTGAGCCCCATCTAAGTAAGCGGTGCACTCTTTCACCCCTAGCTATACAACTGATTTATATATAGGATTTGTATATTTTGTGCTGGAAAAAACCCCAAGCCTTCCCTCTCCCTTCTTGTGAATTCTATATTTCATACCAGTCATATTCCATTTCAAAACATACTATACTAAAAATAAAAATCAACTCTTTGTTCATTACTATCAAGTTAGAATTTGTCTAGAAGGGTTTTAAGAGGAAAACATTCATACATTTGCCTTGAGGAATCCTTAAAAATTAATGTCCTATAAGGCAGATTTATCCAACAGATGTAATTAGTGCTGTAATTCATTGGAAACACACCACTGCCACCATTTAAAGAGAAACAGATTAAAGAAAGGTAGATTTTATTTCCTGTTCCACTGATGAGCCTCAAATTAAATCCATCTACCCTGATCCACCAGTGATTAAAAGAGACAAAAGCTCTGCAGATGAAGAAGTAAGATGTGAAGTACAAAGATATTACTAGAAATGAACAGATGCAAATAATATTCCTTAAAAAGGTGATTTAATGATGTAAGAAATACAAGAAAGGAGAAGAAAATAGATGATCAAACCCAATTACAATTACAAACTTCAAAAAAAAACTTCAGATGAATCAGTGGCAAACTATTTCAACAATTAATAGTCCTGCCCTTTCTCAAATGCAAAAAAAAGAAACAAGAAAAAACGATATATCCTGGCCTGTAACTCCTTCCTTCTTCAGTAAAACATGCTAGTGGTCACATTTGAATCCACTTATATCGCAGGGCTGGCAGAATTCACAATTTATTACTATCTCACAATTTAGAAGCTCAAAGCCACTCAGAGCCTATAGGCATAGCTGAGCAATGAAGCCCAAGAGACTGATAGGATAGAGTATGTGAATATAGCAGTCTGCTGATGTAGAGAACTACAAATTTAAGATTATAGAAATGAAGGAAAGGCAAAACACCCTTTGATCATAGTTTGGGAGTGCCAAAAAGAGGAAGTGATACGGCAAATACATTCCAGGTAGTTCTTGTTTACACCCCCAGAGCCCCACCTGATCATAGGCACCAATGGGGCAATGTGTCTGCAGCCAGTGTAGTCTTTGTAAGGATGTCACTTCTGGGATATAAAAACACAATGAAGTCTGGATTGCTGTTCATTTGTCTCCATAAATAGCTTCTTTTTGGCATAAAAAACCCATAAAACCCACAAAAAATGATAGCTGTTTTGGTTAGTAATCATTTCTTCTTGTTGATTTATTCAGATTTAAAAAGGAGAGAAATATCAAGCCTTACACTGCAGGACCAGGATTTCACTTTTTGATCTTTGTCTGTAAAATTATTTATAAAAGTACAGAGCAATCTCACATGACAGCATCAGAAAACTCAATACTGAATCCTGTTAAAAGACTGCTTTGTAATCTGATTAAAATGTGTATTATAATATATGTAATGTAAGAACATTGCACCAATATGTTTTTTTTAAAAAGGGCATCTTTGATATGTCTGTGTATGGTGAAGACATATGCATGAGGAAAGAAGAGCCTTTTATTGTTTTTTTGTGTATTTTAAAAACATTCCTACCTGAGCCACATCTTTCTCCCAGAAAATGCTACAGTTTTGCAAAGAACTTTTCAATTAAAACAACAATAAGACTTTTTTAAAAAGCTTTTAGTTTTTTCTTGTCTTTTCTTTTAGTCCCCCCTGCTTTCAGTCTCTAACACTGCCCACATTTAGTGTGCTTTCAATAAACCATTATTGTAACTAACCCCCAGGTTTATAAACACTAATAGGGCTGTGAGAAACACCATTGTTTTGTTTTGACATATGTTCCACCATTCTGAAGGGACAGTGTTTCATTTCATTGTTTCATTTCAAAGCAAATTCCCATTTTGTTTAATTGAAACTGTTCAGTTGTTTCAACACATTTCGACATTTTGCCCATATGCTATAATAGGGAATCATGAAAATGCCTAAAACTTTGTCATCTCTTGTCTGATTTGGATGCAAATTGCAGGGATGGTAACCCCTTCTGAGGTCATGAAGCCTGCCATGATTTAAGGTGATAGGTATAGAGGTTTCTGGGAAACTATATCTCCAACTCTTCAAAATACAACTCCTAACACTTGCTGGCAGCGGCAGCATCCTTTCATCCGGTGTGCAGATCTGAGGGGCTTTGCTGGACTCCTCCTGGGGGTGCTGGCCCCTGTACCTGTGTGCCAGATAAGAGGAGACTTTCACTGCTCCTGGGTGCAGCCTGCACCCAGCACCTGTCCCAGGTGGCAGAGGCAGCCTCCCCTCCTCTAGGGCAGAGATCTGGTGGCTCACACTCCCAGGAGGGCTGCCAGGTTGTGCTGGACTTCTCCCAGGGATTGGAACCCCTGGATCTACATACTGGATGAGAGGAGGCTGCCTCTGCCACCTGGGACTGGTGCTGGGCACTGAAGCCAAGTAAGTCCAGCTTCAAAACTCGAAATGTTTTCTTCAGATCAGCAGGTCCTGATGAGCTCCACCCCAGATCACTGAGAGAATTAGCAGAGGTCATTGCAGGACCCCTGCCACAGCTTTACGAACACTTGTGGTGCTCTGGCGAGATGCCAGAGGACTGGAAAAGGGCCAATTTGGTTCTCATTGTCAAAAAATGAAGGAAGGAGGACCCAGGAAATTATAGGCCTGTTAGTTTTACCTTGGTCCTGGGGAAGCTCTTTGAGAAAATTATTCACGTGCACATCTGCAAGGGGCAAGCAGGGGAGTGTATGCTTAGGGGCAACCAACATGGGTTCATTAGAGGCAGATCCTGTCAGACCAACCTGGTGGCCTTCTATGACCAGGTCACAAAATCCTTGCATGTAGGTGTCGCGGTGGACCTCGTCTTTCCAGACTTCAGGAAGGTCTTTGACACTGTCTCTTACCCCATTCTCATTAAAAAATTAGGAGATTGTGGTGTTGATGCCTACACCATCAGATGGGTCACCAATTGGCTGGAGGGCCACTCCCAGACAGTGGTGGTGGATGGCTCATTTTTGACCTGGAGGTATGTGGGCAGTGGGGTTCCCCAGGGCTCAGTCCTTGGGCCTGCACTGTTCAACATCTTCATCGGTGGCTTGGGCAAGGGAGTGAAAAGCACCTTCTTGAAATTCACAGATGACACTAAGATGTGGGGAGAAGTGGGCATGCTAGAAGGGAGGGACAGGCTGCAATTGGATCTGGACAGGTTACAGGGGTGGGTGAATGAGAATGGGATGGGACTCAGTACTGACAAGTGCAGGGTATTGCACCTAGGGAGAAAGAACCAGCAGCATACCTACAGACTGGGGAAGTCTCTTCTCATCAGCAAAGAGGCAGAAAAGGATCTTAGAGTCGTTATAGACTCCAATATGAACATGGGCCACCAATGTGGGGACGCAGTCAGGAAGGCTTCATGAGCAGATCCAAAGAGGTGATCCTCCCCCTCTATGCAATATTGATCAGGCCACAGTTGGAGTACTGTGTCCAGTTCTGGATGCCGCACTTCAGGAGGGATGTGGACAACATCAAGAGGGTCCAGAGGGTCCACTCACGTGATCAGAGGGCAGCAGGGTAGGCCCTACAAGGAGAGGCTATGAGACCTGAAGCTGTTCAGCCTCCACAAGAGAAGGTTGAGAGGGGATCTGGTGGCTATCTATAAACTGGCCAAGGGAGACCAGCAGGCAATGGGAGAGTTCCTGTTCCCCCATGCAGTACTGGGAGTAACAAGGAATAATGGCCATAATTTGTCTGACAGTAGATTCAGGCTAGATATCAGGAGTCACTACTTCACAGTCCGAGTGGCTAGGATCTGGAACCAACTTCCAAGTGAAGTGGTGCTTTCTCCTATCCTGGGGGTCTTTAAAAGAAGGCTAGATAGACATCTTGCCAGGGTCATTTGACCCCAGCATTCTTTCCTGCCCATGGCAGGGGGTCGGACTTGATGATATGCTCAGGTCCCTTCCAACCCTACCAACTATGAAACATTTTGAGTGCCCTCTTTTTATTTTGAAGCTGTTTTGAAGCCTTTTGTTTTATTTCAATGTTGCTGTTTTGAGCTGAAAACATGTTGAAACAGCTTTGAATTGAAACTTTTGCACAGCCCTACACACTATATATGTGGTTATCATCATTTAAATCCTATAGGCCATGCTGTTAGAACTGTGCCTTTGCCAGATAAGGACTTGATTTTGTCTTCATTAGAATTGAAAAAATTTGGTTTTCAACCCGGTTCTTTTTCTAAAAGAAGTTTTATAGGGAGCTTTTAAATCAGGAATGTCCCTAAGCAAATGAGTCAAAACCCAAGAACTATAAAAATCAGAACAAAAGCTGTTGGAATCATAATTTTTTGTGTATAGTAAAAATAGCATAGCAAACAATCTTGTGAATTGTCCATATCAATTATTATATGTGAGTTAATTAATTCAGGAAGAAATTATTTGCAATTTCTATGAGCTAAAACAACATATGCAGGTTTAAATATTCACATAGTAGATGCTAATGAGGCATAACAAAATTCCATTGAAATTTATAAGAAAGTGAAATCTAGAAGTCTTTTATTTCAGACTGAGAAATATAGTGTTGGGGATATTTCAAAAAATACAAACCTGAAGATAGAGGAGGGTACTGATTCCTCAGTGTTCAATCAAGCATTTTTTCCCCATGAGATATTGCAGCAAGTCAAAAGAGGGTTTACTCAAAGTCAACCTAACTTTGCTTTAAATAGAATATACTGGGAACAACAGGGAACAGAATATAATTGGGGAACAATTTGCAATCATTTTGGTGTAAATATTTATATATAACCCATTTCTAAAGAAAATCCCAACATATTTCACAAATAGGGGCCATTTATTTCATCAGTGAAATACTTAAGGACCTTTAATCAAATGGAGCTAGATATTTCTTCAGAGACCATAAATTCATGCTTTGCATTGGCAAGATTGAAGACTAACTGACCTGCATACCTACATACTTTAATGCCATTTCCAGAGCCAGCCTTAGGGGTGGGGAATGAGGGGTATAGCCCAGGGTGTCATGGTCACAGGGGTACAAAACACCCCACTGCTACACCTCACCGTAGCCAATCCATGCCTCAGGCAGGAGAAGCCATATCTAGCCCAGGCCAGCCAACCTATCACAGGCTGGCTGAACAAGGGTGGTGCCATCTGCCTGCAGCATAGGAGCTGGTGTCCCTGAGGCTGCTGCTTAGGAGAAGCTGCACTAGGCAGTGCAGGTGGGGTGGAGCCTGTCCAGCCCTGTGCCCTGCCCACCTGCCTCCGGCTGTAGCAGTACAACTGAAGTGCAGGGGGAGGGGGTGCAATGGAAGTGTGCACCAAAATACAAGTTCACCCAGGGCACCATTTTCCCTAAAGCCAGCTCTGGCCATTTGTATACTATTTCAACCACTGACAATCTAGTAAAAAATGACCGCAAGTTACACTAAACCCTTCACTGTTTACATGTAGGCTGAATGCTATGGAGAATCTAATAAAATGCCCAAAGACTCAACTATAGCAGTATGGGCTGTTTAGCTTCTGTAAGATAAAAGACAACAGGCTTCAAATCTTGCTTTTCAACGGTTTAAAACCTTTGAAAATAGTATTTGCTGAGCAGTAATCTCTGAAGCTTTTTATCATTTAAAAAAATCTGTAACAGTTCAACCATGAATTTCCAACATGAACACAGTAATTTACACACACACACACACACACACACACACACACACACACACACACACACACACACACTTTTTTCTCAGTCATTTTCCATACAGTATTTTAGAGGCTGGTTGAATCAGGGGGAAATTATTTACTTTGTACATGATCAATTTTATATGTGCACTATATAAATATATACCTGTAAGAAGGAACCCTAACCCTAATGAACAGAGTTTGACTGAATATAAGCCCAGTGCCTAAATGTAAGCCCACTGTAACCCAGTGCAGAGCTCAAGCAGCTAGCATCCTTTTGCTAACTTTGAGATGGGCAGCAAAGCTACAGTGTGGTGGAAGCATGGAGGATGGATTCCATTTGCTCTCTGTTAGAAAAGCTGTAAATGAGATCTGGTTTTAGCTCACTCTTTGTGAACCAACTATCATTATGCTACATTAGAAAAGAGAAAAAAATAGATCTGAGAAAGTAGAACATATTTTATATGCTACAACTTCTACCCTTTTAGATACCTGTTTGTGGAATGCCCCTCCCCCCCATACACACACCCTAAAAGTACCAAAATTTTCTAAGCAAAGGGATTTACTTCCTAGAATAAGAAGCAATGTTTCTCCTTCCAGCCATAAATTGACTAAAAACTTATATTTCACTTCCACAACATGGACTCATGTACAAAAACCAATGAAACTGTGCTGGGCAGGTGGCTGTTTTGGACAAGATATAAGGGACAGCTAGGGAAGGAACTGGATCACCAGACTATGGAGCATCTTAGTCATCTCTTTGATTTAATGAGTATTTAAATATTTTGTACACAGTGTATCAGCTTCAACAGGAAATCCAAGAGAATCATTGCAGAACACTACATAACATAGTGCAGAGCTGACCAACTGGTCTTAGGCTTCCCCACCCCTCCACTACCTGAAGAACAATGCCCTGTTCCATGCACTGCCCCAAAACTCTGGGTCTGCTTTCACAGTACTCCTGAGCTGTGAAGGAGACCTGGTATCCCAAGGAATGGCAACTTTCACTACCACTCAAAATGGCTGCCCCCAGTAACCCTGGGGTGATGGACACTGCTATTGTGCCAGGACCTAAACAATTTCCTGGTGCCAGACCTATCCATGCTTGGCCCCCAGAGAAACACATGGGACTGCCAGAAGCCATACCAACAGTGCATTTGGGGCTTAAAGATGTTGGGGCAGCATAGGCCTACAGTCTATTTTACACCTATCCCCTCTTGGGGATTTGCCCTCTCTGCCACCTGTCTTCTTGCATTCAGATGTGAATAAAATCTTTAATTGCATTTTTGTGCCATGAAAATCTGTCTGGGGGGGTGGGGTTGGGGGGAGAGGTGGACCCCAGTAATGTGGGCAGGAGTTCTGCTGAGCCAAATGCCCCTCCCCCACAGGTCCTGGCATGTGGAATTCAACCAGCAGTAACCAATATTCACGGACCAGGATGGAAGTGAACTTCACCCCCTCCCCTTTCCAGTGTACTCCAGTGGGAAGTCCAAAGAGGGATGGGCAAGCTGTCATTGCTAGAAGAGGTGGTGTGGTGGGGAAGGCAAATTGGGTTTCCACTGACTGCTTTAACTAGGGTTAACAAACTGGTCAAGCCACTGAGAACCTTAACTGGCCTATCAAGCCTTAAATAGGCCATTGGCCTGTGCACAAGTGCTAGAGTCCAAGCAGAGGTGTGCCACCAATTCTCACATCCTTTGCATTATGCAGAATACAGTACCCCTTCTGGGGAATCCTGAGCGTGGGGGACAATCTGTACTGATTGCCACTTCTGTGTCTAGGCACTTCACCAAGCCATTTAACCAAAGTGAGCTCTGAGTCACGCCTGAGCCATGTACCATCCCAAAGGGATAAATCCACTCCTGAACCCATGAGCCACTGAAAAGCTCCAAAGTCTTCCCACCGATCACTCTGCCCCCCAGAGTTGCTGAAACTTAGCAGCTACTGGTACTGGGTTGTCCATGTCTGCCTGCTTGATGAGCATCTTGTCCAAGTGGTCTCCATCTTCAGCATCCTGGATCAGGGTCTGAGTGGGGAACAAATCCATTGAGCAGGCATCTTCATGCTCCTCTATGGCTATTCCAGCAGCAGATAGCAGAGAGGGGACACTCCTGTCATTTTCTGTCTTTCTTGCTGTCCTACACCAGGCCAGCAGGGTATATAGGACATAGTGTAACACAAAGCAATGGCATGGTCCCCCTTGAGGATCCTCACCAGCACCTCATAGCAGGGAACCACAGTCCTTGCCATGTCTAAGACCATGTTGCATCCCTTTCCCAAATATACTGTAATTTCATGCACTTGCATTTAGTGCATATCTGTTGCCAATCCCACTGGTACCCCTGAGCCACCATCTGGGTTGCGACGAGCTCATAAACTGCCTGTTTTGGTGATTGTCCTTCCTGTCCTTGGTAGTGGTGGCAATGATTTTCTCCTCAACTCAGATAATGATGAGCTTCAGGATCTCAACATGATTCCAGTTCAAAGGCCTCATGCAGGGGTCTGAGGAAGACATTCTCTGGTTTGGCTTGGTTCACAGAACTAGCTGTTTGATTTTTCAGAGTGCTTGAGCAAAGGTGGCAGGTACTGGCAAACCTTGAAGCTTTCGGTAGGTGCTTGGGATAACATTGTGTGGTCCAGGCATCATATTCTCCCAGAGCAGGTGGATACTCTCCCAGAACCTTGGGATCAGTATCACATCCTAGGATGTCAGGGACTACAGATTGCTCATAGCATTTCTGTGGAGCAGGCTAATGGTAGCTGAAGCTCTGTTATTTAATACATCCTCACATGAAAAGTCTGCTATAATATCAGAAAACTTAATACCTGCTTTACTGTTTGAACATGCAGAGGCTTGTATTTTAAGTGCATTTGCCATGTACTGAGTGTCCCATTACAATTTGCTTTACTCAAGACTGCAGAGTCCGTATGACACTACATCTAATTCCTTTCGTAGATTTGCCTGTAAATGATTCTAAAATAATGATCTATTAATAATTAAGACCTCTAACCCACAAGGTGATTTCTGATTTTAAATGTTTTTCCCCTCAATTTTTTTTCAAATACAACAAGCCATATCTTTAACACATTCAGATATAGCAGGAAGACAATTTTGGATATGAAGAAGAGCAGTTCCTTGACTTCCTCATTTTGAGGGTTCTTCTTTGTTGTATTTAACATAAATCCTTATCGTTGCTCTGTGTCTTAATTTACATTCAATTTATTGAATGATAAATATGTTCTATTGGGTAGGTACTCTTACACGTATGTGACCAATTCTACTAACGTAATCCCTCACACTGGAATGGAATTGTGGCTTGGATTGTGTTATGCAACAGTGCTTTCTGTCCTGAAGGTATAATGGTCTTTAGAGAATAAAACAAAGTTGCTTTCTGAGGAAAGCATTAGAAATACAACTTCCAAGACCTAATGTACTGTAGAAATAGGTACAATGGGAAGAAACTCCCTGTGGAGGATACTTTCTCTGCTTTTTTCATTACAACTCTTTTAAAATCAATCTACAACATTCATTTCTGACTGACACACAAGAATGAAATGTATTTCTTTGGAAACCCAAGGTTGAGAGAAGGGTTGTCAGGTTTTCACTAATCACTTTGCTAGCTAATTTATCCTTCACTCCAAAATACGCCAGTAGGAGACAAGCATAGCAGAAAAGATGAGATGGGACACCAATCCAGAAAGCAAAGGAAAGGGGTGGCATGAAGGGGTGGAGAGGGATGTCCAGAGATTGAGGGGGCAAATACAAAAACACAAAAGGGTCAACAGAAGATCTAGCCCTTAAAACTCTAGGAGGAAAGACCTACAATGAGAGTAAAGGAACATAAATAGCAAGAGGGAAGCACAGATGGGATCACAGATATTAAGAATTAGGAGAAATAGCCAAAAAGGAAAGCTTTAGGATCTGCCTGCACTGTCATCAAGTACTATAGAGGCAACTGCAGTTTGTGCAATCTTATTAGACCTAGCTTTTAACTCACCAGCTTGAATACTGGTAAAAGCTTAGCTGTGGCAGCAGTTGAATCTGGGGTACAGAGCCATCTGATAAGCTAGATTATTTCATGGGCAACTAGTCTGTGTCATTTCATGTTGCTATAGTTACACTAATAACAGCAGCTGAACTAGCTAGTTCAAAGCAAATCTTGGTACATCTACACAATTGCAGCCACACCTTTGATTGTATAAGAAAGCGAAATTGTTCAAAAGATGTTTCAGTGAATTATTTTCATACAAGATGGGGATGTCATGCATATATTATCCCCAGAATAATATATTCTGTTTACCAGGGTTGGTAAGCCACTCAAGGCAAAGACCTGACCTTAAACATGTCTATGCATAAAAGTTTCTGAAGCCTCTTTCTTTTCTAGTTGGAATGGTCATGGCACCATTTACTGTGTCAATAAAGAAAAAACTTTCTTCTAACAACATCATTTGTTTTTATAGTTAATATAATGTTCTTCACCTTACATGTCTATTTTTTTCCATCAAACGGACACATAGTGGCCCTGCAGGGTTCACCCCTGCACCATGTGAATGCACCAGTGTACACATATATACACACACACACACAATTCCGGAGGTAGGGCAGGGGTAGAGGAAGCTTGGGGAATCAGGTTTGAGTACTGGCAGGTAGGGTTCCCTTGCCTGCTCAGGACGGCAGAACTAAGAGCTTCACAAGCCCAGAGCTGTGGAACAGGGTTGGGTTTCCCACTGTCTCAGTTGTCAGGGGGGAATGGTTTGCTGTGTTTCAGGATTCAGCAATAGAGTACACCCTGAGTCACATATTGTGTCCTTAAAGGGGGCCATGACAGAGCAGTGCATGCTGGAATACTGGAGCATAGGTGTACAAGCATTTGTTCCTCCAGGAGAAGCTCTACCAGAGCTGACTTCTAATTCATCAGAGGTGGTATAAATTTCTACTGGACCTGCCATTTTTGGTTTAATAGAAACTGCTTGAATGCTTGTACATTTTGGGTTTTTACCAGTGATTCCACCAGTAGCAAATTAATGCTTGTACACATTTTATAATAAATAATCCCTCAAGTACCCTATAAGAGTGGTGATCTACCCTTTTTCCCACTGGACCAGATGGGCAGTGCCCCATCTGTTCAAGGGATAGATCCCACCAGTGGTCCCGATCTAGCATGGGGTGGGGGAGGCAGTGGAAACCATCTGGCCATGTAGATGGGGGTGGGGGGATCCCAGCTTCAACTGAGATCCAGAGGATGAGAGAGTGTGGCTTGGGCCCTCAAACCAGCCCGGCAGGGGGTGTAACAATATGTATAGTTCTCAGAGGTGAAACCAGCAGCAGCAGAAAGGAGGAGTCTGAAGGAGGAACAAGAAGTGAGGGGGGGATACAAGAAGAAGAGGAGAGTTAGAGAGGCTACGGGATAACAGCAGGCCCTGTAACACCTCTGTAAGAAAATGCTATAATAAAGACAATGTTTATATTAAGTAGAGAGCTACTCCTTGATTACCCACACAGGACCACATGAAACATAGTGGCAGCAGAAAGTCTGTGAGGAAGCCCAGGAGAAGAGAGGAACCTGTGCCCCAGCAGTGATTCAAACAGATTGCAAGAAGCATGGAGGGACTGAAGCCCTCAGGACAGCTGGATTTCAACACAAAGAGCCTGGCACAGACATGGAAACAATGAAAGCAAGAATTCAGTCTGTATACAGAGTTAACTATGGCTGCTAAGGAGAAAATGAAGGTAAAGCTGTTTTACTATGTAGTGGGGGGAAAAGGCCATGAAATAAGTGCAATACTGATGCCAGGGAACCCTTACACATGAGAACAATTAATAGAAACATTTGATGCATACTGTGACCCCAGGAAAAATGAGACTGTAGAGAGATATTGTTTTTTCACCAAAATCAAGAGGAAACAGAAGGAATAGAGGCCTATATCACAGCATTGAAAACTCTGGCATCCTCATGCAACTTCAGAAATGTAAAAGACTCCCTAATCAGGGATAGGGTTGTGCGTGGCACATGGGACTCTGCCCTGATGGAGAGACTACTTAGGGAAGTAGATCTAACTCTGGAAATGTGTCATCAAATTGCAAGAGCAGCAGAATTGTCTAAACAAAGGATCAAAATGATATCAACAGCCACAAGTACAGAGCAGGTTCACAGGCTCAACCTAAAGGACTCTGGAAAGCAGGAACCTGACAGGCCAATTGCAAACTCCAACAATATGATTCAGTGCATATACTGTAGGAAGCTACATGAAAGGCAGAAGGACAAATGCCCAGCCTATGGAAAAGAGTGCAAAATAATGTGGAAAAAAGTATCATTTCAGGGGCCAGTGTCATAGCGACCCAAATAGAAAAAAAAATAAAAACAAAAACAATCCATGCAGCTGTGAGAGATCAGTAGACTAGAGATGAGGAGGAAGCTTTCAGTGTAAATTTGACAGATTCACAGACTTACAGGATACACACATTACAGAAAAAAGGTGGGCAACAATTCAGTCATATTGCAACTATGGTGCTAGAGCAAAGACCTATAAGATTCCAGGTGGATTGTGGAGCCACTTGAAATGTCCTTCCTTTGAATCTATTGAGTAGCAGCATCAGAATGGAAAAATGTCACCAAGTCCTGTCAATGTATAAACAAACTACTGTGAGGCCACTGGGAAAGTGCCAGCTGACTATAATAAATGCACACAACAAGAAACAGTGCTGACTGGAATTTATAGTGATTGACAGGGCAGACACCCATACACTGTTGGGCAGCCAGGCAGCACAGGCCATGGATTTAATTACAGTGCAACACCACAACATCCTCCAGGTCACAGAAGAGCAAGAACGGTCATTAGGTTCACTCTCTAACATTCTGTTAAGATATGGAGACATATTCCAGGGCACTGGACTCTTTGAAAACAAACTGAAGTTAGAAATATATCCACAGATGCAACCAATACAACTACAAAAATTAAGAGTTCCGCTAGCTCTGCAAAAGCCACTGAGAAAAGAACTGACAAACCTGCAGAAGAAAGACATCATCGCACCAGTTGAAAAAAGCACTGACTGGATTAGCAGCCTAGTAGTAGTAAGGAAGCCATCAGGCAAACTGAGAATCTGCATTGATCCAAAACCACTTAACGGGGCACTCAAAGCAAGCCACTGAATCTTCCAGCCACCCAACAACCTTTAGTATGCCCTTTGGCAGGTATCACTGATTAAGGATGCCCATGGGGATCAGTCCAGCTCTGGAAGTTTTCAGGTTGCTAACACACAGTGATGCCACCTTGGAATAGGCACAGACCCAGGAGAAGGCATTCAAAAGAATTAAAAAACTCATCAGCGAGGCCACAACACTGAAGTATTACAACATAGCTGAGCAACTAGTACTACAGTGTGGTGCATCAGAAGGAGGTCTGGGAGCACTACTGATGCAGAACCAGCAGCCTGTAGCTTTTGCTAGTAGAGCTATGACTGAAACTGAAAGGCAATATGCACAGATAGACAAGGAGTTACTAGCAGTATTGTTTGGACTGGAATGGTTCCATCAGTTAACTTTTGGACAGAAAGTAGATGTGCAATCAGATCACAAACCATTAGAGATCATAATAAAAAAACCCTTACTGAGTGCTCCTAACAGACTTCAACTCATGGTGCTGAGACTCCAGGCCCATGATGTGAGTATAAAATACTACCCAGGGAAGTCCCTGCAAGTGGCAGACGCACTAAATAAAGCATACAATCCAGAGTGAAGTACAGATGGGTCTGCAGAACAGGAGATAGAGTCCATTAATATGGTACAAGACTTACCCATCTCCAAAAGCAGTCTCAAAGCAATACAACAGAGTATGGAAAAGGATGGTGTGCTACAAGCAGTTAAACGAACCATCCTAAAGAGTTAGCCACAGCACAAGACTCAAGTACCACCAGAAGTTGGTGCATACTACCAATGGAGGGATGAACTATGTATACAGGATGGAATTCTGTTCAAGGGAGACAGGGTAGTGATCTCAGAAGTT
This sequence comes from Gavialis gangeticus, assembly GCF_001723915.1. Taxonomy (NCBI): domain Eukaryota; kingdom Metazoa; phylum Chordata; order Crocodylia; family Gavialidae; genus Gavialis; species Gavialis gangeticus. The sequence continues at coordinate 20,712,083 of NW_017729029.1, read as the reverse complement.
CTGTGGTGAGACATCATGAACTGACTCCATGCTTCACATATGAGAATAAATTCATGCCTGAGGAGAGCATGGGAGTGCATCTACTGGCCAGGCATGAATGACCACTTGAGAAGATACATGGACCAGTGTGAGGTGTGCAAGGAATACAGTGACAAACAGCAAAAACACACATTGAACACTCATGACATCCTCTCTTGGCCCTTGGAGAACATAGGGACTGACTTTTTCAATGTCAATGACAGAAAGTATATGGTCACTGTAGACTACTATTCCAGTTTTTAGGAGATGGATTACCTGAAAGACACTCAGGCAAGAACTGATCAGGAAGCTAAAAGCTCATTTTGTGCAGCATGGGATACTGGACACTGTTCTCAGACAATGGCCCACAATACACCTCAAGATAATTCAAATAGTTCTGCACTAAATGGGAATTCCAGCAGAGGACATCATCCCCTGGGTAACCCACAAAGCAATGGGAAGGCTTAACCAGCAGTAAAGACAACCAAGAGACTCTTGTTGAAGGCAAATAAGACTGCAGAGGATCCCTACCTGGCTCTATTGGACCATCACAACATACCCTCCCAAGGAATGGACAGTAGCCCAGCCCAAAGATTAATGGGCCGGAGAACTAATACGTTACTCCCCATGAGAGACTGTTTGCTACAACCCCAGGGGCGAAGGGGTGCCAGTACATGGAAGCAGCTAGAAAAGCAACAGTTTCAGCAAGTATCACAGTATAACAAAGGAGCCAGGGACCTGAGACCACTGTTCAGAGGGGAAAAGGTCTGGGTACAATCAGTAAGTCCACATGTGAATGAATGGCAAAAGGCCTCCATTGAGGGTACAGTGGGAGATAGAACATATGAAGTTGTCACAGATAGTGGACAATGACTGAGACATAACCAGAAGCAGCTGGGTGCTAACACACAATTTCTGGCAGAGCAGAAATAAAAATGAGCAAAAGATTTCAGGATCAGAACCAAGACAACTGTGACAACTGGTCAGTCATCAGTGAGCCCCAGATAGGGAAGAAAGACTCCATGGACTCCGTAAGGGAAAGAGATACACAAGCGGAGTCCAGGCTGCAAAACAAAGACATGGACAGAACAGAAGTAGGCATAGCACCCAGAAAAATCAACCAAAAAAGAAGTGGGAGGCTGATACAATGACCAGCATACCTGGATGAGCCCTAAAGAACACAGCAGACCAGCGGTAAAGGCTCCGTCTGCATGGTGGGCTATGTGCTAGCAACCTCTGGCCCAACCAGGGGAATAAGTTAATCATCTGTTTTGAAATGCTGAAAGGAAAGATGTAACAATCTGTATAGATCTCAGAGGTGAAAGCAGCAGCGGCAAAAAGGAGGAATCTGAAGGAGGAACAGGAAGTGAGGGGGAGGATACAGGAAGAGGAGGAGAGTTAGAGAGGCTGCAGGAGAACAGCAGGCCCTGTAACAGCTCTGTAAGAAGCTGCTATAAGACACTGTTTATATTAAGTAGGGAGCTTCTCCTTGATTACTGAGACAGGGTCACATGAAATGGGGGAAGAGGATATGGCCCAGCTGCAACCAGCAGTGCAGGGATTTGGAATTTGACAGGGGAGGGTGGTCATATTAATCACTTCCTAATCAGCAAATTTCCCACCCCATGAGGAGCCCACAGACCAGATGTGATGGCCCCATGGGCCACATTTGGCCTGTGGGCTGGAGGTTGAGCACTGCTGCCCTATAAACCATCTGTCTGTCTTGAGTCAAATACACTCAAACATGCATTTGAGTCAAATACACTACACATCATGTTGTAGTGTATTTGATGTAGGCTCAAAATCAATTCTATTAACTGGATTTTGAGCCTACATTATTTTATAATTTGCCTGATCCCCCCACAGATAACACAAAGCTTTACAGTATTAGTGAGAAAAAAAACAATGCTAGTGACAATGTTAAATAAAAAACTAACTTTAATAATGAGATTCTAGTCGTCACCGTCTTACAATTCATAATGCAATGTCTGATTCAACAAGGATATAATTAAAATTGAAAATGCAAACATAAATTACCAGTACCCCAGGATTTTAAATCTGTTTTGCCTTTCTAATGAAAATAAATTAAGTTGACATTGTTCTGAAGAAGTGGATCTGTTTCACCTTCACTTTTAATATCTGATTAAGCTTTCTAATTCTGTCTCCTTGAAACCTATTTGACACTAACTTTTTTTTTAACCTGAAAACACAAAATTAGTAGTGCCCAATGGTGTAAGGCCAGCAAGCGAAAATGCATAAATATTGGATACACACACAATCAAACTATTCATGGAGATTTAGTAACTTTCATTAAAGGTTGAAATAATTACTTTAGGTTTCATGGATATATGAGTATTTCTATTATGCTACCTGATCATGCATAAAATTGTGACTTTGTTGTTAAGATGTCTCCATCAGAATAACCTGGTCTGGGTTGATTATAATAGACACATTTATAGCTCCAGTCATAAAATACAGATAATAAAAGCAGAAAAATAGTCTTAAAATTCAATTGCTGTTAAACAGACAACCAACTAATGGAAGATTAAAGCTACAATAAAATGCAATGGCATTCACTTGTCAAACTGAATCTGCAAGCATTTTTTTTTAACAAATAGAAAAGGTGTTACTAATGTAGAAAATCCCTATACATGCATTTGGAACAAAAGTAAGTCATGCTTAACTACCCCACTTCCCACACACAGTAACCACAAAATAGTTGGCTTTCTGTTGTGAGAAGAGACCAGATCTCTACTTGATTTGGACTGAAAACAAATGGTTCCAAACCTAATTAAAATTTTTACAATTCCAGATGTGGCTTTTTTCAATTAAAAAAAACCAACAAAGCCCTCCCATCCTAAAATCAGGACAAAAAGTTCATTTTCAACTTGTTTATGACAAGATTGGTTAAATTCAATAAGTGTTTTTGAACAGAATAATGATACTTTAAACCTTTAGATGTCCCTTAAAAATGTTTAAACTTTTGTTTTCTATTTTTTGCATATTGAGAAAAATAATCCCTTCATGCAAACCAATTCTTCTTCAATGACTTGGAATTTTTCAGTGGAAAAATATTTCCATGAAAAATTCCCAAACAACCCTAATCACAAAATCATTTCCCTCCCCATGATCAAAGAATTCTGCTATATTTAGATACTCAAAATCTGTCAGTGTCTGATATGGCAATAGAAATTAGAAAGACAACATTCAAATTTGATTGTTCGGTGGGTTTGGCTTTGGGTGACCTTCAACATTCAACTTGGGAAAGAACTGTCTTAGCTCCTATACTTTCTTTTGATTCCAACTAAACTGGACAGCCATACAACTCTGCTTTGTGAGGAATCATAAAACTAATTTTTGTCTACTACCTACTATCTGAAAACAAAAGATAAGTCCCACAAATACTACCCCATAGGAGAGAAGCTAGGAAGAGAGAACAGATTGGAAGATGTAGAGAGACTAGGGGAATAGAAGCTGAGCATGTGTAGACAGATTTCAAATTAAAAAATGCAAAGAAATACTAAGAGCTTGAGGAGGCCCTGAGGATCTGGTAGGAGCCTGAAGTGGAACAATAGAGAGTCAGTAAACAGGTTTTTAATTTCAGTAAAATGGGGTAAACAGAAAAGCTTGAAAAAAAAGGAATTGCCAGTACAGGAGAGAGACTGTATGTAAAGCAAAGTTATGCTAAATATAGCAAGGGGGAAATGATCTCATATACAGGATAGGTTTTAGACTTGGTTAGCTGGCATTTTCAAATGGGTAAACACAACACAAAATCCCAGCAAGTAGGACTTTGAGAATGGTAACTAAAAATGGGGCAACCAAACCTAATAAAGCAAGTTAGCGGCCACCCAGGTTTTTAGGGAAGACCAAACAGCAGGAAACCAAGAGTCATATTAACTTCCCAGGTAAAACTGCCCTTTCCATTTATGCCAGGGATGACTTCAGCACCCAGATGGCCGAGAATATGAATAAAACAATAGTGCAGTTCAACATCAGGAGCTCAGCAAAACCCAGACGGGCAGGGGCTACAGAAGGTTCAAAGCAGAAATCTGCAAGGTAGCACATATGTAAGTCAAGGTTGCTTTAGAAAAAAAATGCTAGATTTCTTTATTTTAGCCAATCGTCTAGTTCAGTGTGAGGCAGGTGAATTTTGAAAAGCAAAGCTGCTGCAAAGAGTGGCGGTGCTGCAGGGAGTTTGGGGGTCTCTGGTGCTCTTCAGATGCTGCAGCATGCAGCCCACCACAGTTCTGTCACAGCAGGGCCCCCCACTAGCAAGAGGCTAACACTCCACAGCATTAACACAGGGACAGCTGCCCCCATCAAAGGCCCTGTCTCCTCCACCTGCAGTGGCCGAGTGAGGGCATGGACAGACACTGGCTGGCAGGGCTCCTTGGGGGAGTCAGGGTTGGGATTAGAGCAGAGGGGCTGGTCCAGCCCCACTGGGCTGGAGCAGACAGCCCAGTACAGAGAGCATGCCGGGATGCTGCGGGAGTCTGGTTTAAGATGAACCAGGAAGGGGTCTGGGACAGACATTGCATAAACTGGTTTGAGCCAAATCAGTTAAATCTGATACTACATTCAACCAAGCTTATCTCAAATTCATTTCAACCATCTTGAAACTAATTTATGTACACTGAATGCCTGTTCTGTTACAGGTTTAAACCATTTTGATCACATAAACCAGTTTAAGTGTAATGTCTGTCCCTAGCCTTAGACAACTGCCTTGGGTTATGAATGCCATTCCCATGATCACACAAAAACAAACATGGATTCTTTTGAATTATGAGGGTCCAAAAATTTGCACCCCAATTTCACATCCACCTCATTCATCATTTTCTTATATGGCCCAAGATTTGCACACTCTGCTGCACACACTTTTTCAGACTTCATTACTAATCATTCTCTCAAAGCATATTATATTTCTTTCCTGCTATGAATTCTAAAGTATGCTCTTCTACAAATCTTGTTCCATATTTCACCAAGAGTTAACACTGTTCAACAAAAAATAAAATTAAAGCAACTAAAAAACTGAAAAAAGTTTAAAAAGAAATAAAATTAGAAAAACATGCTAAACTCAGCACACTCATCCATTTCCCCATAAAGAAAGTCCTAAAATAATGTTGGATAGAAAACAAGAAATAGAAGACTACATGTGCGCATACAATATCAAATGTATCATTGTTATTAGAAGAAATATTGCTTTCCGTTTCATTGTACCTTATTCTGAAGGTTCAAAGCATGGTAGGTAGGAATACTTTTTTCTCCTTTAAAAGAACAAATAAAGCCTTATTCATATGCATTTAAATGTAATGTATGAATATAGTTAGCTAGTACTATACACGTATTTTAAATGAGGCTTCAGAAAAGTATTGTACAAGAATATTAGCACTTATCTCACTAGATCAAAAACTAATTTGCCTAATGCATCCTCAAACCATATCAGCTTTTTCATGTGTGCGCCATGTGGGTAGCTCATGGACATTCTACAAGTGAGCAATATACAGATTTTTGAGCTAAGCAGCTAATTCTGAAACTTTTATCAGTAGATAAAATGTTCCCTTTTAACATGTTAGCTGAATATGGGGAATAAACTTAGAGAATTGTGCCTTAAAGATATTCCAAGAAGAGAAGTCAAATTGATGGCTATGTTATGTAGCTGACCACAGTATGTAATGTCAACCACTTAGAACTAGACAATGGATGATGAAGACTTCTGCCAGGCTCCTTATCTCACAGAGTTCTCAGTAGCCTGTAGCAGATGAAAATAGGCTTTTTGCCACCTGTCACCTAAGATCGTGTTTACACTTGCAAGCATATGTGCTTGCAGCAGCTCAGATACTCAAGCACTTCCAGGGAGAAGGCTTCTTAGGATGGGATGATCTTCATCTTTATCCTAGAGGTAAGCATCTGTTCTCCCTCAGGTTGGCTGATCTTCTCCAAAGAGCTTTAAATTAGCTTCAACGGGGGATGGGGAACTGGTGGTAGATGAGAACCCAGAGTTGGAAAGCCATGAACAAGGCACCAGACCTAACCCGATAAGCACTAAGGGGAACAAACACCATCAAGGCAAAGGGATACCAAGAGCACCCACTGGGGGGCTAAAATGTCTTTACACAAATGCCAGGAGTATGGCTTAGGGACCGCACCCAGGGAGTGGTAGTTGATGGGTCATTCTCAGCCTGTAAGGAGGTTGGCTGTGGGGTCCCACAGGGTTTGGTTCTTGGGCCAGTGTTATTTAATATCTTCATCAGCTCTCCAAGTTCATGGATGATACCAAATTATGGGGCAAAGTTAATACACAGGGAGGAGATACACAGGGAGGGCAGGGAGCAGATACAGGCCGATTTGGACAGGTTAGATCAATGGACAGAATGAAATAGGATGCAATTCAACAAAGATAAATGTA
>NW_017729029.1:20514864-20515109 GCF_001723915.1 Gavialis gangeticus | reverse complement strand
GCCAGCATTTTGGTCGCTTTACTAGCAGCAGCATCGCATTGCAGGCTTATGTTCATCTTGTAGTCAGTGATGACCCCCAAGTCTGTTTCTTCTGTAGTACTAGCCAGCATAGCGCTGCTGAGCCTATAAGGATGCTGCACTTTTTTCCTCCCAAGGTGGAGAACCTTGCATTTTTCAGTGTTAAACACCATCAAGTTCTCGTCCACCATTTGCTGAGCCTGTCCAGGTCAGTCTGGATCACCCTC
>NW_017729029.1:20437970-20513869 GCF_001723915.1 Gavialis gangeticus | reverse complement strand
AGCTTTGCGACCACTCAGATTTTGCTGAGTGATCCTCCCAAGAGATGTCTGGGTAATTGAAGTCACCCATGACAACCATGGTCCTGGAGCATGCGGCCTCAGCCAGTTCCTGGGTGAATTCCTGGTCAAGCTCTTGACTTTGGGTGGGAGGTCTGTAGTAGACTCCCACCATTGTGTCCCCTGTGCCGTGTTCCCCACAGTTTTTAACCCAGAGGGTCTCCAGTTGTCCACCTTGGTCGCCAGCATCAGCTTGCAGGGACGCACAGCTTTCCTTAACATAAAGAGCTACACCCCCACCCCTTTTATCTACTCTATCTCTCCTGTACAAGGTATAGCCATCTATACCCATGGTCCAGTCATGGGTGGAGTCCCACCAGGTCTCCATTATGTCTATGACGTCGTAATTATTTGTGTTTAAGGGGAGAGGTGGAGGCCAGCTCTTCCCAGCAGCTTGCTCCCTTTCTTGCCAAAGAGTGGGTGGTGGTCATGGAAGCCAAAGCCTTCGCAATGACACCAGCGCCACACTCTTTGGTGGCCGCAGTCCTCAACTCATGTCCCTTACTCACAGGGCCTCAACTGGTTCAATTACTCAGATGCAGCCCATCAGGTGCCTCTCTGCACCTTCTCCTTCCTTGAGGCACATACTCAGCCCCCTTCTCTGGGACCTGGCGTCAAACATCCCTGCGGGCTCAGGTACCCCTCTTTGGTGTGCCTGGCCTACAACTCTCCTTCTCTCCCCAGGGTCTTGCAAGTCTCTGGGCTCAGATGGCCTCAGCCATACTTGGCTCCACTACCCGCTCTGTGGGGCCTTGTGCCCCATCAGGTTCAGGTGTCCTGCCTAGACGTATGTGGTCCTAACTCCCTCTGATGTTACTAGTCACCCACCAGATGCTGGGGGCAGGGGTTAAGGTGCCCTGACCCTCTTTTCACCAAGATGGTCCTCGAACCTGGCATTTGCTGGCCCTGCTCCGTCACTGGCACCAGGCCTCCCTATCCTGGCAGGGTGCAGTTTTAAATTATGTCTGGGACCAGGAACTTTCAAATCACTCCATAGCTCCTGCCCTTACCTCTGTGTTGTTTCCAGAGCAGCAGCTCTGCCAGGAGATGTTCCTTCCTCCATGCCAGGCAGCAATTACTGCCTCCAGTCCTGCTGGCCTGAGTCTTAAGATGGCTGCTTGTCGAGACTGGGCTGTGCCTGCCTGCTGCCTGCCAGTTCTTAAAGTGGCAGAGCACCGTGAGTGCTCTGACACACGCCTTCCCCTTTTAAAATGGTTTGGGGGCTGGGGAAGGGCTGCATATTCCCTGCTGCTCAGCCAACAAGCTCCTCCAGAGTTTGCAGCTTCCCTAAGTGGCGAGCATCCGGCTGGTGCTCTGCCACAGTGTGGCATGGACATTCCCCAGGGACAACTAGTGGCTCTGTAAAGTGCGCCGCTGCTAGTTGTTCCCGGCGAACAAAACATATATACCACGTGTGGATGTGGCCAAGGAGGACAAGAGAGAGGTTGCATGAAAAGTGGTTGTGGGGGTATTTTTTTAAGTAATGTAAATGCTATAACTGTACTTATTGATACAAGATGTGCTAGTGTCTTCTCTGGTCTTTCAGTTTTCTTAGAAGCTAATTGCAGGTTGTCTCCTGCATCTGGTTTTACGATATTTCATGGCCTCAGATCCATTTATCCTTATATGACTATTGACCTGGACATAACAAGTGCAGTTTTGATGGATGATTTACTGGGAATTAACACTAGGAGGAAATGTCCCCGATGTACAACATTAACCTCCTTGTTCATACAGTTAAGTGAAAAGGTAGCAACTCAGACACATACTTTGTAGTCCATACTGAATATTTTCCAAACATTTGGTACATTGGAAAATCATTTCTCCCCAGGAGTCTTGTTGGTTCATCTTTCCAACTTGAGAAGTGCATTTTGCCCTAAGGATTTATGGTGGTAAGAAGGCCTAGTTGGTACTGACCATTTTTCTGATAATCCTCAGTGTTGCCCTCCCTAACATGGCTAGGATGGTTATTTTTGTTACCTATATGGTATTGGAGCATGAACTTTAATTTACTGAATGCTGCAGTTGCGGAAAACTAGCATGTCCCCCTGCTTGTGCTCTGTGTATGGGGTTTGAAATATATAGGAGTTTCTTGAAAGATATTTTAAATAGTAGACATAAAGGGCATTTACACACATACTCTGGCAGGCAGGGGGAGGTAGGGGCACTATGACAGCCACTCTAATTGAAGTGCCTGGGGCATCATGTGTATCGGCATCCTCACGGTGGAAAAAGGTTGGAGGGGTATTTTGTTACTTAAAATTACCAAAACTCAAATTAAGTGCAAGACCTTAAAAGGGGGATAAGGCAAAATGCTGTGTTTATTGGTTATGTGAAGCAGATACATAAGCTTGGACACACCAGTTATGCAAACAGACATACACAACTATACATACAAACAGATATACACAGACATACAGAAAAACCACTCCAGTAAGATGTTATAGTTACCAGCAGATGTTACTCAATATTAACACTGGGTGGCTGGGTCCAGGCTTATTGAGGGTGATAGGAACGGGGGAAGAACAGACATGCATGTCTGTGTTCCATGAAGTTGCAGAGAGTGGATTCCCCATCTTGGCTTGTCTGCAGCTCACTTTTATAGGTATTTCAAGTCTTTGTTCAGCATTAGGGTTTTTCCATGCTCAGTCTTTAATTAGAGGTTTTTCTTCTGGTTATCTCAGCTTGAGGTCATTTCAGTAAAGTTGGTTATTTCAAAGTTTAGTATTTTGGTCTTGATCTTTGCCTTGAAGCATTGTGTCTTTGAAGCATTGCAGTTGGTATCTCTGCCTTGAAGTATTCTGTAGTTTAAATGCCAGGATATGCAAAATTCCTTTTTCTTACCATCTTCTTTGTACCTGATCACAGACAAGCTCTTCAGCCATCCATTAGTTAGCTTAATTAGTTTATTGTATGGTAATTTATACATTGGCGCCTTGTTGCTTTCAGAATCAGTTAAATCTTCTGTTTTCATGCAAATAGTTACCATTCTTTCTCTGTTCACCCTCGCAGACAGACACTCACGTACACAGAGCATATGAATTTCATCTACTCATGTCAAGCAGGGAAAAGCACAAAATGGAGTTTTAGTTGTTCGTACAATCATTGAGGTTGATCAATTCAATACTATTACCATTTAAGGATAATAACTTATATGCAAAAATTCATATTACACTTTAACTAAAGGTTGTTGAACACTTTTTTCAGAGTAGGGGTGCTGATGACACTGGAGTCTACTGGCGCGCGGTAATTACCATGCTCTAGTAGACTCAGTCATGTTGGAGCAGGTTCAATGCACTTGACTAGGCACCTAAAGAAGGATATAAAGATGACATGGAAGAATTTTTGCAAAAGCTTCAAGCTGACTTAATTATGGTGACAAATGCCAGTTGCAACTGTTTGGTTTATATTTACAAGTCACTTAAAACACTAAGTTTTTTTTTTTTTTTTTTTTTCAAATTTGGGATGTTACAACTCAAAAAACCCCCAAAGCCAGTAGAAATGACTGACTATTGGATCCATGAACTTTTGCGTGGGAAAATATTAAATGGTACTAATATTACCTATAATGTAAACTGGTTAGAGAATAAAATGAAAAACTTCCTTGATTCTGTAATCTCAAACTTTTAGCTTGCCAGTGAAATGAAGAGTAATGAATGCTGCTTGAATTGGCAGTTATTTCATCCAAACAAAGTTTAAATTGGCAATTTTTCAAACATTTAAAATTAAGTCAAGTATTATACAAATCAAAACGTGTGTACTGATTTTAGGTTCCGTGGAATCTCAGATAAAAAGTTTTCTTTGCTTTTCTGTTGAACAGGTTTAAAAAAATTAAAGCATAATGTCTGGTGAAAGGGTAATAAATTGCTTGTGATTTTTAACCTCCTTAAAAATAGGGTTTTTTGGCTATGAGATTTGTTACTTTAGCCATGTCTGTATTAACATTTCATGCTAATGTTCTGTACGAGAAAGTAACTTTCTTCTTTTCTTTTGATTTTAATAGAACATTCACATAAAAACTTTGGCAGATGATATGGTAAGGTCCTCATGGCAATTTGGTTTATAATTGACCTGTAGTGCATGCACTTGCTCAAAAAGCTGTGGACAATGAAACATATGCTGAAATGATAAACGTTTTACTAGCTGGTGTCTAAAAAGAAAGTGCAGTACTGGAGATGCGTTGTGAAGAAAAACCTTTTTAAAACGTTTTGAATTTAAGTTTTAATACAGCAGTATGAATTTGTCCTGCTTCCTTGGAAGGCTATTTCAAGACACATGCACAACTTAAATACAATTGAATGGCCCATGAATGTGTAATTTCGGATTTCACTGTGGCTAAATACATAATTTACCACATTTCAAAAAATATTTTTGTTCCAACTTGATGTCATTCTAGACTGAATGATTTTGCTTTTTAAATATAGCACCAAATAGACAGTATGATTTTTGTTGATGATCTCATTGATTATGACTCGGAAATGGTTTCATAATAGTTTTTAAAAAGCATATCATACTTTGATGGGGAAACTACAGAGATATGTTGTGAATTTTAATTTAAACACAAAAATGAAGCTTAACTGGAGGTGCACAGGTATGAAATATTCTGTTTAAAACAGACTACTGACTTTCAGTCCAATTTGCCAATATTTATTGGGTATGGGCACATAGTAGGGTTGAGCCAATAAACATTCTTTGGGCTGATACCAATGGCCGATTTACTAATGAGCCATATTGGCCGATACCAATCAGATTGTTGATTTTATGCAGCTTGAGTGCTTGGAGAGTAGCATCCATCTGGTAAGTTTGTGGGGTGGGGGGAGGGATGTTGGGGGAGGGCAGATCAGGGGCCCCATGGCAAGGGAGGGAGTGGGGCTGGAGCAGGGGAAGGCAAGGCTGGCCACGGCGTGGGACGGAGCCATGAGTGGCTTTTTCAGAGGATGCAGGGAGGAAGGGGGGCAGCTCCTGCAGCTGTGCACACCCTTGGAGGAAGCATGGACCTGGATCTGTGTGTGAGGTGAAGGCAGGCTGCCGCTGTGGGGCACCAGGCTCTTCTTGGGGGCAGGCTGGGCTGGGGCTGTGTTCCGGGCAGGTGGTGGCCTTTGGAGGGGTGATTTTGGGGGGGCGGGTGCTACAGAAAATTCTGGGGTAACTGTAGCCCACCCTGTAGCCCTGGCTCCCAGTGCTGTTGCTGCCCACCCTGAGCACAACCCCAGCCCAGCCCAGCACTCCTCCCCTGCCAGGAAGAGCCCAGTGCCACCCCTGGCTTCAGCCTACAGCAGCAGCCTGCCCTCGCCTCGTGCTCAGATCTGGGGGGTATGTGCTCCCCATGCCTCCCCCAAGGGTGTGAGCAGCAGCGAGAGCCCCCCCCCCCCATTCCTTGGATGAGCAACTTGCAGCTCCGTTATATGTCCCATCCTGCTCTGTCCTACCCTGCCTGGCTGGGCAGTGCCTGCCCCTGTCCTAGCCCCACTCTCTTGCTGTGGGGGACCTCGATTTGCAACCCCATGCCTCTTCTCCCCAATAAATTTACGAGCTAGATGTTGCTCTCCAAGGGGTGGACTGGCCCCATGCATAGTTCAGTTGTACACGGGCACGCAGCATTTATCGACAACGTTATCGGCCACGTTGGCCAAAAAAAGCCGATTGCTGATAATGTCATTTTTCTTTTTATTGGTGCCGATACAATATGGACTGATGTATCGGTGCACCTCTAGCACACAGATACGATTTTTTGAGGTATGATGTGGCAAGGGTTTAGGGCATATTCTCACCCAACATTTCTAACAGCAGTAAGGTGACTTGTAGGGTTACTTCATGTATGAGCATGCACATGAGCAGTTGGTTTGAAGCTGACCTGCTGAAAGCATGCACCCTCTTAAATTTTAGGGATTGATTCCTGTGCCTGTGAATTAGGGAGACTGATAGGCTGAAGCACAAGGCTTATTTGAAATTATGTGCGTAGTAGTAGAATGAAATGCATCTTAAATGGCTGAAACAATCAGGGCTCATAGTAGAGGTGATATCTTTTATTACACCAATGAGATTTCTGCAAGAAAAATTTCTTTAATTGCAAGCTTTTGGGCACAAGCACCCTTCATCATATAAAAGAAGTTTTCCTGGGTAGAAGTGAAAGTTCATATTTCATAGGATTTCACAGAGGAATCAGTAGATGGAAACCTCTGGGCAGGCAGTTCTTAGCTGGTGAAAAGTCTCTCTGCTCTCCTGTGAGGCTCTGTTATGATGCAAATTATCTTGAATTAAGGCAGGAGCAGTATCTCAGGTTTCAGGTGGTCACAGTTGCTTTCTCCTTGGGAGAATATGAAGATTTCATTTAAAAAATCTTAAATGGCTGTTCACTTAAATGATGGCTGTTTACTAAAAAACATGTCTTACCGCATGTGAGAAACAGAACTCTATTGGCTATATTTTATACAAGGTTGGGATTCCTTTAAGCCAGATGAGCCTTTAATTCTATTTACCTTGAGGGGATATTAAATAATATGTAGATAGACATAATATCTACATGACAAGAAAAGTGGCAGCATCCTTTAAAGTTATGTTCTTGTCCAAATATTTGACTACATTAAAAAGGGTGTGCAGTTTACCTCTTTCAAGATGAGTTTGAAGCTTATGCTAGGGAAACCTGCCATTTTGTGCCCTGTGCAGCAGGAGTGACTCACTTGAGTAAACATAAAGTACAATTCTTTGTCAACTTTGAAACTGTAAGCCAGTTTTTGAATCTTTAATGTTCCTCAAATGTTAGCTGTAGATAAACTTCAGTCTAGTAATTTGTTTAACAAGCATTAACTAGATGGAACAAATTGAGCTTACTTTCATAGAAAATGCTACAACATTTTATATTTGTAACCCTATTTAAGCTGCTTCAAACCTATTGTGATTTCAATCTTAATAAAAAACATCTTCATAAGGCTGTTTTGGATCTATAAAAACTACATACCCAGTGAAGTGTACTAATTTGTGCATGGGCATGTTGAAGAGCATGTATTAGGAATTCACTATTTAGATGACTTAATTCCTGCCTAGCTTACATAGAGTAAAATAACAAACTTTCTGCCTGTAAACTCCAGTCCCTAAGAATAAGATAATGTTTTGATTAGTATGATGTCAAACAGCTTTATAATATAGTTTCACTTTCAATTGAAGTACAGGTCCTTTCTGTTTTTTGTATTAACAAATTAACTGAGTGGTGCATGTGCTGCTAAAAGGAGAAAAAGGAATAAAACCTATTCAATTTTAACCAAGTAACTTTATTGTAGTTTACGTAAGTTCTCACTAACAACGTCTTTCGAACGCATTTAAACTATGAATGGCTACTCCTTTGCAATAAAACTATTAACAGGTATGTGAAGCTGTTAATTACAAGAGACTGTACTTGAAACAATTTTTAAACAAGTCCTGACAAAAATCTATTCTGTTGTGTATTCTTTTGGGAACTTTATTTTTATGAGGACATACTACTTCATTTTGATGAAGCTGCCAAACTGTATCAATTGAACTAACCTCTGAAGAGCCACAGCTTTTCAGTCAGAGGAGGATTGGATGTTGCTGATGAGAGTTATGTTGCCAATGTTGCCTAGTGGAGAGAATATGCTATTCTGTCCACTAGGAAAATGTCCAAAGTTTTTCAGACCTTAACATAGTGTTCCCATGAATCTTGGAAAGGAGTTAAAAACCAGTCTTACAGGACATGATGGAAACTCATATAATTCTTCTAGACTAATTTAGTTGAAAATGCAACAATATTTATTTATGTGTTGAAGGGTATATTAATAGTACAGTCTCTGTTTATTGGCTATGCTGTTTAAATTAACCTTGGACATGTTTACACCATCAATTGCATGTGATGTGCTCAATAAATATTTATACATTCTTTTTTGGTAAACATACATGCAAGTTTAAATATCTTTTTATTTGCAGCGTGACAGGCTAACAAGTCTTAGAAAGTCAGCTGTGAAAAAAGAGAAACCTCTAATTCAGCATCCTATTGATTCTCAAGCTTCTGTAAGTGAACTTCCAGTTGCTCAGCCACTTATTGATGAACGTTCTATGAATTTATCTGAAAAAGAAGTTATGGACCTCTTTGAAAAAATGATGGTAAGTTCTTTGCTTCTAGTCGTACTTCATATGCATCAGTATTTTTGAATAGTGTTGACCTTGGTGTTTCTGAATTACTCCAAAAAGTTGAAATTTCACTGCAGAGGTAACAGTTTTGAAATGGGAAGATGGACTAAGCTATGACTTTAGATAATAGGCTGACATATTTTCAGGACTTTGTTCAGTTAAGGTAATATAGGTAGTAGAAGTTTCCCCAGTACTTTACATACTTAAGAGTTGCCTGGATTGACTAGGAAGTATGGAGCTAGGGAGTCAGGATGCACAATCTGTTGGTTGAACTGACTAGGTAAGGGACTTGAGGATAAGTAATAGAAAAGGAGAGTACTTATTTCCTCCTGTTTTATCCATTCATTTTCCAGCTTCTGTTAATTTGAGCTTGCCACTGGGAGTCTTCCTAAATACATTTTATCATCATTTATTTCAACTCCTGATTGTTCAAATGGCAACTTTTGTTTTACAAGCCTGTGCTGTATAATAATCTTTTTTTTAAGTTTTATTTAATATGGTACTCTGCTTCAACTCAAGCTTGATAAAGGAATTTGTCACTTAGTATTTTAAAACAAACTGTTTCCAAGTTTTACTGTAATGGATGTGCTGTCAAGTTTGATACAGTTTTACATGTCCCATGTGTTGGCATGTACAGTTTCTCACAAGGAGCTGAATTTTAAATTTAACTGAAGGATTTCAGTTACTCAAAGGCCTCTTCACCGTGTGCTTTCCGATGGGGTTAAACTAACTGAGGAGACACTGTTTCTTTGCTACAGATGGAGCTTAGAATGTCTGGTAAAAGAAGGTACTTGACAGAGGAAGTAAGTGTTTTGAATTGGCTTCATGTTCAACATCTCCACTAGTATGTGAAGTGGTTATTAGAACTCTGCTCCATTGCCTGTACACTTGTGTTAATATTGTCTCATCTGCCAGAGCCACCTTTGCAAAACGTGTTCAGGAGGAATCTTAACAAAAGGCAATTACTTTAGCCTTACACAGGAAAGTCACTTGGATTAAGGCAAAGTGGGAAATTGAAGGAAAACAATTATTCTTGAGAGTCCCTGTGTAGATGTCCTTGCTCTGGAATAAAATTTATTCTCAGTAGTTAAATACACTCCAGAAAATTGAATGATAATATGGAATAGATTAGTTTTTCAAAATAAACATACCCACACAGGGTTTTAGTTGCAAATAGTGTTCCAGTATACTTTCCTGGGTAGTCTAATCGTTCAGTGAAACTAGATAGAAATAAGTTGGTTTACCGCCCAACTGCTTTAAATTGTTTAGGATTTTACATTACACTTACAGGTCAGGAAAAAGCTTGTACTGCATACAAGCCCCCACTGCAATGCTTGCTTCTGTATGGAGCAGTGCTCCAAGCATACTATCGGTAAACATACATGCATTTCATACAGCATGTTATATAACTTAAACTTGGATGACTTGTCCAGTGCCACAAAGACAGCTTCAGTTCTGGTCAGCTCCAGTCCCAGGGGCCAAATGACAGGGCTCTGCAGGCTGGATTCTGCCTGCAGCCATCTTTGACACCCCTGGCATATGGAGTAGGGGAGATGATCCTATTTTGTTGAGCACTGTTATATGTAAAGCATGAGATACTAGTAACTTTGCTCAATTTGTTCTTGGAATTTGTTAAAGAAACCATCTCAATGTTTAGTCCTGTGAATGGGAGCAAGGTTTGCATAGCCACTTCTGTGGTAACCTGACCAAGGCAATTTATAAAACATTTCTTTATCTGCTTATGCTAGAAGAAATTCAGAAGCAGAGAATAAAAATATATTGAATAGAATAATTAGGCCACATAATTATTCTTTGGATCACTCCATTAATGCCACCTGCTGTCATATCAAATTGAAATGTCATTCATTTAAAACTCATTTCCACTTAGTTTTAGTTGATCTGCAATATCTGTTAATGCTTTCAGCCTTATCCACATTGTCAGGTGTAACCAAGCAATAGCTATGCCTTCTTGCGTGCAGACTCCTAATGATATGACTTTACTAAGCTTGTCTGGAAAATGCATTTCCTTTGAACATTAGGCAGTGTAGCATGATGGCATCTTCTAGTATTGTTTGGGCTGTGCTGAACATTTTCTCTCTCTTCCTATTTTCTTGACTCTTTTGTTTCATAGTCTTTAAATTATGAGTTCCTTAGCTAGGGTTGTTTTTCCAGCACTTGGAAAGCATTTGATATATGTTAAGTACTGTCATGACTATGTTTAAAATGGTCCTCTGAGTTTCAGACATGAGTGGGTCTGGGACCTAATTCTTTATGGAGATAGTGTAGGAAATATTGAAAAAACATACTTTTCTACAGGTATAATGGTTGTAGTAAAACTTTGATATTTCATGGTGTGAGATTTAAAGAAGCGCAGTTAACCAAAACAGTAAGTTGTTTTTTCTCAGTTAAAACAAGTGTTGATGTGAAATGTGGAACCAATTTATGGCTTATAACTATCTTGCTAATGGACTGTCTGCTGAAGGTGGTTGTTTCTAGTCAGGTGGCTTTTGATACAACTCTAGTTCACTCATTCCTCATGTCACTGTAAATGTTAATGACTGTATTTCTTGCTTGTGAAAACACACTCTTTCAAAGTTAGAATAATGGAAATATCTAGATTTTGAAGTTGCATAATAACTTGAATATCAATTTTGAACTTTGTTACTTTTGGAGTGATCATCTTTACAGCGTGGCACAAAACTACTTACTGTGCCATTTAGAACTTAAAGGTGATGAACTGACTTTCTGCACAGAGTGAAACACAGAATTGGAAGTTGTGTGGTGGGATTAGAGGGGGTGCTACTAGGCTGAGCCACCTGCATCACTTTGCCTGACCAGAACCCTGCTCCAGGTGGCACCCCAAGGGAGACTACGTCCGGTTGACCTCTTCCTGGAGCACACCCTCAAGCCTGGGGTAATCGCTGCCACCACCCCGGTTCTGGTCTTTGTTAGGGCCCTGTGCAGCCCTGGCTACACAGACCTTGGGGGCGCTTTGCTCACTAGTAGTATTTCTGGGTGCTCTTTATAGCCTGGAGCCACCCAGGATGTTTTCAGGTAGGACAGAATCTGATAATAGTCAGCTGAGCTCTACTAGTAGCAAAAAGGCCTGTTCCTCCTCCTCAAGCATTCACAATTAGGTGTGCTGTAACAGATAGCTTTTATTAATCAGAGAGGGAGAGAATGGGGAAGGAGTACAAGATTGAAAAGTATTTAAAAAAAAAAAAAAATGCCTTGAGCAAAAGAATGGGCTTTTTGGCCCCTTTTAACATGAGGCTAAACATACATAACCCTAATTTACTGGCTCAATTTCAGGTAGGCTACTTACAGATATATCCAGAGGATTCTGGAGGCCCAAGCTTCTGTGTGCATTTCCAAAATGCCTGCTGGAGGAAGCCCCCCAACTAGGTGACCGGATCCTTTAAATAACTGTTCTGACCTAATTACCCAGCTTCAACCAGAAACAGGCATTATTTGAACCCTGCTGATGTGGTAAACAGCTCTCGGTGGAGTGATTGGGGTTGCCAGACTGGTTCCACAGGTTACCTGGCTGGAAATTTAAGACAAAGGGTATGGACACAGTAAGGGGGAATGGGAGGAAGCCAAGCATACAACTCAAACAAGATGCATGGCAAAATGGAGACAGTCAAAAGGGGATTTCTTCACAAGGTGAACAATGCTGGATTTTTTTACAGTTGCCTTAATAGGAAAAGGTACTTGGTAAAGAGAAAATAGGCGTATGCAAGTAGGCTGAACTAAGGTTGCCATGGTGAAATGATAATTGGAAAAATGAAGCTTTAAGTATATTTCACATTCCAGGTGATATGAAGTACAAGATGCAAGTTAAATGGAGAATAGTCTCATGGCTTCTTTATTTCAGTTTGGCATATCTAAAATAGAGTAGTTAACTTCCAGGTAATGAATTCTGCTACGCATTGTCTTGTGTGGAATATGGAAAAGTACTTCTGAATTATTTGACACTCCATGTAAGTATATGCCAATTAATTGCTGCTTTTTTGAGATGATGCAGTAATGCCTGAGGGAGTAGTTGGGTTATGGACCAGTAGGTTGGCAAATGGGTGGGATTACTACATGGGGGGATTCCAGGAATTAAATTTTTCTAGGGCAGAGGTGGCCATCTGCAGTATGATTGCCCCAAGTGGCATAAACAGTGTCATTGCACCAGATAAGGTGGGAAGCTGAAGGCAGAGCAGATCAGTCAGGGAACACAGGGTACAAAGCAGACCAGGAGATTGGGCAGGGGTCAGTGATTGGAGTATCCCTCAGATGGAGTGGGGCTCATCTGTGGCATGTGTCAAAGTTGGCCTCCACTGCTGGAGGAAAAAGCTTGTCAGAATAAGAAGCTATCTTTGACAAAAATCTTAAAGCAGGGTGTCAAATATTTGGCCCACGGGCCAGATCCACTCAGTGTCATCCATCTGTTTGACCTGCCAGACTACCAGCATGGCTTGGGGAGTGGCCTGCTACAGAATCCAGGGCCTTCAGGCAGTCAGAGCCAGGAGGATAGGGCAGTCAGAGCCAGGAGGGCAAGATGAGGATTGACACAGCTGCTTTGTCCATCCACATTGTTATGGCCTTACCTTTCTGGTTTGTGGCCCTGTCAGATGCTTGTGCTGGAGCCAGAGCAGGAGCTGCTGCCACTGCATGGGGCACATGATGGTGTAGGCTCTAGCTCTGTCATGGGCAGGGATCCTGGTTTTCTCTGTTTAAAAAAAAAAAAAAAATTCCCAAATTCTCTGATTTAAACCCCCCCCCCCACTTGTGTTTTTCTATGATAATAAAAGGAAATGCTGCACATGTGCACACACTCAGTTGAACACGGTGTTTTATTGATATATTTATAATTTTAAAGCAATTTGAAGCCTACCAGTGCCTCAATTGTAATAAATTCTGAATACTTACATATTTTGGCATTTTTGTTTTTTATCATGGAAAATCAGAGCTCCCCTTGTCTCATAGTTTCATAGTTTCTAGGGTTGGAAGGGACCTGAGCAGATCATCTAGTCCGACCCCCTGCCATAGCAGGAAAGAGTACTGGGGTCAAACGACCCCAGCAAGGTGTTCATCTAACCTCCTCTTAAAAACCCCCAGGGTAGGAGCCTGTACCACTTCTCTTGGAAGTTGGTTCCAGACCCTAGCCGCTCTGACCGTGAAGTAGTGCCTCCTGATATCTAACCTAAACCTACCCTCTGCCAGCTTGTGATCATTATTCCTGGTCACTCCTGGCGGTGCTCGGTGGGAACAGTGACTCCCCCAGTGCCTGCTGATTTTCCCTCCTGACTAGTTTATAACAGGCCACAAGATCCCCCCTCAGCCTTCTCTTTTGGAGGCTGAACAGGTTCAGGTCCCGTAGCCTCTCCTCATAGGGCCTGCCCTGCTGTCCCCTGATCATGCGAGTGGCCCTCCTCTGGACCCTCTCCATGCTGTCCACATCCCTCCTGAAGTGTGGCGCCCAGAACTGGACGCAGTACTCCAACTGCGGGGGAGGATCACCTCTTTGGACCTGCTCGAGATGCATCTGTGGATGCAGGACAAGGTGTGGTTGGCCTTCCTAACTGCCTCCCTACACTGCTGGCCCATGTTCATCTTGGAGTCTCCTTCGCTCACCATGATGCAGGTCCCACTGTGGCTGTCTCTCCTCCCCTCCTTTGCTCCCCTTTGTTGCTCTTGTGGTGATGAGCAGCCCTGCTATGTTGGTGTTCTGCCAATGCCCATGCCGTTCCCCACACACCCAAGCCCCCCTGTCCCCTGCTGCTGCCTCTCACTCCCAAAACCCAGTCCTACCAATGCCCCTCTTGGAGGCCATGCCTCACTTCTCTGCCTGCTCCAATCCTGCCTATGCCTGGAGCAAAGGAAGACTGTGGAAGATGTGCCTTAGTGAGGACAGGTTTTGCAATGCCTTGGAGAAATGTATGAGTTGTGCTGTTATTCATTGCCATTTGGCAATGAAGCCATCTGCTCTGCCAGAGGGCTATTAAGTGTTTAGCAATCAAAAAAAATTTGGGGGGGGGGGGGGGCGGGCAATGTAAGGCAGGGTGGTGGAGAGTCTGGTGGCTGGAAGAAGCAGGCAGAATGTTTCTGGGCACATGTGTGCATGGGCCTGGGTGGGGAGCCTGCCAAAGTTGAATGCAAGCCCCTGGACTGGGGGCGGGGAGGGGAGGGAGTGGGCATGATACCTTGGAAGAGGAAGGTTTGATCCTGTTATGTAGCCCCGGCACCTGCCACACCCTTGCCACAGCTACTGACTCTCTTCCAGCCAGAGCTCGGACAGTACGTCAACCCACAGTGTGGGGTCCATGCTGAAGTCTGCAACTGCCCTGCATGATGCCTGTTGCTCCCTACCTGCTGCAGATCCCAAAGAACCTCTGCTGCTATGCCCATGATTAGCACCTGGCACCACCTGGTGTCCCACCTATCCTCCCTCAGGTGCTCTTGCCCCATGTCCCCTTTCCTCCATGCCTCCCCACTGCTGCCTCTTTATGCATATCTGTTGGCAGGCACAGGAGGAGGCGCAGAGTGCTGAGGCAGCAGGCAGGCTCCATGGCACAAGTGGCTCAGTTGATGGCTCCTGGCCATGAAGAGGGAAAGCTCTGCCCCATGTGCACTGTCCTGCTCCAGCCACATGTCTGTGCATACACACGGTTCTCCCTGCCTCCAAACACCCTCCCCCCAGACCCAGGCAGCTCCCTGCAGGCTGGAGCTCTGCTAGTTTCTTGCTTTAAAGGAGTAGATTCAGGTTTTACTGTGGGAAATGGTAAACACGGATTCCTGGTCATGGGATGGATAGCAGGTCTGCTGTTGCGTGCTCATGCTCTCAGTCAGGCCTAGGACATAAGGTGGATTTGTCATAGAATCATAGAAAGTTAGGTTGGAAGGGACCTCAGGAGGTCATTTAGTCCAAACCCCTGCTCAAAGCAGGATCATTCCTAACTAGATCATACCAGTCAAAATTTTGTCTAGCTGGGTTTTGAAAAGCACCAAGGATGGAGCTTCCACCACCTCTTTGGGTAAGTTGTTCCACAATGTTTTACTACCCTCCTAGTGAGAGAACTTTTCCTAATGTCTAACTTAAACTTTGGTTGCTGCAGCTTGAGACAGTTACTCTTTTTTCTGTCATCTGCCACCACTGAGAAAAGTCTAGCTTTATCCTCTTTTGAACTCCCCTTCAGGTAGTTGAAGGCTGCTATTAAGTCTTCATCTGTCTCCTCTTCCGTAGACTAAATAATCCCAGTTCCCTCAGCCCTTCCTCAGAAGTCATGTCCTCCAGCCCCTCACCATTTTTATTACTCACTGCTGGACTCTCTGCAATTTGCCTGCATCCATTCTGTAGTAGGGCGCCAATACTGAACACAGTACTCCAGATGTGTCCTCACCAGAGCTGAATAGAGGGAAATAATCACTTCCCTTGACCTACTGGCAACTTGCTTATCAATGTAGACCAGTATGCTCTTAGCCTTCTTGGCAACAAGGGCACACTGTTGGCTCATATTCAGCTTGTTCACTGTAACCCCCAGGTCCTTTTCGGCGGAGCTACTGCCCAGCCAGTCAGCCCCCAGCCTGTACTGGTGCATGGGATTGTTCTGTCTTAAGTGCAGGACTTTGCACTTGTCCTCGTTGAACCTCATGAGATTTATATTGGCCCAATCCTCCAATTTGTCTAGGTCACTCTGAATCCTAGCTCTAACCCCTCAGTGTATGTACTACTCCCCACCCCCAGCTCACTGTCATCTACAAACTTGCTGAGGGTGCACTCTATGCCATCTTCTAGGTCATTGATGAAAGATGCCCCCGTACCGCCCGCTGGGCCACTCCACTTGATACTGGCTGCCAGCTAGACACTGAGCCATTGATTACTACCCTCTGAGCCCAATGCTCCAGCCAGTTTTCTGTCCACCTTACAACCCATTCATCCAGCCCACTCTTACTTAGTTTGCCTGCGAGAATGTTGTGGGAGGTGGTATCAAAACTCTTGCTAACATCGAGGTACACCATATTCTGCATCTACAGAACCAGTCATCGCATCATAGAAGGAAATCAGGTTGGTCAGGCATGGTTTGCCCCTGGGGAATCCATGCTGATTGTTCCTTGTCACTTTTTTTTCTTCTCCAAGTGCTTAGAAATTGATTCCTTGAGGATGTGTTCCATGATTTCTTGAGGGACTGAGGTGAGGCTGACTGGCCTGTAGTTCCCTGGATCTTCCTTCTTCTGTTTCTTAAGTATGGGCATAAGGGCTGTGTGAAAAGTCTCTGTTTCAATTTGGTTTCAGATTCAGCCATTTCGGAGGACAGTAACTATTTTTAGTGTTCTGGATCACTGTCCTCTTTCATTTCAGCAAAATCTCTGAATCTGTTTCGAATGGGCTGCAAGATTTGTATATCCCTACCCAGCTGGGCAAGGTTTGCGGCTGGGGGCTGCAGGGCCCCAGCGGGGAGCAGGACGGAGCCATGGGTGGCTTGTCTGTGGGAGGCCTGCTACCCTCCGTGCAGGTGAGGAGTCTTTCGTGTGTATCTCTGATCCCTGTCATGATGGGTTGCAGGGCAGGGAAACAGTGCAGAGTGGCGAGCAAGCCTGCTGGTTCCTGCCATGCGACTTGGCTTCGCAGGGAGCAGAGATCTGTGTTGGGGGTCTCCTTGCCACTGCTGCCCACCCTGTGCTGCTCCGGCGATGTGGGGCTGTGGGGGCGGGCAGTGGCGGCGAGGAGACCCCAGCATGGATCTCTGCTCCCTGTGGATCCAGGTCTCACGGTAGGGACCAGTACTGCCCTGCCATGTGACCTGGCTCCGCAGGGAGCAGAGATCTATGCTGGGGTCTCCTTGCTGCTGCTGCCTACCCTGTGCAGCCAGGTTATGCCGCAGGGACCAGCACTGCCCTGCCATGCAACTTGGGTCCGCAGTGAGCAGAGAGCTGTACTGGGGTCTCCTTACCATCACTGCCTACCCCTTGCAGCCCCAGTGAGGACACCCCTGGCGCAGCTCTCTGCTTCCTGCGGAGCAGAGTTGTGTGGCAGGTCAGCAGTGTACACCTGTTTTTCTGCAAGCCCAGGTCCGAAACTCCGAAATTTTCCATTTAGTTTCAGATATGGTTTTGAGACTTCTGTTTCGATTCGGATTCAGTGTTTCAGGTGCCAAAACAGCCTGAAACCCTTCCGAAATGAAACAGTTGCCAAAATTTTGCACAGCCCTAATGACTGCTATCTTTGCTCATCTCTGAGCATCTGGGAGCTCTCCTGATCACCATGAGTTTTCAAAGATAATGGCTAATGACTCTGCAATCACATCAGCCAACTCCCTCAGCACCCTCAGGTGCATCCCATCAGGCCACATGGACTTGTACATGTCTAGCTTTTCTGAGTAGTTCCTAACCTGTTATTTCATCACTGAGGGCTCCTTACCTCCTCCTCAAACTGTGCTGCCCAGTGCAGTAGTCTGGGAGCTGACCTTGCCTATGAAGACTGAGGCAAAGAAGGCATTGAGCACTTCAGCTTTTCTGCATCCCTTGTCACAAGGTTGCCTCCCCCACTATGTAAAGGGCCCACACTTTCCCTGATCTTCCTCCTGCTACCGACATACTTGTAAAAAACCGTCTTGTTGCCTTTCACGTCCCTTGCTACCTGCAACTCCAGTTGCTCCTTGCCTTCCTGACTTCATTCCTGCATGCCCAAGCAATGCACTTATATTCTTCCCCAGTTATTTGTCCAAGTTTCCATTTCTTATAAGCTTCCTTTTTGTGATTTAGTTTACTGAAGAGTTTCCTGCTAAGCCAGTCTGGTTTTCTGACATACTTGCTAGTCTTCCTGTTCATCAGGATGGTTTGTCTCGGTACTCAGTAAGGCTTCTTTAAAGTACAGCCAGCTCTCCTGGACTTCTCTGCCTCTCAGTCTGGCTTCCCAGGGGATCCAGCCCATAGTTTTTTTAGTGAGTCATTGTCTGCTTTTCTGAAATCTGGGGTCCTTACTCTGCAGCTCTCCATCCTTCCTTTCCTTAGAATCCTGAACTCTTATCATTTTGTGGTCACTGCTGCCCAAGTTGCCATCCACTACTACATTCCCCACCAATTCTTCCCTGTTTGTGAGTAGCAGATCAAGAAGAGCATGGCTCCTAGCTGGCTGCTTCAGCACTTGCACTAGGAAGTTGTCCCCAATACTCTTCAAACGCTTCCTAGATTGCCTGCGCACTGCCGTATTGCCCTCCCAGCAGATGTCAGGGTGATTGAAGTCCCCCATGAGAACTAGTGCCTGTGATTTGGGGAAACTTCTGCTAGCTGTTTGAAGAAAGCGTCATCCACCACTTCCTCCTGGTCTGGTAGCAGACCCCCACCATTCTTGTGGTTGCATGGTACACTGTTGAAAGTCTGGCGAATGCTGCAAGCTCATTCAATGAGAGAAGTAGCATGCCAATGTGTAATGCTGGCCTTTAAAAATAAGGTGGTGTTGAATATGTATAACATGCACCTTTTAACATGAAGGTGGCTTATTTTCATGTTGACTTCAGATGATACAATTTGTGATGATGTTAAATGCCCGGACCTTTAATGTTAAACTACATGAATTTTTGTTCTAAAACTAGATACGTTAAAATGTTATGTGAAGTACTTAAGCCTGCTACATGCAATAGCAATACCCACAGAACCGATAAAACTGTACAAGTAATAAAAGTAATAATTGTTGTATGCCTAAACTTCAGCTTGTCCCACCTAGCTATCTTGTAGGTATTACAGTATCAACTATAAAAAACATTTTAAGAAACAAGTTTAAGTTTATGAATGCATGGGAAACCTAAGCGTTAAAAGAAGAAAAGCTGTTGGGACACACTGTAAAGAACTAAAGAACCTGATTATTTAGGAGAATGGCACAATCAGCACTATCAGTGAAGGACAGGTGTAGGGACAATAAATCAGTAAGATCTAAGCAAGTTTGTGAAATCTGTAATTAACTAGGGTCAGTAATCATGGGAAATCCTTGTTCCTGGGATTGCTTTTTGAAGATGATAGGCGATTTGAAAAAAAATAAGCAAAATTAATTTTAAATCATAAATGATTTAGTTATTTGTTCCTCTCTGTTTTATGTTTATTTTTAAAGGTTTCTGATTTTTATTTATTTATTTATTTAGTTTACCTTGGGGCTTCATGCTTAGTTAGTGATCATTGAAGCTGAAAGAGAAATCTAGGATTTTAATAACATTGCTGTGGGAATAGCACAAAACCAAATATGAGCATAAGCAGTCACTCCAGATTGTGAACTTGCAATATATTTAATAAATTTCATAGACATTAGGGCCTGGAAGGGACCTCGTGAGTCCAGCCCCTGTGTCATAGGCAGGAAGTCAGCTGGGATAAAGTGATCCCAGCAAGAAAAATATCCAGATGTTTTTTGAAAAAGTTCAGAGTAGGTGCTTGCACCACCTCTGGAGGGGTGTGTGTGTGTGGAGTCTGTTCCAGACCACAGACACACTGTAAAGAACTTTTTTCTTGTGTCTAGTCTAAATTGGCCTTCCTGGAGTTTATGGCCATTAGACCTTGTTATCCCTTGGGGAGCCCTGGTGAACAGCTGTTCTCCCAGGTCCTGATGTACCCCTCTTATATAATTGTAGGCTGTTATGATGTCCCTCCTGAGCCTTCTCTTTTCCAGACTGAAGAGTTCCAAATTCCTCAGCGTCTCCTCGCACAGCCTGCCCTCCAGGCCTTGGATCATACAAGTGGCTCTCCTCTGAACTCTCAAGCTTTTCTACATCCTTCCTGAAGTGTGTGGGGGGGTCCAAAACTGGATGCAGTACTCCAGCTGTGGCCTCACAAAGGGAGAGGGTGGTAGGGAGACATCCCTGGTTTTGTTTGAGATGCATCAGTAGATGCACGCCAGAGTTTGGTTTGCTTTGCCAGCCACAGCATTGCACTAGTGACTCATATTCATCCTGTGGTCAGTCAGGACCCCCAAGTCTCTTTTGGTTGTGGTGCTAGTGAGCATAGCACTGCCAAGCTTCTAAGTATGTTGAGGGTTCTTCCTACAGAGGTGCAGCATCTTACACTTCTCTACATTTGAAGGCCATCAGGTTTTGATCAGCCCACCTTGAGAGCATGTCTAAATCTGCCTGTATCCCCAGCCTGTCCTGCGGTGTGACCGCCCTCCCCCATAATTTGGTGGCATCTGTAAACTTTGCCAGTTCGCATCTGACTCCTGACTCCAGATCATTAATGAAGATGTTAAAGAGTACTGGCCCAAGTACTGAGCCCTGAGGGACTACATTGGTCACCCTGTGTCATGTTGATTTGCTCCTGTCAACAAGTACTCTTTGGGTCTGACTCCGTAGCCAGCTACCTAGCCATTGGACCATAAGATGATTGAGGCCACAGTTCCCTAGTTTAGCCATGAGGACATTGTGGAGAACTAGATCAAAGGCTTTCTTGAAATCCAAATATGACATCCACATTATCTCTGTTGTCCAGGGATCATGTCACGTGATCATAAAAGGAGATGAGGTTGGTCAGGCAAGATGTGCCAGTCACAAAGCCATGTTGTCTGGCCTTCAGAAGCTTGCCTTCCGTTACTCTGGTGTTGATGAATCCCTTGACAGTTTTTTTCAGGATTTCTCCAGGGATGGACATCAGACTGATTGGTCTATAATTCCCTGGGTCATCCCTCCTTCCTTTCTTGAAGAGTGGAAAAGAGCCAACGTGGTCCCTGTCTTCTGGGACCTCACCCAAGCACCACAGATTTTCAAATATCTTTGCCAAGGGGGTTGCAGTGATGTCTGCCAGCTCCTTCAAGACTCTTGGGTACATTCTGTCTGGGTCTGCGGGCTTGTGAGTGTCCAGTTTCTTAAGGTGTTCCCTCACTTGATCCACATCAATTTTGGGCCTGCCACCCGCTTCCGGGGTGGCTTGTGTCTTTTCTGACAGTGTTATACTCATGGGAGGGTGAAAAACCGATGCAAAAAAGTCATTTAGGAGATTGGCCTTTTCATGGGTGTTGGATGTCAGCTGCCCTGTTTGATTTCGCAGGGGCCCAATGCTATCTTGATGATCCGGGGACAACAGGGCAGACCCTACAGTGAGAGACTGCGGGACCTGAACTTATTCAGCCTCCACAAGAGAAGGCTGAGGGGGGACCTGGTGACTGTCTATAAATTCACTAGGGGGGACCAAAAGGGTTTGGGGGAGACGCTGTTTCCCCTAGCGCCCGCTGGCATAACAAGGAGTTATGGGCACAAGTTGATGGAGAGGAGGTATAGATTGGACATCCGCAAAAACTACTTCACAGTTAGGGCGGCTAGGAGCTGGAACCAACTTCCAAGGGAAGTGGTGCTGGCCCCTACCCTGGGGGTCTTTAAGAAGAGGCTGGATGCCTACCTGGCTGGACTCATTTGAGTCCCGTTTCTTGTTTTGGGGTTTTGTTGTTCTCCTGCCCTGGCGGGGGGTCGGGCTAGAAGATCTACTAGGTCCCTTCCGACCCTAAATCTATGAAACTATGAAACTATCTTTGTTCTTTTTTTGACTCCCACATATCTGAAGAAGGACTTTTTGTTGTCCTTGATCCCCCTAGTTAGCCTGAGTTTGGTTCGTGCCTTGGCTTTTCTGGACTGCTCCCTATGGGTGTGGATGAGTTCTGAGTAGTCCTCTCTGGTGCTGCTTCCCATTTTCCAACTGGTGTAGGCTTCTCTTTTTATTTTAATGAGGTCCAACAGTTCCTTGTTCAGCCAAGGGGGCCTCCTTGCCCATTGATTACATTTCTTGTGAGATGGAATACCTTTCCCCTGTTCCTTAAGGATTATGTTTTTGAGAGATGACCATTCTTCGTGTACTCCTTTATCTAGGGGGGTATGGCCTCTAATTGCCTGACTTAACAAACCTCTGAGTATGTGAAAGTCATCCTTCCCAAAGTTAAGGACTTCTGTTTTACTGAGGGATTTGCTTGCTCTTCAGTGAATTCAGAAGCTGGCCAAACCATGGTCATTGTTACCAAGCTTCCCCTTGATCCTCAGATTGCTTACCAGCGCCCCCTCTTTGGCCAGCACCAGATCAAATAATGCCTCCCCCCTAGTCGTCCCATAGACCTCCTGCATTAGGTAGAGGTCATCAATGCAAACAAGAAAGCTGCATGACTTGTCAGATTTGTCCATGTGCTCATCCCAAGAGTTGTAAGGGAAGTTGAAGTCCCCCATGATGATCATGCATTGGGAGTGAATGGCCTTGACCAGTTCCCTATTGAATTCCTGATCAAGTTCTTCCTCTTGGTGGGGAGGCCTATAGTAAACTCCTACAGGTATGTCACCCTCCCCATATTTTATCCATATTTTGACCCAGAGGGTCTGAAGACACCCGTCCTGGTTAGAAAACTCAATTTGCAGGGAAGTGAACTGATCCTTGACAGAGAGAGCAACACCCCCACTCCTTTTCCCAAGATGGTCTGTCCTATACAAGGTATAACCCTCCAAAGCAACAGACCAATCATAGGTAGAGTCCCATCAGGTCTCCGTTATCCCTACAAGGTCATAGTCATTTTCACATAAGAGAAGGGCCAGTTCCTCTTGCTTGTTTCCCAAGCTCCTGGTGTTCATGTATAGGCAGTTGAGTCTGCCATGAGAAGCCCCATGCTCCCCTATGGAGTGAGGCAGGACCTTTCCTTGGACTGTCGTCAGAGCGCGTTCCCTTGGGCTGCCCAAGTTATTAGTAATGGGGCTGACATGACCTGGGCTAGAACTGTGTTAATAGACCATCCATCTCCCAGTGGTCTTAATTTAAAGCTCTGTCAAAAAGGTCAACCATTCTGGCCGAGAAGAACTCCTTCCCTTTCCAGGTGAGGTGGAAGCCATCCCTTTCCAACAGTCTGCTCTCTCTGAAGTGTGAAATGTGGTCAAAAAAGGCAAACCTCTCGTGATGGCACAATCACTGGAGTCTTCTATTCACCTCGCTGATGCACTTTTCCCTTTGAAGCCCATGTCCTGTGACCAGGAGGATTGATGAAAAAACTGTTTGTGCCCCCAGCCCCCAGAGCCCTGTAATTATCCATGATCCAGCCCGGACTGCTCTGTGCTGTATCATTTGTGCCCCATGGATGAGTAGCATGGGATGATGGTCAAAGGGCCAGATAAGTTTGGGGATCCTCTGTCACATCCTGGACACGAGTTCCAGGTAGGCATCAGATCCCACGGGCTAAGGCATCAGGGTGACAGATTGCTCCCTGTGTCCCCCCAAGGAGGGAGTCACCCACCATGATAACTCTGTGCCTTCTTCTAGGCACAGGTGCTGGTGGCCCTCTGTCCTCACATGCTGGAGTTGGTGGTATGGCTGGCTCAGTTGATGTGAGAAGTGCAGAACAGTTGTGCAGCTCCAGGGGAGTGGTAACCCTGGCACTGTGCTGCTTTGGGCCAGAGATGACCGTTGTCCAGGCATCCCCAGGTTGGACTTCATGGTAGTTCCTTGGTTCCGCCACGCTTTCATCAGCCATCAGGTAGACAGCCTGAAAGTAAGAGTCCAGCTCCTGCTCTGCATCTCTAATGGAGTGCAGCCACTGAACCATTGCCTGGAGTTCCCTGATCTGGTACTCCAGGGCCTCTACCATTGGGCACACCTCACAAGGGGAGGTATTAATGTCCCCAAACCAAGCTGCCTGCAGTCTTGCTAGGCAGCCTCCACATGGAGCCAGGGGCTCTGTCTGATTTAAGGCTGGGGCAGAGGGTCCCACCCAGGTAGGGGCAGGGACCGCAGGCTCCTTTTGGGTGTAGGCTGGACCATGGGCTCCGTTTGGGTGGAGACCCCACTGGTGGCAGCGGTGGGGTGTCCAGGTGTAGGGGGGAGCCTCGGGGTGTGATGTGTCCCACTAACCATGGTCCTTGTAGTAGTCTGGCTACTGCTGTGCAGACCCTTGGCTGCAGCTAAGTGCCTGGAGCTCCTGCACAAACTCCTGTGCTAACTCGAGCACCAGGCCCAGAAGCACACCTGACTGAGCATCCTGTTCATGTGGCTCCGGTCATGTGGCTCCCTGGGGGGCTGGGCCAAGTAGGAGCCGAGGTGGGGCAAACCCCTCCTTGGCTCCTCTCAACTACCTTCCTGCCCCTGGCTAGGCCCCTCCCACCATGGGTCCCACTCACCTCTGGGTCTGCTGGGGTCAGATGGGGTCTGCTGCACCTGCTGGGGGTCTTTGGAGTGCAGGGGCACGATGGGCTTACACCCATGTATCTCTGCCCGCTCCTGGACCCAAACTGCTGCTCCTGGACCTGAACATATCTAGCTCCTGGATATATCTAACTCTTACATGTCAGAAAAACCATGATGTGTTTTCATGATATGTTCTGTCAGGCCACGTTATTTGAAATCATTGGGACCAGTACTGCAAAGTCACTTAACATTTTCATTTTTTTAAATAAATCCCTTGTAGCAAGTGCTGGAAGCAGTAGTATCTAATGGATTCCACTGGAGTGGGATTTAGGATTCCTGGTTTGCATTTGTCGTTCTGTTCCTGCCCTTCTGAGTGACTTTTGACAAGTGACTGTTCCTTTCTATTTTCTTGAAAAACACTAAATGTAATGATGAGAAATTGTACTGAAAAGGTAATTAAGTGCCCAATATGAGCTTGGAAGCCCATTACAGAATGTTGTTTAAGAAGAAAGAATTCAAGCACACTTTTTGTGTACTGTATTGAAAGTTTAAACTTTTTGGATGGCTTCAAAACAATGTGGTCTAAAGTGATAGTATTGTATGCCACTTGAAACAATATTTTATTAGATGTTTAAGGACTGATGCTTGAAATATTTACATTTGCTCAGTTTTTTTATATCTTGTTCTCCACTCCCCTCCACATACCCCAATGTGGTGATTCTAATGGATGTGCTGATTCTAGTACTCATTTTTAGGTATATTATGGAAAATGATAAAGTTAGAGTTAACAATCGGTTTTTAACATAAAGTACATTTTAAATAGGCAGTTGAGATGAAACCAAACTGGAAAAATTCACAGTTAACTTAAATGATCACAGATAAACCACTAAGCCCAGTTGCACATTAGTCAGCTGTGGTGAAGATTAAAAAAAACAAAGAATAAATATAAACCTGATATTTTATATAATTTTTACCTCTACAGGAAGACATGAATCTAAATGAAGAACGGAAAGCTCCTTTACGGAATA
Organism: Gavialis gangeticus; assembly: GCF_001723915.1. Classification (NCBI taxonomy): domain Eukaryota; kingdom Metazoa; phylum Chordata; order Crocodylia; family Gavialidae; genus Gavialis; species Gavialis gangeticus. The sequence goes on along the minus strand of NW_017729029.1, from coordinate 20,488,535 downwards.
AGGACCTGACCACAAAGCGTGAGATGGTTGTCCAGTACATTTCTGCAACTGCCAAATCTGTAAGTAGGTGACTCTCCAGAACAGACCAGAAAATAAGTTTAGTTTAATGTGATTTTTTGTTTGTTTGTTTTGTTTTGTTTTTCAAGCTGAAGTCTTATTTGGTTCTCCAATTTATTTATCTAGAGTGGTTAAAATCTGTACTTCATAGTATACTTCAAAATGCCTTCAACTGTGGATGTAGAGTTGGTTCAGAAGAACTGATTTGTATCCCTTTTAGCTGCTCATTAATTTGAAACTTGATATTTTGCTAATAAACCATTAAGATTACAAAATGTGCTCCTGTAGAGAGAATATTTCTGAGCATATTTTTTTGCCCAGGTGATCTTAAAAACAGATATTTAGGGCATCTAGTTAGGACGTCATAAATGACATGGACAGACACTGTCACCTGATTTAAATAGAAAACATAAAATAGCAGATAACAACCGAAGATAGAAGTATTGAGTAGTAATAAAAATGAAATTAGACAAGGTCTGGTAGCAGAGCTTGTTTTGGTGTTGGTTAATATTTTGAAGCACAAGTTAATATGTCTGTTTCTGATGAGGGTAGTCCTAAAGTGTATTGTCTAGTCAAGTTTGTTAGGTCAAGTTTTTTTTTTTGTACTTCATAAAACACTTATAATGGCTTCACAAATCTCTTTGCTATCAAGGTGGTCACTTCTTAACACTGTTTAAGGGTACTTTCATGCAGAGGGAGTTTATTTTAATGTGTAGGATTCTAAATCTCTAACTTTGCACTTTGCCTAGTTAAGTGGTCACTGAGAAAATATTACTATTTTAATGAAAGTCTGTTTGAAGCAGTATTGTTCTGCCACTACCCATTTTTTCCATTATATTTTAAATGTTTATTATAATGAAATAGCATTTAGAACATGTATAGATCATATAGAACCATAAAGTTTTTGTTTAAATAAGGCTGATTGGTGCAGTCCATCTGCAATAGAGAGGATGTTGTTAATGTAAGTAGTTGACGTACATATGAAATATTATGTAAGTGTAGCAATTCCAGTATAAATTAGAAATGAAGTTTGCCCTAAACTCCCTTACTGTACTTGGTGTTCCTTCTGCTTTTAAGTAAGGTAGCGCTGAGTGTTAAAACAATTTAAACAGTTTACTGCAGCACTGCCAGGATAGAGTAACAGCACACTTTTTAATTTGCTGTTGGTGTCCAAGGACAGAAATGTGTTTCAAGTGATAAGTGAAGTTTGCCACCAGCATAATTTTCGACATAGCTGGGGATGCATAGGGTTTTACTTAAAAGTTTTGGTGAATCTCTTTCAATTTTTACACTTATCATTTAATAATAAAATGTTATTGAAAACGCAGGGCATAGGTTTAAAACAGTTTTTAAGATACTTGAAGGCAAAGTTGCCATTAATTTTACATGTAAGTGCAAAATATGGCTAACATTACATGGACAATCATGTTTAACATGGCCATCTGTTAAAGTAAGGTGGTAAAGTTGTTACTGCGTCTGCCTAGTGGATTTTGTGTAGAATACCTTTAACCTTTTTAAATTACACTGCTAAATGAAGTTTTCACTTCACCTAATTTTTCACAATACAATGTATGCAAATGACTGTGTATGCACATACACACTAATTCTATATAGAACCTCATTTATTCTTTTTGAGACAAAAGTACTTAAACCTATCTTAAAACTGGTATAACATGTAAATGAAAATGCTGTAAGACTAGACAAGTCTACCTGTTTTCAGACGTCAGTGAAACCTTAGGAATTGTCCTTCGAAAAAGAGAAATCCAGAGTTTAAGGCATTGTCTGGAACAACATACTTGAATTTAACATGCAAGCCTAAATAACATTCCTGTATTATAATACAGTTTTACTTTTTTTCCATGGACTACTTCTGGACCTTCTGGTTAGGATGCTTTAATTTTTCTTTTTCCTAAACTGATAAAATACTTAAAACTTACTATTTCTGGCAAGAAGAAAACACCTTACATGTTAAACCTTTTTGTTTTTTGGAAAGTGGAAGATTTTTCTAATGGGAGTACCAAATTAAAATAGTCTTCTTGAAGTAACTGCTAGAAGTAATACTGTATCATAGATGCTTAAAGGTTGTGCCAAAGTATGGGTCATAATTTGCCAACTTACTAATATGGCATTGTCAAGGTTGCATGCCTAACAAGTTAAGTTTGCATTTTAACAAACTTGTATCTCAAATAGAATAGAGTACGCGGAAGTGTGACATGAATTTAGGAATTGATTTAAATAAAACATTAATAGAATTACAGTAAAATCTGGCACTTTAGTAACCAGCATGCTCCATTAACTGGCATGCTGGTCAATGCAGCAAAAGCGAAACTGGAAGTGCCCACCAGGGCAAAGCAACCTGCATGGGGCCCCCATCCCCTGACACGCTGACACCAGGGAGGGGCAGCGGTGCACCAGATGCAGTGGGAGGGGCAGCAGCCTGAAAAGGCAAAGACGCCTGTTTGGGCTTCTTGGGTAACCGGCATAGTTGGTTATCTGGCACCCCCCATTGCCCATGGGTGCTGGATAAGAGAGCTTTTGCTGTAGTATCTGTAAACACCTACCCACAAACACTTCCAACTTTGCTCAGCCTTTTGTATGGATGTTTTATTAGGTGTTACAACTTTTTAACAAAAACATTTTAATTCTAATTCATGAATAAACCTGCATATATTTAATTCAGACGCATGCAAACCATATTGTAAACCAGTTGCCATAGATCATTCTGTGCATAAACTAGAAATATATAGATGAGCCATCATACCACATTTGTGGCAATGTCATGAATCATGCAGCAGATCAGATTAATCTATAAAGTAGGAATTTGGTGTTTAAAACAAGTTAAGGTTTGCTTTTAATAGTCTCTCAAATCCTGCAACTAGGCTGACTCTGGCACTAGAGAGAACTAAAGTGGTTCTTCTGTCCTTCAGCCATCTTCCTAGCTAAACAGCTCCATTGCTCTAGTTTAAATTTATTCCAGTGCCTGCCTTCCAAGCTATCTTCTTGCTAACATATGACTTGCTTTTCTCACCCTCATCCCCTTCTGCCTTCCTTTGCATAGTATCTTAGCTTCCAAGAGAGAATTAATAGCTCATTTATTCTGACCTTTTCTCTGGTCTTCACTATAAAACTCTAGCTTATACTACCTAGCTTTTATTGCTCCAATAGACAGATACCCAGTTAAATCAGGGATGGCCAATTATTTGGGCTGGAGGGCCACTTAAGGAGTTTTGATGAGCTGTTGTGGGTTGGATTAGTACCCCTCCCACCCCTGCACCTCATTCCCCTCACCTACAACAGCTCACCAAAACTCCTTAAGTAGCTCTGCCCTGGGGCCTGGCCCCACATTGTCACTGTTCACTGATGTCTCTGTCTCTCTCCCCTCCTACCCCCTGTGGTGTCCATGGAGACTGGCATAGGGCATGCTGGGCTGGGCAAATGGGATGGGGCCACAGGTGGGTGGGGAATGGCATCTGGGAGGAGGATGGGTGGGGCTGGGATCTTGGGGTGGTGACAGCGCAGGGCCAGGGCCTCAGACAGAGCTACAATCTGCTCTTGGTACACTCCTTCATGTGGAACCAGTGCCCACTGCAGGGATGCGCCAGCAGCAGATTGTGGCTTTGCCCTGGGGCCTGGGCTTTTGCTGTCACTGTCTTGTGATCTAGGCCCCAGCTCCAGTCTAGCTCGCTTCCAGGTGCTGATCCCCACTTGCCTATTGCCTTATTTCATCTGCCTGGCTAAACACACCCTGCCCTCAAGGGTCATGGACTGGTTTTCATGGAACTTTCAGTGGTGGTTGCAAGGAGGATGGGCTGGCTTGTCTAGGCAGCAGGGCCAGGTCCAGCGGCGGTAATGACGCTAGTGGCTGCAGCCGCAAGGAGCTGGAAGTTGAATCTGGCCATTGTGCTGACCCATCCCCACTGGGGATGGCAGGGCTGGCTGCACATACCAGGGCTTGGGCTGCCCCCTTTGCCTGGGCCAGGTGGGGCTGAGGGACCTGCTGCAGGCCAGATGAAATCCCTTGGCCGGCTGGATTTTGCCCACCCCTGGCATACAGGAACTGAGAGAGGAGTTGTAGAGTGCAAGGGTGGTGGGGTAAAGGGAAGAGAATACTTTCTTTACATCTGCCAGTATGGACAGACATACCTCTTAAACTCTTTAAAAGAGATGGGGAGCTGCTGCTCTACAATGTACATCAACAGCTAAGATACAACTGTTAGGTTTGTATGCCCCTCTGGCATTACAGATTAGTAGTTAAATCCCTCTAATTTTGATCCTTAAGGAAATGGAGTGAAAGAGTGTTTCTGCTGCATATATCCTGCTGTAGAATTATGCAGGTATAACAGTTGGATAGTAACAGCTTATTTTATTTGTCTATACCCCCTGCTGAACTTGAGGTGACAGCTAGCTATACAGTGAGGACAGGTCTGGGCAAGAGAGCAAAATTGGAGTGCTCTCATGCAGATAATAGTCAAATTTGGTCGAATACTCTCACTGTTCCTGCTCTCCTCAGACCTGAAAAATGCAGTGCATTTGAAAGCTTGACCAACAGCACAGTTGGTCCAATATAAATATCACCCACAGAAAGCCTTATTCATGTTCATTTATTGAATTTAATAGTTAAGAATGTATGGTGGGTGAGGAGGTTAGGAGCCCTGTGAACCCTCACAAAGCTGGAATGTGCATTAAAAATTTATGAAAGAAAGACTAAGGCTTATTACACCAGTCAGAAAAGAGTCAGGGTTGGCAGCGTGGCAGTATGGTATCAGAGCCAGGAGACCTGAAAGTGCACTGTCCCCCTGTGGAGCATGTCAGTGGGAGCAAATCCAGAAACAGGCCAGTGAAACCTGCTCCAGTAGTTAGTTTTGCAGGTTAGTCTCCAGTGTACTTTGAGTGGTGTCACTCACTTTTGTTTGGAGCATGAGAATGGGAGCAGATAGGTTGTTTATACTTGGCTACAACCCTGTCAGGGCTTGTGTCTGCTAGAATGTGACCATGCCTGGAGCGGACAGAATCATAGAACATAGTGAACAAACTTTCAAAAACTCTGGAGTACAGTCTTTGGTGGGGAGGGGAGGGACTTCCTTTTTGTTAAAGGGATGAATTATTTCTTGTTACTTCATGGAATTATTTCACTGGATCTTAGTACTTTCGGTAAAATACTCAAAAACCTGTGTTTTTAGGGTTGTACACATTTCTTCTTCTTGAAAGACTTTATTCTGGTAATCTTCAGGTTAGATAGGTGTGATACTTAAGGATTTTCTCATCCACTTCTCCTTAGTGTAAGGAGATATTATCAATAACCTCTCTTAGTCGACTGTGGCTGCCTATACATGTGCTTGGGGGTGGGGGCATTTTAATAAGAGTGCTTTCCAGACAGCTTCTCTAATTAAAACGGCTTGATATCGTGTGTTCAAGCCCTTGCACATTTCAAAACAGCTGCTAGATGTTTAATTAAAAGTTCAGTTGACGAGGTTTAGATAAAGCACTCCTGCAGCCATTTTGAAACGCGTGGGGGCTTAATGCACATGTTGGTGAGGCAATGCTGGAGCATTCCAACTAGAACACAGAGCAGACTCGATTAATCAAGTCTGCACCAACATGTTCTAATTAGAACATCAAAGAGCATGTCTATAGGCACCCTATATTTGTACTGGGCTGCAGGAGGTAGCAGCCAAAGGAGAAGTAAAGGTAACAGTGCTTTTTTAGACCTATCCGCTTTGGGTAACTGAACTAAGCAGTAATTAATGGATTGTGACAGTCCAACTTCATTAGTACAAAAGCATCTTATTTAATACAGGGGCAGTGCAGAAAAAAAGAGTTCCCAAATTCTGGATGACACTAGTTTTTGTGGGGTTTTTTTGTGGGTTTTACTTGATAATCGGTGTAATGGAAAGCATCCATACTGAACAGTTGAACAGCATGCCATGTGAAAAGATTTCATAAAATACTAAAGGTCAGACTTCCAGTCACAGGCTACATGTTAAATTATAAAAATATAATGGCCCTTGCTAAATGAAGCAAAAAAACCTCTAAGTAAAGGGAATCACCATTACTAGAATAAAGCTGGAATTGAACAAGCTATTAAGTGTTCTGTTGCCATTAAATTTTTCACAGTACTGTATTTTGTTAATGCATAGTGCTTGATGCTTAAGTTACAAAATACTCTAATCCTTGATCATCAGCTGCTGCATGGGTGTATAAAATACTAATGATTGGGCACTTGATCATTAAATACAACCTTAACTTTCTCCACCCCAATGATGTACCTATTACATGGCTTCAGTTATTAAATATTTTATAAATTAAGTATTCAAAAAGATGTAGCCAGGATTGACTAATTATTAGAGTTTTTGTGTGAAGTGCGATGGCTTACTAATTTCGCTATGTTTGTTTTTTTACACCATAATCACTCTTCGCTGACCACTGCATGCAGATAACTGGAAGTAAAGTTCTGGTGAGTACAAATGTGGTTGTGGTTGGTTGCTCTAAATACACACTTGTATGTGAAGTCTCCTACTTAAAAGATTTTGGTCACCTTACCTTGTTTTATATAGGACGTCAAGGACATTTAACTGTATGCTAGCAATGTAATAGTAAATTCTTATATTAAGAAGTAAGAAATACAGTAACAATTGACACAAAGCTTTCTGGAATCTAAATTAAGGTCCATTGAGTTACTTGGGAACTGTTCTTTGTCAAACTTGAAATACGGACCTTATTTAAAATGGACCAGATAAGGTTTTTTTTGTACAGAACATGACTCTCAACAGAAACCCATGCCACTGTGGAATACCATAGACAAAGGAGGATTTAGCGCTCTCAGGATTTGACTGAATTAAGTCTCCAATTCATATACTGTTTTGCAGTAAAAAAAAAAGTAATATCTGTTATGGGGATATCCCTTTAGAGTATGACAGTCAGCCTTTGGAACTAATTAATCATAAGCATTATGTAAAGATTTCTAAGAATGTGGTTTTAGGAGAGAGTTTCACTAAGAGTGTTTCCTTGTTTTGAACTAGTGTTGATAGGTGATAATGTGAAGTCATTCTGTGTGGATATCACCTTTTGCCTTAAAGAGCTAATCTGTGATCTGAAATTTCAGTATTAAACTCAGGGCAGGAAAATCTGGGAGAAGGGTTGAGCTTGTTAAATAGTAATTACAGTATTTTTTTTAGATAAAAGTGTTTTTCTAAACAGGTGACTGCCCTGTTCTGTTATAGGGGTGTTGAGATTATAGAGGGTACTTAACATGCATATTAGCTTAATACACAATGTAGAATCAAAATTGTTGAAGTTTGCCTTGCAGCTTTTGGTTGGAAAAAAATGTACCCTTTTTGAGATGGAATTTTTAAATGGCATAATAAATGAGGTAAAGAATTACTGAATGTATGGTAGAGACTAATATTAAGCTGCAGTGACCCACAGATGATCCACTCCTGTGGGCCTTAAGTTTGACACCCTTTACCTACAGCATTCTTGTTCGTCACTTCTATGTAGCCTTTAACAAAATTTTACCTCTAAATGGTGTAAAGATAAATATTTTTTTAAAACAAACAAAAACACTTGAGCAGTCTATGCGTTGGAAGCATATTTGAAATAAATCAATTTTTGACTTGATGTGAGAACAGATCTTGAATAAATTTCCCAGCTGTGAGAGAGTACACCTAATAGTAGTCAGGTAAAAGTATATCTTTTTCCGCCTCCTTTAGGATTAGATCACAGACAATAACAAGATGAAGATTTTAAGTACCAGTTTCTTTTTAGTGGTGATCTCGATTCTCGCCTGCCATGTTTTGATAGAAATGAAAAGGTTTTTTATGGGTTTTTTTTAATTGGGAGGAGTGGATTTGAACACCACTATATAACCTGAATATGTCACTTCACCTTGTAACATGGAACTTTGAAACCTTCCTCCAAGTCTGTGGCAATTCAGCAATCCTTTTTGTAAAAACTCATATTGGGATTGGGCAGCAGTGCAGGTCAGGGGATGAGGAATCACTGTGTGGGGATGTGGTAGTAGGACCCTCTGCTTTCCCATCCCCTGACGTGCTGCCGCTCGATATCTTGACCCATACTGCTGATGTGCAGAAGCTGGGTTGGGGGATGTGACAGTAGCAGCACATGTTGGGTGATCAGGCAGGAGTTGGGGTTAGGGGATAGGGAAGCAATGTGGGCTGCTGCCCCATTCCCTGACCCACACTGCTGTCCTGACCGCAACATGGATCATGGAAAGGAGGAACAGTATAAATCAGGTGATGGGGCAGTGGCACGCACTGCTGTCCTATCCCATGGTCTGCCACCAGATCCCTGAACTGTTGCTGCCCCTCCAACCCACTACCACCCAATCCTAGACTCTACCTCTGGCCCTTGACCCACACTTATCATATGGCTGCTGACTTCATGATTCCCAAGTAGCAGCGGCAGTCCTGGTAGCTCTGGCTCCCCTGGGGCAGAGCTGGCGTGCCGATTTACTTGAAACCAAGATGAGGCTGTTTTTTTCCCCTTTTGTTGACTGGAGGGGGTGGGGGGTGATGCTCCTTCTTGGATTCAAATAAATACAGTGATTATTGGAGGGTTGTCTAAAATTTGTCCCTCCCACCCACTACTGTGACAGGGCAAGCAGTGGCAGAGGCCAGGTTGTTGAGAGGGCAGATGGTGGAGGGAGTCAAGCAGCCCAACTTCTCCACCTTGCCCCTTTTTTCCCCCTTCTTCCCTCCCCCACTTGTTAGTCCTTCCTGCAGTGCTTGTGCCCATGTTGCTCTTTACCTTGAGTCATGTCTTTGGCTCCACTTCAGCCTGTGGCACAGAGCACATGCGGGCTGTGGTTCCCTGTCCAGCGAGACAGCAGTGGCAGCTCCAGCCCCAAGACCAGGGTTATAGCTGCTGCTGCTGCTTTCTGCACAGCTTGGGGCTGGTGCCAGCATGTGTTCAGTGCCCTGGGTCTGAGCAGTGCTGGAGCTGGAGTTGGATCCAGAGCTGCAACTCTGGGTTACTGGTAGTGGTGGGTTGAGGGGGGTGGGGTGGAGGAAGGCAGGCAATTAGGTGTAAAGAGGTTGATGGAGGAGGCAGGGGGTAGGTGGGAGGACAGGGCAGTGGCTGTAGTTCTACCTCTGAGCCTGGGTCAGGACCGCAGCTGCAGTCACAGATACAGCAGGTTCTCCCTGCCCCCACTGTTCTTGAATCCAAGACGAGAAGCTTGTTTTCCCCCCCATATTGATTGGGGGAGGGGCTCAGTATTTGTGCTTTTCTGTATTCCGAGTTAATACAGTATTTGTGCTTTTCCAAGCCAGGTTTGATGTTCAACTGTGAATAAAATTTTTATTAATACTAAAGCCTGCAATAATTTAAAAATAACCCGTTTTGGTAAATTTATTTCAGACTCTTACATTTCCTAAACACACAGCAGCATCTATCAGTTAAATACATTTTAGTTTACTTCCTTGAGCTTGATAGCACTATATTGCTAATGCAGAATGTATAATAGCCTTTCAATTGTATGCTCTAAATGAAAAAATAAAATACAGTGTTTAAACAATTAATGTCTGTTCTATTACATTTTATGTTTGAATTATTCTAGTATTAATTGGCTCTTGTTCTGGAGCAAATTTTGTAGAATTAATATTAGGTGAGTAAAAAGAATTTGGTATACTTGGAGGTTTCATATAATCCTTTAAATATGAAATTGCCATACTAGTGTTCTTATCAATACTGCATACCTAATAAATGCATGTTAGTTTGGGAACATAGTTTTATAATCTTATTAAGTTGATAAATGCTTAAGACCATAGAAATAAAAAACACACAACACTAGAATTCCTTTTTCTTCTAGATATTGTATTAACTAAAATAATTTACTGAATAGACACTGGACCTATCATCCAGAAAGTCGGGTCAGGTTGATCACTACAGAAATTAAATCATTGTACTAATCTCAGTGTAGATTTATAAAAACATAAGAACTACCTTTTACTGGGTCAGACCATAGGTCAGAGGTGGGCAATTATTTGGGATGGATGGCTGCTTAATGAGTTTTGGTGAGCTGTCGAGGGGCACAAGGGTAGCTCTGCCCCTTAACAGGTACCTGCACCCTGGTCACCATCTTGGGAACAGAAGTCCCACCCCTAACCCCTAATATTTGCCACCGGAAGTCCCTCCCTTTGCCCCTAGAAATATTCCTTTTGGGAGGGGAGGGGTTGCCATTTTTGGAACCAGAAAAAAACCAAATCATATTAGAAGTTACAAATTTTACTGTAACTTTTTTTTTTTTTTTTTACAAAAACTTTGTCCTGATTTGCATTTGCGTGTAGTGTATGTAGAGATGATTGCATAATAGCTCAAAAATAAAGTCTTACTTTTGTATATTGTGTGGGGGAAGTGTGTGGTGTGGTTGGGGGATGGATATGCGTATGGTAGGGGGTGGGTATGTGTGTGGGGAGGTTTAGGGTATGTTGGGGGTGTGTATATGTGGGGGGGGCTGTGGGGACAGGGTATGGGGTGTGTGAGGGCAGGGTATGGGGACCCTCAAACACCCAACCCCTCTTAGTGCACAGCCTTTGTTGCCGGTAGCAGCAGGCCCTTGGGGTGCTCGTGGCCCAGGTAGGTGCTGCCACCCACCCAGTAGTGCATGACTCCGGCCAATTCCTGAAGCTGCACGTGGCAAAAAGGAACGGAGCCAGACTGGCCCGCCTCTATTGCGTGGGGCTCTCTGTGACATGCATGCTGCTCCCAGCACTTGTGTGCCATTGGGGGGAAGCCATGTGTGATGGAGACAGCTGCCTTCCCCATTCCCTGAAGCCACTTGAAGCTGCTGGGACTCCTCTGGGAAGCAGAGGGTAGAACTTTCCACCACCTCTACTAGAGTTTTGTAATCTGTACATGGTGGCAGGGAGTGACAGAGGCATTTGGCTCCGTCAAGTGGGGCTTCCCCCTGGTGGTGCGCAAGTGCTGCGTGTGTTGCAGAGAACCCCAGGTGCTAGAGGCAGGGTGGCTTGGTGCTGCTCTTTGCCACCACATGCAGCTCCTGGAACAAGCTGGAGATGAATGCTGCCAGGTAGCAGTGCCTGCACAAGCCACAAGCACCCTGAGGGCTTGTTGCCTGTTGCTGTGGGGCTGTGTGCCGTGGGGGGGAGGAGTCCCCACAGTGCTCGCCCTCCCTCAGAACCCCTACCACATGAGCTTCACATTCACAACCCTGCCCACCTGAGCTCCACACTGCTGCCAGCCCTAAGCTCCCCCCACCAGCTGTGGCTCCACCCCTCCCCACCCCCCACTCCCCTTTGGTACTGGATTTAGGATCGAGCCCTTATACCATTGTTTCAAGTGAGCACAACCTAAGGCTGACTATGATCTTTCCATTTGATAATAGGTGAATTTACTGATACAGAGTGATAACAGAAAACCAACACTACAAACAGTCAAACAATTATATATCTACCAATCCTAGGGCAGTCATCAGAGTCAAAGTACATCTGGTCAGGATGCAGGCTGCACTCTGAGGCTCTTTCTCTTAGGTGTCAGCAGTTTGGAAGTGGGATGCTGAGGTCCATAGCCCCCCCCTCCAGTGGGGTGCATGGTATTTTCCACTGTCACTCTGACTTGAAGCTTCCAACCTTTATTGTTTAGTAAGTTTTGATTTGGAGGATGTGTACCCCTAATGGAGGCTGAGGAAATCTAAAAGCTGTATATGATGGTCTGAGGAAGGCTCTAAGGCCTAGTCTCAACAATGTTGCCCTTCTCAAGTTGTGCAACGGTGAAGGAATTACAGATGGAAGAAGCAGATGTGTTGTTGGGTTGAATACTATTTGGAGCTATACTCACAAGAAAGAAACATCATCAACGAATCACTGGATCAAATACGAGCTCTACAGGTTATGCTAGAGTTAATGTGCAGCCCCCTGTAGAAGAGATAAGCAAGGCCATTGATTCATTATCAAGTACCAAGGCTCCTGGAAAAGATAGCATCCCAGCAGAAATTCTCAAGTGCAGGGGAAAAAAAAGCCTGCTACTATATCTTCATCAGCTGCTATTCAAATGCTGGAAAGAGGGTGAGGTACCACAAGATGCAAACATTGTCACTGTATAAAAAAATGAGACAAGGATCAATGCAACAGCTACAGAGACATCTTTCTACTAAGTATAGCAGGAAAAGCTTTTGCAAGGGTCCTCTTGGTACACCTACAACAGCTGATGAGTTGCATCTACCCTGAATCTCAGTGTGGATTTGGGTCTGGAAGATCAACCATAGACGTGGTATTTTCCCTGCATCAACTTCAAGAAAAGTGCAAAGAGCAAAACCTACTACTGTACATTGCCTTTGTGGATCTACCAAAGCATTTGACACCATCAGCAGAGCAGGCCTGATTATTTCAGGTAATATTTTCTGATGGCTAGAAAATGATATTTAGAGAGATGCTTTAGAATTTGGCTTGTAGGTGGAGTAAATATTGCATTAGAACTCTGCAATGGCAGGGCATTAATTGCTTTCTAAAAGTCTGTGACAGAGTTTTATGTTCTCAGCCACTGTCTGAAGCTAGTAGTCAAACAGGCTGGGGGAACTGAAAACATGTACAAAACTGTTCCCTGAAAATCCATAACAAGAAAAAAGGTAGCATTAGGTCACAGTGACCAGCTGCAAAGCCCCTGGGGTTTCTGGTTTTGGTGGATGGACCAAATTAGGAGGCTGGGCATGCCCAAATTAAGACGTTGGTAAATGACCAAATTTAAGACATATGCATGTAATAGGTTTGTGGAAACATTCTGGGCTCCACAGTTCAGGACAGATGTGGAGAAGCTTGAAAGGGTCCAGAGGAGAGCCATGCATATGATCAGAGGGCAAGAGATCAGGTCTTATGAAGACATGCAACTCTTCAGCCTGGAGAAGCGTAGGCTCAGGTGTGACTTGGTGGCAACTGATAAATACATACAGGGTGTGCATCAGGATCTGGGGGAATGCCTAGGGATGACAAGGTCCAACGATACAAACTCCAACAAGACCATTTTAGGCTGGACATAAGACAAAACTTCTTTACTGTCCAGACCCCCAAGGCCTGGAATAAACTCCATCAGAGGTGGTGCAAACACCTTCTCTGGACTCTTCTAAGAAATGTTTGGATGCTTATCTTGCTGAGATCCTTTGAACCTCACTCAAAGCATATGGGAATGTCTCCTAGCTAAAAAGGAAGCATACACCTAATGGAAGGGAGGGGCCATCACCAGGGAGGACTATACCTCGGTTGCTCGGGGCTGTAGCAGGGCGGTCAGGAAGGCCAAGGTGGAGATGGAACTGGGACCAGCTACCCAGATCAAGGACAACAAGAAGTCCTTTTTTAAATACATAGGTGGTAAAAAGAAGGTACTGGGTAATGTGGGGCTTCTGCAGGACACGCTAGGAGATCTGGTTGTCGTACTAGACAGGAAAGCTAACCTATTTAACAATTTCTTTGCCTCTATTTTTCTGATCAGGGTCCAGGTCACCCCCCCACTGGGATCCCTGTAGGTCCCAGGGGAGGCCCATCCAGGCCTAGAGTCAGTGAGGACCTAGTCAGGGAACTTGTGGAGGGACTGGATGTATTTAAAATCAGCAGGTCCTGATGATCTCCACCCCAGAGTGCTGAGGGAATTGGTAGAGGTCATTTGCGGCACCCCTGGCACGGCTTTATGAGCATTCAGCGTGCTCTGGCGTGGTGCCAGAGGACTGGAAAAGGGCCAGTGTGGTTCCCATCTTCAAAAAAGAGAGGAAGGAGGACCCAGGAAACTATAGGCGTATTAGTCTTACGTCGATCCTGGGTAAGCTTTTTGAGAGAGTTATCCTGGCGCATGTCTGCGAGGGTCCAGCAGGGGAGATTGTGCTTAGGGGCAACCAACACGGGTTCATTAGAGGCAGGTCCTGTCAGACCAACCTGGTGGCCTTCTATGACCAGATCACCAAATCCTTAGATGCAGGGGTAGCAGTGGACATAGTCTTCCTGGACTTTCGGAAGGCCTTCGACACTGTCTCTCACCCCGTTCTCATTAAGAAACTGGGGGACTGTGGTGTCGACACCCACACAGTCAAATGGGTCGCCAACTGGCTGGAGGGCCGCACCCAGAGAGTGGTGGTGGATGGGTCATTTTCGACCTGGAGGGATGTGGGCAGTGGGGTTCCGCAGGGCTCGGTCCTTGGGCCTGCACTGTTCAACATCTTCATCAGTGACTTGGACGAGGGGGTAAAAAGCACCCTGTTCAAATTTGCTGATGACACTAAGATGTGGGCACGCTAGAAGGGAGGAATAGGCTACAGTCGGACCTAGACAGGTTACAGGGGTGGATGGATGAGAATAGGATGGGATTCAACACTGACAAGTGCAAGGTGATGCACCTGGGGAGGTAGAACCAGCAGCATACCTACAGGCTGGGGAACTGCCTTCTCATCAGTGCAGGGGCAGAAAAGGATCTTGGAGTCATCATTGGTGCCAAGATGAACATGTGCTGGCAGTTTGGGGATGCAGTCAGGAAGGCCAACCACACCTTGTCATGCATCCACAGATGTATCTCAAGCAGGTCCAAGGAGGTGATACTCCCCCTCTAGCTGTGGCCTGATCAGTGCCACATAGAGTAGTACGCCCAGTTCTGGGCGCTGCACTTCAGGAGGGATGTGGACAACATGGAGAGGGTCCAGAGGAGGGCCATTTGCATGATCAGGAGCCAGCAGGGCAGGCCCTACGAGGAGAGGTTGAGGCACCTGAACCTGTTCATCCTCCACAAGAGGCCGTTTACAAACTGGTCGGGGGGACCAGCAGGCATTGGGGGGAGTCCCTGTTCCCTTGAGCACTACCAGGAGTGACAAGAAATAATGGTCACAAGCTGGCAGAGGGTAGATTTAGGCTAGATATCAGGAGGCGCTACTTCACTGTCAGGGCGGCTGGGATCTGGAACCAACTTCCAAGTGAAGTGGTGCTGGCTCCTACTGTGGGGGTCTTTAAGAGGAGGCTAGAGGAACACCTTGCTGGGGTCGTTTGACCCCAGTACTCTTTTCTGCCATGGCAGGGGGTCGGACTCAATGATCTGCTTGGGTCCGTTCTGACCCTACAAACTATGAACCTAGCTGACTTCCTGCCTTTTGGGCAGGGGGCTGGACTTGATGATCTTATGAGGTCCTTCCAGGGCTAATGTCTATAAATCTATGAATATGCTGACAAAACAGAATGTGGATAGTATGGCGGCCATGGGGAAACCAATCAGTGGTATCCAGAAATGAAGTCATTAGATTAGAAAGAATATAAAAGGGGGGATCTGGAGACCACCATGTGCAGAGAGGGTGTACCACTGGCCTATCTCACCCACCCTGCTGGGAGGTGGAGGGGGGGAGTTGGGAAGGACGAGGTGGGCATTGGCCCTCGGCCTCCAGACTGCTGACATCTGACATTCAGACAAGAACTACAGGGTGGTACTTGCATACTGGCCTAGCATACCGTTCGCCTTGTGAAGCCTTAGGACCTGGCAGATGAGTCAGATCAAGGGGGTTATTTTGTTTGCCTTGCCTGCGTTGCTCTTATTGATACACAGTGATATGATTGATAAAATTTATGTATTATTGAATGGAAGAAGGTTGTGGTTGGTCTGAGGGGTTGGGTCTACGCGGTATAAGGTATCTGGGTTATAAATCCAGTGCCAACATCTTCCAAATGCAAACATCTGTGCATTTCTTTAATGAAGCTTCAAGATGATATAGGGAATAAAAAAGAAACTGAATTGCTGCTAAGGAGTCCTTCATTGGACTACTGAATTAAAAGGTGTAGTAGAAAGCATTAGCACTTGAAATAAGTATGTTTATAGTAGAGAAGTCTAATAGTAAATTGCTGCTGGAAAAAGAAAATTGAAAGAAGTAATCCTGCTATAAAGTTGGGAGTTACTTGTAGTGGATAGATGGGATAAGTGAGTATTCAGGTGAAAGGCTTCAAGCAGGAGTTTAGTTAGCTATTGTGAGTTAGGTTTTGGGGAAAATTGAAGAAGAGATATTTGAATTAATTGATACTTCATACTTAATAAAGCAGAGAAATATTTTCACCATCAGAGGTTCAGGAGTAACTAAGTGGTGTTATTTGTTTTTAATTTTTCAAAAAGTTAAATCCTAGATTAAATGAACTTCACATAATGGCTTATATTTTAATAGGGCCGTTTCTTTTGGGTTGGTTTCTTCTTTCTGTATTCTCATTGCCACTTAAAGTACTTTTACTATCTGACAGGGATAGTTGTATATCCACAGGGGAATCTCTGGTGGCCTGGCCAGCTGCTGGTATCTCTAGATGGGCAGGGGAGTGAGCCTGAAGACACCAGCTGGCCCAGCTGCTGGGCTTCTGGTGCAGGCTATGGTGCCCCCTCCCTCCTGCCCTCATCCAGTATGTGGAGGCTCTGAGCCCCCACCATCAAACACCCAACATCTGTTTACTTTTGATGTTGTAACTTTAAGTGCTTTGTGTAAAGTGCTTAAAATTACAGTGTGATCAATAACTTCTGTAGGTGCCCCTAGACATAAACGACTTGTGTCTCCTGAGGCTCGGGGGCATGGTGACTGCATACAGGCTGTGGCACGGGCATGGCAGTGGCAAGTGGGGACCACCTGTAGGAGGCCGTGGTGGGGGTGTGGCTTTGGGAAGTGGGGCTGGCCACCGCTGTGCCATCGGCGGCGAGGGCAGGGCAAGCGGGGACTGCCCCTGGTGGTGGCTGAGGCACTGTCAGCGGTGAGGGCAGGCCAAGTGGGGACCACCCCTGCCAGCAGCTGTGGCACTGTCACCGGGAGGGCGGGCTGACTGGCAACCACCCCCGCTGGTGGCCATGGTGCCCCTGCTGGTGGCTGGCTGCCATGGTGCTGTCAGCAGCGAGGGTGGGGCAGGTGGGGGCCGGGCGCCCTCAGTGGCGAGGGTGAGGCGAGTGGGGGGCACGTGCCTCTCCGTCTGTGTGCCTTCTACACGTTGCATATGCCCCTAGATACCTTTTCTATTGCAGGGGGGAGATGTCAGTCTGTGCCTGGCAGCAGCTCACAAATACTGCTCCTTGATTTTTGTTTCATTTGATTGGGTATTAATCCTCAGGTTCACTTTTTAATTTTGTAATGGTTTTGTTGTGAGTGGAACTGATTGCCCTGGGGGGGAGAGACAGAGGCTTTGAGAAAACTGAGTAGAGAGAATAGAATAATTAAAGGGAGGACAGAGTGAGAGAAGGGACAGTTCCCAGGGAGGACTGAGTTCAGTCTGAGGAAGTGAAGAGGCAGTTGCAGTGGCACAAGAAAGACTGTTTGTTTGTTTGTAGCTGAGATGTCTGCTCTACTGTTTGGGATGTTGTCACTCTGACCATTCTCTCTTTTGAAGAAGAAAGCACCCTTGTTCCGGCAGCTGACCAGAACAGGTGGAGTTGAGGTGAGGGTGCTGCAGATTAGTAGAAGAGCCAGCATCTTGACCCAGAGGCTTGCCCCTTGAGAAGCCATGTCAGGGCTGACTGAATAAGGCTGCTATTTGGGAAGCCTTGGGGCAGAACTTCCTCTCAAAAGCGATAAGTTCTGTGACACACATCTCTAAAGGTCACACAACATAATTATAGAGATTTGTAAAGTGGATTGCATAATATCTTTTAACCTGTTACTAGCTGTTTCACCAGCTTCTCTCCTTGAACATCACCTGCTAGAGTGCATGTAACTTGATCTGCTTTGCTTAGAAGTGGTTTAATTACAGTGTTCTGTATGGCAGCCACATGAAATAACCTGGTGATGTCTTGATTTGTATGGTTTTAATATGGCAGCTGAACAGAAATTTAGAGGGTAATACTTTAATATCCATTTGATAGCTGCGACTTCCTTCCCACTGTCCATGGAGAATACTGCTTGTCAGTCTCCTACAGTGGGTTCTTCATTGAAACAGAATTTGAAGAATGAAGTAATCTGGGGGCTGGGGTGGTGTGGGTGCTAAGCGAATCTCTGAACTTTGCTAAATACCTTGTTACAAGGACATGAAAAAGGAAAAGAAGTATGGTAATTTTCTTAGTACAATAAGAAGTAATCACCTGGCAGTCGTATAATTTAGCCTCTCCTTATTCCCACTTTTTGGAGTTCTTAGCTTATTACATTTTGTACTGCCTTCTTACTAGCTCCTTTACCACTCACAGTAATGCTTTTACTTGAGACCTTACCTTGTCAGGAGCAGGGTCGTCTTGTGGTTGAAGTAGCAGGACTGTTGGGGATTACATAAACAGTCTCCATGTACATACAAAACCTTTGCATGCTTGAAAGACTTGTTTTGGGCTTTTGGTTTCCATCAGACGCTATGATAAACTGTGGGGCTATATTGTTGTTGTTCTAATTGTTGCCATTAGAGCTGCACTGATGCATCAGTCTGATATCGGATCGGCACTGATATAAAGAGAATTAAATATATTGGAAATTGGCCATATTAGGCTAATATATGGCCCATACATGTGCACAGTTGCAGCGCAGCACAGGTGGTGAAGAGCACAGCCCGGCAGCGTGGAGGGCTGCTTCCAGCTGGTAAGTCTGGTGTGGTGGAAGGGGAGGGGAAGGGGCTTTGGTAGGGGTAGATCCCTGTGGGGAGGCAGGCATGGGGCTGGGGCAAGGGCTTCCCAGCCAAGGCAGGGCAGGGCAGGGCAGGCGCAGGATGGAGTGGCGGCTCATCCCGGGGGGGGAGGGGGATTGTCTTCTGCCGCCATGTGCTGCTTGGGCGGGAGATGCTGGTCTGGTGGCTTGTCCGGTGGCTTCTGCCACTCTTCTGGGAGGGCGGGGGAGGCATGTGCCCCTGGATCTGCGTGAGGTGGGCTGGGACCAGGGCTGCGCCAAGCTCTTCCTGGTTTGTTGGTGCTCTGCTGGAAGGGGGCTACAGGGGAGGGCTGCAGCCATAAATTTGCTGTAGCTCCTTGGCGCATACATAAATAGTTAACATGGCTAATAAGAAGTTGAGGCCAACAAAAATAGAAATACCATCATAACCTAAGCATGGCTTTCAAAAGAGGCAGGAAAAGAAGATTATAGCAGTTGGTGCAGGCTCTGATACAATTAAAAACCAAATGCATAACATCCTATTAAAGTTGTCATGGGTGAAAAAGGAATATGAAAAATGCCTGACCTATCTTTATTAGATTGTTAGAGACCATACAGAGCTAAGGAGCTTTAGGAACTGCATATTAATCATAGCCAGTCTTGTGAGAGAAACTTGTTTTTTGTAACTTATCAAAGCTGTACAGAAAATGAGTCATTTCCTTTGGTAAATTAATGTTTTACATGCATTGTTCTGGGTTTTGAATGCCACTGCTTTAAAAAAAATTAACAGATTCTTCAAGTATCTTGTTGAATTCTATAGCTTAACCAGCTATTTTTGTGTAATGCCATCTCAGTACGGAGTTGATCTCTTTGTCACATCTTACATATTATTGTTCCACTGTGTATTGAACAAGAGACTCTGGGGACAAGTATTAGAGGCCAGACAAAAGAACGTTGCTGCAGCAAGGCATCGTTAATTCATGCAAAAGCGTTTCTTTGTTTAAGTCCTTACTTTAAGCAACAATTGGTAGACATCAATTCAAATATTTTTAGTCGCTTTCAAGTGCTCAACTGTTTTTATTTCATTTGGGGAAAAAGAATTTAGCTAAGGGGCCACAAGAGATAAAAAGGAGGTGTAAAAGGAATAATCAGACTAAAATAGTTTAGGTATTTGAACAGTAAAGCCAAGAAAACCATTAGATTATGGTATTAAACCATAATTAAACCATGGGATTATTTTAGTTGATTAATGAAAAAGTAAATTGTTACAATTGAACAAGTGAATTAAATATATTTGTAATCATGAGGAAACGGATAGATGAAATTTGTCTTTAACCTGGTTGGCTGGCACCACAACTGCCATCCTCCTAACTGTATTTAATTTATTGCTGCTTTTAGAGTAAATGAACACAACATGGTGTCTCGTGTACTTTTTGCTTTTAGAATGACTGAAAACAACCAATGACCAAGCCTCAGTCATCAGGGATCCTGGTTTTCTCTGTTTAAAAATGACAGATTTGCTGATTAAAACCCCAAAATCCATGTTTTCCCATGATTCCAGACTGTGGAATAAACTCCCTCCAGAGGTGGTGCAATCACTTACCCTGGAAATCTTCAAGAGGAGACTGGATGATCATCTTGCTGGGGTCACCTCACCCCAGTTGTCTTTTCTGCCTAGTGCAGGGGGGCTGGACCCGATGATCTTGCAAGGTCCCTTCCAGCCCCTTAAAATCTATGAATCTATGAGACAGGTATCAGTTGAACACAGTGTTTTATTGATACATTTACAGTTCTAAAACAGTGTGGAAACCTAACAGTGTCTCAGTCATTATAATAAAATAAATTCTAAATAGCTGTACATTTTGCCATTTGATTTTTGAGTTTTTTTATTATGGAAAATCAGTGTTCCCCCTGTCCCTTTCACTTGCCATGGTGCAGATCTATCAGTGGCTGACCCCTGCTGTTTTGTGGCACTGAGCAGCCTTGATATGCCAGTTCCTTGCCCATGCCAGTGCCCATTGATCTTGGCTTGCACCTCCCCCACCCCGGCCCTGCTGGTGTCCCTCTCTCCTGACCCACTTCCCCCTCCCCCAGTGTGTGAGGAAGGGAGTAGATGTGTATGGAAAATTGGGGGCGGTGTAGGCAATGGGAGCCAGGAGGGTGGGGGGTACATGCCCCCTGAACCTTCTGTGCTCACAGCAGGTCACAGGGTTGTAGCCAGGCCAGATCCACTCTGGGCAGAATCTGTTTCTGCAGCCCAGCAGGTGGGACCCAGTGCAGCAGTGGTGGTATAGAGTTTTGCCCCTGTTGCTGCTGGGTGCACAGGGGGCACCTCAGCATAGGGGTCATGGTAGCATAGCACACACACCATGACTGCCACCCCCTGGACCAGGTATCTCACTGTATACCCACTGCCCTCCCCAGGCTAGAAAAGGGGCTAGTCCGTGGTGTTGGCACCAAGCTTCAAAGAAGCATAGGTTTATGGCATTTGTTTTAGCTACTAAAATTTTCTAATTATGGGGGGGCAGGGTATAAAATTATCTATGCTTGCTGTGCTGGGCAGCGTTTGCTGCTGTTCCCCACCCAGAGCTTGCGCTGCGGTAGGCTGCAGTGAGGCTGCCACCACTGCCTCTGTGCTGCCCAGCATGCAAGGTCTGGGCGGGCAGCAGCAGCAAACACTGCCTGGTGTGGCAAGTGGGGGGGGGGCACAGCTGCCGCCTCTGTGGCACAGCCCCAACAGGTGAGCCCAGAGCTGGTGTGGGGCCCAGGCTGGCAGCAGGGGTGGGTTACAAGCTGATGCTGAGTGTGGGGGAAAAGTGGCCCCTCGCCCACCCCGTGGCTGGCGCCCTGCGCTGCAGCCGCTTGCAGCCTGCATGGGGCTGCCTGTGCCTGCTCAGGACAGCCCCATGTGGGCTGCGAGCGGCTGCAGCAGGGAGTGGGGCCACAGGGCGGGCGAGGGGCTGCTTTTCCCTGTGTTCTGTACCAGCTCTTTCCCTGCCAGCAAGCAGGGCTGGGGGTGCACTGGGAGTGAGTGGGCGCAGGAGCACAGGGCTCGCACTGGTGGGGCCCAGAGTGGGCCGCAGGCTGGCAGGGGTCTGTGGAGCCGGGCTGGGCTGCACCAGCAGGGAAGGGGGGAGCTGGCCCAGCTCCATAGAGCCCCTGCCAGCCAGGACCCTGTACCCCTGCCGCCCTGCTTTGGGTCCTGCTGGCGCTGGCCCTGGGGCACTTGTCAAGGGGTGGGGCTACCCATGCGGCCCTAGACAGCTTACCAAAATTGGGTAAGCGGCCCTCTGCCCAAAATAATCACCCGCCCCTGCAGTTGTGTCATTCTATACAAAAAATAAAGGTGACCACAGCGACTGTAACAACTATTGTGGCATTTCGCTACTAAGCATTGTTGGAAAGACCATCACTCGGGTGGTACTCAGAAGACTTCAGATCCTTGCTGACTGTGTTTACCCTGAGTCAGTATGGCTTCAGTCCTAGTAGGTCCACCATAGATATGATCTTTTCACTCCAACAAATCTAAGAAAAATGTAGGGAACACAGGAAACCCCTCTATCTCCTTCATTGACCTCACCAAGGCCTCTGACCTTGCCAGGAGAAAAGGCCTTTTCAAATTAGTGAAAAAGATTCACTGTCCACCAAAACTCCTCAGCATAATCCTTTCTTTCCATGATGGACTGCAGAGAACAGTCAGCCATGGTGGATCAACATCTGTGGCTTTTGAAATTTGAAGCAGAGTCAAGTAGCTTCACGTCCTTGCCCAGACCTTGTGTTGGCTACAAAGCACCAACTCGCAGGATCATCATAAAATTCCAGTTTATTGGACAGATGCAAAAGTCATACCATAAACCTTGGTGTTGATCCCAATAATCATAATAATTCTAGTAAATTTAGCATGATGTACATGCATGCATATTGCAGAAGAAGTGCTACTCACATTTATATCTGTTGTATAATTCCCTTCAAAGTTTTATTAGAATAACAAATACACTGGTTCATTAGATAGTGAAAGTTTAAGTTTCATAAGCTTTTGATGAGTTATGATTATGAACAATGGAAAAACTTAAAGATTAATGTAGGTAGTTCCATAAAGAGAACATTTTTTCCTAATACATCATCTATGTGGCTTCAAATATGTTCTATTTCCACTGATCATAATGGCAGTTAGTCTTAAGGTGTTTTTATAATAATCCTTTAGCACCAAAGAATTATTATCTATTATCTTCCCTCTTACCTTAAAATTTAATAAAACTAAAGCTCTTGAATGTTTATGTCTTCATGTATACAATTAATGAATGCATATTAAAGCCTTCCTATAGTTTAAGAACATGAAGAACAGATATCCAAAAATAATTTTTTTCATATGCTCCCAATACGCTGTTCACCTTTTTTCTCTTTTCTTTCTGGCTTGATTTTTATAACTGCTGAAAAATAGTTATTTTTATGAGCTCAATAAACAGTTTTTTAAAATGTTATTTAGTCAACAGAATAAGGAAGCATGCATGCATGTACACGTGTGCGCACACCTGTGCAGGCACCATTTTTAGCCAGCTTTAAGATGATTTCTAACTTGGTTGACAGTGGGTGGGTGTACTAGCAAATTGCCTATCAAGAAAGACAGACGGGGGCTGGCAGGGCAGAGGCCTGTGTTCCTTGCTCTCTCACCCCCACCTCAGGCAGGAGCTGGGGTGGGGGCCTGCTCCCTGACTTCCCCCTGCTGCTTCAGTCCATGGCTGGGGCCAGGGTGTGGGCTGTTCCCTCCCCTCCCCCTGGAGCTTTGGACCAGGGCTGGGGCCTGGGCTGCTCCCTCTCTTCCCCCCCCACTCTCCCCCACTGCTTCGGGCTGGGGCCTAAGCCATTCCTTGTCCCCCCACTGCTTTGGGCTGGGGCTGTTACCCCCTGCCTCCCTCCTGCCACTTCAGGTTGGGGCCGTTCCTCCCCCTCCCTCTCCCCCCTGCCACTTCGGGCTGGGGCTGGGGCCAGGGCCACTCCCTGCCTCCCCCCACCCTCGCCACTTTGGGCCAGGGCCGGGACCTGTGACCACCAGGGCGCAGCCAACAGTAACCCTCCCTCCCCTCCCTGCCGGCTGTTGTTGGGGTGGGTGCTGCCCCTGCCTACAAGGAGCAGACCCCCCGCTCTGTCCCCTCTTATGGTGGCACTCCAGTCCCCGTCATCCCCCTCTGCTTCCAAGGAGCAGGGGAGGGGGATGAAACCAGTTCTGCTGACCTCGCCCCCCTCCCCACTGTCATGGCAGCACTCTGCTTTCTGTCCCTTTCTGTGTAGGGCACTCTGATTGGCTGCCAAGACAGCCAATCAGATCACAAATAAAGCGTGACAGACAGACTTAGGCTTTTACAATATTAGAATGTGTGTGTATGTCATATGTTCTTTTGTGATTAATGGATTCTCTTAAAAGGAAACTTGCAAAAGTGATGTAAATTCCACTTAAAGCTGATGTATTTTAGGCACTTTGAAAGATGGATTTCTTGATATGATAGTAAACACCTTAATTCTTTAAGGCGTATTTGCAGTTGAATTTTTCCCCACAAAGTTGTATATGTGCATGTGCAGTTGCTTATTCTAGGTCCGCTTGTCTGCAAATAAACTTGTAAGTCTTTTACCTTCCTTCTTTGAAGAGATGGTCCACATTTTTATTTCACCCTCGTCAGAAGGGGCTTATTTAAGGGAAATAATACTCTGCTAGTAATTGAATACAGAAATGTGTATTGGAATAATCTTAATTTAACCAAAGTCTGGTAAACTATGTTAGTAGGGTCTTAATACTATGGGCTGTTAATCATGGTAGAGATATTAGTTGTTTTTTATTTAAAATCTGATCCCTAATTTAAGTGATGGAATAAATATTGGTTACTTCAGTGATTGGTGTAATGGTACAAGAGCTTTAGCAAAGTCAGATGGGGTAAAATCATTTTAATAACTAAGACACAAGCATGGAACTGGGGCACTATATAAAAAGAAAGTGCAACTTTTGTCCAACTTGCAGATAACCTAAATGATACAGAAGAAACTAGGTTTTGGACATTTCAGAATAAAATTTAGAGGAAGAACAAAAAGTGCCTTTTAAAATCAATATCATAATGAGAAATTTTTACCTGCCCTCGTCTTTATAAACCACCATTGCTCTTGCAGATGATTTTTGGCACAGTGGGAAAAATTAAATACAATTAAAAACTTTGGCTCTAAATTGGGTAAGACTGTATAAGACTTCCCCCAGTTGTGATGCAGGTGGGGTACCAACAAATGTTTTACTAATACTTTAGTAAATCTTCATTATTTGAAACGTATCAAAGTAAACAATTGAAGTATTTTTAAAGTAAAATAACAATCCATTGTGATTTGATGTTTAGCAAGTATGTTTTTCTGCCACTTAAAGCAGTAGTCTCCAACCTTTTTAAGTAGGAGATCACCTTTGGCATTTAAAAGCAACCCAAGATCTATCGTGTACTGCCGCCACCCTCCTCCCCCCCAAGCAGGTAAGTCTGCGTGGAGGGAAGTGGGAGGGCAGATCGAGGCAGAGGGAGAAAAAAAATTTTGGGGACTTACCTCCCCAGTAGGTAAGTCCCACCCAGCAGGGGTCCCACTCAGCTTACCCCTGCTCCTGCCTCTGTGGCACTGTCCCTCACTGCAGGGGTATCAATTTAGCCCCTGCCCCTTCCCTCACCCATGGACTGACCTGATAGGCTGGGCATGTGTGAGTATGTATGGGGGTACTCAGCCCTGCACCCCAGCCTCAGATTGATTCCAAGAGGCTCTGAGATCTCCTGGTGGATCAAGATCCACTGGTTGGTGACCATTGACTTACAGCATTGGTAGAGTTTCATTTGACAAAATCTTGTGGTAACCTTGCTGCTACTGCTTCAAAGATCAGAAACATTTTGTAATATTTCTGAGAATAGAGTTATTTTTCTTGAAAAAGTGTGACAGAATAATTGGGGATAATCTATGTTGTCCTTCTGTTGTACAGGTTTCCCTCGCCAACCACAGTTTTGCCAACCATAGTTTTGAGTATCCATGCTTCAGAGAAGGGGGAGCATAGTCTGAAAATACCCACCACCCATGGCCCCTGTTCCCCCAGCCCTGCTGGTTTTGCCAACCACAGGAACTTTCAGGAGCCTAACTCCCCTAGTTGGTGAGGGAGATATTGGCTCAATGTTGGCTTTAAATGTGGATGCACTACTGAAAAAATAGTTGATAATTTTGGGGAGAAAGAGACCAGTTCTGCAGTGTGGGCATCTGTGTGGCATGCTGTGAAGTAAAGATGCTTGTCAGGAGATAAAACTAAGGTTTCGTGCTTTGTATTAAAAAAGGCTGTCCTACCGTCTGTCTATTACCTACCTAACCCCCAACACTAGAGAGGGAAAAACAGACTGTCATCACTTCTCGTACTTCTGTGATTCAGTGACAACTAAATTTGTTCAATGGGTTTCTGAGTATGTTTCACTTATTTAAAGAGTTTTAATATTTTAAAAAAACTTTTGAAAATTTGACAAGATTGTCAGAAGTACAAGGAGAAAGCAATAGATAGGTCTCATAAAGCCTACAATATATTTATGTTTTGGTGTTTTCTTTATTTTGACTGCTTCTTAATTGACCATAACTGTATTCTTTATTTCCTAAAATTTTAGGATTAAAATAATATGCATTTTATTCTGTTGTTGTTGGACATCCATTTGCATATGCAAGATTAAATAACCATTGCTGGGGTTATTTGACCTCAGCAGTCTTTCCTGCCGAGAGCAAGGGAGCTGGACCATATGATCTCACGAGGTTCCTTCCAGCCTTAAACTTCTGTGAATTTGTGTTGCAGTAGAGCTATATTATCTGTCTTGTTAGTGTATTATAGTTTTGTAATTTCTGAAACCCAAATGAAAGAAACAGTGAAGTGAAACTAAAATGATGCTGCAAATGTTTACATGCTCCTAATGTCACCTATGTTATCGCTAACATTGACACATGTATCCAGCTTGTACTCATGGAGCATTCATAATGTTGATGAAACCACATGACGAAATAAACATATAATTTTGACCCACTTCATCTGAGTTGCACTGACCAGCAACTCTTAGTGAGAACTACTTTTTACACCAGTCACCACTGTTCTCAATCCTTCAGTATTAAAGAAGTAGCATTGCATACTTTTCAGGCAGGCAGAAATAAAAATTCCCTGCCAGTTTAAGTGAATGTGTGTCTCAAGTTGAATTCAGTTAAATTGGTGGTCACCAACCAGTGGATCTCAATCCACTGGTAGATCTCGGGGCCTCTTGGAGTCGATCCGAGGTTGGGGTGGGGGGCTGAGTGCCCACATGCATGCACGTGTGTCCCAGCCCAGCAGGTCAGTCAGTGGGGGAGGGAAGGGGTGGGGCTAGATCGAGGGCCCCCATGGTGAGGGACAGTGCCACAGAAGCATGGGTAAGTTGAGTGGGGCCCTGGCCAGGTGGGACTTACCTTCTGGGAAGGTGTGCCCCAAATAATTTTTTCTCCCTCTGCCTTGATCTGCCTCCCGCTCCTCCTCTTTCCACAGACTTTCCTGCTGGGCAGTGGGCAGGTGGTGCATGGTAAATCTTGGGTTGCTTTTAAATGCCAAAGGTTATCTCCTACTTAAAATGGTTGGAGACCACTGAGTTAGATCATGCTACTTCTGATATCTGTGTCCTGATCTTTTAACAAAACTTTCACAGTTTTGATTTGTTATGGAAAAGAGATTGAACCTTTATCATAAGAAGCTCCTTCTATGTTGAACCAACAGAATGTTCAGCATTGTACTACACTTTGTTTTTATTTACTTAATAGACAATAAAAAACTTTGAAATTTGGTGTTGTATTTTTCTCCAGGTTATTAAAGTGTAGCTGCCAGTATATATTTGCTGGTCCTTCAAATTCCTTATTCTGAAAGGTCAAGTTTTGTAGAATTCTTTACTTAATATTTGCCTCTTGCATTAAAATTAATTTGTAGCAGAGTGCTTCTGGGCTCCAGTGCTATACCGCTTTTAAATTAACTTAGAGTATTTTTTGCGTTCATTGCATTGACTTGCTGCATATTTAACAAAACCTCAGGTAAAAGTAATGTTATCTATTGCCTATATTGAGGTACATGAATCAAATATACAAAGTAATGTCATTAGCAGGGATATAAGATCAGCTTTATTCATGAATGAGAATATCCCAATTGGGTGTAAAGCATTTTAATGTGTATGCTTATTTCCAAACTTCTAGTTTTTGTTGTACCTTAGGAGGCAGCGGGGATCAACCTCTGCCTGACAGGAGCCAGTGAGTCGAGGCTTTTTTTTAAAGGAGAGGGAGCTGGGGCAGGCAGGGCAGCCATGGTGGTGTTGGGAGAGCAGGCAGGGGTCAGGGGGCTTGTGGCAGAGCCCCACACATAATGTGGGGCAGTGGGGATTGCTCCCCCTCCCCCACCTTGCAGCAGCTGGGCAGTGGGGGCTGCTTTTTTTCCCAAAGAGCTGGGAGCTAGGGCCCACCAAGCTCTCCAGGCGGGGCTGGGAGATCGAGTGCGGGATGGGGCCTGTGTGATTTGGAGATTCGGCTGATTCAGCAGGAGCTGAATCTCTGAATCAGATTTGGCCAAATTGATTCGAGACAGTGATTCGAATCATTGAATCTCACTGACCCCTGAATTGCTCTAATCCAAATCTGAAGTGAATACTAGCTGCTTCACACAGGCCTAAAGCTTATCATCTTGAATTTACATAATTATTGTAAAGATACTCATGCCAGAATATACATTAAAAAACCCCCACATTTATAGCCATTTGACTTCAGATTCCTGTATTCATTACTAATAATCATTGAATATTGATATTCTTCTTTTGGAAAAGCTAGCAATTAATCTTACATGGCATATTCAGATATGCAGAAAAATTCTTTCTTACTAAACAATAGGAAACAAAATCAATGTAGGTTTATTGTAGACATTAACTTATTACTTTGGAGCCACTGTATGACCCACTGAAATACATGGCAGCTTTTGAAATATCATTGATTGTTTTAAGTGTGCAGTGTTTTGCTTTTCCTTTACTTTTAGCTTGAAAAGCTAAATCTGTAAATTGCTGCGTAGTTTTTTGTAGCACTGAGTGATTTACATTTCTGTGCTCAGAAGCTTAGTCTCAGAATCTTTTAATCTGTTTAAGAGTAGATGTTGTTGCAAAAGTTTAACTTCTTGTATCGTATATCCCTGTTGTGTAACATTTATGTACTCCAGGGTCTGGCCCTTAAATGTTGCATCCTATATACTTACGGTTTCCCGCCTGAAATTTGAATTGGAAAGATTCTTCTAGTTTGTCAATCTTTGTATATCCATTACATTATCAGAATTAGGTTAGTGGATTTAGTGACCTATGATGGGTCTTCTCTGGCCACTCACTGTCAATACTACTCAACATCTGCATATGCTAGGAAAAAAAACAAATGCATGCTGAAGTGCCTATTTCATTCATAGTCTCACAGAGAAGTAGAACTGGTGAGGACCTCAGTAGTCTTATCTCTTACTCAAGGCAGGATCATCCTTGTCTAAAACATCTCAGCCAAGTGTTTATTTAACCCAGTGATTCTCAGTCACATCCTCTGGTGTGCTGTGAGATCTTTGGAAGGGTTCGGTAGGAAGAGATAAGCAGATAAAGACAGGCTTGGGTTCTCCCTACCCAGCCACTTCCCTATCCCTACTGCTTGTCCCCTTTGCAAGGAGGTAAATCATGTAATAAATGAGTTTTTAAAATGGGCTGCCACTTAATTCAAAGAAGTTATAGAGGCATGCCTAAAGTCTGGGTGTCTTGAGTCTAAAAGGGTTGACAACCACTAGTCTAATCTGTTTTTAAACTTAAATATGGACATTCCACAGTGCCTCAAAGTAGCCTGTTCCAGTATTTAATCACAGCACATGTCATGGTACTTGAAATCTGTCATCAGAATTGGGTCTCACTTGGAAAGATTTGTAAACTTCAGTTGGTTGCTTGAAAAAGGGCTCTTACATTTCCTTCTCATTTGGTAGTTTATATCAGATGCCCACCATGACATCATGCTTCCTGTTTTCCCCTGTTACTTTGACCCAGTGACTTTTGGCATTACCACCTCCTACTTCATACCACACCTTAGAACCAAAAGTATGTCTGTCTTCTGTATGTAGAGCAACATCATATCTTCCCCCCCCCCACTCTGCCTGTCCTTCCTGATCGAGTTATACCAGTCTATGACAGTACTTCAGTTCTATTAATTATCGCACCGAGTTTCCTTTATACTAATTGCATCATATTTCCATAGTTGCATTAGGACTTCCAGTACTTCCTGTTCCAGTGAGGGCTATGGGCCTGCTTGTACAGTGTGCCACCAAGGTACCTTGGGTGCAGCCAGAGCAAGTAGGGGAGGGAGTGATGACTGAGTGTAAAACCTGGGGGCCACAGATGAACCCCTGCCAGGCCACATGGAGGCTGCACATTGAACAGTCCAGTGCTAGAGAAAGAGAGAGATTTGGGATAATCCTACCTGATTGGCACTGGCTTGGCAGACCAGAAATAAAGCCATAGAACAGTGGTTTTCAGTCACCTGTTGCTCTAGGCTTCTGTGCCACCACTGCCAGTGGGTCAAACTGGTTTCATGTGCCTGGTTCCATAAAGTGTGTGCAGCGTCAGACTGGGAAGCAGCTGTGGCAGGTAGGGTTACTACTGCATCTGTTAGATTTAGTTGATAAACCATATGCAGGAACCTGCTTCATGAAAATATAGGGGCATGGGGCATTTCATTTGGCTGTTTGGGTTGGCAGTGCTGGCACTTTGGCACCCTTGTAGTGGTCTCATGAACCTTGATTGAGATACACTGGTCTAGAAGCAGTGTAGTAGGCACATTTTGAGAGCATATGAAATATCAGTGGTTGGCAAGGTTCCCTCTCTGCCGGCTCTGGGGAAGTGCTCTGTTCCCCTGCATCAGGGCTGGGGAGTGGAGCACTTCCCCGGAGCCTGCAGAGCCCGCGCCAGCCTCCATCCCTGCCTTGCCTCACCTCGGGGAGGAGCCACTGCCTGCTCTGAGTGAGGCTCTGCTGGCTCCAGAACACTGCTCCGCTCCCCTGCATCACCCCTGGGGGTGTGTCCTGGAGCCGGCAGAGCCTCACTCAGGGCAGGCAGCAGCTCCTCCCCAAGGTGAGGCAAGGCAGGGATGGAGGCTGGCACAGGCTCCGCCGGCTCTGGGGAAGTGTTCCATTCCCTGGCCCTGATGTGGGGGAGCAGAGCACTTACCCGGAGCCGGCAGAGCCCATGCCAGCCCCCCGCTCTGGCCCCTGGCCCCTGCTCTCCAGCCTCTGGCCCCAGCCCCAGGCTCTTGGCCCCAGCCTCCAGTTCCAGTCCCTGGCCCCAGCCTCTCGGCTCCAGCCTCTGGCCACCGGCCTCCAGGCCCTAGCCCCTGGCCTCCAGCCCCCTTCGATAAGTGTCCCACGCCAGACCGAGGCAGTGTACTCATGGACTTCTGCTCCGTAGAGGGAACATTGGTGGTTGGTATTCTTGATCTCTTCTAACTTTGCTGATAGTTGTGTGGTTATAGCATGGGTGTAGTATGAAAGTACACTGAAGTACATAGGTGAGTTGACTATGTGAATAATAGAATTTGGCTACTTTTCAGCTAGTACATCTATCCAAAGCTAATTCC
The DNA here is from genome assembly GCF_001723915.1 of Gavialis gangeticus. Lineage (NCBI taxonomy): Eukaryota > Metazoa > Chordata > Crocodylia > Gavialidae > Gavialis > Gavialis gangeticus. The sequence goes on along the minus strand of NW_017729029.1, from coordinate 20,457,286 downwards.
ATTGCAGTTGACTTCAGCTGTAGGGCAGTTGGTCGGACTTTGTGATCTGTTGAGGTCCCTCCTGACCCTACAAACTATGAAAACAACAACAACCCCTCTCCCTACCCCCCCCCCCCCCCACAAAGAACTACCCTCTGTCAAATCTGCTGCTATTTTTGGGTACATAATCTTTGAGTGACAAAAATGGAACTTAAGTTATTCCTAAGTTAGTAAAGTGTAATGACTGTGTTTTTCCCTGAGTTTTTTCACTATATTCATCACTTTTTCTAATATAAATCAAAAGAGAATTGAATTTGGATTAATTGCTGGATGCTGATTGTACATAATCAGGTATGGTGTTAGATAATGGGATTTTGAATCCATTTGATAAATGTATCTGTCTTGACTAGAAAACAGGAAGTTTCTCAGGTGCATTTCTATAGTTCAGCTGAACACCACTTTTGACCTTGAGAGAGGCTTCTGTTTAGAATTCAGGACCACTAATGCAGGGTTAGACAGAAGAGCCACTAAACTAGGGCTCTGCAAAGCTTTGGTTTCTGATTTGATTTGGCCTGATTCAGCAGCCAAATCTCTGAATTGAATCAGGGGACCAATTAAAAGGTCCAAATCAATTCGAAGCTCTCTGAAACGATGTGGAAAAGATTTGGAGAGCTTCGGTGATTCGGGCAGTCCATACTTGCTGCAGCAGGGAGGTGGACCTAGACTGTTAAGTAAGGGGCAGGGGAGGGGAGGGAACCATGGGGGGGACCCCTGTCAGGCCTCATCCCTTGCCTGCTCCCTCAGCACCCTTGAGCACCCATTGATCCCTGCCCATTCTCCCAGTCCCGCCCATGGGCTGGGAGCCTCCCCCAGCTCCCACCCCTTTATAAAAAAAAAAAAAGCCACAACTCAATGGCTCCTGCCTGGCAGGGGGGTGATCCTTACTGCTTCATGCTGCAGGGGGGGAGCTGTCACGAGCCCCCAGAAGCCCCGAGGCCACTGCAGCAGCCGGTGAGTCTGAGGTTTTTCTGTTTTGTTGTTTTTAAAGGGCTGGAAGCTGGGACGGGTGGGTCAGTCATGGCTGGGGGGTGGCTGGGGGGGAATGGGGCCTTTGTGATTTGCAGACTTGGCTGATTTGGCAGCAGCTGTATCTCCAAATCGGATTTGCCTGAAATCGATTCAGGACAGCGATTTGAATCACCGAGTCGAATCGCCGTTCCCTGAATTGGCCGAATCCGGATCCAAAGCAAATACTAGCCGCTTCGCACAGGTCTAGTGTAAACTAATTGGAGTTGCTTTTCATTTGCTAATAGCATCAGTTTCCAGCAAAACGAGCTCCTGTTAAATTAAATGTACTGCATTATTTACCTTGTTTCAGTATGTTTGAAAATGGAGAAGTGAAGAGAAAGCAGTGAGCAAGAGCATCTTCGATAATGAAGCATGTGCTCGCTTGCTCTTCCTCAAATATGACCTATAATAATGATGGAAAGCTAAATCACCGCAAGTCCAATCAACTGCATATCCATTCAGCCAGATTCTGTTTTTGCAATATAGTTCTTTCCCTCTCAAAGTTGTATAAAGATTTCTTCTTTCCTTTTAATTGGGAAATCGCTTGCTATTTGAGAGAGCATGGGGAAGAATAGGTTTCTGAATTCCGTCATATTAACTGGTGCTTACCAGGTGTTTTTTGTGCCATGGACAAAGGGTACTTCTAACTACTCAAAAAGCAGTGCGACTTACTGCTTGGCTAGGGGCTGTTAAGTTATGCAACTTCTGCATTTCCTTCTAGTGATATAAATGAGCTACACTGTGGTAAATTTAGTCCTGAATTAAATAGGCACTTTAGTTGCAGTTTTTTTTCTGTCTTTGTACTTTCAAAGGATGTTGCAGAATTCATAGTTAAATTTATATAGTTAACCATCAACTGCATTCTAATATTATAAAAGCCTAAATCTGTCTCTGTCACGCTTTATCCATACTCTGATTGGCTGACAGAAATAGCCAATCAGAGTGTTACATGTGTGGGGGAATACTGCTGTGATTTTGAAGCTGAACAGAGGGTGGGGGAGCTGAGGCCAGCAGTGCTGGCCTTGGATTCCCCACCCTGCTCTCTGCAAGAGGCAGAACAGTGACAGCATGGTGGTGGCACTCTTTCTGCCCCTGTCCCCCCCGGTCATTCTCGATGGCAATTGTCTAGTGTTTTCATAACTGCAGAGGGATCTATCCCAATTAGTGCAGTTGTTGAGACTTCTACTGTAGATATCTACTTGCTGATCAACTTAATTGCAAAGAGTTACAAGAATGTCATTTTTGTTGTCTTGGTTAAACAACTTTTATATTAAAATGTGCGATTCTTATGGAGGTTGATGTCTTGGTAGTGAAATATAATGCTGACTGATCTGGCTGAGTACTGCTTGCACTGTTTTACTTTGAAATGAGTGCATGTGTGAGGGATGAGGGAGGGGAGAAAGAGTTATCTCTACACAAAGTTGCTGGTGTTTTCATCTCTCAATACAGTCTGAAATATATTTCTCATAGTCTTCCAATTGAATTACAGTGATATTTCACAAGTTAAATGTGCCCCTTGACTAAAAGGTATCCTGGTGCTCATCTCGGCCTTTCAGGACAGAATGAGTAGTTGGTTGATCAACTCAGTCTTCTGTCAAAAGATTTTCATTACACAATGGGCATGCAAATTTAGGAATTTGTAGTCTAGGAATTAAGTGTTCTTGGGTGCATCTGCATGCGCAATTACCATGGAGCAGTTTGTGCCAAAGTCGACTGCTTCTGGGCAGCTGTGACTGAGACACCAGGAGCTTGAGCCAGGGTGGAGCAGCCCCAGGCTGGATCCAGGGTCCAGGGGAAGGCGTTGGGCGGCAGAGGGGCTGGCTAGGGAATGAGAGTGCCCAAAGATCGGAGCTATGTAGGCCAGCAGGTAGGGCCTGACATCCTGCTGCCTGGGCTGACCAGGTGCAATGGTATGCCCTGGTCAGCATTTATGTGCATGTTTAGGTGTAGTTATTTTCACCGCTGTAAGATAATACTGTCCCCTACAGTACTGTCTTACAGAAACAAAATGTTTTTGTTTGCTGCGGTCTAGTAGCATCGCAGGTGTAGACTATGACACTTTACACTGCAGCGAATTAGTCTACTGTGCAGTTAAGCATATGTCTAGGTGCAGCCCTTGAACACTACTTCTTTCAGTAATTTTAAATGTCATTCAATCCTTATGATAAAAGAGTAATATAAAGTGAAAAATATAGGCTCTGTCCTAGGGTGCAGGTTAGGGAAGAGGCTCAAAAATAGTAGCAGCTGTTTTGCCAACCATGTTGTCCCCACACTGTCAGCAGCATGGCCTCTTGCTTGGCTGCTGCCAGGGTACTCAAACACTCAGTTACCCCTGATAAAATATTACGTAACGTTTAAAGAATTTCAAAGATTTTCTCCCTGGGATTTCTACTCTACTACCGGATTACAAATAATAACATTTTGTTTTAGTAAGTTTTACATTTTCCAATGTTGGAACAGAATGTTTTAAATCTACCTCAAGAACAAGCTTTGGTCAGTGGCTTATTTGTGAATTTTAAGCCACATTCTTTTACTCTCAAAGACTAGTAATACATTAAGACTAGTAGTAATTTTTCTTGAAAACTAAGTTTACTTTACTTTTCCAGTTATCTTAGTGGTTAAGCATAATCACAAATAGATGGGATAAAATGTCACTTGACTTTTTTGATGCTTAGGAAGGAATAGGTATCACAAACCTGCCCATGAGGGACCCTGAGAGCCCCAAATTTTACCCCACTGTGCTGCCACTCACTCCAAAGAACAGACTGAAGTTTCCCTGAGAGTTTCCCTAATCCCTATCCCAGTATCTCAGTTATTCTTCTATTATACTGGACTCTGCAGCTCCATTGAGGGATTTCTGCTGGTCCTGGGTGGCCTTATTTTTTGGGTTATGGAAGAAATAATCCCGCCTCTGTAGAGAGAATCAGCCTGGAATATCACCTGCCCAGAAGTCACTTCTTCTACAGGCAACCAGTAACGAAACAAACCAACAAAAGGGCTTATAACCAAAAAAACCCCAAAAATCAAGCAAAGGAAACCTATAACCATATGCTGAGATACAGCCTGAAAAATAAGTAAATAACTAAGTAAATAAACAAAAGAAATACCAGAATGTTGACTGTTCTTTCCCTGTATCTTAAGTCTACCATGTTTCAGAGGTGTAAATGCAACTCCTGCCTCTGCCCTTGTCATCAGGATTTCCTGCATCTTCCTGTCACATTGGTTTCACCAGACTCCTTGTATGGGGGACCCAGCCCTCCCTTGTACCTGGGAAGGCTGTTTTCCAGGCATGTTTAAGTACCCTTGCCAGTCTGGCTTAACATATGGCATCCCTTCACTTCAAGGGGAACTCAGACTATGATAGTTAACATCTTGATACCCCTTCTTCCCTCTGCCCCTTGCATATTTACCAGACTATAGCTTCGTTAATTTGGTATGCTGCCTTATATGGTAGTTTGACCAGTTAGATATTAGGCATGTTTTAAAATGTAAATATATTATTGTCTGGGCAGACAAGGCTTCTCTGTGCCTCATAGGAGCTCAGCCATTGACTCTTCTATTGTGTGAATAAGATTAAATGTTCAAATTAATCACTGCCTTATTAACACCATCTTGGCTGAATTATTGTAAAGACATACCAAAATTACATGAGCATTATTTGATATAATATATACGATGATGGGAGCAATACAGCTGAACACAGCTTTGCAATAGCTACAATTAGAGACCAAAATACCACAAGAGTAAAGCCTAGTTTAGGAGAATATCCAGGCATGCCACAAAGTGAACCCCCAAAGGTGTAATTTTATCTTCAGGTGACTCCATGACCATAGGGAGTATGTTGGATCTGAAGACCTTACTTGGGGAGTATTATAAAACTTTTCTTTCAGAAACTGATCTGGAAACATTAAGTTGATATTTCTGAATTGAAGTAACAGGAAAAATGAAAAACTTTTTGCTACTAGCCCCCACCCCCACACCTGAGCCCCTGTTATCTGCCCCTTCTTGATTAGTCCCCACTTGCCTGTGCCTATACTGCATGCCTTAACTATATTTCTATCTCATTTCCTTTCTGCCTGCCCCTCCCACCTGATCTCCCATGCATACAGCTACCGCATTCCCTGACCTGTGCTTTTGCTCTGTTCCCCACCTGTTCCCCAATTTACCTAGTCCTTCATCTGCACTGCTGCTCCTGATTTGTGTGTGATGCTGTCCAGCACCTCACTGTCATCCAATCCCAAACCCCAGCCCCAGGTCTGCTCTCACTGCACTGTTGCTGAGTCCATGGTTGCTGACTTACAGAAGTGGCATCCCCAGTAGGCACAGCAAACTCCAAGAAAAAGCCACTTTTGGGGGGTTCACTGTGTGGTATGCATGGATATTCTCCCAAATTATGTTTACTCATGTGGTGTTCGGTATCTAATTGTAAGTATTGCAAAGGTCTGTTTAGTTTTATTGTTCCCATAACTGTATGTGTTACATTATTTGATATAAATATAATTTTGATATGTCTTTATTTCGGCTAAGTTTCTTTTAGTAAGGTGGTGATTAGCTTAAAAGTTGCACCTAAAGGAGTCAGTGACCAAATTGGGGCCAGGGGAGAGCTGGAACACTGGTACTCAAATGCAAATGAGACTTAGTTTTTCCCACCTCAGTCAACATGTGGGAAAAAACATCTTGGATTCTAGTTAGGGTGACCTAATTTGAGGGAAATGCAGGACAGGGGACGTGGGTGCTCCCTCTCTCCTCTCTCTCTACCCCCCGCCCCCCGGCTCTGTGCCTCCCAGGAGGACAGTGCAGCACACACAAACATACACCTCCCTCCCCCCTTGCACCTTCTTTCTCCCTCTCACTCTGCTCCAAGTCTACTGCATCAGTGACTCTGCTTGCAGCCCAGTGGAGTCTGGACCATTGGCTGGGCTCCCTGGAGAAGATTGAAACAAAAGTCCCATATTGGTGTGAACCTGCCCACTTATGCCTGGCTTATGAGTCAGAAGCCAGACAGCTTTGCTCCAATCCAGGATTTTTTCTTCAGTTTTCTCCAACGGCTGGGGTGCTGGGACAGCTCCCAAAATCCAGGACTTGCATAACTTTATCAAGCAGGAACATTAAATTGTTTATCCTTGCTGGTTAAACAAGAAGAGACATTTCTGTAAAGTCTTATTTACAGCTGTAAGTCAGGAGTTTGGGTGCAGTTGTCAGAGAAAAGTTTTTACATAAGAAGAATAGATGTCAGTATGTGGGAGGTATCTGTTTAAATACATACTTCTAATTTCAAACCTCCTTGTTTGCACATTTTTACAGGGAGGACTGAAAAATAGCAAGCATGAATGCACACTATCTTCCCAGGAATATGTTCATGAATTACGATCTGGTATCACAGAAGAAAAACTTCTCAACTGCTTGGAGTCTCTGAGAGTGTCTCTGACCAGCAATCCAGTCAGGTAAGTGACCTCTTTTTACACTATTAATGCATATAATTATCAGCTGAGTTGTTCTACAGACTTCACAGGTAAGCTTTTTTTTTTAGCCCTTTTATACAGAGTGTTCAAAAATTTATGGACAGTTGGCACCCTTGGGGCCAGTGTTTTTGGCAGGAGTGCCGCACTAGCCCCACACCTTCCTGGAATGTCACTCTGGTCCCCTTCTCCTGCCTGATCTGGTGCTTTGCTTTCTACCCGTCCTTGATCTGCCATATGCCACACAGGCTACTTGTTTCAATTGTGGCACTTGTACTGCAAACTGGCCACCTCTCATCTAGACTCTATAATGGTGTGTGCGCATGTGTATTCCAATAGTATTCAAAGAGTTTGGTTCATTGGCTGGAGAACTTTTTGCCCTCTGCATGAGTCAGAAATGGAATCCATGTTTTTAAATATGTATCTTGATATTAGAAAACATACGAAAATCTAACTTCCTATATCAAAGTTGTTTTTAGCAAGATTACCCAGCTATGAGTTGACCAAAAAAGACACGTTAGTTCTTCTGTATTGGCTGCTATAAGAGCAGCAGGAAAGGAGGAGAATCTGAGGGATCCAAAAGAAGCTGGACACTATAGGGAACAGGAATAGAGTCTTAATTTTTTGGCAGGAATAGATGGTAGGAGTTACAGGAATTGGGAATTAGGATTAGGAGTTACAGGAACGAAGGCTTCCCCACTTAAAATAGGATCAGAGTGAAGAGTCGACTGTGGCATTGTGTTAAATCTGTTGAAATTGATCAATGGTAGATATCTTATGGTAACTTGAACTATGTCTCTAATATCAAACTCACTTTTTATGGTTATTTCAGCATTTAAAAGCTGGGGAAGTGCTGGAGGAGAACTCTGAATTAGACATGATCTGCATCTATAAATACATGTCTTTCCTATTTGCGTCTTCATATTGATGACCAAATCAGTACCTGGATAAAAACCTGAAAATGAATCTAATCTAAAGAAACTTTGATAGCCTGCTTTCTTCTACTTCTCTTGAGGTTGGAAATAACACCTGAAATCGTCATAGACTTAAAAAGTTTAAGTACTTAGGCTTTATTTTTACTAAGATAGTAAAACTTTTCTGTCAGACCTATCAGTTGTCCTCCTGTTTTGACTTTTGCATATTGCTTTTGATTGTACATTTTGCATCTTTCTAGTTCAAACTCTCTCTGTAGTGTTCAGATAATATCCTATGTAGTTTTGAAAACAACATAACTTTCCAATGGTTAGGAACAAATGTAGAATACATTTGAAAACTCTGAGATTTTTGCAACAAAATCTAGTTAACATCTGGTGAACAAGAAACGTTGAAATCTGTGGACACGCACAGATTTTTTTTTCAATGGGTTGATAAAATTCAATTCAGCAGTGATGGGCAGATGTAAACTTAGGTAATGACCTTACCAGAATATAATTTGTTGATTGGGACTAGCTTCCAGTAAAAGACTAAAGTCAAGAAGGGGTGTACAAGTTAGGAGGGATTGCTTATCAAAAAGCACAGTCACATTTTGAGGACAGTATACAGCTGACCACTGTTTTTTAACGATCCCTGAAGACAATTAAAAAATAAAAATAAAGGTAAAGTTAGTCTCCTTTCCCTGGGCAGTGTATCATGGTCTCTCTTACTCAGAAGAAATTAGTGTTTATAATGACATTAGTCCTTGATTTCCTGTGAACCTTGCCTTCTAAATCCAACTTCATTATATGCTGTCATAGTGCCTTCAGGTTTCTTGCTTAGCTCCTATGTATCTTAATCTTGCCTTAAAATGCTATTTTAATTTGGGAGATAGGATTTAACTTACTTTTTGCTACCAAAGCAATAAAAAATGATTAAAACAATTTCTGTCTTATAGCTTGTCTTGGACATCATTTCATATAATACATGAAAATTGGCCAGAGAGACTCTACCCTAGGAAATTCAGAGGCATGTCAGTGTGTCATGTTCTACTGCAATATTATAGCTTCATAATCTTCTTTTTCTGTGTTGAATTTTATGGTGTCTAGTTAAGAGTTTTTAATTCCTTAAATGGTTCTGTTGCTGGGATGCAACTCTTTTTGATCCAAGCACAGAGGGGATAAAGGAACAGAACAACTACCTTCTGAAAAATTTTGTTAAACACTTGTTTAGAAGAGTATAAATCCTGTTTCTCAATGCCTCACTAAGTGACTGTGACTTGTGAAAGATAGCTCCTGAGTTATGATTGAAGTGGAATGTACTTACATCGCCATTATGGCACTTACTGTAGAATAAAAAATATATAGCTTTGCTGTGGGGACAGAGAATATTTAGTTGCCCAATGCAGATGCTAGGGCAGCAATTTCTCAACCAGGGTGCCACAGCACTTGGAGTGTCAAGACATTCGTCTAAAGGTCCCACAGTCTGCCCTGGAATACTAAGTGTGCAAGCACCAATGAATGATTCACAAGAGAAACAGAGGTTTGAAATGGGAATCCATAGCTCCAAAAACATTCTGACGTATTATGATCCCTCTTGAGTTCTTTGCAATAAAAGAAGTATAATACTGACACAACTATCCCCATTATCAGGTTGCAGTGTTTTAACTATATGGGTATAAACAGTATAAACAAGGACTTTTGATGCTGCTTGTTCTTTTCTTTTTTTAAAGTCAGAAATAAAAAATGTCCTTCCTGCAGATTTTTTTGCAAGACAACAGTTATATATTCATTTATTTATTAAATTTGTATGTTGTCCTTCCCGAACAAAGCTTAGAATGGCTTACATTGAGATACAGAAACACCATAAAAGCAAATGGAATGGAATACGAAGCAAAAACACCTTTTTTTGGCATCCTAGCCCGTAACAAACTGGAAGAAACAGAAAATCATGGTCATACATAGTTTTTAAAAGCAAAGTTAAGGTAGAAAGATGTGATAGTAATACATAGTCTAGAATTTGAGAGATTTATGCTTTCCCGCTTTTACATTTTTGGTTGACTTGTCAGCAGATAACAGTTTCTTTGAAATAATTGTATACTTTAGGTAGGATTGTTTATTAACTGTTTCCTGTAGAGTCGTAGGAGGTGCACTTGTTGATTCTATACAACTAATTTTTCACATAATTAGGGATGTAAAATGTAGATGACTGAAAAAAGAGAAGAGAAAATTTACTTTCTCTACTGTATACACACAGAGGAAAGCAAGCCCAGAATTTAACCTGCAGTGGTGGTGGTTTGATGGACTCATTAATTATTGGTGATAACGGTTTTATTAACTTCCATGTCATTTCCATGTTTATGTATTTCGTAGTGCAAATACTGTAAATCCTGTTAACTGGCTAGAGAGATATAAAAAAAAAAAAACTGCACCTACCTTTTGCATGCTAGTTGTTGGCGACTCATTCATAATTTCTTTTTATTGTATAATTATATTTTACTGAAACAAGCATATTGTATTTGATTGTACTTCATAGGGTAGATTTATTGCATCTAATTCATTTTATGCTAAGGAAATAGATATGGCATCCTTCTTAATAACAAAGCATTTAAGGGAATTTATTGTGTGTAAGTTGTGCTTTCTTTGTTTATTTGCTTCTGTCATTCAAGAGCAAATTAAGTAAGGAGTGAGCTTTTTGCAAGTGCAAAGACTGTTAGCTTTCCAGCAGAATGCATTCTATGCATGCTGGACCAATGAGCTCAACCTTTTAGAGTAGTGGCCTGGATGCCTATGACCCAGCTGCACTAGCGTCCACCACTTCCCTCTAGGGAAGAATGTAAAAAGGAATGTGAACAGGAGTCTGCTTCACCAGGGGGAATCTGAAAAGGAATCTGCTTCTAATGTCAGAGGGAGCTGGGGGAAGAAGAGAGCTTTTCCTGGAAAACAGTGCCTGCCATAGGGAAGTGGGGAGGGAGAAAAGGGGAGAGAATAAGCAGCACCTCCCATAAGGAAGGAGAGAGCACAGAGGGCTGCAGGGGCATGGTGCAGGGCAGGAAAGTAGATGCGTAAGGCTGAGCTGCTTGCCACTGTTCCAAGCTGCAGGTTGGATTGGGTCAGTTCAGGGGCCAATTCTGGCCCACAGAATTGGTTAGCACTGAAGTGGCATGGAATTACCATTGCTTTTTCATCCAGTTATTAAACTGGGCTTTAAGGGTCTTGATGACACCTAGCTAAAGTATTGCTTACCTCCTTAGTTAAAGTAGTAGGTAACACTATATGACTGGCATACATTTGAATTCATGATGGATATTCTATTAATCTGGATAACTACTGTAGTCAATTTGGACCTAAAGGCCTAACAACAAGGTGGTTACATTTAGGAAAATGACTCTAGATAGTGTGGAAACAAAGCATTGGTTTATGTGTAGACCAGGTATATAAAAAGAGAAGACTCACTCCCACAAGCTTAGAGAAAACATCTGAGTGCTGACCACAAGGATTCAAGGCTTCAGACACGCACCAGATAAAAGGTACACACTCAGGATAGAAAAAGTAAAGAGAGAGAAACAATGAGTCTTGAAGAGAAAATCCTGCTCTAACCCCCAACCCCCCCCCCCCCAAAAAAAAAAAATCAAAAAACCAAAACAAAACGGACAACCCAGAGTTAAAGGGACTTTGTTTACTAACACCAAGTTCAGTCCAACCAAACTGATAAAGGGTAAATAAGAACAGTATGTAGATAGGATTACAAAGTTGATATAATTGTTTAAAACAAAAAAAAAAGGATCATTTCTGTTTAAAGATAATGCAAGTTTGTATAGTGTTATAAAGAATAAAGATAAGTGTTAATCTGCATCTGATTGTGAAGTATATATATCGGTGAGTGTGTGTAAATAATCAAGTGAAGTTTTCCTCTATAATACCGGGACTCCTAATAGAGACACCCAAAGAGCAAAATAAAACAACAAATATATCTAACAACCCTCCCTACAAGTGACGACATAAAGCAGAACATATTATAATAACATCCAAGATGTGAGAGGTGGGAAAGTCAGGGTACTTACAGCTCTTTGGGAGTTTATAAAAGGATACAGAGAGGCATCGTAAGATCCATCATCACACTCAGCCACACACTTTGCATAGATACTAAATATAATGTCTTCATCAGTCCGTAATTCAATTTTGAAGCGCCAGTTTATCAAATCAATGCACTAACAATATTGCTCTACAGTGAAAGTGAGTGTATTAAATGAAATGCACATTAGAAAGCTGAAGGCAGAAGAGATGAGGTCTTCAGGGCAAATATTTTTACTGAAAATATTTTTTCAAGACAAGACTTAAAGTAGTCTGAAATGAAACCAAGGTTTGGGATTAGTAACAAATGAAAAAAATATGATGATAGGGAAACACGGTAGAGATGCTGCAGAAGACTACTAATATTTATATGAAAGAAACCCAGAGTGAGTCTGACGTGGAGGATGGCTGCCAAATAGATCACTGGGCATCGTATGCATACATGTGATCAAAGTGAGGCTGTAAGCCTTGGAAAGGAATGAATGGCAGCTTTGTACTTCCTCGTGTTTAGGAAATGAAGTGAAAAGACCACCAAAGGCCTAGAGTTAGCTTGAACCTGTGCATCCTCTCTTTACTTCAGTTAGGTTGGAAACCTCTAGGGATAAGATATGACTTGGGAAGTTCCCTTGCAGTCCATGTTACAGGCCATTTTCATTCCTTAACTAGGTGTGTCAAACTTGCCTCAGGCTGGATCAGAACTTTTGGTGTCCTCCCAGGCCCAATGTCTGGGGTGCAGTTGCAGCAGCTGAGCGTCCAGTGGCGGCGGCTGAGGTCCAGGGACCAAGGGCTGTGTGGGCATGGTCTTAGTTCATTCCCCTGCCATCCACGGTCATGTCCAACATGGCCCATGGGTCCCAAATTCTGTGACAGGCCACTTCCCCTAGCTCCACCCCAAGTTTTCGGGAGCTTGCTTGTAACCCAGCAGACTGGATGGAATAGCTCCACAGGCTGAAAGCAGCCTACAGACCATATATTTAACATGCATGCCTTAAGTGTGGTGTATCTGAGCTGTAGCAGCTAATTTAAGTTAGCTGATTAATGTGTCCATTAAATAACAGTAGTTTGTTTGGATTAAACTAATAGTCCAATTCTAAGAATTGGATTTTGAATTGGGCCATTTTGTAAGTGTTTTATAATATTTCTTGAATACAATGCAGAAAAACATTACAAATAAAACAAATACAATGTGAAGATCCATTATAAGTTAAACTTGAAGCGTGTTTGAATATTGGACAGTATTTTTCCTGCTTGATGGAACACTGCTTTAAAAAAAATGTAATTCTGCTTTAACAGAAAGCTGTGACTTAACCTAGAAGTTCCTGTGCATCTTGGCTACTGTCCTAATGAAATGGTGATACATAACAGGGAAGTTGTAGGTTTATTTTTCCTTTTTCCTGCTGTGGATACAATTTTCGTAAGAGACAATGTTGAATGTTTTACTGAGCTGGAAAATGTCATTGTATAAAAAAGGAAAATGCTTCTTAATACTCTTGAATAAGTTGCTAACAGCCATAGCAGAAGTGGTCACATCATGGTCGTATCAGATTCTAACAAATCTGCAAATTCTGCTAAATACCAGTCATCAACAATCTCAGGACATGAAAAGAAGAAAGAACTACTTTACCAAAAAAATAAATAAAAAAAATTATTGGTTGGTAACATATAACCTTTTTTATGTTTTACAATAGTCTTTCCACTAAACTGGATCCTCTTTTTCCCCCTTGACCAGGAGAATATGCTTAACACAGATAAGAAGTTCTGTTGTAGCATTTAAATCTGTGCAGGCTAGTTGACAATAAAATGGAATTGCTGTACTTTGAAATTAGGTGAAATGTTTTTATTGAAAATCTACAATAATTGTTATGAAAAGTTGTAGTGAATTCCTATTTTTACCTCATTAAAAATATTATCAACATTATCAGTATCAACAGTGAAGTAGAAGCCCAGTAAGCCTAGTCAGGAAGCTATAGGTAATGCTTGTTATGTATATTTTTAGGTATTTCTTTCAATATTAAATAATAATGGAAATGTTAAAGAGGACTTACTTGAAGTTGGCTTGCCACTGAACAGCTAGGATGTATAGACTGTAAGAAGAGAAAGATGAGCAGCCTGACTTGTAGCAGGTGTGAGAGAGGCCTGCTTTTGATCCAGCTAGTCATTGTACGTTACTTCTAGCTAACAGGTAGCATTTTGGACAAATGTATCCTGACCAATATGCATAATTCCTAACCAAATTTTCTAAAGCTACCTGGTATAACTAAAATGTTAAGCTCCTGGGCTGATCCACTGTAGTGGGTTTTGAAGTGAATCCTAATAGTTCCAGTCTATCTTTGCTTAGTTGATTCTTTGGACGTTTTTCTGTCTTTATTGCACTGTCATACTATTGTTCTGCTTCTTACATTGATAACCTCTGTGAGGTTCCTTTACATGTTACGGGTATCTCACTATTAACGGAGTAATTGTGCAATTGTCTTGAGACCAGCTATACAGTATGTGCAAAATAGCTATAGCGCCATAAAAGCTCCAGTCGGCTAAGAAGCTAGACCTTGAAAATGTATATTAACTTCATAGCTGGTTGCTATTGAGCTTTAATTTACACTGTGACATATGCAGGTGCACCATGTCCACCTGGGGCTGGGAGTCTTGCAAAGCTAGTATACTATTTTCAAGGCTGGTTTTAGCTTTTTATGGTGTGATAGCTACTTTGCACATAGAGCTGGTCACAAAGCAATTTCACAATTACCCAGTTAATCGCGATATACCTGTAACATGTAGAGGGGACCTCACAGAGATTATCAACATAAGACTTAAGAAGCAGAACAATAGTATGGTAGTACAGTAATGACAGAAACATGTCCAAAGTATCAAATAAACAACCATAGATTGAAACTATTAGGATTTATTTCAAAACCCACTACAGTGGATAAGTTCAGGAGCTTAATATTTTAGTTATACCCAGGTAACATTAGACAATTTGGCTAGGAATTATGCATACAGGTCAGGACTGGGGGCCCTGGCAGCCGGGGGGGGGGTGCAGTTACTCCTGGGATATGTGAAACCCCCGGGACTGAGGGATTTTGGCTGCTGTGATCTTCTAGCCTCAGGGGTGTGGGAAACACCCAGGGTTGGGGGATCACGGCAGCTGTGATCCCAGAGTCATGGGGATTCATGGGGGAGCCATGGGGGTTCATGGCTGGGAACCCCTCAACTGAGGAGCTTGTTTCTTCCAGTGCAGGGGGAGCCGAGGAACAGACTTTCCCTGTACCAGCAATAAGGCATGATGAAATCTAATGCATGACCCCGCAATCATGCCTCACGTGTCTGGCATGGCTTCTGGTTTTTCTTTTGTGCTTTATAAGATCCCCTCTACATTTTGAAGTATACGATATCCCAGAGGTTCTTCATTATGTATATGTCATTATCTGGGCAGTTCACGGACTTGAGTCTTCTGTTTTTTTTCCTTCGATACTATGTACTAAAAATAAAAATCAGTAGCTTGTTGTTAGATAATTTGCTTTGACCTCAGACATATAAATATTAAGTCTCTGCCTTCTCTTCCGCCTTTACACTTGTATATTAATGTCAAGAACTGATGTTGTAATCAGCCCAAGTTGTCAGTATTTAAGAATTGCATTGTCATGACATTTAAGTCTTTCAAATATCAATAGGTATTAAAAACGAAATCTCCTTTACGCACTTGAAATGCAGAAGGGAAGCCTTTCACGATTCTGTATTCTTCCATTTTAAAATCTACTCTGTGAATATTTTCTTTAATCAATAGCTTGGTTCTTCATAAGAGTTGAGTATTACATTTATATGTATTTTTACTGTAGAAATAACAAATTATAGCTTTAACATACCTGCAGTACTTGTGACTTGAAAGTAATGCTCATTGTCTGAGGACTGTATTTTAGTACTCAACATTAGAGTTTTTTAAGATGAATGTGAAGGCAGAGTAGTAGTTATTTTATTAATCAGTAGGATTGGAATCTAGGAGTTCAGTAACTTATCAGAAACCACTTTTACACTTTTGTTGTTGAAAATGAAATTTTAGGAAAGGATCAATAAGCAGTAAATGACTTTCAGTTAAATTAGGGTAAGTTCTTATTTTTGAAATTAACGCAGGGAAAAGTAGTTGCTTTTCAAAGCAAACCTCTTAGGAAAAACAGTATTGATTACTGATATACAATAGGTAAACAACTGTATTTTGTACAGAATTGCAATTTAGAGTCCTAATCTTCAAAATGGGTAGTGTATTTTAATTGTAGAATCACATTCAAGGACTGAGCTGCCAAGTGTCTCAGTAGTTCTTTCCTCTTGAATAAAACTTATAGCAAATATGCTTGGTGGTGAGTTTCTATGACTGTTATGCATACAGTAGGCATATGACTAGAATAAGTTTGAAGGACTGTTGTAAGTCTGCCTGGTTTAGCCTAGTGTAGTTTCTCAACAGTCATAATGGACTTACGTGTATGTTGGCTGCAAAACTAAAAATGGCATGGTTTTGCTTGGCATACGTGTGGTTAGAAAGAACAATTTATACTGCATTAATAAATAAGCATAATTAACCTACTCTTCACCCCAAATTATAAAAAAAAATATCACCTGAATACCATGAAACAGTCCGAAGAATGTCATGGAGTTTAAATTTTATTTTGCTGCAGGCATTTTTGACTTAAGAATTAAGTAGGCTGTTAGATACAGAATATACTATGCCCAGGCTAGAATGAAAGAGTTTAATACTAGACCTTCAATGACCCTGAGTCTATTATGAATCTACTCTGGTAGACATTTTAAAAAATAATGCAAAACATATACTGCAGACAAGTATGGGAACAAATTATGTGTAAATGTCATATGGTATTCTTAAATGTGTTTATAATGCTGACCAGTGCTGACCTGAGACTTAGGAGTTTCTGCAGGAGAAAAGAATTTGAGTATTAGTGAGCTTCTCTAGTTTGGTGACAGTAACACTGGCTGTATCTACACGAGACACTGACTGCACAGTAGCCTGCAACTACTGTGTAGTTGAGTCACTTGGCAGAAAGCATGATATTATGTTACTGTGCAGTAGTCTTGGGCTACTGTGCAGTCAGCATCATGAAAAAGCCATTTGCTGCTACTGGTTTATTGTGCAGTCATTTAGTACTTGTTTATACACGTACTAAATGATTGTGCAGTCAGCATCTTGTGTAGATGCGGCTACTGTTAATGTTTTCTGTACTGCGTTGTCCCCAAAACCTCTGCACAATGTCTATTATACTTTTTTATGTAGGTTCTAATCTGAACTTAAAAGAAAATTAGCTGTTGCATGCATTTATTTACAAAGTGCATATGTTTTTATTTTTATATATGAATTTAATATCTGCCTGCAGGTAGACTTTTCTTCTCTTCCTGTGTTAGGATACTGACTGAGATGATTTAGAGTGCTTAGTTAAGTTTGTGCACTTGAACATTTAGGTTGGGATTTACAAAAGGGTTCACCGTTTGTCAAGATCTACTTAAATTGTAATGGGACTTTTCCATTGACTACAGTGACAGGAATCAGGCCAACGTGGTGCAAAACCTATTGAAAGTGGATTAGGATATTTTTTAAACTTGATCAAACACAGGGTCATCTGAGATAACTATCTACTCAAAGACTTTTGCTTAAGTAGATGATGGTGTATTTTGGGCCTCTCCGTGGATTGAAACTTTGTAGTGGTGGGGAGGTTTGTGTCCTCCAATGATCTTCAGAGTTATGTTGTCTGGAGACTTACACTTCTGGCAGGGTTACCCATGGTGAACAGTCCTAATGGGAGGTTCCAGACAATCCGTGGTCCAAAGGCATGTCCTCAATGGCACATCAGGCAGAAGATGTCAAGATTTCAACAGCTGTATAGATGGAAGAAGGCTGTAGTAAGATGGAGGTCTCCTGTCTTCTAAGGTTCTTGCTTGCCACTGGGCTCAGACTTCTCTACCTTGTCAAGATTGCATGGCTGCTGTTTCCATGCACCAGCTTCCTCATGTTAAACAGTCACGCACAGGCTTCTACCATGGAAAACAACATGCTCTCCTGTACAAACCTCCAAAACCTCTGCAGAGATGGGACCAGTAGTGACAGAAGACTAGTTAATCTGGCAGTCTTCAGCCACGAATCTGCAACTTATGGAGCTTCCTGTGGGTATTAACAAATGTCTTACAACCCTTTGTCTTAAGCTCAGCAAAAACCAGTACATCACTGTCATGATGTTGATTTACTATATGATGTCAACAATTATACTCCAGCCTTGACTACATTCTAACTAATACTTGCATGGAGGACAAGATCATTCTCCTTGGTGATTTTCAGTGTCAGTGTTGGAGGTGACCTGAAACTCTCCAGTGGCACCATTAGGAAGGACGGAGTAGGGAAAGCCAACTCTAGTGGCATGCTTTTCCTGGGCAAATATGTGGAGCATGGTCTTATCATCATGAACACCATCTTCAGACAGAGTGACAAATACAAGACCACCTGGCGACATCCTCACTCTAAATTGGCACCTCCTTGACTATGTTATTGGTAGATCCCATGATTGAATGGATGTCTATATCATGCAAGCCATGAGAAGAACCAGTGGCTGTTGGAGAGATCAGTCTTGCCAGATCCGTTATAAACATCCAGCCTGCTGTGAAGCACCAACCCCCCCAACCAAAAAACCAAAACACCAAAACAAACAAACAGCCAAAAGCAGTGTGAAGGCCTTTCAACATCAAATCTCTTCAAGACCTGAAGGTCTGTAAGGATCTCCAGTGGTGTCTCCATGGAAAGCTTGCTGCCATATCCACAATAAAAGAAGGCCATATGGAGAAACTCTAGAAGGGGTTTAAAATTGTCATTCATATAGCCCATGCTGAATACCACCCTTTGACACCAAGACTGGTTTGATAAAAGCAACACTGAGATACAAGTTTTCCTCGACTAGAAGAGAAGGGCTAATTCTGCTTGGAAAGAGGACACCTCATCTCAACAGGAGACATATTAGCTCGTCAAAGCCAAAGCTCAAACAATTCTGGAAATTTAAAAATCAGTGGTACCAAGTTAGTCACAGAGATCCACTTTTATGCTGAGAAACGTGGCATGCCTCACTTCTTCCAGGTAACAAAAGCCATCTTCAGCCCAACTTCCTGTGGTCCTACTTTCCTGCAATCTCAGGAATTCTGTGTTCCACAAAGACAATTAATCTATCCAAGCTAGATGGAAAGAGCAGTGTGAGGCACTTCTGACCTGTAAGTTTACTGTGGCAGATAACACCATTGAGTCCATCTCTCAACACCTGGAAAGGGGATCCCTGGCCAACCCTCCTATCCTAGAAGTCTGGCATGCCACCTAAGAAACCAAGAACAAAGCTACTGGATTGGAAGGCATACCTGCTGAAATGTACAATGCTGGCAGCAAGGAACTGGTACTGAGACTCCACAAAGTCATTCTGCGGATTTGGAACAATTAAGAGAACTCTGGGACCTGAAGAATGCCAAGTTCATGACTTTTTTCAAGAAAGCAGATAAGTTTGTGTGTAGGAATTACCAAAGTCTTGTCCTCCGTTCCACAGCAGGGAACAGCCTTGCCTATATCCTCCTGAACAGTCCCCACATGGCTGTACAGCTCCTCTCTCTCCAGTACAGCCTGGAAATCGCAGGCCAAGCAGCAAAGATACAAACTTTGTAGCAGTTGTGGTTAAGAACAGAAGAACCAAGAAAGTGATTCTTCCACTTTACTCAGCATTGGTGAGACCGCAACTGGAGTACTGCATCCAGTCCCGAGCACCACACTTCAACAAGGACATAGAAAAGCTCGAGAGATTCC
>NW_017729029.1:20428151-20432970 GCF_001723915.1 Gavialis gangeticus | reverse complement strand
GAACAGTCTCTTGCTGAGGAAGTCCTGCCATAATTTCACTGTGGTGTCAGACCATCCTGTGGGGCTATTTAAGTGATCTTTGTTGCCTTCCAGCCTGAAGAAAAGTGTAGGGAACAACATCAGGACCTACATATGGCTTTCATTGACCTCACTAAGGCCTTTGACTGTTGTTCATGAAGCCTTGTGGAAAGTACTGGCCACATTTGGATATACATCAAGGTCCTGAGGCTGAAAAGTACATCAGGGTCCTGAAAAGTATATCAGGGTCCTGAGGCTTCTTCGCTACCACATGACTGACTGTCCTGTGCAGCAGATCAGAGATGGATGCATTTTTCATCTGAACAGGGATCAAGCAAGGATGTGTTATCATCCCAGCTCTCTTCATTTTTTTGACAGTCATGTTGGTTCTCATTAAGGAGCATTTCCCTTCTGGAATTGACATTGAATTTTGAATAGATGGAAGGCTCTTCAATCTGGGATGCTTTTGATTAAAGTCCAAAGTACTCAAAACAGCCATCCTTGGTCTTCAATACATCAGTGACTGGACCATCCTTGTGTGTGCTGTGGAAAACCCCCAGACTGCGCTAGATCTTTTTGGAGAAGCCTAGCATGCTTTGGTCCTCTCTCAACAACAAGAAGACTGAAGTGCTTCATGAGCCTGTGCTGGGCCATGAATGTGATCCTCCTACAGAAATTACCTTTGAAGGAAAAACCCTGGAGGTAGTTGACATTTCATATCTGGTGACTTTTGCATTTGTAGAAGCTCAAAAATGGAGAGGGGTTTTGTTTTGTCTTGTTTTGTTTTTTAATTAAATTGAAAGGCATAAAAGAGCATTTGCCAACACTGCAATGAATATATCTAGGTTGGGTTTGTTTCAAGCACAAAACAAAATAATTTGAGGGTCTCGGTTTTCAGAAAATGTTCCACTTGAGTGGCATAACTTTTTAGTAGCAGTAGTAGGGATGCACACTCAAGCTATCTTCACAGTCTAATATCCCCTTCAAAACAGCATTAATTCAGTTACTTTAAACATTGTAGCAACGTGGCTACAGTGGTGCTGAAACTAGCTTGTTGAGAGCTAGCTTGCAAATATCTAGGCTGTGATGTGCGGATTCACTATTTGTTTAAAAACTCGAGAGCTGCTATGTGCTAGTGACTGTGGGAAAAAAAATGCATATACAAAGGGAGGCTGAGCTGAAGATAGGTAGCAGGTGTGTGGGTTGGTGATTCTCAGCCAGGGTTCTGGTACTGTTTTGATTGTTGAAAACCTTTGGCAGACTTGCAGGAGCAAATTGGAGAGCTCCTGCTGAAAAAATCCTAACTACCTGTTGTGATAAGGGTTATAGCAGTGGTTGTCCACCTTTTAGACTTGAGGCACCTTTGCATAGACTTGGCACCCCTCAAAAAATGCCAGCTCTTTATTTTCACTTCTTTTTTACTACAGAAAAATATGTAGAAGTATTTTTGTTGCAAAAAAGTCAGAAAGACTGCAGCTATGGATTTCTGTTTGAAATCTCTGGGTTTATCCTGTGAATTATGTTTGTTAACCTAACAGTGTGTGGCACCTAAGGGCACCCTTGAAAAGATATCAAGGCACCCCAGGGTGCTTTTGGACCCTGGTTGAGAACCACTGTTTTCAGAGAGTTAGAATAGTGTTGTCACCCATCCTGACAGCTGGGACTGATTTTAGTGTAAGAAGTGGAAAAACAATAGTTTTGTCACTGGTAGTAAAATTTTAAATCTGTGTGTAGAGGAGAATGAAAATGTTTCTTGGTATGGTGGACTAAAATAAAAATTATTTATTCTATAGTTGCTGCTGTTAACAAAGACAAACTTTTTATTGCCATAGAATGTATCCCATACTCTTGTAGAGACAGCTGCTGTGTAATGCAGTCTTAAACCTGCAGCAGTTGCCTGGTTATTGTTAGTATTGGAGAAGCCAGGCCAAGCCTTGTATTTACAAGGTTTTGGAATACCACGTCTTAAAACATTTTCACAGTTTCTTTTCTGCCAAACTTTTACTTCATTCCCTGCATGCAATGATAATACAATAGCAAGGGTGAATTTCTCTCACTGATTCAACTTGTTTGCAAGCTATATTTGTGAAATATGATGCTAATCTATCAGTATGTACTTCTGACCCCAGCTTCAACCATGTTTTCTTCTATTATATTCCTTGATCTATTTAACTCCCTAAACTACATTTTGGTCTGTAACCTTAAGTGAAAATGTTGTCCTTGAATCCCATTTAACTTCCCATCTATTACAGTGCATCTCCATGTCCTGGAGTCTGCTCTTCCTCTGCTTGGCAGTTTTTCTTTCTTCAACTTTTTAATATTAAAATGTGTCTTTTGCTTTACCTGTGTCCAGAATTTTCTTGGGTAAATTAATTTCATCATAAAAATAAAAGCAGCAATTGTAATTAAATGTTATATTCCCATTTTCTTTTTTGGATTCCCCGGCTCTGACTTTTCAGTTTTTGTTTCACGTAATTCCTTACTCTCTATTTTTCCCATGTTAGTAGTCCCCAGGTTTTTATTCCTTATTGTCATCCTAACCTCTTTTCATTCTTTTTAGCTAGTGCCTTTAGAGAAATGAGTCAGGATAATTTCTAATCCTTTTCTGCATCTTCTCTTTTCTGTCTTGACTTAACTCCTTTATTTTCCTGTTTTTCCTGTTCCTTCTGATTTTTCTCCTGGTTTCCTTGCATATCTGTTGTTATGCCTTGTCGCTTTCATTTCTTTTTGGTGTCTGAAATTAATTCCTCTTTGTCCTTCTTGTTCTTGCTAATAAATATGTTGGCTGCTGCTTCATTTTTTAGCTACCTTGATTATTGAAACCTGTCTGCATTTTTGTTTTTCTTTTAGTCTACAGGAAGGACTTGATCAAGTTATAGTCCCTTTCTTTTCCCACTGTGTTGAACTACACTTAAATCTGTTAGTTTCCTGTTGCTGCATCAAAATCTGGTCTTTGCTTCATCTTAAAGAGCATTT
The DNA here is from genome assembly GCF_001723915.1 of Gavialis gangeticus. Classification (NCBI taxonomy): domain Eukaryota; kingdom Metazoa; phylum Chordata; order Crocodylia; family Gavialidae; genus Gavialis; species Gavialis gangeticus. The sequence goes on along the minus strand of NW_017729029.1, from coordinate 20,429,976 downwards.
AGAAGCACCTTTTTATGAGCATGTAGCCACATTCAGTACATACCTTAAAAGTGTGCTCTGCAGTACCACTTGGTCTGCTGTTCATGTTCAATCTTAGCAGCTCTGTAGGGCCATCTAGTGACAGCAGTGCATATATGGAATAGTTAGAGCATTGGGTATGGATTATTTTAAAACAAAATGTTAGTATGATTTTAATAAATCTGCTCTTTTAATTTGTTAGCTTTTGATCTCATTAGCAGCATATCATGTTGACAATATCCATGTTCATAAGTTCTGCTTTTTAAGTACTAAAAAAGTGCTCTATAATGAGGACTTGTAGAGTTTCCCTGAAACCTCAGTTGCTCAGCCACGCCTCTTCTTCAAGGATTCAAGTTTATCAGTATAATAGAGTTTACTGTTTAGCAAATGATATGAGGAAGGAATTGAGCATTTAGGGCACAGCATGTCTGAGATTTTATAACCACTTGTACAAGTGGGACCAAGAGATTTTGGAACAAGCTAACAAAAGTGGTATGCATACAATTTTCTAAAGAAGAGGACTTTTTTTTCCTTTACGTTAATTTGTATTGCTATGGGTGGGAGCTGGTGATGAAGTTAAAAATAGAGACATGAAATTTGGTAGAGGGCTGCCTTGTCCTGAATGTGTCCTTTGCCACTCTACTTAAACTTCCCAAGAATCTGTTTGTCCAGGCTCAGATGCTAGTTAATTTGGCAATAAAATGGCTTTGAATATGACATTTGTTTTGTGCATGGCTCTCCCATTTGTAATTACTTGGTTTGGATGCGACAATACATGACATTTTTATAAAGCAGTAAAGCTTAGGTCCATTGCTGCATACATGGTCTGACTACAGTTTCTCTCTTTTATCTTCTTTAAGCTGAAGTTCCTTTGTTTCCAGGCTGCCAAACTGAGACCAGAGATGGTTTGTCTTCATTTAGCAGTGTTGGTACACAGGTCATAAGAATATAAGTAGTGCCATACTGGGTTAGACCAGTGGTCCATCTAGCCCAGTATCCTGTCTCTGACAGTGGCATAAGTGGATGCTTTGGAGGGAAAGCATTGTGTAGACCATAGTAGGCTTTAAGCTGTTTTAATGATAAGTTAGCATAGAGTTACTTGTATCTGCTTCATCTATAGTTTGGGTATGAATCATAGAATCATAGAAAATTAGAGCTGGAAGAGACTTCAGGAGGTCACCTAGTCCAGCCCCCTGCTCAAAGCGGGACCACCCCCCAACTATATCATCCTAACTAAAGCTTTGTCCACCTGGATCTCCAATGCTGGAGATTCCACAGCCTCTCTGGATAACCTGTTCCAGTGCTTTTAATACCCTCCTAGTATGAGTTTTTCCTGATATCAAACCTCAACTTCCCTTGCTGCAACTTGAGAGCATTTCTCCTTGTTCTGTCATTTGCCACCACTGAAACAGTCTAGCTCCATCCTCTGGAAGCATCCTGTAGGTAGTTGAAGACAGCTATTATTAAATCCTCCCTCAGTCTTTTCTCCTCCCTATTAAGTAAGCCCAGTTCCCTCACTTTCTCTTGTAAGTTTTATGTGCTCCAACCCCCTAACCATTTTCATTTCCCTCTGCTGGACTCTCTCCATTTTGTCTACATGCTTTCTGTAGTAGGGGGCCCAAAACAATACAGTATTCCAGATGTAACCTCAATAGTCCTGAATAAAGGGGAAGAATCGCTTCCCTTGATATGTTGGCAACACTTCTACTAATGCAGCCCAAGGGACTCAGAGTGGGTGCCAGCAGCTGGAAGGATGCTGCATCTACCCCAGATTTTGCCACAACTGAGCTCCCAGTGCTGTTGCAGG
>NW_017729029.1:20410479-20423151 GCF_001723915.1 Gavialis gangeticus | reverse complement strand
GCATATGCCCCCCTGCCCTTCCGGGGTGTGCGCAGTGGCTGGAGCTGCCTGCCCCCCCACCCTTAGCTGTGGCTTTGCTTCTCCCACCCCATCTGGGTAGCACCTGCCCCTTCCCTCACCGTGTGAGGGTGTTGGTCTTGCCCCCCACGTCCCTTCCCTCTTCCTTCCCATTCCATCACAATGGACTGACCAGCTGGTGGCAGCTGTATTGGAAATTGGATTGGGATAGCCTTCTTAAATATTGGCTATCATTAGACATTAGGGCTGGAAGAGACCTGGATCACTGAGTCCAGCCCCCTGCCCCAGGGGCAGGAAGTCAGCTGGGGTCACTAGATCCCAGCAAGAAAAATGTCCAATTGACTCTTAAAGGAATCCAGAGTAGGTGCTTGCACCACCTGTGGCGGCAATCTGTTCCATGTCTTGGGGGCTCGGACTGTAAAGAAGTTCTTCCTTACGTTCAGCTTGAAACGGTCTTGGATAAGTTTGTGACTGTTTGACCTTGTCATCCCATGGGGCGCTCTGGTGAACAAGCATTCCCCCAGATGTACACCCCTTATATACTTTTAGGCAGCCACCAGGTCCCCCCTGAGCCTGCGCTTTTCCAGGCTGAAGAGTCCTGTAGTTCTCATCCTCTCATCATAAGGCCTGTTTTCCTGCCCTCTGATCATGTGCATAGCTCTCCTCTGGACTTTCTCCAGCTTCTCCACATCCTTTTTAAATTGTGGAGCCCAGAAGTGGATGCAGTACTCCAGCTGCGGCCTCACTAAGGCCAGGTACAGCGGGACGATGACATCCTGGGATTTGCATCTATGGAGGCAAGCCAGAGTTTTGCAGCTTTGCCGGCTGCAACATCATTTTGGTGGCTCATATTTATCTTGTGGTCAATCATGACCCCCAAGTCCCTTTCGGCCATGATGCTAACAAGCGTAGCACTGCCAAGCCTATAAGCATGCTGCGGGTTTTTCTTCCCAAGGTGGAGTACCTTGAATTTTTCGGAGTTGAAGGCCATCATGTTTTCATCCTCCCATTTTCCAAGCCTGTCAAAGTTGACCTGGATCACCATCCTGTCCTTGGGTGCGGACACTTTTTTTCCCCCAAAGTTTGGTGTCATCAGTGAATTTGGCCAGCCCACTTCTGACACCCATGTCCACATCAGTAATGAAGATGTTGAAAAGGATAGGCCCAAGGACGGAACCTTGTGGGACCCCACTGGTCATGGTGCACCACAATGATCTACTTCTGTCAACTACCATTCTCTGAGTCTGACCTCAAAGCCAAATCCCCAGCCAGCAGACTGTGATGTAGCCAAGGTTGCAGTTGGCCTGTTTTTCTATAACACAATTGTGGAATATCAGATCGAAAGCTTTTTTAAATTTGAGATATAACGTCAATCTCTACTCCCTTGTTCAGGTGATATGTCACCTGGTCATAGAAGGAGATGAGATTGGTCAGGCAAGACCTACCTGCAACAAGCCCGTGCTGCCTATCCCTCAGGAAGTTGCCTTCAGCCAGTTTGTCAAGAATGGTCTCTTTGATTTTCTCCAAGATCTTCCCAGGGATGGGGGTCAGGCTGATGGGCCTGTAGTTCCCCGGATCCACTTTCCTCCCTTTCTTGAAGATAGGCACCACATTGGCCTTCTTCCAATCCTCGGGCAGTTCGCCTGAGTGCCACAAGTTCTTGAAGATCCGTGCCAGTGTCCGAGCTATGATGCTTGGCAGCTCCTTAAGTACCCTGGGGTGTAAGCTGTCTGGACCAGCTGACTTGAAGGTGTCCAGCCTCTCAAGGTGTTCCTTCACATGGTCAGCGTTGATGTGGAGTAATAGTTCTCCCTCGCCTTGGTCGTCACATACCATATTGGGCAGGGCCGTCCCTTGGGGCTGGTGAAAAACCAATGCAAACTACCTGTTGAGCAGGTTGGCTTTTTCCTGGACGTTGGTTGTCAGTTGACTCATATGGTTTATCAGGGGTCCAATGTTACCCTTGCTTTTCCTCTGGCTCCCCACATATCTAAAAAAGGGCTTTTTATTGTCCTTGATACGTGTAACCAGGTGGAGTTCAGTCGCAGCTTTGGCTTTCCTGGTTCACTCCCTACAGGTCTGGACCAGTGCAGAGTACTCCTTCTTTGGGGTGGATCTAGCCTTCCATCCATTATAGGCCTTTCTTTTTAGATGCAGGAGGTCCACTAGCCCCCTGCAGAGCCAGGATGGCTGATGTGCCCTTTTGCTGCCTTTCTTCCAAGGTGGGATAGACATTGCTTTTGCTTTCAGGATTGCTTCCATGAGGAGCAACTGTTCTTCCTGAACACCCCTCCCCTTTGGGTCATGGTCCCTTAGGGCCTCGCCAACAAGCCTCCTGAGCTTGTCAAATTCAGCTTTCCTGAAGTCGAGGACGTCTGCTTTGCTGACTGACTTGCTTTATGGTGGATGGTGAAGGTGATCAGCTCATGATCGCTGTCTTTCAGCTTCCCTTCGATTGTTAGGTCACTGATTAAGTCATCCCCCTTTGCCAGTACCAGGTCAAGCAGCCTTCTGCTGCTTTTGCTACCCTTTCTCCAAGATAGGATGGTCATCCCTTGTGCTGTCAGGATTGCTCCCTTGAGGAGCAACCACTCCTCCTCTTGGACTCCTCTTTCAGTTGTCATGGTCCCTTAGGGCCTCAACAACGAGCCTAAGTTTTCCTGAAGTTGAGGACTTTAGTATTGCTGACTGACTTGCCAGCTTTGCAATGGATGGTAAAGGTGATCAGGTCGTGGTCACTATCACCCAGCTTTCCATCGATTCTTAGGTCATTGACTAGGTCATCCCCTTTGGCCAGTACCAGGTCCAACAACGCTTTACCTCTCATTGGCCCCTAGATGTCTTGAGTCAGGTAGAGCTCATCCACGCATGTGAAGAAGCTTTGCAACTGATTGGATTTGGCCGGGATCTCTTCCCATGAGATGTCTTGGTATTTGAAGTCTTCCATGACAACCATGTACTATGAGTGTGCAGCTTCAGTCAGTTCCCTGGAGAATTCCTGGTCCAGCTCTTGTTTCTGGTTAGGAGGTCTGTACTGGACTCCTACCATGATGTCCCCTGAGCCACATTCCTCATGTATTTTGACCCAGAGAGACTCCACTCGTCCTTCCTGGGTGTCGGTGTCAATTTGGAGGGACGTGTAGCTGTCCCTGACATAGAGAGATACACCCTCACCCCTTTTATCTGCACGATCATGCCTGTACAGGGTAGAGCCATCTATATTTGTGGTCCGGTCATAGGTGGAGTCCCACCAGGTCTCCGTTATCCTTATGAGGTCGTAGTCATTCTTGTTTGGCAGGAGGACCAGTTCCTCCTGTTTATTCCCCAAGCTCTTGGCACTGGTGTACAGGCAGGCAACTGTCCCATTGGGGGCCCCTGCCTTCCCTACAGATCGTTCTGGGGCTAGGGCAGGGTTGGGTTCCCTTCAGTGCCTTAGCCTGCTGGATTTACGAGGGTTGCCTAGTGGGCTAGTAGTGTCGATAATCCCCCCCAACCCCTGGTGGGCTAAGTTTAAAGCCCTGTCGAGCAGGTCAGTCAGTCTGACTGAGAAAAGCCTCCTCCCTAGTGGGGTGAGGTGGAGGCTCTCTCTCCCCAGCAGACCACTGCCTCTCTCACCAAAGAATGGACTGTGATCATGGAAGCCAAAGCCTTCACGATGAGACCAGCATCAGAGTGTTTGGTTGACTCCCTCAACCCGTCTCTCCCTCCTTAGCCCATGACGCACAACTGGGAGGAGTGAGGAAAAGACCACCTGCATCCCCAAACCCCTAAGCCATGCTCCCAGAGCCCTGTAATCTCTCAGTACCCAGCTGGGATTGCTCAGAGCAGTGTCATTCGTGCCCACATGGATAAGGAGCTTTGGGTAGTGGTAGGAGGGCTGGATAATCTTTGGGATCCTCTCTGCTGTCTCTTTGATGTGGGTCCACTGGAAGTAGCAGATCTCCTGGGTTAGGAGGCTGGGGCAGCAGATTGCCTCCTCATTCCCCCTTAGGAGGGAGTTTCCCATGACAACCACTGTGTTTCATCCTAGGGAGAGTAGGGGTGGGTGTTCCTCTCATGCCTGCAGGAGCTGGTATCTTCACAAACTGTTGCAAAGCCCAGAGGGGAGGGGATCTTGGTGCGGCAGGCCTTGGGGCCCTTGACCACCTTGGTCCAACCCCCTGGCTGGACAGTACGGGAGATTCCCGAAGTCCTCCCTTGTCCTGGGAGGTGACCTTGGTCTACCCTCTGCCTCCAGGGGGTGAAGGGCCTGGCGGTAGGAGTCTGTCTCCCGCTTGCCATCCCTGATGGCATGCAGTCTCTGGACTGCAGCCTGGAGCTCCTCTATCTGGAACTCCAGAGACTCCAAAGTGGAGCAAACCTTGCAAGGGGAGGTGGCCATGCTCCTGGTCCCATGAACCTGGAAATATGCCAGGCAGCCCCAGCAGCCAAGAGCCAAAGGCTCCGTTTGCATGGAGCCTGGAACCATGGATTCCATCTTGGTGGAGGCCTCTGAGGTGCCAGAGGGGGGAGACCGCAGACTGAGGGGACCCTCTGGGTGTGGTGTGTGCCCATCCACATTGTGCTGCTGGTAGGCCGACTACTGATGGGACTGCCTAACCTAGGGGGCTCACTGGCAGAGCTGTGGGCCCTCCCGCTCACCCTTCTGCATTAACTCCTGCACTAACTCGTATGCTGGATCCAGAAGCACACCTGTTTGTGCGTCCCGTTTGCGAGGCTCCAGTCACATGGCTCCCTGTGGGGCTGGGCGAAGTAGGAGCCGGGGGTAGCATGACCCTCTTTGGCTCCACTCAGCTGCCTCCCTGCTGGCTATGTCCCTCCCACCATGGGTCCCTGCTTACCTTCAGGGAGGTTGGGGCTCATCAGGGGTCCTGGGGTCTCTCTTTGGGGGTCCCTGGGCTTACAGGGGCATAGTGGGCTTTCATCCGTGTGTCTTGTGCCAGAGCCGGGACAGAGTGTAGCTTCTGCCATTGCTGGGCCCTTTTTAAAGTGTGCGCATGTGCAGATGGGCCGGCCAGTGCTGTGCTGCTCAGGGGGGGGGCGCTAACAAGGTCCTTCCCCCACACTGAAGGAGAGGACAGGTAAGTGCCCCCCACAACCTGTCTCATGCTGGAAGCCTGGTCGCGCAGATCGCTGGGGGGCTGGGCCAAGTAGGAGCTGGGGTGAGGGGGGACGGTTGCGTGACCCTCCTCAGCTCCACTCAGCTGCCTCGCTGCTGGCTATGTCCCTTCCACCACAGGCCCCTGCTTACCTGTGGGTAGGCTGGGGCTTGTTGGGGGTCCTGGGGTCTCTCTTTGGGGGTCCGTGGGCTCATGGAGGTACAGCGGGCTTTCACCCATGTGTCTCACGCCAGAGCTGGGACCCAAGTGAACATTCCTTGGTTTCTACAGTATGATAGGAAGAAACCTTTTTTGTGGGTTTTAAAAGCAGAAGATTCTGGTGTGACTATAATGAGTTATTAGTTGATTGAACATGAATCTATCATCATAAAATATATTAACATTAAGGGATGGATGATTATTTTGAAATGGTGCACATATGACAAAATGAGATGAAAGATTATAGTTAAGTTATGTGTATTCTTTTTTTCAGCTGGGTTAACAATTTTGGACACGAAGGTCTTGGACTTCTGTTGGATGTACTGGAAAGACTGTTGGACAAGAAACAGTAAGATCCTAATTGATTTAGGTAATAGAAGTAGTTGAGGAAGCTGCTCTTAAGTCTTCAAGTAATGTTTCATTTTTATTTCAAGGCAAGAAACTATCGACAAAAAGAATCAGAATAAACTTATCCAGTGCCTCAAAGCATTTATGAACAACAAAGTAAGGAATATGTTTTTTTCATTTTATGAGATAATGGCATATTGTTCATTGCAATAACGAAAAATATGATACTGCATAGTAATATTTCCTCGTATTTCTTTCATTTACTGTCCTCTGTCAAGTGAGACATGCAGAATGAGAGATACTTAAGTCCTTAGTTAGTTCATTGATTGATAACTGTATTTAGATATAATGTAGACTTTCTTGTCTTCAGCATCTAGTTCATCTGTCCTCAGTAAAGTTTAAAAGGGCATTTCAGTTTTTTAATGAATTCTGGTGGTAAGTGAAAGTAGAAGCATGAATTGCGAAGTAGCATGGTATGTTGTGGACCAAAAGTGAGTGGCTTTTTAAAAATAGGTTCCATAGAACTGAAAGAATCCTTATTTCATCCTATGCTTCATAGCATGTGCTCTTTAATTGTCATAAGATGCTATAAGACTTTTCTTCCTAGCTTCTAAAAAGAACTATGGAGAAAATTCTTAAAAAGTTAAGGCTGCCAATATACTTGCTTGTTTAGAGTATAGAGTAGTGGACAGACTATGTTGAGTATTAAGGTAATTTGTTACCATTAGTTATGGAAAACATTTGGCATTTTTATATAAGTGTTGAAGTGGCTATTAAAATGCAGTTCACAGAATTAGTTCATCTTTTGGTTGTAGAATGTTTCTTAGTTTACTCAATTTGAATATTAAAAAAGATAATCAGCATACCAAAAGTACTGGGGTGAAAAATTGGGCTACTTCCAGTGAGCAGGGTTGGCAACGGATAGCCTGTGGGTCAGATCTGGGCAACAAAGAGATTTGATATGGCTTGGGAAAGTTTGATTTGCTAAGGAGGTTTGATGGCATGCAGCTGCATTGTGCCACCTATCTCTTCCTTTGCTGTGCCTGCTCTTAACTTTGCTCCAGAGGAGATGGGGGTATGCACAGGCAGGTGGGTGCTCCAGGGATGGAGACTTGCAGCCCATGACAGGCGCTGTGTCTCAGAGGGTTCAGACAGAAGTGCAGCTCCCCACCGTATCTGATAATTCTTTGTAGGAAAGCATTCTGAGTTGCAACAATCCCCTGGACCAAACAGAAATGCACTGTTGCTTCTGAGGGGAGGGGAATCTAGCTGCTGGCCTGTAGCCGGTTTCCTGTAACAATATCCCCTCCTCCCTGCAAGGCCTACAGAGTTTTCAGAATGGTGGGGGGGGAAGGGAGCAGTGGGAGCTTGTTCTAGGAGTTCCCCAGCTGGTGCTGCAGGGTGGGTTGGGTGAACTGGAGTGGGGGTGGGGAGGGATGGAGGAAGGGGGGCTCCAGTACACCCACTCTCCAGCAAGGGCTGAAAAATCACCAGACCAAACTCCTTCTGATCTCTTTTCCCACTCCCATTCTGAAAACAGCGACAGGCTGGGCAGGCAGGGAGACAGAAGTTACAGAAAATGCTCTGTTTTGAAACATCTTCATCAGACCCCTTATGCAATGAGGGTTCTGATTTTCACCCAATTGGCTACTTTTGAAGCTGTCTGCAGCCATTCACTTGTTTGGTTACAGCTATAGACCACTTTCTGTGGCCAGATGAGGCGAAAATTGTCACTTCTGTCTGCACCCAAAGGGTGGCTGTGGCAGCAAAGGGTTGGTGACTGCTGTTGTAGAGAATTTTTTTTCCAGCTATAGCAATGGAAGAAAAAATACAAAACAACAGAAAAATGCATACTTGTCTCGAAAGTTGCAGTCCTTTCATCGCGTTCATGCTTGGGTTTCCAAAGCTAAGAACTTTTTTTAAAATTTGTGTAATAAATAAATAAATGCATGTCAAGAGTCCCTGATGATTTCAGAGAAAAGTGGGTGTACTTCACAAGTTAAACTTTGTTTTTCTTTTCTCTATTTTCAACTTCTACAATTGATCAAGCAGTTCGAGTATAGTTTTAGCTTTGTGTAATTGTAGGAAAGGAGCACATTGCAGTTGTTTTCAATTAACAACAGAACATCAATTTTCCTAATAATGAGGGAAATATGTACATAATTAAACTTGTATTAACCACTCTTTAAAACCTAAAGGTATTAATTGAAGGGAATACATCTGAATAATCTTTTTCAATACAATTGACTTGAAGTGGGAATTAATCGGTTTCTTTTAAAGGGTTGTTTTACTGTTCATGAAGAGTTTGTAAATAACTTGTCTGAGCTATTTTATAGAAGTTGGACATTTGGATCATTTAAGACTTTTAATTGCTCATAACAAACTGCAAAATGTTCCATTAACAATGCTTACTTTTCAGTTATATGCTAAGTGTAGCAATCTTTTACTATTACTTAGCTTTATTGCTGTTACTTAACGCACTATTCTGTATTTTTATAATATGTAATCCATTTGTGAGGAAAAATGGTGTTAAGTACATGAAGAAAAAATATGGTTTTTAAAATGGCTTGTTAAATAATATAGCTATCGTTGCAAAGACGTGATCAGTTTTACTCATGTGAGTAGATCCCTTGAATTTGTGCTAAAATGAGTAATTTCTATGCATACATGTTTGCAGGATCTGATGTCGATACAGGGGTATTGCATAGCTATGGCTCCTCTTCAGTTGTACAAGTCCCCTGGACACTGTCCTTCTTAGAAGAAGGAAAAGAATGTGATTAGAAATCTAACATTTTCTTTATCCATCTCATTGTATGGCTGATGTTTAATCCCCTTATTCTTGATTTTATTTATGCCACTTTCCTTTTCCTTCTTTTCTTTTACCTTACCCTTGATTTCTGATCTTTAAACTTTTTTTTTTCCCCGACCCCTTTTTCTTCATAGTGAATTAATGTTGCTCTATTTAGAAGTTGCTGATACTAATATAGGGATATCCAGAGTTAAATGGAAGAGCATCTTAGTTTCTTCAAGTGAAAATAACTTTAGTAAGGAACAGAAACCAAATAAAATTTCAGCATCTTTTTGTTTATTTACAGGATGGAGGGTAATATATCAATTATAATGAAGTAAAAAAAGATGAAAACAGTAAAATATGAAGTCATTCAATGTAACAACAAGTAATGTTTTAAACATGTTCACTACATTAATATTAAAAGAAATGGAAAAAAAAAGAATGAGAGAGAAACAAACCATAAAAATTAGCTGAGGATAATGCTCATATGCTGTATGTTAAAAGAGAATAGCGAGTGGAATTTTTTTTCATGAGACATAGCAACAGAGCATCATGTTTACCAGGAGTGTCAAAAATCTCACCTGTGAAAGGACAGCATCTGGCCCGTCTTGATGGGCCACCTGTGGGGCCAGTCTGGCCACCCTGCATGCCAGATCCAGTGCCTTCAGCACTTGTTCTGGTCAGTCTGGAACTGTGCTGCTTGTGGCCAGTCTAAGGTGGGTGCTGGGTGTGTGCAAGTCTGTATCTGGCCAGAGCAGGTACTGTGTTTACAGAACAGACCCAGACCCAGACCGGCAAGCTCTGTGGGCACTGCATTCAGCCTGTGATGGTGGGGGGAGGGTCAGATGAGTTGTCATTTCTAGTTGCCTGTCTTGTCTGTAACAGTTGGGAAGTGACAATGTATGGCTATTAAGGGTGTGCAAAGTGGGCTGTATTCCATTTGGATTCAGATTTGGCTCGATTTGAGGGACAGTGATTTGATTCGTTGATTTTGATCACTGTCCCAATTTGATTCCACTGAATCTGAAGATTCGGAGAACTAGCGATTTGGCCATAGACACGCCTTTTAAATGTTTTTTCTACATTCGTCGAGGTACCAGGCGTGACTTCTGAATGTTGAGATCATGGGGCGGATGGAGCATCCCACAGGAGTGTGGGGGGGCATGCTTGGTGGCAGACCCAGAAGTGAACCAGAAGTATTTCTAGTCCACTTCCGGGTCCATTGCCGATCATGCAGGGAACCCCACTCCTGCATCTCCCCGGCTTAGCAGTCAGCCGCAGGGGGATGCCGGGTACCTCCTCAAACCCAGGATGCACCAGTTGCTGAGCCAGGGGGTGGGAGAGTACTTCTGGTCCACTTACAGGTCTGCCACTAAGTGTGCTGGGGACCCCCCTGCACTCCCGTGGGATGCTCCATATGCCTCACCATCTCAGCATTCATGAGCCGCCTGGTACCTTGAGGTATGTAGAAAAACATTTAAATCTCTGTCTATGTCCGAATGATCGAATCTCTCCGAATTGATTCGGAGGTTTCTGATTCGATTTGGGGAGATAAAAGGGTCTCCTGTTTCGATTCAGAGATTCAGCTACTGAATTGGACCGAATCTCTGCCGAATCGAATCAGCAGCTGAAGCTTTGCACAGCCCTAATGGCTATCTTGTCACTTTTATTTGCTATTCATTAAAGAGCTATGTTATTATAAACTCTATCCTTTTTTTTAAAAGATATCTGTCATACTTAAGTTATGGAGCACTTTTTTTCCTTCAGATTTCGCCTGCTTAATATTCCTTAGCGGGTGCAGTTCTTTAGTAGGGACATGAAACATTAAATGAATCAGAATATACTTAAGTCATTCTCTAGTATTACATTTAATATGCTTTGTCTACTGGAATTACAGACAGATCTTAGTAACAAGTTATGATTTGTGCTGTATCTGTTAGATGTCTGATTCATTAATATTTGTACTTTCATTGTCAGTACAAAACTGAATGTTATAAGCAAATTAATGAATGCAGATGAGATAACACATTTGAATTAGCTGCAAAAACTCAGAGAAGGATTGCTACTAAGTGAAGGGAAATGTATTTTTGTTTCAGTGATAAAATGCCCATTGACATGAACAGTACCAGGTGTTTATTCCAAGGCTATAAACAGATGTTGCATTCATCTGCTGCGTTCGTCACAGGACTAGTTGTGCCATGACTTGTCCCAGAATGGACGAGTTGTGGGATTGGCATATCCATATGTGAAAGTTGACTTTAAGGAGTGGCTGGATGCACTGCTGCTTTTCTGTCAGCAGGTGGCCAGAGAGCATATTTACAAGCATAGAAAAGTGGAGCTGGAATGGACTTCATGAAGTTGTCTCGTTCTAGTCCTTTGCTCAAGGCAGGATCATCCCTGACATCCCACCAAATGTCTTTCTAACCTTCTTCTGAAAATCTACATCAGAGCATGCTTTGCCCTGGTCAAGTGTCTGTAGTTGCCCCTGACTCTTTCAAGTCTGAGCAAAGTGCCCACTGGGTATGCAAATTGTGAGTGGCGGATTTTTTGTGGAAGGGATTTTGGTGTGATTTCACTGCACAGCTAATGCCCCTAAATGTAGGAAAAGAGCGGTCTTCTGTATTGAGACCATTTTTAGTCATTGGTTTTGGATTAGGAAAAATGCTGTAGAACTTCATTCTAGTATGTATATGGCTTTTTATTTTACCATTCCTGAAACTGATAACAGTTGTCTTGTACAGAAAGGTTATTCTTCAAAATACTTAATTGTTCCATAAGCAGTCTGAAACTTATTATGCTGAAACAATTTTCATATCGAGACAAAAGGACTCTAAAAATAGTTTTTGAGTTGTGTTAGGCACTTAAATTGAGGAAGATATAACCTTTCACTAAGCATTTATTGTTTGTTTCTTTTTAAGTATGGATTGCAAAGGATTCTAGGAGATGATAGAAGCCTTTTGTTACTAGCAAGAGCAATTGATCCAAAGCAGCCAAACATGATGACAGAAATAGTAAAGATACTTTCTGCTATTTGTATTGTTGGAGAAGAAAATGTGTAAGTAATATGTTGAAGAGATGCTAACCCCACATTCTTGAGGTATTTGGGAATGATAAATGTTCTGCTTGTCAGTGAATGACAACTGTTCAGTTTACTTTTGCATGCTGTAGACTATTTTGTGCACTTCAGATCCTTTGCTGGTGACTTAATAGAACAAACTGGTGGCTATTGATAAGATATTATAAATTATTCACTTACATGTGTATTTTTGGTATAATTTTCCTCTTAGGCTTTTATTGAGAAGAAATCAGTTACCTATTTAAATGAAGAAAATTGTTTTGTTTGGAATAATTTCTATATTGAACTATCCTTCAAGTTACACTGTTGACATTTGTCACATTTACACAAAAAACAGTGTTCCTTACTATGATATAGTGTTTAAATCAGTTTCTTATAATCCACTTTTGATAGTATCCAGAATGAGACCTGTTTGAGCCTAATGTTTGTTGCTTCAAAACTTAAGTTAAATACATATTGAAGATGGTAGCACATTGTCTACAAATGGAAACATGGATAATCTGAATATACTTCTAGTCTTAAAGTGGCTGTGGATGATAGAGAGTATTAGGCTTGTGGAAAGTATTTCAATTTTGGAGCAATTGTCAGACAATCTAAGAAAAAATTAAGATGCATGGATATATGTGGGTCAAACCACTATGTCTTTGTATAAGAGCAAATTTTACTTTGGTAATCTGTTCAAGTTCTCTATTTTTAGAAATTGAGAATTTAGATAATGGTAACAAATTTGCATCATTTATTTTCTACTTTCCTATTCTATATGTAAGCTTCCACATCAAATAACTACCTTCTCAGGGCCTTTGTTTTGTTAACTAAAGATGGGCTATTGAATCACGGAATAACAATATAGCTAATAACCTATCAAGAGTTAGTGCTCATGTTCTGTCAAAGATGGCAGTAATATCTAAATGTCAAAGGTTGCAAAATTAGGTGGTATTTTTCTTTAATTTGGAGAACAGGGGGCAGGAAAGGAATAAATTATGAATGCTTAAGAGTTATTCCTTTTGATTTGAAATATGTATGTTTTGGTTTCCTAGCATTTTAAGTCATTTAGGCTGCTTGCAGATGCTCAATTTCTCCTGCTCTCGCCCCCCCCCCCCCGTTTTTTTCGGAAAAAAAAC
>NW_017729029.1:20406892-20410335 GCF_001723915.1 Gavialis gangeticus | reverse complement strand
AAGAAATACTGTGTTACTTCAACTCGGCTCTAGCATCTGTATAGTTCGGGCACTTCAGCAGGGCTTTTTGGCGCTTTTATCTAATAGCTAAATGAACTATATCTAAAAGTGCCAAACCCTAACCCCCACTAAAGCACCCGATCTTTACAGACGTCGGATGAGCCAGTCCAACTAAGGCAGGGCCTCTTCTGGGCATGCACAGGGCTCGGTGTGGGAGCACGCAGAGTTTAAAGTAAAGCGCTGTTTTTGAATGTCTGCAAGCAGTCTCTGCTCCTTGTGACTTTTTTTCTTTTTTGCTTTGGGTTTTGTTTGTTTGTTCGGTATCTCAAATGGGGGAAAATAGTTTACAATTTATGTTATTTTTGCCAGCAATCAGAAGGAAAAGCTTATAAGGTGGTTAAGGATGCTTTAAAACTCTGCATGAATTGATCTTTCTCATTTCTCCCTCAACACTCAGTCTTGATAAGCTTTTAGAAGCTATAACTACTGCGGCTGAGAGAAATAACCGAGAACGCTTTTCTCCAATTGTGGAAGGGTTGGAGAACCATGAAGTTTTGCAATTACAGGTATGCTTGCTTTTGTTTTGGTTATCATCTGATTGTTGGATCTCTTAAAAACAACCTGAATTGTTAAACTAAATGAGAAAACTTGGATCTGTTGCATATTGTGTTTTGTTAACATTTTGATTTTGACAGAATTGTTTAAGTCAGCAGTTTTTTCCTAATTCTTGAATGCTGGATTGAGATTTCAAAGCAAGCATTATTTTTTTAACAACCTGAAAAACCAACAGCTACCTTAATTGTTTGAATATCCTGTCATTGACATATGCATTATGTTTATCAAATGACTGTTTAATGATATTACCAAATGCTATTCATGTACTACAGTTAGTTTTAATGATGCTAAAAGGGAAGTTCCTGTTAAAGGCTTTTATTACCTCCTTGATCCAGATACCTGCACTTGAGCAAAGGTACAACTACAAGACTCATTAACTTGTTACTGACAAAAATGTTCTTTGCTTGTATTAACACAAGCCATTAAGCTAGAATTTCTTCTGGCAAAAACAATCATAGCAGATGGCATCTTTCCTCTCTATTAATTTCTGATTGGACATGTACTTTGGCTTGTTCAGTCATGTCATAGTTGTAAGATAATGAGTCATTCAAGCAGACACAATGAAGATGCAGTTATAGGCATATACAGTATTTGGAACCTCTGCCAGCTTGCTGCAGCTGTAGAGAAGACCATACTTTTCAAAGAACTTCATAAATAAAAATGTTAACACACTTAAGGTGTTTCAATAAAACTAAATGGTGAATTTAATTAAAAAAATAAGGAGATTTTTAACCTGTTGCTTATTTTTTATCAAGCAGATAATGATTTTCGTCTTGCTTTCCATCTTACTTTCAGTTAACATCTTTTACCAAATGTGGTTATTTCCCAGGAATCTATTTTCAGTTTTTAAATGTGTATTAGTACTTTTGACACTAGATTGTCTGCTGGTTGTAAAACAAAGTCAGTCTCATGATCTTTATCAGAGTATTCGTTTTTTAAAACATGCTGCTGAAAAATAACTTCCTGGGATTTAAGCTGGGGGAGGAGGTTACTTAAAAGTTCCAATAACCTAAACCACCTGGTGTTGGAAAACATTAACTGTTACTAGATTTCAGTTTGTGTTCTAGGACTTTGCTGAATATTACAGGGACATCCTTCTTTATTAATTGTGGTATGCAATAATGAAAAAGATTTTAAGGACAGGAAGGCTATATTGGCTTATGTAGGCCAGGTGTTTATACTGAGAACTGTATCTTTAAGTTTAATACTTTTTGATTACAGGTGGCCTGCATGCAGTTCATAAATGCCCTTGTCACCTCCCCTGAAGATCTTGATTTTAGGATACACTTGAGAAATGAATTTCTTCGCTGTGGATTGAAAAACATATTGCCTGTAAGTAGTCCTGCTTTATTTACTATCTAAATATAAATACTTATGCACCTTTATATTATAACAATAAAAATAAATCTGTTTGAGGCAGCTCAGTTGAATGGATCAAGAGAGGCATTGCAACAACATAAAGTAATTCATAAGCAAAGTCCTTTTTACTTCTTACTATTCTGGTAATTTTTTGTGTGTGTTTTGGACCTGGTAATGTTTTAATAGTTTTATTTTATACTCATTCAGTAAAACACAATATGTTCAAAAAATAAAAATTGTGTGTCAGGGAGTAACTGGTTTGTTTGTTTTTGCACATCACAATGAAACTATCAGTAATTAATTATTACATAATAATGATGAACCCAACTAAATTCCCTTTTATTATGTATGAAAAGGTTTTCCATTTTTCAAATGAATGTTGGTATTTTTAGTTCTGGAATCAGTATAGGCCTGTTATCCTTTTTAATTAGCTTACCACAACTTTTGAAATATTATTTTTTGTATTTGCTAAGCTGTTTCTGTAAACTTAAAACCAAAAGAACAAAATAAACAAAATGCAGGTATCAAATTAACAACTTTTTTTTTCATCCTGAAGATAATCTTATGAATGAAAGACTTAGTGAGGCTGGGGTTTAGTGACCTTTTAATAAAAGTGCACTGTATGCTTTCTTTTTGTACTGCTTTCTATTTTACTGGAGCACTGTATGATGCAAGAAAAGATGTCTAATACTCTATTTCTTATTGTGTTAAATCATGAATATAAGTTTTAGCACATGTTTGCTAGTATGAATACTTTGTTATAATGGCAGTGCAGAACTATTTTGTGGTTGTCAATAAAGAGAACAGAGGATCCTAACAGTTCTTCAGCCTAATGGGAATAATTTTAGTTAGAAAGGTGAAACAGTGGCAGCCAAATGCTTATGACTATCTTAATATCTATAGTTCACTTTTGGTAGGTGGTTTTGGAATGATGTTGCAGGGGATCAAATGCCTGCAACAGCTCATCAAAAAGCAATAGCACTTGTAAAATAAGAAATCAGTTGCGTCAGTCCTGATAGTGGAAATTTGTCCAGCTGCATGGGTGATCACTGATCAGTCTGTGATGTTTAGGATTTTTAATGCTTTCACTTTTGGCAGTGCAGATTGTATAATTAACAAGCACATACACTTCTCTGTTTACTTGAAAACAGGTACTAGGATTTAAAGTACTGAAGCTGCTGAGCTGTTCGCCACAGAGCAAATATTATTATCCTCAGGCATGCTTTACTTTTGGCAAAAGTGACAGAATACAGACATTATGCTCAAAGGGATCAGTTTTTCAGTGGCTAGTAATTTTGATTATTTGGTGTAGTCAAGAACTTGGATCTGCAACCTCAGTTAACACACTTGAATTCAAATGGTTTTTTTTTTTTTTTACTATGTCATTGTTACTGTTTTCATTTTAGGGTAGATATTTTGAAGGTTATTCTGTTAAAACTACTGGTATAACCCCCCCCCCCCAAACAAAA
>NW_017729029.1:20404885-20406740 GCF_001723915.1 Gavialis gangeticus | reverse complement strand
CCCCCCCCCCCAAAAAACAAACCAAACAAACCCCCCAAACCAAAAAAAAAATTGCATTCTGTTGTCTTTTTAAAAAACTCTCTCTTTTAAAGTGAATCAGCGTCTCAGCTTAAAGGAATTCTTGCTTTTTCTGCCTTTGCTATGAAAAGGCTTAAAATTCATTGTTTTTATTTTCAGTTATGACAGTTTGCAAATGGTAACCAAAACTGCATTTAAGTAACTTTTTGTCTGAAGAAAAACATTAAACATCAGTGCTATTTTTAAATAGATTACTGGATTCTTAAAAAAAAAGAAAAAAAAAAAGCCTAGGTCTTCTGACTTCGGAACAACGAAGAAAAGAGAAGGACCATTGAAGGCATTTGGTTCATTTGTTAATTTCTTTAATGAGCTTTAATTGGTAAATCTAGCTGGTCATGGGCCACTTCATACAATTTGCATTACTTTCTCATATTTTTAAATCATATAATTGAGATCCAATATATTTCTTTTAAGATGTGAAAATTAAAATGTCCAACTATTCTTGAAGAAAAATACGTAAACAGTATTTAAAATTGGATTGATTACGTTTACCTTTCTAGTTTGATGCTGAAACCTTTTTTTCTGAACATAAAGATACAATTTTCTTGTTACTTACTTGATTTAATGTCATCTTAATTACAGTAAGTATTTTACTTGTTTTTCCTTTTTTAAGAAAGATCTCTTTGATAAGGCATCACAATCCAACTTTACATTTTGAGATCAAAGTTCTGGACTTAAAGCTTCTGAAATAGAAGGCAGAAAAGGCAGCTGCTTTTGATATGGTTTTCTGATGTTCTTGTTTACTGAACTTTTGGTGGATCAAGCTTATTTTGGCATAGGAGACTCATTAGACTCTTATGTGAAAAAGTGAAATGAATGTTACTGTCATAACTAAGTTGTGAATTACTGTAGGAATGCTTTTTGGTTGAATCTAGTGATGATGAACTTGCCTTTTTTTCTTTTTTTTGTATTTTGGTCAAGTTGTATTGAGTAATGTTTGATTGAGTGTTTTTCCATTAGGTTCTTGAAATTTCATTTTTTTCTAGTTATTGGTAGAATGTCACAGGAAAAGAAACACTGAAGAGACTACTGTAAAAAAGATTACAGTTTAGTCTTTCAAAGAACACTTTTGAGTTCCATGCTTATTTAAGCTTTAATTTTAAAGTGGTATATATCAGTACGAAAACACTGAGTGCCTTCTAACTGAAATACCTCTCCCACATGAAAATGCATACTTGTTTGATTGCTGGGAGTATTTTTTGGCATCAAGAAACTGATCAGTGCAAGTGCAGGAAGATGCCTTAAGAGGGAGATGACAGTTTACATTTTTCAACGTGTACTGCTGGCTGACAGGGCAAGGATTAATTGCTTGCTTTCCTTTTAGGACCCTTCTACATGTTACAGTTATTGCATAATTAACTGGTTAAATGCAGAATTAACTGAGACCAGCTACACATGCAAACTACTTGTCATGCTATTAAAAGCTCCAACCAGCTATGAAGTTTGGCCTCAAAATTGTGTGCTCATTTATATAGCTGGTTACTATACAGCTTTAATAACATCTTCTATGTAGCGTGGAATATATTACATGAAAGCAATTTGCTGGTCCTTTGGCATTCCAGGGTGCATTGCTCCATTTCCAATATAAACTCTTAAAAAGAACAAGGAGGAAACCCTCGCCGCAGTATAGTTCTGACTCTTAGGTTCATTATCCCTACCCAGCAGGAGAAAACCCTTGTCCCCCTGGCTCCCCACCATGCATGCACAGAGCAGATGGCCAGGGACACCCCTGCCATGATGGAGCATCCTATGCAGCAGCAAGGCTGGGGGGAGTGGG
>NW_017729029.1:20393841-20404712 GCF_001723915.1 Gavialis gangeticus | reverse complement strand
ACAGTGCGTTCTGCCAAGCAGCAGCAAGCACAGTGGGACCCCCCCCCCCCACACGCACAGAAGCAGGAAATGAGGGACAACCCTGCCCAGCTGGAGCAGAGCCTGGGTCTCCTGAGCACTGGCAAGGGGAGGGAAAGGTGGGGAAATCCCACCCCCCCACACCACTTCACTGCACAAGCCTAGGGAGCTGGCGACACCCTGCCCAGCCACAGAGCAGCCCCAGTTTCCTGGGCAGCAGCAAGCACAAGGGAGGGGGTCTGGGCAGGGTGTCTCCTGCTTCCTGAGCTTCTGCAGGGAATGATGGGGAAGGATTTTCTTCCTCCCTCCCCAGCTTGCTGCTGCCTGGATGTAGCCATGCACATGATGCAATGTCTTTATTGCACCAGGAAAGCAGTGCTGCAATAGGAATAACATGTAGAGTCCCTTAAATGAGCACCCAGGACCAGTGCCCCTTCTTGCTCTGCTTTAATGAAGCTACTGGAACAGGGCAGAGTGGGACACTTCTTCTGCCTGGTCTCCAGACTTGTGCATTGGTATGGAGGCATAAGATTCCTAGGAGAACTCTAATACACCAGAAACAGGTCTATTATATGGTTCACAAGTGCATTTTCATCATAATTAGATGAAGTGTATGCTTCATCTAATTATACAAGCTAGGTAAAAACTTCTAAGTTTTGGGGGGTTTTTTGTTTTGTTCTTTTGGTGGCTGTACAAATAACTTTTAGACATTTCAGTTCTATAGGAAACGTTGCTGTTAACAGTTCGCTAATGTTTCAGTTTTTAAACTGAGCTGGCCTATTCAGATACTTACAAATGTAATAATAAACACACAAATACGTAATGACTACTGGGAATAATATCTGTGAGCCCTGTTTTTCAAATAAATGTGATAGTTAAGTGAAAGCTGAAGGGCAGCATGATGTACATTTGATATGTATCAGAAACTGGCATCTGGATCAAAACTGTAGTGCTTAATTTGTGCCGCTTAAACCTGATGAATTATATTTTTCTGATTAAATCAGCATCAATTCTTAGGTTTACTTGTTTTTAATTGAATCTTGTGATGGTATAGCTGAACAAATAACTGAACAAGTTGCTTTTTGAGTAATAGGTTTTTAGTTCCTCAAATTTTGGCCTGTGCTTCTTGTAATTCTGAGTTACAAATGGAAATTTTATGCTGAGCAAATGACTTTTCCAAGGAGTAGAAGTGTAACAGAAGTTTTACTGTAGACAGACTTTAGCCTCCTTATTTAATAAAATGAAGTATTTTAGTTGAAAGGTAACAGAATGTTTGTTTCTGACTTTGCAATGATGTCTAAATTGTCACTGAAGGACTTTTAGAACTGCAGTGCCAGTATCTGCCAGACATCCAAAAAGCTGACTGAAACGAAATGTTTACTGCCCCCCTCCCCCACACAAATCCTAAGCCATTTATTTTCCTATAGTAAACTCCAGGGAATGGTAGGTGGCTTTAAAAATTCTCCTAGCTAACCAAGACACATTTGGAAAAAAATATCTTTTTTTAAAGAGTTTTGGGAAGCTATGGAATACTTGATGCCATCTTAAAGGACTATAGGTGACTAGTGAATGTGGTAAGAACTGCTCAAGCTCCTCCTTTACTTTGAGGGGTGTAAGCAGTAGCAGATAAGTAATTTAAGTGTTAAGTAGTACCAGTGCATCCATTTTTTTTTGTGCACAGGTGGGAAAAGGTGATGCTGTCGAGGAGCATTTCCTTTTAGACTCAGCACTAGTTGTTGCAGTACCCTATCTTTGTGTAGTTGCATTGGAAGTACTTACTTCAATTTTCATGGTCAAGGGATCCTATTGTGGAGGTACCTGTTTAAAGTCTTCTAAGAATTTTTTTGTGCAGCTGAATGTCTTTTTTTCCACTTTTCAGCAGAGATGCATTTATCTAGCATTTCTCTTTGTCTATAAATGTATATAAAATATGTATTAGCTAATTAAATAATTCGGAAGTTCCACGTAAAATTTTGTTGTAATGATGAAAGAGGAAACCTTGGCAGGATCTCTTGAGCTATTATATTTACCCAAGTTTAAGATGACTTAGAATTTAATTATAATCTACAAGTTAGATTAATCTAACTATAGGTTAGATTCTATAAATGGAAAATTTGTAAATTGGTTATAATTTTCCATATTTAGAATTTAATTATTGGAGGGTCATCTTATATTTAGGAATCTCCATAAATCACTCCAGAAGTGCCCCCTGTACTGGCTCCTTCAGTGCTTTCATTTCACCATTTTCATTTCACACTGAAGCCCCACTGACTGGGCTGTTTGCCATTGTTTTAAATATGCCACGAATTCTGCTTCCCTGGTAGCAAATGGCCCAGCCAGCAGGGCCCCTCAGTCAATCCAGGTTGGGGGACCAGGCAAGCAGTAAAATGAAAAACATAGAAGGGGCTGATGGGAGGGAGAGGGGGGTCACTTCTACAGCTATTTACAGAGATCCCTACTTATATTCTTACCCTCCCCTTCCTCCCCACCACCACCACTGTAGCAGAATGGGGGGGAAATGATAAATAGTGGGGGGAAAAACTTTGTCTTGGATTTGAGTAAATACTGCATGTGAGACTGATTTGAGGATTGCAGACAGTTTAGTGAGCCAGCCATTTCATGCATCTTGAAAGAATAACTGTGAGAGCGTAAAGAAGTTTGACACCTGCAGCAGTTCTGTTTTCAGTATATCTGACCATTGTTGAGTAGAGATTATATTAGCACAAAGTAATACTTGATTCTTCGTTATATAAAGTACTGTCAAATATTTAACTATCTTTAGCCAACATGTACATGATGGTAAACGCTGAATTTATGAAAATTAAAGAGCAACCTTTTTATTCATTTTCATTTGGTTTGTCTTATCTTCCTTACTTGGAACTCTACATTGCTGATGTTTTCCTTTTCAGTGCTGTGCTTGATCATCCTTCTCTACTTTTTCTGCAATCTTTGAATGGTCTTCACATGTGATTATTGAAATGACTTTTCAAAATCATTGCCTGTTCCCCATCACCATGTGCTACTCCCTGGCTGGCTGGCTGGGGTACCTGCCAGCTAATCTTGCACCCCTCTTTCCTGCTTCTCCCTCCCTGTGCTGCAGCACATGGAGCTGGGAGGAGCTGGGCATGGGCAGTTTGCCTACAGTAGGACATCAACCAAGGGGACATGCAGGGGCATGCATTATGGCACAAAGTAGCAGCATAAATGTGTGCTGCTACTGTTTGTGCCACTGCAAGCACATGCCCCTGCTTGTCTGGACACGGCCTATTTATGTATTTTAAAAGTGGCATGCAGGAAGTCAAGCGTCTCAGGTTTGATAATATAGTACCAAAATACCTGAGGAATTTTGTGTAATATTTGTGTAGTACCTTAAAAAATCTGCTAGTCACATTTGAGACTTTTCTACCTGAATATATCTACGCTTTTTTTCCCCACCATTTAACATAATATGTTTATAACAGTGTTTATTTGTCATGGGCCCATATAATACTGTCTTTAATTATATGCTTATTTGTATGTTAGTAGATAATGTTCTCTTATTTGAACCAGTTTGTTGAGAATGAAATTATTGGCAGTTAGATTACTGGGCATTCACTTTCTGTAAGTTTCCTAAAACATTTAGATGAAAATCTTCTATCTAAACTAATGAGTACCAGTGTAAATTGAGTGTTCTTGCTATGCTGTTAGGTTTTGCCACAATCATGCAATGATCTGTATGTTTGTTTTAAAACATCCTTCTTGGATTTTCTGTTCAGAGAGATAGTGTGCTATATTTGTAGCTACTAAATTGTGTATTAAAGGTAAAAATCTGCTGCATAAAGAAAAAATGCAGAAAAACTGAAATTGAAGCATTTAAATTGTTTTGCCTTGGAAAACTAGGGTTTAAAAAAGAAGGAAAATGAAGAGCTGGATATTCAGTTAAAAGTGTTTGATGAAAACAAAGAGGAAGACTTGATAGAACTGTCACACCGTCTCAATGACATCAGAACTGAAATGGAATATCCTTTTTAATTAAAGATTACTTTATTTTATTGTTCATGAATAGTTTTCATTAATTTTATTTAAAAATTCTAGATCCATTTTCTTCAAAAATTAATTGATTGCTATGGTTGCATTCCCCTTGGGACAGTAATTTGTGACAGGTAGTTTTGTCTCCCATTAATTTGATAAGAAATGGCAAAATATAAATACAGTAAAATCTCTGTTATCTGGCATGAGTGGGGAGTGGGGAGTGCCAGGTATCTAAAAATGTCAGTTACCTGAGAAGTGCGGGTTTATGGACGGACACGGGAGGGTTGGGAGGCGGGGGGAGAGTGGCTCTGAGAGATTCACCTTTCATTAATATGGTCTTTACTTTTAAAGCATTAATAATTATTTTTGTCAGGTAGTGGTTGCTATAAATTAGGAAAAAGTTAGACTAAGGTAAAGTGATAGCCTAAGTATAAACAAATATTTATTTAAAAACACCCCTGGAACTATCATAAAAAGTTGTTCTCCTATCAATGGAAATAAGGCAAAGTCAAAATACTTTCATCCTTAGTTTTGTTATCAAAGCAATTAATTTGCATAAAGAGAATCACTTTTCAGATTTAACTTGATTTTTTTTAGGCCTGGTCCTTGTTTTTAAGATGAAAATCTTCTGCAATTTGTACTTCTCTGCTTTGCAATATTGATATGTTCTTACCCTTCAGTAACATCTATTTTCTTCCTTTACAGTCGGTTCCAGTCAGCATTTGTAAATCTTCATGTTATAGCTTGTTTTGTTTTTTCCTCTGTGTAACTCTACCTTGAGAAATCAGGATTTAATTCAGTTGAAGACGTCTATATAAAACTTCCATTAAATCAGACATGGGCATTTAATAAGGAAAAACTTCTTTACTGTCCGAGCCCCTCAAGGCCTGGAACAGATTTGCCTCAGAAGTGGTGCAAGCACCTACTCTGGACACCTTCAAGAAACGTTTGGATGCTTATCTTGCTCGGATCCTTTGACCCTAGCTGGCTTTCTGTCCCTGGGGCGGGGGGCTGGACCTGATGATCTTACGAGGTCCCTCCCAGCCCTAATGTCTATGAAATCTATGAAATAGTTTAATAGTTGCTAGGGTCGGAAGGGACCTGAACAGATCATCAAGTCCGACCCCCTGCCCTGGTCAGGAATGAGTGTTGGAATCATAATACCCCAGCCAGGTATCTATCCACTTTCCTCTTGAAGACTCCCCAAGGTAGGGGAGAGCACCACCTCCCTTGGGAGCCCGTTCCAGAGTCTGGCAGCCCTAACCATAAAGTAATGCCTCCTGATATCAAGCCTGAACCTACCATCAATCAATTTGTGGCCATTATTCCCTGTTATCCCAGGTTGTGCCCCGGGGGAACTGAGCCTCACCTATTTTCTGCTGGTCTCCCCTGATGAGTTTATAGATGGCCACCAGATCCCCTCTTAGTCTACTCTTGTGGAGGCTGAATAGATTTAGGCCCTTTAGCCTATCTTTGTAGGGCCTGGCCTGCTGCCTCCTGACCATGTGAGTGGCCCCCTCAAGGTTAGCCACATCCCTCTTGAAGTGCAGTATGCAGAAATGGATGTAGTACTCCAACTGTGGCCTGACCAGCACCGCATAGGTGGGAAGGATCACCTCCCTGGACCTGCTTGTGATGCACCTGTAGATGCATGACAGGGTGCGGTTAGCCTTACCACTTCCTTGCATTGGCAGTTCATTTTCATCCTGGAGTCAACAATGATTCCAAGATCCCTTTCAGCCACTGTGTTGTTGAGAAGGGTGTTCCCTAGCTTATAGGTATGTTGCAGGTTCCTTCTCCCTAGATGCAGCACCTTGCACTTGTTTGCGTTGAATTCCATTCTACTCTCATTCACCCACCTCTGTAACCTGTCTAGATGTAGTTGGATTCTGTCCCTCCCCTCCAGTGTGCCCACTTCTCCCCACATCTGTGTCATTGGCAAATATGGACAGCGTGCTTTCCACGCCCACCTCCAAGTCACTGATAAAGATGTTGAATAGCACAGGGCCAAGTACTGAGCCCTGGGGAACTCCATTGCCCACATCCCTCCAGATCAAAAATGACCCATCCACCACCACTCCCTGGGTGCAACCATCGAGCCAATTTGCCACCCATCTGACTGTAGGCATGAATGCCACAGTCACCTAGTTATTTTTTATGAGAATGGGGTGAGAAACAGTGTCAAAGGCCTTCTTGAAGTCCAGGTAAATGACTTCCACCTCAGTGCCTGCATGCAAGGACTTTGTGACCTGGTTGCAAAAGGAGGCAAGGTTAGTTAGGCAGGATATGCCGGCAGTGAACCCATGTTGGTTGCCCCTGAGCATTACCTCCCATGCTGGGCCCACGCAGATGTGCTCCTTGATAATTTTCTCAAAGGTCTTCCCGAGGACTGAGGTGAGACTAACTGGCCTATAGTTACCCAGGTCCTTCTTTCTCCCTTTTTTGTAAATGGGGACCACATTGGCCCTTTTCCAGTCCTCTGGGACCTGGCCAGAGCACCACAAGTGCTAGGGGCTCTGCTTGACTTCTGCCAGTTCCCTGAGTATCCTCGGATGAAGAGCATCCAGACCTGCTGATTTCAACACATCCAGCTCCTCCAAAAGTTCCTTAACTAGATTGTCCCTGACCCTAGACATGGTGTCATGTCCCCTGAACCTGTCTGTAATCCTAGTGGGGGAGTTGTCCTGGTCCCTGCTCAGAAATATGGAGGCAAAGAACTTGTTGAAGATATCAGCTTTTTCCTTTGCTACAATCACCAGATTTCCAAGCCTATCCTGTAGGGGCCCCATGTTACCTGATGCCGCCTTCTTACTCCCTATGTATTTGAAAAAGGACTTTTTGTTATCCTTAATTCCAGTTGCCAGCCCTAGTTCCGTCTCTGCCTTGGCCTTCCTAAGTGCCTCCCTGCAATCACGAGCAATGGAGGTGTAAACTTCCTTGATGATAGCCCCTTGCTTCCACTGATTGTATGCCACCTTTTTTGCGCTTAGGCCATCCTAGATGCTTTTACTGAGCCAAGGGGGCTTTTTAGCACTGTTGCCCCCTTTGGTTCTCGTTGGGACTGACTCCCTCTGAGCTCGGAGGATTGTCTCCTTAAGCAGCAACCAGCCGTCCTGGACTCCCATCTCATTGAGGCTCCAAGTCCCCAGTGTCTCTCTTACTAATCCCCTTAGCTCATTGAAGTCAGCCCTCCTGAAGTCAAGGACTTTTACCTTACTGCTTCGTTTCACCAAAGTAAATAGTAAATTCCAGCAGACGGTGGTCACTACCGCCTAGGTAGTCGAGCACCTGCAGATCCCTCACCAGGTCATTGCCTGTGGCAAGGACCAAGTTCAGTAAGGCATTTCCTCTGGTGGGATTGTGTACCTCCACAATTCCACGTCCAGCTCACCCTCTGGTGAGGCACGATGTAGTAGATGCCCACTATCAAGTCCCTTTCCCCACGACTCCCTTGCATTCTAACCCAGAGTGCCTCAGTTTGCCCTTCTGAACCCATCCTGATCATCAAGGATGTGTACTGCTCTTTAACAAAGTGCTACACCCTCCCCCCTTTTCCCTATTCTATCCCCTCTATGCAACCTATAGCCCTCGTTGTCTACTGCCCAGTTGTGGGTAGATTCCCACCAGGTTTCTGTAAGCCCAACTAGTTCTGGGTTTTTGCTAGCTAGCAGGAGGGTGAGTTCCTCCTGCTTATTCCCCATACTTCTAGCATCTGTGTAGAGGCAGTTGAGACCTCCTGTGGGTGTTCGTGCTGCCCTATTGTTCCCAAGCTTGCCTGGGCCCTTGTCACTTACCTGGGTTGTTTCTGCTTACGTCACCTGGCTTGACATTGAAGTGTTCTCCTGCACCTCTGCATCCACATCCCCCAATGAACCTAGTTTAAAGCTCGCCGTATGAGATCAGCCAACCTGGAAGAGAAAGCCTTTTGTGGAGAGATGTAGCCCGTCTCGCTCTAGCATGTCTCCTGCGCAGAAGTGTGGGTCATGGTTGAAGAATCCAACAAAGCCTGCCCGGTAACAGCGGCTTTGAAGCCGCTGGTTGACCACTCCGATCCAGGCCTCATGGCGCTGAGTCTGCTCACCAGACGAACAGATGGTAAAACCATCTGTGCTCCCATCTCCCTAAGCTTGGCCCCCAGAGCCTTGTAGTCTCTTATGACGCAGTCTGGACTACTCCTGGCCACGTCATTAGTGCCCACATGGATGACAGTCGAGGGGTAGTGATCAGGGATCTGGGTTTTCCGTTTCCCACAGAAAAATGGAGAAAACTATGGATTTTCTGTTTTTATCAGAGAAAATGTGTATTTCTCTTTTTAGCAGAGAAATTGGCAGATTCCCCGCTTTTGTAAAGAGCTCTTGCAGGCTGGTACAGCTCCAGCCTGCTACAGCCAATTGCAGAAAAGACGGGAAACCTCCAGCCCTCTCCGGAGGGAGAGGGGGGAAGGGCAGGGCCTGAACCTCTTGAGTCAGCCAAGGCTGGGCTCAGGCTCAGACTTGCCCTTCACCCCTGGAGCCTAGAGGTAAGTGGGGTAGGGCTGGGGGTGATGTTTGGGGGCTGAGAGAGTGGGGGGTGCTGCAGGCCTCAAGCAGTATACTACAGCTGGGAGCAGGGCCAGGGGGTGGGGCAGGGGTACCCCTCTGCAGGGGGCTTGGCCGGGCAAGCGATGTGGGGCGCAGTGTGGTGGTGCCTGCCATGTGCAGGCCGCACACATGCTGCCTGGCCGCCTGCCCAGGGGAGGCTTGCATGTGGCTGGCTGCACAGCTCTGTGGCCGGCTCTGCAGTGGTGACGAAGGATGGTGGCTGGTGTGGTGGTGGGGCTCGTACCCGGCAGCCACTGCCACTTACCTGTAGGGCTGTGCCAGCGGTGACAGTTGCTGCCTACAAAACCTTCGAGCGGAGCCATGCCTAGAGCTGTGCGGCCGGGCGCAGGGTGGCAGTGGTAGTGGCTGGGCAGAACGCAGCCATCCCCACCACTACCCCATGCCATGTGGCGGCCATGGCCACCACCGCACTGTCACTGCCACTCAGTGGGTGGCTGCACAGCTCCAAGCAAAGCTCCGTGGTGGCAGCAGGAGGTTTTGTATGCAGTGGCCATCGCTGCTGGCATGGGTGGCCCCACAGGTAGGCAGCAGCGGCCACTGTGTGCCAGTGGTGACGGCCGCTGTGTACAAAACCTCAGGCTGCCGCTGGAGTTGTAACCTTTTTGTGGTATTGCTCAGGTGTTTTTGACAACCGCATCTTTTGCATACCATCCATTAACTTGTCTTAAGTCAAGTGCTCTGGCTAACCAAAGGGTGTGGAGGGATGACAAATGTATTGCAGTTTAAGGGATCTTAAAACCAAGGTAATTGAACAGACAGTGCTAAACCCAACCCATTCTGTGGTAAATATAGCTTAGACTTAATAAGGAATACATCAATAGAGAATATAGAAGTTTACACTTCATGTTTCTGCATCCCCAGTAGGTGATTGGTCTCCCCAGTAGGAGCTCACACTCTTAGTTCCTCCCCCTGGGGCAGCTGCTTTAGTCAGGTGTACCAGACATGATCTTCCCCTTTATCATTCAAGTTAAAAAGGCAAAGACCATCAATTTGTACTGGACTACCCCCTTCATGCTTCAGTTTCCCCAACTGACTAACCAGCCACCTGACCAATTGGCTGCCCAAACACTCATCCAGAGGTATGTCTAAAGCTGTCTGCCACTCAGCCTACCAGAGATGCAAGGAGACTCCTGACCTCCTAACCCTGTGGGGAAAAGACCCTTGAGGGGAAACCTTTGAAGGAACCATCACCACCAGGCTGTGTGTGTGAATGTATCACACTAGCAATGGCTACCCACAGTCATAACCATGACTGGAGCACAAGGCCAAGGCAAAATAGATGACAGGTCTCAGAAGGAGAACCAGAATGAGGGCAAGGCAAATGAGGACCAATGAAAGCCTGGTGCCATTTGGAACATGGGAGGAGGAAATGTCACCCCCACAGTCAATGTCAGATCAGTGCAGAGGCACATGAGTGAGGCTCAGCTGCGTGCCCCACCAGGAGATCCAGGGCAGCAGCAGGGCTCCTTGCCACCTTGCAAGGGAGGATGGTGTCCCAGCACCTGCTTGTGGAAAGAGGACTCTGTTCCTGCTACCTGGTCTGTTCTGTCTGAATTTCCATCCCAGGCCCTTGCCTTGCTTATGACAATATAAGCTTAAAGAAACCTTTACTGTATGCAGTAATTGTTAAAACACTATACCTCATGACAACTCTAAGGTGCACTTCTTTGTATTGGGTGGTAGGACTTTAAACAGTTTGCATACTTTGAATCACTGTCTTCTTTAGTAAGTTTCTGTTCTAAACACATTCCTATTGTAATAATGCAGTGTGCCTCAGTTTCTCTGACTAGCTTGTACTGGGAAAAGAACAGTTAACAGAATCTTTGCTAGGTCCCAGAGCTGCCTGTCCACCTGATGGGATAAGATGGGCTCCAGCATTAACAGGTAACTGAATAGTGGTATTGATTTGAAGGAGGACCTGGGAAACTATAGGCCAGTTAGTCTTACCTTGATCCTAGGCAAGCTGTTTGAGAAAATAATTCTGGCACACATCCAGGAGGGACCAGCAGGGGACTGCATGCTTGGGGGCAATCAGCATGGGTTCATCAGTGGCAGGTCCTGTCAGACCAACCTGGTGGCTTTTTATGATCAGATCACCAGATCATTAGATGCAGGGGTAGCAGTGGACATTGTCTTCCTGGACTTCTGGAAGGCTTTTGACACTGTCTCTCATCCCGTTCTCATTAAGAAAATGGGAGGCTGTGGCGTAGACACCCACACAGTCAATTGGGTCGCCAACTG
>NW_017729029.1:20371074-20388841 GCF_001723915.1 Gavialis gangeticus | reverse complement strand
GGGAGGTGGTGCAGGCTCCTACCCTGGGGGTTTTTAAGAAGAGGTTAGATGAACACCTTGCTGGGGTCGTTTGACCCCAGTACTCTTTCTTGCCATGGCAGGGGGTCAGACTAGATGATCTCAGGTCCCTTCCGACCCTAGAAACTATGAAACTATAAACTGCTAAACGTCTAGTGGTTCATTTGAACACTTGCACACATTATGAGCTACATAAAACTGCATACTGGTATTTCATTCCCCCTGTATACAGAATGAGCAACTATCTACTAACAGTTGTACCAAGTGTTTTTGTTCGTTTGTAAATAATGGGAGAAGGTATATGATTTCTTTTGGTAAATAATTAGTAACTGAAAAAAAAAGTTCAGCAGGCAGTATTGTTTAGTTTGAATAATATAGATGGTTTTTCTTGCAATAAAAGGGCCTGCTTATTTTAATTCTGGCATTTCCTTGACAATCTTTGCACTGATATAAATGAAGTATACCATCTCTTATACAACATGTTGAAGGACACCAGGTCTGAAAACTATTTCCTGTCAATTCTGCAACACCTTTTACTCATCCGGAATGATTATTATATCCGGTAAGAGTCTGCTCTGGTGCTGTATTCTTTTTTTGTCTAAATTTCAATGTTGGTGTGTTACCATGGGGTAACACAACAAATTCACTTGCTTGAGTGCAGTAGCTCTTGATTACTTGTGCCTTTTTAAAGGTAAAGATTTTTCCAGAAATAGTTTTTTGTTATTTTCTTGTAATCTTGCATCCATATTTTGTGTTCTGGATAAGACCTTCAGTTCAACTTCAGAAGAATTTTTTCTGCTCTTCAGTGCATTCAGGTGAAGCATAATATTTGTTTCTGGAAACGAAACTTGATTAATCTGAGAAAAACGGGGCAGTTGGGCAGGGGTGCCATGTGCATGTATATGCCCATTGCTGCCAGGCAGCCTGGAGAACAGTTCCCACAGGTAAGTTGCAAGGCGGGGGGATTGAGGCCCCCATCGGGAGGGAGTTGGGCACGGTTGAGGCTGGGGCTTGGGGCCCAGGCTGATAATGCATGGCCTCAGGGCCCCAATGGGTGTGGGAGGGGGTCATGGGTGGCTCATCCAGGGGGGTGAGGCTGGCTGCCTGCTGCTGTGCACAGTCCTGGCGGGAGCCGGGAGGACCTGTGCCCCCCAGATACGTGCGCAGGATGGGGGTTGGGGCTTGTGCGGCCTGCCCACTGTGGACTTGGGCCCCTGCCTTGCTGCCTTCTGTTGGGGTCTTTGCAGCTGAGCGAGTATGACACAGCACAGTGGGGCCATACGGGGCAGCTCCTTGCTTCTTGTGAGCTGTGTACTGCCCTGGTGAGGCATCCGTTGCATGTACGGCAGCAGTGAGGGGCACAACCCTGTGTCACTGCCCCCACTGCAGCCACATGGGCAGGGGATGCCTTGCCATGGCAGCACAGAGCTTGCTTGCAGCAAGGAGCTTCTCCACAAGGCTCTCCTGTTCTCTGTCCTGCTGGGTCGCACTTCCTGGGCTGCGGAGGCCCTGGGGGAAGGCAGCAGGATGGGAACCCTGAGCTGCAGCAGGAGCCCGCTCCCGCCCCTGCCCTGTGCATAGATCTGGGGGCATGGGTCCCCTGTACCCCCTGAGATTGCATACAGCAACAGGGAGCTGGTCCTGCCTGAACTTGTGGCAGGCAGGCAGGGGCGGGTGAGGAGGGGGGAGACTCCTGTGGGCTGCAGCCAAGGCTCAGGCACAGCTGCAGGGGGCAGGGGACTGTGGACGTGGAGGGTCAGGGGGCTGTGGGTTGGGAGCGAGGGGCACCAGCAAGGCTGGGAAGCTGTGGGCAGGGGGAGTGAGGGGCACTGGCAGGGCTTGTGGGGGCTGTGGCTTGGGAGTGAGAGGTCTGGACCTTTGTTTTGGTGAGATAAGGGGGCAGGGGAAGTTCTGGTTTTCCATGATAACAAACCCAAAATCAAATACTAAAATTCATAGGCATTTAGAATTTATTATTATGATTGAGGCACTGGTAGGCTTCCAAATTGCTTTATAATTGTAAATATATCAAGAAAACATTGTGTGCAGCTGATATTCATCTATATATATGTAGCGGCCTTTAATTTTAATCACGGAGTTTTTATCACCTATGTTATGATTTTGTTTTGTTTTGTTTTTAAATCGGAATTTGCAGTTTTTTTGTTGGGGAAGACCAGGATCCCTGCTCATAATACATCTCCACTAAGTAGTAGTTAGACCTTCATTCTGGCATCCTCAATTTTTTGAGTATTCCACTTTACAAGTTTAATATCGTCAGAGTGCTTTTTGTCATGGGAAGTGGTCTTATTACTACATGGTAACAAAGTTTAGCAATCATTGGCAGTACCTTGATTTGCTAGTGTGTAGAGATGCATGGCAATTTTATCATCATCAAAGGATGCTGCTATAAAATGGTAAGATGCAACTATTAGATCTTTGTGACTCTGTAGCAATGAAAGTATGACAGAACTGCTTCAACTTTTACCCTGTTTCATTCAAGGTAAAGTTAAGGTGATTTAGCTAACTTACATCTATACAGATTCATGCAGACAGTTACAACATAGCATAGCTCCTCTCCCCTTTTGACATAGCTAAAATGTATGTTTGGCCATATCATTAGAAAATGTTTGAGGGTGACTACATGAAACAGGTACTGTGTAATCAAAGATGTATACCATCTCTGTGTTCTGCTGTGTTGAGAGTTTTACTTCCTTACAATCTTATTAATATATAGCTGATTAAACTGAAACTTTCCAGAAGAATAATTTGAAATAATTGATGCCTCGGCCTTGTGTATCTGTGATGCCCTGGCCTTGGATGTGGCCAGGTGTGCTTATGAGATGCTCCTGTGGTGCTTTCTCACCTTCTAAGCGTCCTTCTGCCCCAAGCCCATCCCTGCTGTCTGACCACTAAGAAAAGATCAAGATGCTCAAAAGGTTACCTCCCTGGTCTGTGGTGCCTTGCATATATTTGCCTCACTCAGGTCTTGCCACACTCTTGACTGATCATGCACACAGAAAACATGGATTTCCCCCTTTGCAAAAAGAGGCCCATTAACACTGACAATAAGTGAGTTAAAAAGATAACAAAAGCATTTGTTATTAAACCAAGAACAGCAAGAAGAAATCAGTAAACATCTGTTGAGAATAAGGACAGATATATAAGAATAAACAAACAAAAGAAATGATCAGAGCAATAATCTGTTGTTACCCTATATTTTAAATCCAAAATGCAGTTTCTACCCAGCTCAACAGGTTGGAAAGCAGTTTCTGTCCTTCACCTTTCCGCCAGAGACTCCTGCAGTTTCTCCTATTAGCCTGCTTTACTCAGCAGGCTGGCTGAAGGCCTACAGCCTCCTCTGTATCTGAAGACTACAGGCTACTTTCTCTTGAGGCAAGGCTTAAGTATAATTTCTTATCTGGCCATTTACATGTCACCCATCGGATTTTCAGGAAACGCATGCTATGGGTATATATTCTGCCCCCCATACCCTAAAACAGCATGTGTGTAATACAGCAGAAATATTTCCTGATTTAATGAAGATGAGAATATTTGCAATCTTTAGACATGGATATTCCTAATCCAGGACATCGCTAATCCTAAACATACTGTCTCTTAGGTTGTCCACTTTGAGAAATGTCCTTCCAGGTGGCATTCTTTTGTGTTTCTTTTTTTAAAATGTAAATTTGTCATTGTGTGGAAGGGCCTGCCTGGATGAACAGCTAATGTTAGATGTTAAATTTCAGTGATTTACTTCTTCCAAGTGTGAATATGTGAGAAATTTAAGAGCCTTGGCTAAAATATAGACACACCAAAATTACATTCATCCTAAATACCACAATTCATGGACAGCTTAAATACAGTTTAGCACTACCTATATGTAGAGGTGACATATTTTGTATCCTTAAAACACTCAAGAAAACATGTAAACCCTGTGAAGCCCCTCTTCCCCCAGGTTATAGTGGGGTTTGTGACAATACCCTATTTTTCAGATTATACCTTCATAATCTATATAAGGCATGCAGTAACTTTGTTGTAAAAGTAATAGAATGGGACATGTTGAAATTGAAATAAAAATAGAAATAGGCATTGTGGATTTACATTTCACTTCAAATAATATTTGGCTAGCTCTTTGATAGTCACTATACAAATTAGTATTGTATAAATCTAGTGGTAATGTATTAGATGCATCTTTCAGTTGTTTAGGCTCAGACCTTTTCTGGGCAGGAAGGGGAAGAAAAAAGCATGATTGACTGAAACTGCGATTTACTGTCATCCAACAAGACAACTAGGAAACTGCTCAACAGGACCCATATTCAAATAAGGCTTGGGGCGCGAAGCCCAGTCTGCAATGGTAGCCGCCTCCACCAAACACGGGGGGGCGGAGACACGTGCCCCATGGGGCCTCTGTCAGGGTGCATAAAGCAGCAGGATCCCACCGTGCCCCTAAACAAGCCACCTGGGCTCGATCCTCCCACCACCCACCTAGCTGGGGCCCCGCTGACCTTACCTCTGCTCCTGTCTCTGTCCCTCACAGTGGGGACCTCGATCTGGCCCCTGTGCCTTCCCTCCCCTACAGACTAACCTGCTGGGCTGGTGCGGGGGGGCACGCATACGCATGCGTGTGTTCAGTCCCCTCCCTCCCTCCAGCCTAAGATCGGCTGCAAGTGGCTCCACGATTGACCACTAGTCTAGCTCTGTGCTCCTTGCAGTCGCCCTTCAGATAGTCAGTCTGCTGTTAAATCCTCTCTGTCTTTTCTTCTCTAGACTAAATAAGAGAAGAGTGTCCCCTTGCCACTTCCCTCAGCCTCTCCTGATAAATCATGTGCTTAGCCCCATAACCATTTTTGTTGCCCTCAGCTGGACTGTTTCCAGTTTATCCACATCCCTTTTGTGGTGGGGGGTCCAAAACTGGACAGAACTGGACGCAGTACTTCAGATGTACCTCAGCACCTTCAGGTGCATCCCATCCAGCCCCATGGACTTGCATATGTCCAGCTTTTCTAAATAATCCCTAACTAGTTCTCTCACCACTGCTTACCTCCTCCCCAAACTGTGCTGTCAGGTGCACTTGTCTGGGAGCTGAGGTGAAAAAGAAATTGAGTGCTTTAGCCTTTTCCATATTGTCTCTTGCTAAGTTGCCTCTCCCCTTCAGTAAGAGACCCACACTGTCCTTGATCTTCCTCTTGTTGCTGATATATTTGTAGAAACTCTTTTTATTACCCTTCACACCTCTTGCTAGTTACAACTCTGATTTGCATTTTGGCCTTCCTGATGTCATCCTGGAATGCCTGAACAATGCTCGTATAATGACTCTATACTTATTAAATTGAACAAAAGAAAACCGAAGTCAGTCAGAATTTAAAACTTGCAAATTCTCTGATAAAAATCCGATTATCTGATTTAAAAACTCCCCAAAATCCATGATTAAAATGAAATCTCACACACACACACACACACACACACACACACGCTCTGTGCGTGCGTGCGTGTGTGTGTGTGTATTGAACACAATGTTTTCTTGATATATTTATCATTTTGAAGCAGTTTGGAAGCTTACCAGTGCCTCAATCACTGTAATAAATAAATTCTAAATACTTATAAATGTTGGTGTTTGATTTGGGGTTTTTTATCATGGAAAATCAGGGCTCCCCCTGCCCCCTTTGCTCACCAAGACATGGGTCCAGTTGTGTCTGTGCTCTCTGGCACTGAGCAGCCCTGATACATTGTTATAAAAGTAATAGAACTGGACATGTTGAAGTTGAAATAGACATTGCCGAATGGGTGCCCCTCACCTTGCACCACCCACAGCCCCCTGCCTTCCTGCAGTCCTGCCTGAAGGGGCCCCCAGGTGCCAGGACTGTGGGGCCAGGGGCCTGGGTCCACAGCCCCTGCCCCACACAGTAGCACCTGAGCTACCTCCCCTGCAGGTGGCATGGCCAGAACAGAACCTGGGGTTGGGTGGCAGTGGTGAGTGCAGGCTGCCTGCTGCTGGCTCGGGCTCTCTGGCATGCTGCCCTGCCCTGCCCCTGGGGCATCTGTGGCCCAGCACGTGGGACCTGGTGCAGAGGGCAGAGTGGGGCTGGGTGGGGAAGCTCTTTGCCACTGGAAGTCCGATGCTGCCTTGGCCAGGTGCCCTGTGTCTGTCTGGCAGCAATGAAGGACATAACTCCATGCCAATGCTCCTGCTTTAGCTGGGTGGACAGGGGGTGCCTCACCAGGGGGCAGGGCTGCAGCCCCAAGGAGTTTCCCCACCTGGCCCTGCTCTGCCCTCCATGCCAGATCCTGCCTGCTTAGACATGGAGGCCCCAGGGGGAAGGCAACAGGGTGGGAAGCCCAAGCCAGCAGTGGGCAGTCCTCACATGCCCTCACCCCATGCACAGGTCTGTGGGGCATGTTTCCCCCCATTTCTCTCAGGAGTATATGCACTGGCAGGGAGCCAGCTGCCCCCCTCCCCTCACTTGTATGAGTCATCTGTGGCCCTGTCCCACTCTCCGCTCGGGTTGTGCAGCCCTGCATTCTGGCCCCAGGTCCCAAGTCTCACCTATCACCTTGCCGGCCAGGAGCCCTAGCCCTAGCTCTGCCCTGCCCAACTCTGTAGGGACCTCAGTCCTCCCTGCTCCCACCAGCCTCATCTGTGGGAGCTGCTCTAGTGGTTGCCTGGTGGCCACGTGCATGCACACCTATGCACAGGCACATTACATCCCCCTGCCTGACTGCCCTTCTCCTGCTCCCCCAGCCCCTTGCAGGCTGGAACTCTGCCAGCCTGCAGTAACCCCTGCAAAAGTTTAAAATTCATGTGTTTCCATTAAAATGAGAAATTCACATTTTTCTCAGTTAAAAGCACAGACTACAGTTTTTTTTCCTGTTTTCCATGGATCAAACCCGGATCCCTGGTCATTACTGTAGACTGAGGCAAGAAGCATCTCTATTCTCTTTGGAATTACCTAGTTGTCTCTGGGCTTCTGAAAATTTGCTTTTAATACCTTGACTGTTTAATATCATAGGCTTGCTTTTAGGAATCTAGTTCAAATGTTTTTCTTAAGAGGGTTTAACCCCAGATGTATATTGCCTCTTTTGCTTCTTTTTTGTTTTGTTTTATAGTTGATAGTTGTTAGCTACTTTTTAGCCAACTAATTCTTAGACATGTTAGTAATACTGAATAGTTTTACGGAGTTACAGAATACCACCAAAGTGTGTCTGTGTGTATGGTAGGACTTGCTCAAAAGTCACAAAGGTGGTATGGTGTAGAAGATGGACCATGGGATCTGTCACTTCATTTTTCAAAATTAAAAAGATAATGTCACACCTGGTATTAGAAGACACCCTGGGGAGAGAAGTGTGACTAGCTTATTATTTCTCTTAGAAGTTGTTTAATCCCTGCATTGTTATTTGTTATTACTCTCTCTTTTTTCTGTTGCATACACATTGTTTTTATTATATTGCAAGATACATTGATGCATATTTTTCCATCGTCAGACCTCAATACTACAAAATAATTGAAGAATGCATTTCACAAATCATACTGCACTGCAGTGGTATGGACCCAGATTTTATATGTAGAGGAAGATTGGATGTAGATTTTACTCACCTTATCGGTATGTAAATATAAAATAATTTGTCATCTTGGCCTTTTACTCCTTAAAATATTCAGTTACAGTCCGTAAGATATTCTTTGCTTTTGACATATGAAATCCTCCTTATGTGGTACTGGGAACCTGTAACACTTTTTTTTTTTTCAATTTCTGTGGGCCCTGTACCAAGTTTGTAATCATTTTTAAAGAGCTTGCAGAATTTAACTCTCCATAGTAATTAAGGATGTAAAGTTGATCTTAATTTGGTTCCTTTCTATATATACTTCACTTGCATGACTGCCTTCAGTTGCTGCAGTTCACAACATGACAAAGAAATTGGCACAGGTAAGTTAGCAAGACCCAAAATTTAGATTATCAAATCATTGTTTGGATGGATGGATGGATGGATAGATATGTTAATATCAATTTTATCATCTGTAATAAGTTTCTAAGCTGGATATGCTAGTAAATAAACTTTATTTATTCTGTATTTGCTATAGTAAAATGAAAAGGTATACAGAAGTCTAGTGTCAAGTTAAGCAGACATTGGGTGTGGGTTCACATGCTGCTTTTCTGGAGGTGAGAAATGCATAGGAAGTGTGTGATCTAACTTAAAAAGGAGGAAGTAATTAAATCCTTCTGAACAAAAGTGGTAACTCAGGTGACAGGTATACACAGGGGATGTAGATAAATGGTTAACTTTGGATTCCTTTGTGGGTTCTGTTTAGACTGTGACTCTTTCTCTCAAATGTGAAGTATTTTCCCTTTTACCAAGGTTGTGTACACAAATGTGTGTGTTAAGGATGTTACAGAAAAATAATCAAGTGACTTTTCTTCTTTTGTAGCTCTTACAGGTTTTCAGTCCAACTAATGCAATGTGCATGTTTTCTGTTTAAGGAAATTGTTAATGTTTTAGACTCTAGAAATCCTTTTATAGGAGGAATTCTTTTTAGGTTATTCACATTTAAGAAAACAACCCCATTTAGATAATACTATGAAGCAAACATGTGACTAAAATGTCTTGCATTTTTATTTTAGCTTAGCCCCTCATTCGCTGAGTGATTTAAGTAAGATACTAACTAGGCCATGCATCAGTTTCCGTACCTGTAAAGTTGGGAGAACAATGTTTACTTCTAAAGTGTGCTAACATATACTGATCAAAACTGCTGTACTGTAAGGTTTTACTGACTTAAACCTTTTCATATTTGTTTTTTAATGCTTTGAAAGGTCATCTTTACTTGAAACAATAAAGCATCATTTTCTTTTTCAGAAGTAAAAGGGGGCTTTCAGAAGCACCATCTCCAGAAGAAATCAGTATGCTTATGCAAAAACACTTGTTTGGCAAGGTTTTTATCTGGATTACAAGTCCAATAAAATATGCCAGATCAAGGAAAAACAAAGGCTGCTACACATGTGATCTGGTGTTTCTAGGACTGGATAAACAAAGACCAAAGCATAGTGTACTTGATATCGGAGAATATTAGAACTTAAACTTAATGTAATATGCATGGACTTGGCTGAGGAGGAGCTAGAATCTTTGGGTGCCTATACACATGCCTGAAGCCTGTTTCAATGTGCTGATTAGTACACATTGGAGCAGACCTGATTAATCTGCTAATGAATGCTGATTTATTTACATGCTCCAGGAGCCTCGGCTTTTTGTGTATTTGGCATCCCCGTGTTTCAAAATGGTGGCGGGGCACTTTTAATTGAAGCTTATTCAACAAGCTTTAGTTAAAGCCTCCCAGGTGCACTGAATACACAAAACAGTGCGTGTTCTTTAATTAAAGCACTGCCCCCCATCCCCCCACCTTCCAGAGCACTTGTAAAGACACCCTTTAGAACTAAACCTTTTCAAAATAACTAATTGCTTAACAGACACAGGGAAGCTGTCAGTGTTCAGGAAACCTTTGTATGAATTTTTTTTGGTAAGACGTGGAATGGAGAGTAAAAATATGCAGTTGAAACAGTTAAATGCAACTTTAAATATCCACGTGTTTGTGTGTTTACCATTTTTTTAGCATTGCCTGTCTTAATCAACTGTGTCAGTAATTTTGTCTATTTTAGATGCGTGTGTAGACAAAGCAAAAGTGGAAGAAAGTGAACAGAAGGCAGCAGAATTTTCTAAAAAGGTAAGGTTATAGATCATTAATTTTTAAAGAAATGGAAATCTATGGTAAGAACCTTAATCAAATGCTTTATCATATTTATTTACATGACAGTAATTGATTTCTGATTATGTTCAATACTTGACAACGTTACTGCATAATTTGTAATACTATTGCAAGGCTTGATATTTATAGATCAGCTCTTGTGGTTTTAGTTGTTGACGTAAGTTATTTGCAGGTAACAAGAGAATTTATAACCATAAAGATTTACAGTAGTTTACCTGTACTCTTTGTATTATACTAATTCAGAAAATAGAATTTAAAGGCCTAGTTGTTCAAATATTTGAACAAGTATGAAGTAAACAACAAGACATACAAAAACTATACCTCTTGGTTCCAGAATACCTTTTATTAAACCAGCTGGGAAATAGCAAGAAAATTGTCTTTTTCTTCAAGCTTTCAGGATCAAAGATTTTAAACTTCATTGCAGAACAACAAGAAAGATTTTTTTTTTTTTTTTTTTTCCCCCTGACTGCCATCTGACCCCCCCAGAGAAGGAATTCTATCTGATCTCCACATCAAAGAGCTACTCAAGGCAGCTTACAAAGACACTCTCATGGACCCAGAGGGACAGCCTTCCATCTTCAGCTCCCTCCATGCAAAAATGAAGTTTATTTCCCACCTATGGGGACTTCTTACCATCCTGTACCATCTATTCTTTTCCTAAAGCCTGACAAAGGGACTTAGATCCCAAAAGTTTGCAGAAAAGGACAATTTTCTTGCAATTTTTTCCAGTTGGTCTAATAAAAGGTATCATTTTGGAACCAAGAGTTCTAGTTTTTTGTATGTTGTCTTGTCTCAAACCAACACGGCTACCAAGTACACCCAAGTAAACAATAACACATGCAGTGAATAAAATATAGCTTTGTTTGCCTCTATGTTTTCTTCTTCAGTATCTAAGGAGGTTCCCTAAATTCTAGGAGGTAGTTAACTATTGTTGCAAATGTCAGTGTTCTCACTTAATTCATTTGGAATAATATAATTTTCAGGCTTGTTTCTCTTGTGAAGTCTTTCTAGCTCTTGTCTTTCATGGTAGAAGTATAAGGATATTCTTTCTGTGACACAAACCTTTCATATGAATCTAAGTTGGTTTCTTTTCTGATCAGTTTTTACATATCCGTTTAGTTAGCTATACAAGGTGTCTCTAACCATAAAACATTCTTTTTATCAAGGTTCTGCTTATATAAGCTTAATTTAAAAGTTCAGTTAAAACTTTTAAATTGGTTTCAATAGGAAATTGATGAACATTTCAGCTTGTTTTTATTCTTGACTCTGTTACTGGTCAGTACATGCCTTTTGTGATCACGACAAAATGCCTACATGTATCTGTGAAAGAAAATACCTGTGAAAGTGCTCTAGTTCAGAATCCTGTAACTACTAGGGCTGTGTGAAGCTTTGGTTGCTGATTTGATTTGGTGGTGGAATCTCTGAATCTGAATCGAATCAGGAGACCCTTTAATCTCTCTGAATCAAATTGGAACCCTCCGAATCGATTCGGAAAGATTTGATGATTCAGACATAGACACAGCTTTTAAATCTTTTTTTTTCATCTCTCAAGGTACCAGGCGGCTCATGAATGCTGAGATGCTGGGGCAGATGGAACGACCCACAGGAGCACGCGGAGGGGAGGTCCTCAGCACATGTGACAGTAGACCCAGAAGTGGACCAGAGGCACTTCTGGTCCACTTCTGGGTCCGTCAGGGAGTGTGCTGGGGGACCCCTCCCCCCATGCCTCCCCAGCATGGCGACTGGTGCCTCCTGGGTCTGGGGGGGCACTCAGGGTTCCCCTGTGGCTGATCACTGAGCTAGGTTTGCTGCTGAGTGCACAGGGCTCCCCCCACGCTCCTGTCAGATGCTTCATCTGCCTGACCATTGCAGTGTTCACGAGCCGCGCCTGGTATCTCAAGGTATGTAGAAAAAACATTTAAAGCTGTGTGTATGGCTGAATTGCTGATTCTCTGAATCAGCGTTGAATCTTCAGATTTGCATTTGGCTGAATTGAATCGGGACAGTGATCTGAGTCAATGAATCGAATCACTGTCCCTGATTTGGGCTGAATCCTAATCCAAATCAAATGTGGCCTGTTTCACACATACCTAGTAACTACTCTTAAGGGTGCAGATGGACATAATACTTAAAACATTTTAAAAGCTGTTTAAGCTGCCAGCATCGTGACATACAAGTGGACAGCAAGCTTTCAGTGACTGTTGTTTAGCCAGTCCTTTGGGCATCCTACATTTCACTGCTCTTCATCTTCCCCCATCTCCTGCATGGCAAGTGGCTTCTCTGGTACACATCCAGAGCACTGCTGTCTCAACCTGTGTTACCTGGATTTTACTTAGTCCACATCATTACAGGCTGATTTGGGCTATTGGGGGGTGGTCAGATGGGTAGAGAAGGTACCCCTACTTCTGAGTTCCTGGGTTGCTGCCCAGCATCTCTGTAACTATTAAACAGTAGAAGGCACTAGTTAATTTAATTCATTGGCAGTTAAAGTAGAGAACTTGGGGAGCTCCCTGGAGCATCCAGCTACCAATGAAGAGAGAAGCAAGTATCCAGGTAATGCCCTTTAACTAACTGGTGCCGCTTTACCCCCACATCAGTCTGTGATGCACCGAACCCTGGGACATTTTGCCAAGAACTGAAGTAAATTGAGTTGTTTGGGGAAAAGTATGTTTTTGAAGACACAAACTCTGACAGCCCCAGAGCACCCAGAAGCAGGAGTCTAGGCAGCCCCCTCTTTCCTCCCACCCACTCACACTTCGTTACCCCCAGTCAGTGTACTACCACACAGATTTTGGTAAAGTGCAGTTGGATGAATGGTTTTTATTGATTTGCTCTTTATTGAACTCAGTGTTAAGTAGAAAGGGGATCAGGTAATTGCCATTGTGGGGGAAGCTGATGTAATCATCTTTGTCTTCCTCCCCTGCTTAGGGAATAATGGGGAACTGGGGCACTAGCCCAAGAGTAGGCAGCCTCAGACACAGGTGCCAGTGTGTGTCATGTGAAGGCATTTTGCTTGGCACATACACCTCAGAACAGACAGCTGGGAAGGGGTCAGGGCTGCACTGCCACAACAAGGACTGGGCCCCTTGCAGCTCCCCTGCTGTCCATGACTGGCTTGCCAACATCATACAAGTTGACGCTGTGGGTATTTTTGGCACGCTGCCCAAAAATGTTGCTGGAAGACATGTTAGTCTGGGTATTCACTATCATCACCCCTTAGTGGCAGTTTGACAGCACTGCATTAC
Source organism: Gavialis gangeticus (assembly GCF_001723915.1). NCBI lineage: Eukaryota > Metazoa > Chordata > Crocodylia > Gavialidae > Gavialis > Gavialis gangeticus. Next base: position 20,375,830 of record NW_017729029.1, on the reverse strand, counting down.
CTAAAATGTGACTGATCTACTTAGAAGCCTTGGAAATATATGTGCGAACACCTCTGAACTGGTTCCCAATCAGTGACATTCTTAGAATGTTATGTCTGTCTGTATGCTAAATATTACTGTCTTGTATTATTTACATTTTCACCTTTATAGGTGGCATATATTGCTAAAATTGACGGGGAATCTTTTAGTAAATATTATTGAAATATATATCCTTATTTCTTTATTGGGACTATGTCTTAAAGGAGTTGAAATGATTTATATGTCAGGAATATCTATTGAGTTGATTTCCCGTTCATTTATTAAAAAAACAAACAAACCTTTTTTGCCATTTTGCTTTCTCAAAGTTGGCACATTCCACATATCAAAGTTAGGCAAATGGCATTTTCACAGTACTTTCTGAATTTTTCAGAAACTATTTCTGTGCACTGACCTCAAATTGTACAGAATGCAGGGTGCTGTAGCACCTCAGTCTTCTGTGAGGCATGAGCTTTAGTAGCTACAGTCTACTTTGTCAAATGCTATGAACAGCCTTGCAGAGTGAAATGGTGCTAAACCAAAAGTAGTAAAGTAATTTTCAATTAGTATGTTAATGGATAATTAGAATGTGTTTGGTAGCGTTTCCTTTTGTTGTTTATTTAAGCCTAAGTGCTGGATATATAACCTAGACTTGAAATTTTAATGGCTGCTCTTCCACAATGTTGAGTACAGACAGCATACGCCCACGGTCTGAATGCCGATCTGTTCTAAGAATCCTCTTTTACCTTAAGAAGTCTCTTCTGGAACATGAAATACATTGGTTTCAAAATTCCAGTGAGATGTGCTGGTATTTTTATTCACTTAGTTCTGCCCTTAATATTTTTGTAGATGTCATTTAAATCAGAACATTATAGATGCCTGAGCACTGGAGGATGCTTGTCTGTGTACAGAATTTCCTCTAGCATGATTTATAAATGAGATCTTGGGATATTTGTCACAGATATTAGATTTTATATTCTTATGTAAGGGGGAGAAAGCTTTAAGGAATCCTCTTTAGGAAAGTTGATGGTTTTTACACAAGCTGAAGTGAAGAAAAGTAAAATAATAATACCCCCCATGCATTACAGTAGAAATTATTTTAGTACTAGGTTTAGAAAAGGGATGTATATCAAACTGGGCTTCCAAATCAGGGTTTATCATGTCTGCTTGAGGCACATCTTTCAGTAAATTTAGTAAATACTAAATGAGTTTCAGACCTGCATCTTCAGAATATATTACATTCTGTTACTGCCGAATGTAATGGGTGTGGTAGTACGTTGGTAGGACTAGTTAATGTCAAACCCTCAACTATATGTCTGATTAGATGCTGAAGATTTTTTTTCTTGTTTCTTTTTATTCAGTCATACTCACAAACTTCTAGGATGTGGAATTTACTTGATTTTTCTCCTGAGAAACCTAATTTACAAGGCTTCACAATGCCATTTACTTGACAATGAACTTTTAAATAAATTTTATAATTTTAAGGGACAAAACTTTAGCTCTCTTTCTATTAAACTATGCTACCTGCAGAAGTTACTACATTTGAAACTGTATTAAAGCATACTCCTACTAGCTTCTATTTACTTACTGAGGTAGTTTAAAATAACCATGGAAGTACCTTTGTAACAACTTAATATTTGCAGGATTAGATAATACAGTGCAAGTTTTAGCATCCCTATGTTACATATGAATATAAAGCATTATTGTGGTTTTAGACCACTTCTTAAGTGGGGAGGGAGACTGCATCAAATGCAAAATAGCTTACTATTTTAAAACCAAGGTATTTGAAGTCAGAGACCTCAAGGGCATACTTTATTCTTAACAGTAGTTCAGAATACTTGGCTATTTGTACTATTTTAACTTTAGCATTTATAAAACATTGAGTAAAATTGTTGAGTATAAATGATCAGGTTTACAAGAACAATTTGTGATATAGCTGGATTTCAGTGACCACTATATGAATACCAAATGGCCAGAAGAGGTGTCTTGTGTGTTGTTGCCAATTGATCAATCATTGTAATGGCCCAAAAGTGCTTCTGTTACTATATAATGCAATAGATTTAAATTTTTCCTAGAACTACAGTATTTAGTGTGGGCATAAGTGAATCAGTGCTCTAATGTAATGGTGCTGGTCATTGCAGTTTGATGAAGAATTCAGTGCTCGACAAGAGGCACAGACTGAGCTTCAGAAACGAGAGGAGAAAATAAAAGAACTGGAGTCAGAAATCCAGCAGCTACGAACTCGGGTAATGAAAAAATGTGTCTCATTGAGTTCCAAAGAAGAAAAATACTGTTGGAATCTAAATAATGTTACCAAAATTTTTCATGGTATTCCTAAATTTTGTTACATATTGCTCTTGATCTGATTTTTAACAACAGAACATTACTTGCAGACACGTGGGGACAACTTCCAAAATAGCAATGGAGATAATATCTTATTTTGTCATATGTTAATATATGCTCAGTATGGCATAGCCAATTTGCTTATAGAGCATAAATCATCATGAGGGTATGAAAAGTTTGACATAGCAACTTTTTTCTCTGGAATGATCCAAGTTACCAGCTTTCATGGCTTAAAATAGTATGATACAGTGCATTGTTTGCACAAATTTTCTCCAGTATTTCCGAAAGCCCATATTTCACAGTCATCAGTTATGCATAGTCTATTATAAAACTATTCAGTGAAAACTCAGATTAAGACTCAGGTTTTATTTTTTGGGAATCAATAAGCAAGGTTTCCTATGAGACATAGAACAGCCAATTTAAGATTTTGAATAGGTAGGTGGGGTGGAGCGTGTGACTGGTAGTATTGACTGGCAGCCAAGAACAGAGCTCTTAGTGGTGGAAAACTTATTGTATGTGTGCAACACAGTTGAAAGGGGGTATGATTACACCACTGTACCATTCCTGGAGACATAATATTAAGTTCTGCTATAGATAATTGTCTGCTACAAATAATTGACCTACCTTTTGTATTAGAAAATTGAAACAGTAAAGCTATATAAGACAAGCTAACCTTTGAGAGTTGCCATGAATAGTTTCTTTGCAGTATATTTTGCTTAGAACCTTGTTTTTTAAGCTGGCTTATTTAAAGTTTATTTAAGTCGCTGGATATGAGATCTCAGTTTTGACTTATAAGAATATTTACTGATTTTGACTTCCAAAAACTATGTTTTATACATCACAACTTTTCTACATCGTGGGGGAATTCTCATAGACCAAGTAAAGTTAACCAGGTTTAAATGGGAGCTAAAAATTAACTCCTTCCTAGAAGAGCATTCCAAGACCTTATATTTTTGTCAGAATCTCCACTTAAATTGCTCTTGATTAAAGATTAATGTGCTAGAATGCATGAATGCTGCGTGCACTCAGCAGCTGGGGGGGCATGGCAAACTCCAGCAGGTGGCGGCGGTGCTGTTGGTGGTGGGAGCAGCAGTAAGTGGGGAGCTCCCACAGGCAGCCGCGGTGCTGTCAGTGGTGGGTGGGGGTGTGATGGCAAGCTCTTATCATTGATCGGCGACCACTTGCAGACACCACCAGCAGTGGCAGCCTGTGGCGATCGTGGACCGCCTGCAGATGCCAGTGGTGTCAGCGGTGAGGGTAGGGTCATGTCGAGTGGTGCAGGGGGTGAACTGCCACACTCAGGGGGTACATGTGCACCCATGTGTACCCCCTATATGTCGCCAATCCTAGAATGTCTGCAAGGGTCCCTGTTAAGTGTGGTTCCAGTAGAACAGATAGGATTCTCTTTTTGTAGGCATTTAATTCCATGTAATTATTTGCCTTGTGTGACTAGAATTGGAGGTTGTTAGAACTGGCTGTATCTCTCTCTCTCTCTTAAACAAATCCTATACATTGTCTTAGCATGGGGTGGGCAATTATTTTGGGCGGAGGGCCACTTGATGACTTTTGGTGAGCTGTTGAGGGCTGCATGGGTAGCCCCACCCCTTCAGTTGCCCCACCCCGTGGTTGCCATCTTGGGACTGGACGTCCGCCCCCTGACCTTTGCCACTGGAAGTCCCTCCCCTTGCACAATTTACCAGGTAGCAAGGGGTTGTGACCCCTCTAACATCCTGCCCCAGCAGTGAGGTTTCAGGGGCATCAGACCTCCCCCAGAACTTTCCCCTTACCTATGCCAGCTGGTCCAAAAGGAGGCTCCGCCACTTCTGCTCACCCTGTCCCCAGCAGCACCTGGTAGGCTGGTTTCAGCCGCATGCTGCTCTGGTTGGGATGGACCCGGCCAGGTCTGTGCCATCCAGGAAAGGTGGCATGCAGCTGAAGTCTGGTCCTCACGTGCTGCTGGGCATGGGAGGAGCCTGGCCGGGTCTGCACCGGCCAGCAGAAGTGGCGGCAGAGCCATGTGCCGCTTGGGATGGGATGAGCCCAGCTGGAGCAGCAAGGGCTCAGCTGCACTTTCCCCCTGCCTGCAGCCGTCAGTCCCAAGCAGCATACAGCTCTGCCGTGGCTTCTGCTGGCTGGTGCAGACCCGGCCAGACTCCTCCCGTTCCCAGCAGCATGTGAGGAACTGACTTCAGCTGCATGCTGCTTCTGGCCAGTGCAGACCCAAATGGGCTCCTCCCATCCCCAGCACCAAGCAGCTGAAACCAGCTTGTCATGTGCTGTTGAGGACAGGAGGAACCCAGCTGGGTCTGCACCAGCAAGCAGAAGCGGCAGCGGAGCCATGTGCCTCTCGGGACGTGACGGGATGAGCCCCTGCAGCTCCGGCTGGGCTCCTCCCGTC
>NW_017729029.1:20370257-20371064 GCF_001723915.1 Gavialis gangeticus | reverse complement strand
GAGCCTGGCCGGAGCTGCAGGGGCTCAGCTGCACTTTCCCCCTGCTTGTGCTGGTCAGTCCTGAGCAGCACACGGCTCCACTGCTGCTTCTGCTGGCCGGTGCTGACCCAGCCAGGCTCCTCCCATCCCCAGCAGCACGTGGGAAGCTGGCTTCAGCCTCATGTTGCTGTGGATGGGACTGGCCCGGCCAGTTCTGCACTGACCAGCAGAAGCGAAGGCGGAGCCATGTGCTGCTCAGGACTGACTGGCACAGGCAGCGGGAAAGTGCAGCTGAGCCCCTGCAGCTCCGGCTGGGCTCGTCCCGTCCCGTCCCAACTGGCACACAGCTCCGCTGCCGCTTCTGCTGGCTGGTGCAGACCCGGCCAGGCTCTTTCTGTCCCCATCAGCATGTGAGGAGGTGACTTCAGCTGCATGCCACCTTTCCTGGCTGGTGCAGATCCGGCCGGGTCCGTCCCATCCAGAACAGCATGGGGCTGAAGCCAGTTTCCCACTTGCTGGTGGGGACGCGGTGAGCCCAGCTGGGTCTGCACTGGCCAGCAGAAGCAGGGCAGAGCTGTGCGCCACTCGGGGCTGACCAGCGCAGGAAGGGGGAAAATGGAGCTAAGGCCCTGCTGCGCTGGCTGTGCTCATACTGTCCTGAGCAGCACACAGTTCCGCCGCCACCTCTCCTTCCTGGTGCTGACTGGGCCAGAGCTGCGACCCAGCTGCTGCTTCCCTTCCCCAGTGCCGGCCCTGCACGGCCCAAGCGGCACAGCATGGGGAAGGCTTGCCCAGCAGCCACTTTCCTGGGCTTACCTGCAGGGCAGG
>NW_017729029.1:20369983-20370246 GCF_001723915.1 Gavialis gangeticus | reverse complement strand
CCTCCACCTCCACCCCCACCCCCACCCCCACCTCTGTTAGGTGGACTACCACCACCACCACTTCTCGGAGGCATACCTCCTCCTCCAGGATTTCCAGTATCACTTCCTTATGGAATGAAGGAAAAGAAGAAGTATAAGCCTGAAGTAACTATGAAGAGAATCAACTGGTCAAAGGTATCTTAGTACTTTGCTGCTTTTTTCCCCCCTTCCATCCCCTCCCACACCCTCCACACAAAGGCTTTTGAGAGGATAAAGTGGTACAG
>NW_017729029.1:20356293-20364983 GCF_001723915.1 Gavialis gangeticus | reverse complement strand
AGTATCACTTCCTTATGGAATGAAGGAAAAGAAGAAGTATAAGCCTGAAGTAACTATGAAGAGAATCAACTGGTCAAAGGTATCTTAGTACTTTGCTGCTTTTTTCCCCCCTTCCATCCCCTCCCACACCCTCCACACAAAGGCTTTTGAGAGGATAAAGTGGTACAGGATGTGATTTTTCTTTGATGTTAATAATAATCTAAGAAATCATCCCATTCATTGTTTCCTCAACCAGAGACCTTATTGTCATCCTTTCCACTGAAGTGATCCTTAAATGTTTATTTTCAAATAATATAGTTATAATTATAAACATATATGATAAAATTTGATAATTGTTGTAAAAGTGTAATTCATCTAAAATTAACATTAATTTTTCTTAATGAACAAAACCTGGGAAATGCTGAACATTTATCAAGGATCCATATTATACATTAACTTCTGCAGAGATTGGATATGAGCATTCGTTCTCAGGAGTTTGGCTCATTTTGATGTACTAGCATGTTTTAAAAGGTTCATGTGTAGTTGATTCGTATTATTAGGGTAATGTAACCTGAAGATGAGAAATAATGACTTTTGAAAATTAACATTTTAGTAATATGTGCAGGCTTAAAACTTAGTGATTTCAATAGCTTTACTTTTAAAAATCAGGAATGAAAAGGCAGAGTTAGTTGCAAATGTATAATTGTATACATACAATGTGTATGAATAAGGAAAGAGAACTCTGGCCTGAATTGTAGATAGAGCCATGGAAGAGTCCAAATTGAGAGACTTTGCAAGTGATGTGGAAAAATGTAGAAAGGGGATCTTGGGCAAAATGGAAACCAGATACATGCAAGCTAATTAATACTTGCTCTATAGCTTTGTGTTGCTAGAAGAAGGAATGGGACTAGAGTACTGCAAAAGAAAATCAGGCAAAGAGAGCTATGTTAATGGGCTCCTTCCACGTTGTGAGGCACCAGTTCCTTTTTCCACTTCTTAAGGTGCATCATAATCACTTCAGGGGCTAAGGATGAACCCTAGAACCTTTTTGGGTAGGGACACATATAACACTTAGGATGGTTTAGATGTGAGGTAAACCTGAAGTGGACAGATTTACAACCCTCTTAAACAGGTTTAAAGTCACCTGGAATGGTTTAAAATTGTACCTGGAAAATCAAGTAGAGGTGCACCAATAAAGATTTTGGGGGTTGATACCAATAGCTGATTTTTAAGGAGGCATATTGGCCTATAGTGATCTGGTTTCTGATACAGCTGTGTGCAGCTGGTAAGTCTGTTTTGGTGGAAGGGGAGTGGAGGGGGGCAGATCAGTGCATCCCACAGTGAGGGAGGGGGGCAGGGGCAGGCGCTGCCCAGCCAGGACAAGGTGTGGGATGGAGCTGCGATTCATCAAGGGGGAGTGGCTCCTGCCACTGCTTGTACCCTAGGAGGCCATGGGGGGGATATGCCTCCTGATCTGTGCAAGGCAGGGTGGCCAGGCTGGGTCTGGGACTGCCCTGAGCTCTTCTCAGTGGGGGCTGGGCTCAGGGCAGGGGCTACAAAGGGGGCTGCAGCCACTGCAAATTTAGCCATAGCTTCACTTGCAGTGCTGCTGTGCATGTGGCACAGCCCCAGCTCACCCCTAGCTTAACCCCCTGCCTCTACACACACGCACTGGGGCCACGGTAGTGGTGTCGCTGGGAGCAGGGCTATGGCGAAATTTGGGGTGGCTGCAGCCCCCTCCGTAGCCCCCTTCCAGAGCTCGGCCCCAGCTTTGGGTCCAGCCTGCTCACCCCATCCTGCGCAGATCCAGGGGCACACATCCCTCCCCCCCCCGGGTCCTCCCGGGTGCAAGCAGTGGTGGGAACCCCCTCCCCCACCCCCAAACAATAAGCTGAGCCTCTGACTTGTGCCTTGCCCTAGCTGGACAGCACCTGCCCTTGCCCCCTCCCTCACCACAGGGGGGTTGATCTGCCCCCCCACTTCTTCCACCCCACCAGACTTACGAGTTGTGTGCAACTCTCCACACGCTGCTGGGCTCTGCTTCTTGCTGCCTGCATGCTGCCCTGTGGCTGTGCACACGCATGAGCATTTATTGACTAAATTATTGGCCTCATTGGACCAATTTTTGATGCAGGCAATTTTATTTATATTGGTATTGATCCAGTATTGGTCCGATGTATCAGTGCACCTCTAAAATCAAGTATTGTTTCAGGGGCGCTCAACCCCCAGCCCAGGGGCCAGACACAGCCTGGAGCACTGTCATCCAGTTCGCAGGGCTCTCTATGGGTATGGAAATTTGGTGGTGGGGGATTCAGTGCCTGATCTTAGAACATGGAGGTGGCACTGGGTCCCAAGGCCCAGTCCCAGTGTTCAGGGATGGGAGGGGGTGGCTCCAGGCCACCCAGTGCCAAATCTTGGTACATGGGGAGGCAGGGAGGACCTTCTGGGAGGTGAAAAGTGTGAGTTTAACCACTCCCTCCTCCCCTTCTTCCCCAAGTCTTGCAACCATGCTGCAGCAGACTTCAATTCTGAATTGCAGTCTGTTGGACTTTATTGAACTCATTTAGGAAATCAGGGAAAGCAAAAAAGTGAAAATACTCCCAGTCACTGGTCACCCACCCAACTGGATCTCCAAAGTATAGGTAGAAGCAACCCTTCCCCACCCCTACTCCCACACCCACTTGCCTACTGCAGGGCATGCTTGACTGGGTGCTTACCCTGGTGTCGGAGGCACAGAACTTCACAAAATTGTGAACCGGTTGCCCGTGACATTTGGGAATTGTTCAGTTGTTGTGTGTCTGCACTCTTCGTTGATTCTGATCTATAGTTTCCTTCCAAATGCCTTCTCATTGTTTTGTGTGAGAAGTTTTTGGTTTCATCAGTTGCTGGAAGAGAATCAACGGAATCCTAAGCCCAATACTTTGCATCATCCTGGCACTTAAGTGATAGTATAACTGACTTGAAAAAACAAATATATGGCTAAAGTATGTTTGTATAGCCAAATTCTATGAGTGTGATGTACTTTGGAATTTCTGTGAACAGTAATATGAACAATTTGGGGATTCCGTGGTGGGAGAAGCCTTCAGCGTTTCTGTTCTGTGGCATGGCCTGCACAGGGCAACCTATAGGAAGCATATACTAGGGGTTCTATATTGCTGTTCTAGAGAGTCTAGGGCAGTAGTTCTCAACTTTGTTGAACTTGAGGCACCTTTCCACAACTTTTGTGAATTCAGTGGCACTCCAATTTCAAAAACAAACTTAAAGATTACAGTGCTTGCTTCCTTGCAGAGACACTGGCAGTGGAGATGGGATTGTCCAGGGAAGGATAAGCCTGGGCCTGGGCCTGTTTGTTTAGTTTATCTGCATACCTCTTTATACCACCTAGCTTATCTCCTCAGACCTTACTGCACCCTTCAAAAGGTCTGGCTGCAGGCACCACAGGATTCCCAACACCCTGGTTGAGAATCACTGGTTTAGGGTTTTAACTTCAACTCTCTGTCTTCTGAAGATGCTTCCACTGTGTTCCTTCTCAGCTTTTAACGTTTTGTCTCCAAATGTAGTTTTAGATAATTATCCGTTCATTTCTTAAAAGGTTTGTATCTTGAAATATTCTGAAATAATCTGTAACAAAATACGAAAAAAAATCCTGAGGCAAATGCTTTTTAACAAATAACATACAAACTTATATGATCACAAATAGCTATTTTAAAAGGTATTAATTTATAATGACATTAAATTATTTGTGTAGTTTTTCAAAGGCATATAGTGGAAATAAATATTTTTATTCTGTTTTTAAGTTTGTTTTTATATGCACTGTGAAAGAATCACTTGGCTGCAATATAACCTTTTTGTGTTGCTTGTTAACAGTTAGTCAAAATGGCCTTAAACAGATTTTTTCACTAATCTATTACTGTGGGAGATGGACCACTTCTCTTATTTACCTACCTTCTGGCAGTTGTAAAGTTTAGTTCACATCTTGTAAAAGTGAGAATACTACCAAGCAACGTGTTCCTTATTGCAAGCTTAGCATAAACAAGGTTAAGTTATTCAAATCACTTCTGTGATTTAGACACCAGTTTCTAAATAAGTTATTACTGCAATTTGTTTTTTAGTACCTGAGCAGCATACAGTTGTTTGTTAGGGCAGAAGACTTGCAGACTTGTAGTTGGTGAAAGTTGTGAAGCTATTTGGATTTTATGTACACTATAGACACAATAGAATGCATAATGCAAAACATTTCAATTTTAAATTGCACATATACAGTGTTTAGACTGAGGGGAACCTTTTCTATTTTGGTCTATGACTACAGAATATATACAAGAAAAAATTGTTTATCACTATACATGAAAGCCTTTGTATAACTTAAATTTACTTTAAATTGTTTGTGAGGAGTGCTTGAACCAGAAAAAGAGTAGTTATGTGTAAACCTTTTTATTTAGGCCTACCCTTTCTGTGAACTTAGAAAACAGTATGTGAATACTTTTAGCAAGCTAGTTAGGTCTAACAATGCCTAAAGTATATGCGTAAAATAGTGTGGGTGTGTTTGAAATGTTGGCAAATGCATTATAACGACACTCTTAAAATTACAGCTCCCTCTGTATTGCAGAATAATCGTAATTAGTTCCTGGAATGGCTATTGCTTAGCTTGAAATAAAGCTAGGGAAAAGTGTTCAGCTAGAGGATAAATACGCTTTTGGGAAAAATGAGCACAAACTAGTGAGTAGTTATGAGACTTGAATTTATTAGCAGGTGGAAATGTAAATGTAAATGTAAACTGAAACAGATATATGGATAGTCTGAATTACTTCTGGGTTATCTTGTGTGCAGTAAAAGCAACCCTGCAGATTTGTGTTTTTCAAGTTGAAGCCAGCACTGTTCGTTGTATAAGGGGATATAATTTGTGGAAGCATCTGTATATGCTACGTGTAGACAAATGTGTGAATCTCTTTCTGCTTAGTGTCATGCTTTCAATGAGTGCATCCAGTGTTTCAGCTCCAAAGAAAATTTAACAGTATAGCTGATTCTGCACAATTGTCAGAACCAGCACTTGGGGTTGAAGGCTATTTGAAGGATATTTTAAATCAATTTGGTGACTTTTGTGCTTTATTAATATCACCACCCATTACCACCACAGAGGAGATAAGACAGAGCCACACCCCTTCTCTCACTTCTTTTCAGTTGCCTTTCTGTGTCAGAGAAACCCATCACTTGAGTCCTGCCTGTCAGTTGGCCACAATTCATCCCTGTTGTTTTGCTGTTACTTTATCTTTTTTTCCCTCCACCCAAAAAACATATTTTGGAGGTTCTTAAAATTGTTTTGAGGGGCTTCATGCTTATTGCACCCCCTCATTTCTGTTCTCAGCTAGTCTTCATGGCACTGACATTTTTCATTGCAAGAGGCAGAGTATTCTCTTCCTGAATGATCTTATATAAAACCCTTGCTTTTTTCCTTTCTATGGCTTGGGTGAAGACCATACACTTTCTTCATGATGCTTTAGTTCAAATCATCAGGTTTTTATAGCTGTCCCTTTTTTCTGCCTTTGGATTCCCATAGGAGTTCCTATTCAGGGAATCCCATGTGTCTGATAAATGTAACATTTGGTCATTTTAAGCTGAGGAGAAGGAATGAGCATGAGGGAAAGCTATGCATGTTCGTACTTGATAAGTCCCTTGGATCTTTCCTTGACTTGCTTGTGCATGCTTGTACCACATCCTCACAACACCTGTCATCCTTGCTATTGCTGTGTTGCTTAGCACCAATTTTGCTGTTCTAGAACAAGGTTAAAAAGGAATTCCTCTTCAGCATCTTCATATAGAGCTCTCTGCTTGCTGTGGCCATTCATGCTGATCGAGGAATGCACCCCCTCCCCATCAGAGGAAAGCCAGTACTGCTCTGACATGTTCCGAGACTTCCCAGTTGTGTAAATATCTGGAGGAGGATAACAGGGGTTCCTCATCTATCTTCTCAAGACCTCAGGGAGATCCATCTCAAGAGAGTGCCTACATAAACTATAGACAGACATTTAGTTTCTCCAGGGAGCCTTCTTGCTCTCTCAGGAGAAACCATGGATGTACAGAAGTTCACAATTTTTCTCCTGGAGTAGAAGTGGCTACTCTGGGAGAAAAATAACTTGGGAACAACCTGAATGAAGTGACTCCCAGGAGACTTTCTCAGGAGTCTGAAAGCCTGTATAGGCAGGGGTTGAAAAGAAGCTACAGAGCAGTTCTCCAGAATCCCAGTGTGTTTTGCTCCCTTTGTATCCTCCAGGGCCAGGGAGAGCATGTGTCACTCTTAGCCAAACAGGGAGCAGAACATTGCTTAAGTACTTGTGGGGCATGTTCTGCTCCTGGATTTTTCAGTGGTTCGGGGGCCACTCAGGACAGACCAGAACCAGCCAACCCACCCCTGTATCCAGGTAACCGTAGCCCCAACTGCAACACTTAAGTGCTGGGAAGTTCAGGTCCGGCCCAAGTACAGATGAGCTGGGCTGAGCAGAGCACATAAGGATCCCTAGGTCCCCAGGCAGCACTGGCCTCTGTCTTGCCTTCAGGTCCTTATGTACCACACTTCAATGTGGCATGCTCTGCTTCCTGTTGCACCACTGAAAATGACCTCGATCTAGTCCTGCCATTCCAATTTTCTAGGACTTCACAGGAAGCCACTGTATTTGGCACCCATAGTGTCCATACCTATCTGGACTAACCCAAACAGGAATTTCTTACCTGTGCTAGTGTTTGTAATTTTTCTTAAAAATGCATGGAATTCCTTTACTCCATCTCCTTTCCTGTTTGCAGTGGCAGTAGCCCACATAGTGAGATACCAGGTTGGCCCTAAGAGATGAGTTGGACTAGACCTCTATGACAAGAGTTCCTATTCCATGCGACTTCACATTGTCTAATCTTCTGTCTTGATTTGCTGTCTTTCAGTTCCAGAGAGTCCTTTCTTTCATGCATACAAGATGAAAGGCTTGTGTCCAAAACTGTCCTGTGAGCTGCCTTAGATAGTAGCATGGTGTGCCCTGGCTGCTGCTCTAATCCTGAGAGGGGTTCCGGGCTCCCAAAGGAAATTCAAACAACAGTGGGAGAACTCTTTTGAGGGGAGAACTCCCTTTTGAGAACTTCAACTGTTCTTCCTTCTACTGTAGAAGACTGCCCATTCATTGAAGGTCTTAAAAGCTTTTTGGTATCTACTTGGTCATCTTGTTCTCCTCCCATCCCAGCCTTGAGTTCCACTTGCATAGATGCTTTCCTTTGGATCTGTCCTTCTTCCCAGTACCTGCATCTTATCCACTGCTCACTGGTTTGAGTTTCCAAAACAAAAAAAGGCAGAGAGTGCACAAGCACTGCTGTTCCAGACCCACCCACCCATTGTGACCACTTGGAGAAGTAGGGGCTTGGATAGTATATCCAGGAGATGCTTTCTGCCCTTCTTGCCTCTGTTTCATGACTGCTTGACTGTTTTTTTTTTTTTCCTTGGTTTGGAAGAGTATTATAGGTCAGAGGGTTGTAGCTGCATTTGGGTGTGTCATAACTGGCCGCTCTTTCTGTCCCATTTTGGACTATGCGTCTTTTTCATTAGGATGGGACATTGCTGTTTTCTTTGGGTTCAGTACAATGTGTTCCATTGCAACTGAGAGAAAGTGTTCTACAGACCGTGAGAGAGAGACCTAGACATACTAGCAGCTGTTATTCCATCTTTGGGCAAGGGTACTGGCTAGCATCTCTCAGCCTGAGAACTGCTAATTTCCACATTGCCATCTATCTTTCAAATGGACTGTTTGTTTCTTTGTAGCCTGGGACCATTAGCAGTATTGTGTCTTTCTCTTCTTGAGAGCCATGGTGGAAGCTGCATACTCCAGGAAATTGGGGTTTGCAGTCTTCCCTTCCCTGGACTAATGGGTTATGAAAAATCCTCCAGCAGATCATGTATTGGCCAGTCTTGGAATGACCACAGACCTTTTCTAGTTATTGGATGTCCTGGTAAGTTACCAAAAATCAGTTTTGACTGTGGTTGAAATGTTTCATAGTGTGTCAAGGCACAGTACTGGCAAAGCCATTCAGGAAATTTAGGAAGCATTTCCTTACCTTGAGGAGCCTGATCCTTGAGCTTGAAAAGTACCCAAGAACCGGGAAAATGTTGCCTGAATTACATTTATTGTACTGAGAACCTTGACGAGATCAACCTCTCAAAACTCTGAAGTGGACAGAAAAAACTTTTGTGGGTTGTCCTATCCTTTGTTCCTTCAGTTTGCATTAAAATCTACCCGTATATACGAATACTTGATTTTGTGGACTGGAGTATACCTTAAAGTCCAGTTACTGGTAAGTAACTCTTTTCTATTGATCCACATTGCTATGGAAAACTTATATCTACTTCTGTAAATCCTAACACATAGTAACTGCTGCTTATTATAAGCGGGGTTACATCTCTTGAAATTCAGGTCACAGAAGTATTAGCAAAATAAAATACATTAGTCTAATGATTGAAGTGCTCTTTGGCCACATTGATGTTAGTGAGCCAAAACATATATTCAACCCACCTTTCAAATACCTGCTTTGCTGAAGCCAATGAAATGTAATGGAGTGATATCTTCAAGTGTGTGTGTGTGTGTGTGTGTGTGTGTGTGTGTGTGCATGAGAGAGAGAGAGAGAAGTAGTTTCAAAATCAGGCTTCTAGCAAATCATGTATCCACTGCTATCGGGGGGGGGGG
>NW_017729029.1:20352305-20356274 GCF_001723915.1 Gavialis gangeticus | reverse complement strand
GGGGGGGGGGGTGCGGGAGAAACAAAACTTCTTAAGTTTTGGTCTCCTATTCACAGTTAATTCCTTGAATACATAATCTTAATTTTCACTTCAGTGGAAATATGGGAAATTGTTTAACAGCACTCCAGAAAGTAGTCCCAAGTAATAGAAATAATAAGATCATTCATTTAGATTTTATATATTTTGTGTTCCATGGTTCGTCCCATTAACTTGAAGGAATAAAAATAGTTCAATGGATTAGAGGGGCTATATAGTATGTAAGAACCTCTGTGTAGAAATATATGGCTTGTGAACTTAATTAAATTATTGTGACCATTATTTTGCCCTATCATTTAAAGCCCTAAAATCTGTCAAGCAAAAATGAGAATTAACTAAAATTAATTATTAAATCACTTTCATATGTAAGTAAATATTTGAGCATTCCTTAAATGGCTTTTTAAAAATCTGAGTTCATAACTTGAAATACAGTTGACATTTTGTTCTCCTTATGTCTTTAAATCACGGTTCTGGGGTAAAATAAAAAGTTGTATAATGATCTCATTTAATTTCTCCTCTTTACTTTGTTTCAGGTTTCTCTTATTTTCCACTTTACAATTTCTTTTAGCTTTTGCTTTGAGGTGACTACTTTCATAGGCTTTATTTAGTTTCTTTATTTACAAAGAGCTGAATTGCCCACATGTCTTATAGTAATTAATTCCAGGGTCATATAAATAAAGTTATAAGAGTGATGCAACATGTTCAGATCCTCTCAGGAGCTTATTAACTGTGTAAGTCTCTCATTTGAGGAAGCACAGGATAAAGTTGAGTTACTTGCACTCTATTCCTTAATGTGCTGTGCTTTCCATTAGGGTTCTGGACCTGCCCTTACATGTTTATTCTAATTAGATTTATAGTTAATATAAAAATAACTAATTTAAAATACAGTAGACTGGGTCTTGGTAAAGGGACATACATTTCATTGTAAATTTAAAAGTGAAAAGCTGGAGTTTTTGTCCTCCAGTTGTTGTTTCTTGCTAATTAGAAAAATGTAAACATAAGGTGTTCTTTCTGCTGGTGAAAATATTTTGGTAATATTTAAATGCGTCTAAAATTAAGATTATTGCTGAGATTTGAAGGGGGCAAAGCACTAAAATGTCTTTCAGTCTAGAGAGCTAAAATATTGTCATGCTTTATTTTAGCAACATCAAATAAAAACGAATTAAAACAATTCCTACTGCTAATGCAGAAGTGAAATTAGTCCTTTATGAGGTATTATAGAAAACTGAGAACTTGATTGCTGCTGCATAAGGAAAAGAAAAGTGGGAACTCGGGTATTTCAAAAGTTGAACTTGTTTAATTGGTAGAATTGCATTATGGGTAGAAGTCGTGTTTTTAGATCAGTTCCTGCTCTGAATCATGCAGATATATAGTCTTTTTAAGGTGGTGTTAACACTATGCTTATTTATGTAGATGTGTTTATTTTTCTTAAGGCAGAGGTCTGTAATTTATAGAATGGCTTTCTATAGGATATCTTATGTTTAAGAACTCTTTATCTCCTACAGCCTTTTTTTGAATGTTTTTGTCTTGTGATTGAGTACTGTCTTGTCCTTGGTTAAAGGACAGATAGTATAAACTATTCATTTTTTGTACTTTCGCATGAACTGTGTGTTTGTTTCATATACTTTCTTATGCTTCTCTTTTTCAAAGTAAATCCTAATGCTTGCATCAAACTTTGCGCTTTTAAAGAAGCAACATGAAATTAGTTTTCTCTGGACCTTTTCCTTTTCCATTAGGTTTCCCTTTGAATTATGTAGAGCTTGGACTGTTTAATTTTTACATGAACCCCTTGCATCACTTTGACTTTTGATTTTCTCTATTATATTCCTTAATCTTTACCTAATGTACCTTGATGTTATAATCATTTTATGACTGACATTTTGCCTTGAGTGTCACAGGCCAGCTAGGCGCTGTGAATGTATCAGCCGTTAGGCTGCTGGGTTAGGGATCAAGGAGACGAGTCGTGAGTGAAGTAAAGGCAAATTTATTTATAGCTTAGCATACAACAATTAACAGAAAGGTTAATGCGACAGACAGACAGTACAGTAATAAAGAGCTAATAGTGAATGATAACAATAGATAGAATGACAAAGAGTTCCCACATGGGGTTGGCAACTTATCGGCAGTCCCTGTATGCCAGGTGCACGCCAAGTTGTTCCAGTGAAGTCAGGTGTTCCCTATCAATGCTATCTGAGGGGTCATTGGGAAGGTCCCTTGGTCAGGATCCAGTCCTCACTCGCACTGAGAGTCTGGGGTCCAGGCTTGGTATAGCGATGGTCCTGTCCTGTCCTAACTGGTAACTTGACATGCGCATTCCTTTATGATTTATCTTATGCTAATCTGTTGCCTTTAGAGCCACTCACAATCTTGCCCTATAGCTGTTACACTATGGGATCAAAAGGTGTTAGAAATTGTTATGAAAGGTTACTGCCCAAACTTGGGTTCACCCAGTAAGCAAATTACACCACATTACTTTGAGGTTTGAAATTAACGTTACCTGCCTAAACTCAATTCCTTAGTTTTTTATTCCTGGATTCCTTCAAATGTGCTGATTATATTAGATCTTGTTATGGCTTGACCTTTAAAAAACCTGTTAGATCAGCTAATCTTGTAGTTCTGCTTATTTTTTGGGGCTCAGTGGTCCCATGATCAGTGCAAACAGTTAGATTCAACACTTTGGTTAAATTGTGACAGACAAATTCCACTTGCAGGTTGCAAACTTGCAAGCTTTGCATTAGCTAATCTTAACTGCTAAACAATTGCCTGGATGTCTCCAAGAGCATATATTTATTGCTCAGGATAGTAACCCCCCTGGTTCTGGCCACCACACTTGAGTAGGTATTCTTAATGAAGAAATAAGGTCTGTACATTTTTCTCAAGTATTGTGACAGTTGCATGAGTACTTTCATCTAAGTATTTTGATTTGACCAGTCTAATTCTCACCTGCCAGCTCAGGTTCTCTCCTTCGTTCTTCAGTTTCTTCCCTGTGTTTGCTTGTTGCAGTCCCTATCAGGATACATTTATAAGGAAGAATACCTCTCTGTTCTATTTGACTACAACCTCAAATTGAGAATTAAGTTCCAGAAACAACTTCTGCTTTCTATTCTCTTCCTAGAGGCTGAATAACTTTACTATTATTTCTTAAAGGGGTATGTGGGAAGTTATGCTGCTTGTAATATAACTGTTTTGAAACATGATCTATTTAAGATAGGAAAAATGTTAGTAAAATACATAGGAATGTTAGTAAAATACATAGGAAAGTTCACATAATATAGGTACATTAAGCTCAGCATGGTGAGGGGAGATCTCCCTTGTCCTATCTTGTAAGCGTTGGAATTTTTTATGATGAAGAAAAAAAAGTTGCTGCTTTGACTCTCTTAATCAGCCTAGCAGCCTCTGGTTTTTATCTCTCTAAAGAATTTGCTATCCTTGATCTGCTTAATTACTCGCTCAGTCAGTGGCACTGCTAGTTGTTGAAGTTCATTATCATCTCGGGGAACAGTTTTCCCCAAATAATTTTCTGAAGAAACCACCTCTTAAGGTGTGTGTCTGGGTGTGTTTGAGTTATCCGAAAGGTGGAGAAACACAAAGTGGTGGAGACTATGGGTTTGCTTATATCAGGGGTGGGCAAAATATGGGCCGGATCCGGCCCATGGGCCCCCTAAAAAATTTAGAAAATTAATATTCATCTGCCCTTGGTTCCTGTAAAAAATGACAGGAACCAAGGGCAGCAGAACCCAGAAGAAGCCCAGCAGGCTCCCACAACAGCAGGGCCTGCAGGGCCTTTCTCCCCCACCATGCTCAGCACCACCATGTAACCTAGCCCCACTGCCAGCCTGATGAAGTGGAGTTCATAGTCTCGTCTCTGGGAAGTGTTTTGTAAGTTTCGTTCGAGGATCACGACTGAGAGGTTGGAGAGAGAGTGGTTTTCTT
>NW_017729029.1:20343025-20347305 GCF_001723915.1 Gavialis gangeticus | reverse complement strand
TGGAGAGAGAGTGGTTGTCTTGTGAGACATGTGCCCCCACAGGTAATTGGGTATTCTTGTCTTTGATAGATTTTGGGTGTGCATTCATTTTGGTGCGCAGTTGTTGTTTGGTCTCGTCTATATATTTTCCATCAGGGCATTTGGTGCGTTGGATGAGATATATTACATTTCTGGAGGTGCAGCTGTAACATCCATAAATGCTGATGGTTCTGTTGTGGGGTGTAGTAATTGTGGGAGTGGTGGAGATGTGTTGGTAGGTTTTGCATTTCTTGTCATGGCATGGTCTGGATCCATTTGATGTATTCTGGGCTTGAGGAAGTTTGCTTTTGGTGATGAGGTTAGCGAGGTTTGGTGCTTGTTTGAAGGCTAGGATAGGTGGCTCTGGGAAGATCTTTGTAAGAATAGGGTCTCTTTCTAGTATGGGTTGCAACTGTTTGAGGATTTTCTGTACAGGTTCGAGGGAGGGGCGATATGTCATAACCAGTGGTGTGTGATTTGTGGGTTTTTTCCTTCTGTACTGCAGCAGTTCTTCACGTGGTATCCGCATGGCTCTTTCAGATGTGCAGTCTGTCTCTCTGGAGGAGTGTCCTTGTTGGGTAAAAGCCTTTTTAAGATTGGTGAGGTGGCAATCCTGGGTGTTCTCTTCAGTGCAAATTTGGTGATATCTGAGGGCTTTGCTGTATATCACAGCTTTTTTGGTGTGTTTAGGGTGATTGCTGGTTCTGTGCAGATATGTATGTTGGTCTGTGAGTTTCTTGTATAACGTGGTCTGTATTTTATCATTCTGGATACTGATCATCGTGTCTAAAAAGGTGATGTTGGTGCTGGAGCATTCTAGAGAAAATTGGATGGAGGGATGGTGATTGTTGAATTTCTGATGGAACTCAATCAGAGATTGTAGGTTTTCAGTCCAAATGATGAAGATGTCTTTGATATATCTTAAGTATAACAAGGGTTTGATGGTGCAGTTCTTGAGGAAGTCTTCTTCCAGGTGGCTCATAAAAAGATTGGTATATTTTGGGGCCATTTTGGTGCCCATAGCTGTTCCCATTGTCTAGAGGAAGTGTTGGTTATTAAAAGTGAAATTGTGTGTGAGGATGAAGTGTACAAGGTCAGTAATATCTTTGGGTCTGTATTCTGAGTTGTAATCTTGTTCCTGTAGATATGTAAGGCAGGCTTGGATGCCATCCTGCTGTGGGATGTTGGTATATAGGCTGGTAACGTTTCTGATGGCTAGGAGGGTGTTGCTGGGAAGGTGGTCTATGTTTTTAAGTTTCCGTAGAAAGTCTGTAGTGTCTTGTACAAAACTTGTTCCGTGGGTGACGAGTGGTTTTAGGAGTGATTCAATGAAACCTGGTATTTCCTCAGTTAGGGTCCCATGGTTGGATATGATATGTCTGCCAGGGTTCCCTTGTTTGTGGATTTTAGGGAGCATGCAAAAAGTCCTTGGGTTAGGTAGTGGGGGGATCAAGGTCTGTCGTTTTTCTTGTAATCTTGATGGAAACGATTTGATGGTATTGTTGAGTTTCTTGGTGAAAAGGGGAGTAGGATCTTGTTGTAGTTCTTTGTAGTAGGTGGTGTCAGAGAGCTTTCTTTGGCTTCCTTTATGTAGTCTTCATGGTTTAGGATGACTATGGCTCCTTCTTTATCTGCTGGTTTTATTACTATTTTGTGGAGGGAAAACGGCATAAAAACCATTGGTTGAATTGAGCTTTCTATGTGTCTTCGTGTGACGCAAGTTTTGCTCTGAACAGTTTGAGGTGCAGTTTCCTGGAAACCTCTGCACATATCTCCTTGAAACATGGCAATCTTCATGGCCTCAGCAGGGGCTACCATGCTTGCAGTTTTCACCCTGTTGTGCCTTAACACATACACATGGCATGAGTTTTGCTTGTCAGCAGCTTGAGGTGCAGTTTCCTGGAAACCCCTGTACTTATCTCTTTGATTCTCAGCAGGCTTCCTGGGCTTAGAAGGGGCTACCAGCCCTGCACATTTTATCTGAAACAGAAAAGAAATGACAAAGTTATAGGCAGTTTCATTCTTCCCCATTATAACGTATGGGTGAAACATCGAAACGGTGTCAAAGCTGCGAAACAGTTTTGATGAAACAAAACAGCAGTGCTTTCGAAATGAAACAAAACTCTAAACAAAACACTGTCCCATTGAAACAGTGAAACACAAGTTGAAATGAAATGGTGCATTGATTTTTCTTTTACTTGTCTAGACATAATCTGAGTAGATAAAGTTCCACTTTGTTAGCTTTTTTAAGTTCTTTGGTTAATTAGAAATAAAACTATATACTGGAGCTCTTTCAAAAAAAAGAGTGGAAAGCGAAGGATTTATGAATTGTTTGTTTGAATGAAAAGCTAAGCTTTCTAATTGTAATGTTCTTTCTACCTTAACATGCATCTCAACTAGACCTTCACATAAAATACAAGGAGTCTTACTTAACTTCAATGCTACTTTCACTAGTATTTGAAGAATTTTCACAGTACAAATGAAAAAAATATCCTGAAGTTTTTGAGTTCTAACACTATTAATGCATCATAAGTAAATAATTTGATTTAATGAAGAAGTGAAATCAGGGTTAGATACGTTCTTCCTTCTCTATGAAATGCCATATTTTTTGTGTCTTTTTAACTTAGAAGTAGATACAGGGCTAAGAGCTGATAACCATTGTCAAGATTATGTATTTTGATGCATAAATGAAACTTCCATTGTAAGTCTACACTCAGCAGTAAAGGACAAGTAAGCTAGGCCATCTCAGTGAAAAAAAGCAAATCTTCCTCTCTCAATCTTTGACTCTGGTACAAAACATTGGTGGAGGATTAACAGCATTGAAATTATCTGAAAATAATAATCTGATCCGCTTTTACTGTTAGCATTTTCCATGTAGACAAATGACACTGGTTTAATTAGTTAAGTGAGGTAAAACTTGTAAAACTCTGTGTAGACATGCAGTTTGGTAGGAGGATCCTGTTTCAGTTTCGCTCAAATTGATTGGGAAATAAATTATTATTTAAATAAATTAAAATTAAAATTAATTAAAATATGTGATTTAAAGTGAAATACGTTTTGACAGATCAGTTGGCACTAATTTAATAAAACTGTTAAAACTAAGTTTGCATGTAGATGAGAGTACTTTCCCTAGCTGGAAGGTGCTTAATACCTGCAGCTCCCACTGATTTGTCTTTTTGTGCTCAACACTAAAAAAAAATCAGGCCGTGTGTTAAGATCTTGTATATGACAGGGGTTAAGCTACTCCTGTCCTCTCCCCACAGCTGGTTCTGAAGCATGGGGTTCCTCATGTGTTACCCCTCCCTTTTCTGCCAAGTGCTCTGTGCCCCAGACTTCAGCAGGCCTGCTTCTGAATTTCTGGCTCCCCCTACCCCCCCACACGCCATATGACATGGCTCTCCAGGATGCCTCTGGCCCATCGGCTGTGTTTGTCCCTGCCCTATATGGATTTTAGTTATCTTTTTTGCCTAACTGTGCTTCTGGGAATATCTTTAAAATATATCAAATCCAAGTTATAACAAATATTTTATCAGATGGAAAATGTACTGATATAGAAATTTGAGCATTTCGTATCTTGAGTACTTAACATCTTCCAAAAATGAATTCTTTGCTCGTTTTATTTCAGGTTGAGCCGCAAGAAATATCAGAACACAGCTTTTGGGTAAAAGCTAATGAGAATAAATATGAAAATCCAGATCTTTTGTCAAAACTGAGGCTTACTTTTGGTACACAGATGAAAGGTAAATGACTTCTTCCTTTAATTGGTATCACTTTTATATGCAACTTTAAAAATAAATGCAAGTGAAAGAAATACAAATCCTTGTTTTTATTAAGTAAATGCACAAGTCATCATTTTATAGGTAAGGTAATATAGAACTGAATTTATGAACTGTTATGGTACTGCTAGAACATTTATGTGTTTAAATACGCACACTTAGAAATTATCTACACATGGATACTTCAACTGTAGCTTATTTGAACATTTGAGAACAGTAATTTTATAAGTATTATACATTATATTAATTTATTTCCATTATTCATTGGTTTCAAAAGTAAGATAAATTTGTATTTACTGAGTACTGAAATAGGGAAGATTCTGACTTCAGGAACAAAGTTTCAATTAAAAACACTTTCCAAAAACCCTGAAATCAATTTGTATTACTTTAACCTCTTCCTATAATCATTTAGAATGATCTTCAGAGTGTGTGTGTGTGTGTGTGTGTGTGTGTGTGTGTGTGTGTGTGTGTGTGTGTGTGTGTGTG
>NW_017729029.1:20337511-20343015 GCF_001723915.1 Gavialis gangeticus | reverse complement strand
TGTGTGTGTGTGTGTGTGTGTGTGTGTGTGTGTGTAGGGGAGAAGAACCAAGATAAAAATAGGTAAATTATACAGGTTGATCTACCCATTAATCATTCATAATTATTTTTTTCTAACTTTAATTTCCCTCCCACCCCCGTGTGGTTTCAGTTCCTTGTTCTATGCTGGTTCACATGTTTAGTGATGTTACATAGTCTTCGCATTCAGTTCATAAAATCAAATGAGATGTATACATGATTGATGCATAGAAACCAATATAGTAGAAAAGCAGCAATTTGGCTTTAGAGATTTTCATAGAGTCAAAATAAAATTGGTTCTAGTGGCCTTTAAACAATTTCAGTGCTGCAAAACTAGCTAATTTCTCAAGGATGTACTTATATTTTGTTTATGTGGGATAATTCATGTCAGAATTTCAACTGCAAAAAAATTGAATTGTAATTGACTAATAATGGAATCATTTATTATGGTTTTGAATTTTTTGTACTATGCTGAAGTTTTGTAAGTTTTAAATATAATTATTTGTATGCTTTAAACTGAAGTTGCTCACAGACTTTTCAAGACTGATGATTAGTTGTGATGAATAATAATGAACAGTCGATCATTATTTAATGCATGGGCCATTTATCCATAGTTCCTATGTCAGGTGCTCATAAAGAACAAGTACTGTTCAGGTATGGTTTAGTAATAACTTACTCAGGAGTTAATGAGGCAATTCAACAAATTATAGTCCAAAAAGTGCTAAGTACAAAAAGAATGAATTCCTGCTGTAGCTACAAATCTTCCCCCTCCATTTCTCAACTGGTTAGAATATGTTGCGCTATAGGGACACACATCTAGAAGATTAATAGAGGTCAGATGAATCAAGTGTTCATAGGTTAAATGTGCAAAACTGACTTTTAAAGGCAAAACTGCTATTTAGGTTTCTGCTTAGGAAACAGAATGCTTTATTTAGTTATACCATTTTTACTTTTATGTGGCTGCTTTTGTTTTAAGGCTTTTATGTTGAAAGATATTTTACATTTATACACTTTTCACAATGTATCGTGCTAGGGAATATTGCCACTGGAGGTAATGTTTTTGCTTGTTACTTGAGGCAAGTTTTGCTTTAAAACATTATGTACAACTTGACTACTTTTGTTGCAAATTTATTGAGTTGAGGAATAAAAGTCTTCTGATATACTGACCATGATTTAGATTAAATTATGTAGATAAATACATATTTATATACATACATAGTTATCTAGCTCTTTTCTATGCTTAATAGTTTCAGTTAAGATTGTTGAATTTAAAGCATGGTAGCAATTACATTCCTGAATAGTGCTATGTATGGGTGCATATTCTGCAATAATGGCTGCATATCTATTTGGGATTCTTGTTTCTGTTTATCTTAAACCACCTTTTAAAGTTTGTTGAGATTTGAGACTCTGTTTTAGGTAGTATGCTACTTTTCTTTGAAAAATCTTGGCATGTGGTGGCCACAGAAAGACTGCAGTGTGGTTTATTTTAGGTCTCTAGGTGATGTATGCTTTTCCTGTTAATTGAACAGGTACTGCCCTTTTATTTGTCACCAAATTGAAGAATACTTGGTATTCTCACTGTATGATACTTAACACATTTTTTTGAATGTCTAAATTGAAAGTTTGTTGTAATATTTATATTTTGTTTGCCAGAAAACGTATGTATTTCTTTTCAGACACCTTTCATCAAAGGAAATTAATGTTAAGATTATTTTAATGGAATTGTTTATTCACACAATAAGATGACATAAAAATATGATGGGTCAAGTAATCTCTCAGGATTTCTGTACAGAAAATGTTTTTTCCCCTCCCCAGCTTTTTAGTATTATTTATTTACTAGCCAATTGCCCATCAAGAATGAGGGCGGAGGGTGGGAAGCTGGGATGGAGTGCCGCCACCTAACGAACCATGCTGCCACTATTCTGCCTGTTGAAGGGATTGGGGTGGGGGAGCCAAGGCCAGCACTGCTGGGCTCGGCTCCCCAACCCTCTGCCCGGTCCATGGTGCAGCTTTGGAATTATGGTAACACTTCCCCATGCTTGGAGGACTCTGATTGATTGGCTGTTTCCATCACCCAATCAGAGTATGAATAAAGTGTTACAGACAGACTTAGGCTTTTATAATACTAGAATTGACATCGTTGCTCATCAGTATGGGAGAGGATGAACTGGCAAATGCTGTTTGAGAGAGGACATTGGGGAATTTTAGAGTATTTCATCAGACACTTGGGAAATACAGGAGAAGGAAAGAAAGTTGTTTTTGATAAGTTGGAGGAAGACTTGTGTGTGGCTTAATCTTGTTTGTTCTCTCAACGCTTTTTTAAGATGCTGTCTTCCTGTTGGAGATGGTAGTAATACAACATGTTCCTTGTCCTCTACAGAGTTAACATGTTTTATGCTTTGATTCTTTCATATTTTTCTGAGGAAATCTAGAGAGAGAGAGTTTTTTCTCCATAGTTAACCTTCAGGGACTAGAAAAATCTAATCAGAATTCTCAGATTATCTAGGGCTGTCTTGAATATCTTTACTTTTTCCTTATTTCGCCAGAACTGGTTCCATACCCTTGGCCTTCAGAGTGCTTGCTTCTATGCCTTGATAACAGCAGCTTGACAAACTGTTGCCAGTTCTATTGGGGAGAATCATGTCTAGGATCAAATACCAGATATTTCAGTATGGATTTAGCACTTACACTAAGGAATATGAATGTTCTTTCTAATGGTGATTTATCTTCATCACCAAGTGTACTTTGCATTGTAGTTTACAAATCTGAAACAAGCCTATTGACCAGTGTCCTCAATAGGTTTAGCCAGTGGGTTTATTTTTTCCTTTGACTAAGCAACAAGTACTGTCTTTAAATATAGAGAGCTAAAAGGTCATGATCCCTTGAACTCTAGCAATATGGTGTAGAGAGACACATACAGGATGCTTCTACACGATGTTTACTGCACAGTAGACTAATTAGGTGCACAGTAAATTTTGTGCATCTACACGTGCACTCCTACTAGGCTGGGGTAAACTAATTTACTCTGCAGCACTTTTATTTGTAAATACAAGTACTCTTCTGTTGGAGTAAAAAAAACTCTGCAACTGTGTGTAGGTACTGCCTTGGCTGGCTGGGGTACAAGAGTGCTTCACTATGGGGGCTGCCTGTTGGCTAGACCCACACTGAAGTTCTCTTGTGTCCCAGGCAGCCCCTCCACAGCACTTGATCTGGGGAGGAGCAGCCCTGGCCTGGCAGGCTGACCCCCCCGGAGCCTCTGCCAGCTGGGACTGCTCCAACCCATGCATAACATCTTGCTTAATTATGTATGTAGCATTGTATGGAATATGTTTTTCTGAGTGCTCCTCTAATTATTTTTCCCTACAAAAATCCAGCTAAGCAGCCTATGCTAACAACCTGCAATGTGCTGCGATCCCAGGTGCATGTGTAAATGCTTGCCCAGGAGCAATAAACTGTGGTGCAATTAGGACCAGAGTTTATTGGGTTGCATTAATATGCATGTGTAGATGTGCCCACAAAATTCTTGATTACATGATCCCTTCTAGTAGTTACTTCATGGTGCTATACATATTAGCATAATTTCTTCTTTTATTTGATTGCGGTTTGATATCAGTTGAATTGATTTGAGTCCAATGGAAAGAGTATTTGAAGTGATTATTTAGGACAAATATCAACATTGTAATAAATGAAAAACTTACTGCCAGGCTTTACTTCACTCGCCACTCCAGCAAGAGAAACCCCCCTCTCTCCCCTCTACCACATGCACATGCAGCATTATAAATTAGTGTAACTTTAAAAATGTTTAAATGATTTAGGCCTTAAATGTGCTTAAAGATATTTATCCTTAAATATGTGAGCCTGAGACTATAACTTCCTATTAGGGCCTGAATGCCTATTGAATTGAAAAGGAATTAAGTACCTAAATAGCTTTTAAGAACTGATAAAAGCTTCCTAACCTCCACTGAAAGATTCATTCTTAATTATTTTTAAATACTTTGACATTTTTTTCTTGAAGTCTTTGTTAACAATGTTGTTTTCTCATTCAGATATAGTTGTGAAGGTGTTTCAGTTTGCTAGAGAGATTTTGAAATGTATTCCAATTAAAATGAGGCAATCTGGCAAAAGTCTAAGATTGGTTATTAAGCAGCAAATCAAACAAGTTAAGAAGCAAATCAGTCTTTTAAAATACAGATGCCAGTTGTACACATTGTTAAACTTTGCTGCTCATTCCTATGTGATAAAATTTCCTAAACAGCTTTGTTTGGAAACAGTTATTGTACTGCCTTGTTAATGAATTGGGTAACAGTGTTTTGAAGAGTAACTGTGAACTAATCTTCCTAATGTTTCCCTAATGATAAGAATGGTTATAGGCATAGAATTTAGGAGTATAGAAAATATAATCCAGAGTAGTTAATGGTGTAACTTGTTACTTTTGTTCACTCCCTAAAGGTTTATATTCTCCTTACTTGCTGTATAAATGCTCACTTTTTTAAGCATTCAGTGTTTGAATTGGGGTAAAAGCCAATTATACGTTGCATTTAAAATTGGACATTCATGGTAGATGGTAATTGTACATTGATTTTGTAGTTTTATGGGAGGAGTTTAAAATATTGTTGTAGAAACAAATCAGGACATTTGTAGTAATATGAATTATTCTGTGTGTAAGTTATATTTTAAAATGTTAGAGGGAAACTAAGAATCTGGAGTTCAGAATCCAGTATTCCAGAACTGCAATTTCTTCAGTTCCTTAAAATGGATTTTCAGCTGTGTAAGTTCCTGACCCGAGTTGCATATTGGAGATTCATTTCTAGTTCTGTCAGTGTCTGTAGATATGCTGGTTGCAGATGTTTGGAACTTCAGCCATTAAGCTTCTGTTTTTAAGCTTCTACTTCATACAAAAGTGTATTGATTTTGAATTCTCACATCTTGCTTGATTATATATGTGGCATTGTATGGGATATGTTATTCTGAGCACTCTTTTTATTATTTTTTCCTAAAAATCCAGGTAAGCAGCCTATGCTAACAACCCTATTGGCCAACATCTGTTTATTTTTGGCCACTGGCCATAATGATATGTATATATATCATTGCTAAAGGAAGTTTAGTTATGCACACCAATAAGAGCCATTAAAAAACCCCACAAGTCACAAGACAGATGCCAATAGTTAAGACAAAGTAAACCATATATATCTAGATATCTAGGTATAGATATATGTTTTTACCTTGTCTTGTTAAGGCAAGGTAAAAAAAAATCTCGATATAGAGAGATATCTATCTATCTATCTATAGATACATTTTGTATATAGGTAAAAAAAAATGTATATCTATTATCAGGACATGGTTTTGTGTGCGCGTGCGTGTGTGTGTATGTATATATCTAAATTGTGTGTGTGTGTGTGTGTGTGTATGTATATATATCTAAATTGTGTGTGCGTGTGTATATGTGTGTGCATATATATACTCTGTGTGTGTGTGTGTGTGTGTATG
>NW_017729029.1:20334400-20335893 GCF_001723915.1 Gavialis gangeticus | reverse complement strand
TATATATATATATATATATAGTGTGTGTGTTGGTCAAAGGGCCAAAACAAGTGTTCCCAGGGGGGACACCGAGCAGATCATGCCAGACTGTCCCCACAGGCTCTCAAACTGAGGTAAAGTGCTGGCGGCTACTGCCCAGCAATGCTCCGCCTGAAGGTGCATGCGAAGGACACCGAGGAAAAACGCCCCAAGGTCACCAGGAGGGGGGAAGAGCCTGGAGGTCGTCTCTCCCAGTTTTCCTCCAGTCTTTTGGTCACTGCTGAAGGGAAGGGAGGGCTTGCTAGCACCCCCAGCTTCTGGCTTAAGCCACTGCAGGCATGTGGCTGCATTTACAGAATCAAAAGTGAATGTCTATTCACTTGCTTCTCAGTTCAATATATGCAGTTTAGACTAATCTGCAGAGATTGAATTGATTCAACCTCAGGCTTTTTGACTGTCTGTACTTGTTAGCTCTGGACTTAGGACTCTGATGCCTTGTCTCACCTTCAGACTGACTATGACCTTTCCATCCAATAATAGGTAAATGTACACAGTGATAACAGAAAAGAAACAATACAAACAGTCAAGCGATTCTTTATATCTACCAAATCCTAGGGCTGTTATCAGAATCAAAGTACATCTGGCCAGGATCCAGGCTTTACTCTGAGGCTGTCTCTTAGGTGTCAGATATCAGCAATCTGGTAGTGGGATGCCTAGGCCCATGCCCTCTTTCCAGTGGGGTGGATGAGATGAGTTGGTGGTATGCCCTCTGCCCATAGTGGCCTTGGGGACCCTTCCCAGGAGACAGGGATGGGGACCCTCTTGGGGGAAAAGGATGATGAGGAGGAGTGATCCTTTGTTACTTTCAAGTCTCTGCTTTTGTATTCTCCTTCCCTCCTGATGACTCCTGGTGACCCTTTATCCATGGCTACTGCTGTTTGGTCTCTCTCTATGGTTGCCATATGTCCACATAGCTCATTAGATGTACACATACTAATTTGGTCTTTCTGGGTCTTCTCCTAATTTGGTCTGTTCCCCCAAAACCAGGACTCAGCCCCTCCTGCTCTGGGGCCTTGTTAGCTGGTGACACCTTTGTCTCATGTTATGAAATAGTATGGTACATGCCCCCAGTTTCTCAGACTATGTATATCCATTGGCCTTGTTGTTGTGTTCTGTTGGTTTCAAAGGCTATGTGGAGTTCTGTATGAGACGTAGGCTTTTTAGAAATCAGTTAACCCCTGCTACCCTCCCTGAACTATTCTAGTGTGTATACCTATAAGCCAGTTCTCAAAAAGCAAACCTTTAAATACCATTCTTAAGCCAAGTGCTTAGCCAAACACTTAGTATTTCCATGACATAATGGCTGCTTGCAGACATCCTGCCCCCCCGCCAAAAAAAAAATTACCTGTGTTTTACTGGAAGCACCAGCACATTAGTTTGACCAGCTCTGCAGCATCTGTAAAGATTGGGCACTTTAGGAGGGCTTTTTGGTGCTTTTATCTAATAGCTGAGTA
>NW_017729029.1:20324395-20329400 GCF_001723915.1 Gavialis gangeticus | reverse complement strand
ACTATTCTAGTGTGTATACCTATAAGCCAGTTCTCAAAAAGCAAACCTTTAAATACCATTCTTAAGCCAAGTGCTTAGCCAAACACTTAGTATTTCCATGACATAATGGCTGCTTGCAGACATCCTGCCCCCCCGCCAAAAAAAAAATTACCTGTGTTTTACTGGAAGCACCAGCACATTAGTTTGACCAGCTCTGCAGCATCTGTAAAGATTGGGCACTTTAGGAGGGCTTTTTGGTGCTTTTATCTAATAGCTGAGTAAATCAGCTATTAGATAAAAGTGCCAAAAAAGCCCCACTAAAGCACCTGCTCTGTACAGATGTTGGGCAAGGCGGGTCCAAGTTATGCGCTGCCTTTTCTGGACATGTGGGAGTGTGCTGAGTTTAAAGTAAATCTCTATTTTTTTAAACATCTGCAAGCAGCCAAAATGTCAAAAGTAATAAGAGGATGGAAACTATTTGTGGTAAGAATGTGTGCTGCTAGAAATTAAAGTGAATATAAGAATGGTGAATTAGGTAGGATGAGAGAGTATGAAACTCAGTTATGCTAGCAAGAAGTAGTTTTTACAGATCTGCTTGTCTATACATTTACATCTGTTTAATAGATATGCTTGTGTACAGTGTATGAAATAATGCCTTAAGATATTGAAGAAAAGAGTTTAAGATTAAAAAATGAGTCAGACATTAACATCAATAATAATACTTTACATAACAAAATAATTATCCACAGTTTGCATAACAAAAATTGGCAATTGTAAAGAACATCTTCTTTGAGCAGAATGAGAATCACTGTCTAGGTTTAGGAAATATTGGTGGTGTCTTTTTTAACACTATGGTATCACTGCAATTTGGCCTATTTATATGTGGAACAGTGTTCTGGAGAACTTCTCATCATTGAACCTGATCTATCTGAGTTCTGCTTTCTGCTGAAGCGTTCTGGGACCTCATTGTATTTTGGGAGAGCTAGGCTGGTCACATGGCCTAGTTAGGGTGTTTGTATGGTGCCATCACATCATGGCTAGTTGCTGCATAAATATATTCTTCTCACTTTTTGGATCATATGAATTAAAAGATAATTTAAGAACCAACCTAAATTAAATAGGAATAAACATAGTAATAGGGCAATGGGATATATTTTTAAAATCAAATGAACAGGTGAAGATGAAGGAATTTGGATAAAGGAGAAAGGCAGAGGATCCCAAGGCACAGATACATTGACAAGCAAAACCCAGAATTAATCACGTAACTAAATTCAGTCAGAATACCATGCACATCAGATCAGTTAGACAAATATGTCTATCTGCAGGTTGTGGATGCTCAGCCTGGGTTTTAACTCCAATTGGAGTCCTATAGGGGAAAAATAGTGAAGTTTGTACATTTGGGGTGGGGGGAAGAGGTAGGCCTATCTTTTGTATGCTGTGTGAATATACAGAGTAAGATTTTCCTTTCCCTTGGAATCCTTTCTTAACTAGTTAGGTGAAGTATCCCTTCTGCTGTCTTAAGGCTTCAGGGGAGTTTCAGGTAATTTCACCTGGGAATTTAAAAAAAAGCTGTTAATGGAGGTTAAGCAGCTGAGAGGCAGTAAGCTGAAGAGAGAAACAACCCTGTGAAACCAGGTATTTCAGGTCAGTGGGGTTCTTTGGATGCGAGGAAAACGTAGTCTTTAACCCTGGAGCTGCATTTCTTGCTATGGCTAACAAATGATGCCTTTTTTTCTAAATGCTGTTCAGATTAGTACATATATCTGGAATATTCTACTAATGTGCCATCCTGTCATGAGCTGCAGTTGGTAGTGTGCTTTGTTAATTTGGCCTTTGGTCTGGCAAAACCATGTTTTCTTACATATAGCACACCTTTCCCCCAAAATTGGGGTGGTCATATTAAGCAGGGATGCTGGTTCTCTGTCCAGTATAGAAGCAACTTGCTTGGATTCCTTATGCACAAAGGAGCAGTTGTGGTATGACTGTTCAAGAGTCAATTGATTTAATGGTGCATTATTATTCACTCTTGATTTAATGGTGCATTATTATTCACTCTAATGGCTCTCTCCCCTTTTTAATAGTTATGATGTCCAGTTAATTATGCTCTTTCTCTTAGGGGGATTTTTCTGTCTGCTAGTTGCTCCTGATCTTTCTTCTCCTATTTTACAACCTAAACCAGAAAAGGACTGCAAGTCAGCTGATGATTAGGCTATGTCAGTGCTGTATGCAACCATAGCTCTGGGGGGAAAAAAATCATTCTTCCTTTCAAAAACAAGGTGAATATTATTTTCTGGGGTGTACTTTAAGTGAGACAATATTTTTTTTTCTGTCCTTTCTCTTGCTTTGGGTGTCTCAGGCATAGACAATTTCCATTTCCAAGTCTATCTTTGTGCATAAGAGCTATAAAATGGCTTTGCCTTTTACCTTTGACACATCTACGTATTGTCCACTGTTGATAGAGGTTATGAGGACAGATGGAATGTCAGCCTGATATGATATGATGATGCTTACATGATGGTAAAGTTCAGGGGGTAATAAGAGGTAAAAGTAGTGAATAAAAAGTTGTAATTAAAACTAGGAAGATTAAGCCATTAATACCAGTAAGGGAAGGAATGGCAAAAATGGCAACAACGATTTTAAAAATAAGCAGAACTGTTAAACGGATAGTAATGAGTAGAGCTGACAATGAAAAGGTAGTGAAGGGTAAAACAGGCAGCAGTAAATAAACAACTGGGAGCAATGAGTATAATGTTAGTAA
Source organism: Gavialis gangeticus (assembly GCF_001723915.1). Classification (NCBI taxonomy): domain Eukaryota; kingdom Metazoa; phylum Chordata; order Crocodylia; family Gavialidae; genus Gavialis; species Gavialis gangeticus. Next base: position 20,326,663 of record NW_017729029.1, on the reverse strand, counting down.
CAGTGATGCAAGTAAAGCAGATGTGTTGCATATGTCAGCTGATGAAGTTCAAGCTGTGATCCAGAGTTGCTGGCAAGTTTGAAGGCATCCTTGGTATCTCACATCTGCTTGTGTTATCTAGGAGCTGGAGGATCTTTATAACTCTAGTTAGTAATTGCTGAACTGGACATCTAATTGATATTTTAACTTGGTCCAATTATTATTGGTGACAAGGTGTACACATTTTACGAAGTATTTAGTTGAGGGTGTAGGAAAATTGGTACTGGATAAAGGTAAGTGCTATTATAGTATGTTGTTATAGTATGACAATAACATCACTTAACTTTTAAAAAGGAAGAAAAGGTGATGCTATTTTTTTCAAAATGGAAATTGTGATAGAAATATATTTTTATTAGCTAAAAATACCTCTAGCATCATAAAATCTCTTTGTAATGCTACATGCAAGATAAAAAGTGTGCATGTCCTGGAGATAAATGTCTATTGGATATATACTGGGCTAGGGACAGACATCACACACAAGCCAGTTTAAGTGATTAGAAACTGGTTTAAACCTGTAACAGAAGATAAGTTTGGTGCATATGAACCAGTTTCAAAATGGTGGGGGGGAGGAGAGGGGTATAATTATTAGAATTTGGTGGGTTCATAGTATCTTTGTCCTTTCCAAACTGCAGCAGCTGTACCCTTAAAGAAACCATCCTAGAGTTGCTAGAGAGTGTTAACCAATGCATATGAGATGATAAGGACATACCTACCTGGTTGTAGGAGTAGGTGGAGCCTTTAGGAGCCAGCTGTTGAGGGATTCTGTAATATTAAAAACTTTTTCCAGGATTCCTCTCTTAAATCTATTGCTTTCCAGGTCATAGTTAAAATTTATACTCAAAACACAGTGAATTGTTTCAGAGTATACGTCTATGTGAACCACTCCTGAAAAAGAACAATTATTTGCATATATAGAAATAATATTTTCAGTCACTAGTTATGTTGATTTGGTTTGTGACATTGAATACAAAATAAATTGTTAAGCAATATTTGTCTCCTTTTAACTAAACTATTTGTTGCTGCAAGTGATGTAGTTCACCTTTTTAATGAGTTTGGGTCACTTTCCTTCCTTTTTTAAAAAGAAATTTTTATAAAGAAGTGAAGCTTCTTTGAGAATTTAGAGTTATTTCTTCAGATGGTTGATGAAAGAGAACCAAGCTGAAGGCAAATGTCTGTGATTTTTATCATACCACACTCAGTCTGTTTGAATTTGTATTTCCTGCTACTGTTTGCTTTCTATAAGGACATTTTGTTATTGCATTGAGGCCAAAGTGATAAATTGTATTTTAATGTATGCTTATATTGTAAGGCTGTCTTGTAAAAAGTCTGAGATTAGTAATACTCTAAGCTTGTTGCAGATAGCCTCTTGCTGTGAAATGCAGTGAGAATGAAATCCATTCAGCTTCTCTCTGAAGAAGTGAGGTAAATTACCTAAGTTACCTGGCAAAACATTATTGCACAATATATTTGAATACTTACAGGATTATGGAAATATGAACTGGAAAGACACAAATGTTTCTAGGTTTTTTGGGGGTTTATTCTTAATTCACTTGTTCACCAGTTTTCAAGTTGAGAAAAAGAGAAGTATATGTAAATATACATAACTACACCAAATTGATTTTTTTTTTCTGTCTGATACTTAAAACCAAAATGGTAATGTTGGAAAGATGCTTGCATCATTTTTGTAGGTAAAGGACAGCAGACAAGTAAAATCCCAGGTAAACTCTATCTGACAGCAGTGTTGGATGTGATATGTTCTCTCAGCTGAAAGCAATCGCATTTAAATGTATTTTATTCAGAAAAGGGACTGAGCACACGGACAGAAATGACAATTTTCACCTGACCTGGCCCCAAAAAGCAGTTTACAGCCGTGACCAAACAGAAGTGCATGGCTGCGGACTGCTTTAAAAGGGCCCAGTCCTTGCCTGAGGGTTCAGATGAATGTGATCCAAAGCAGAGGGTGTTCTGTAACTTGTGTCTGTGGAGCTTCCCACCTGTCACTGTTGTCAGAATGGGAGGGAGGGAAAGGGAGTGGAGGGAGTTCATAGTTTCATAGATTTAGGGTCGGAAGGGACCTAGTAGATCTTCTAGCCCGACCCCCCGCCAGGGCGGGAGAACAACAAAACCCCAAAACAAGAAACGGGACTCAAATGAGTCCAGCCAGGTAGGCATCCAGCCTCTTCTTAAAGACCCCCAGGGTAGGGGCCAGCACCACTTCCCTTGGAAGTT
>NW_017729029.1:20318226-20323909 GCF_001723915.1 Gavialis gangeticus | reverse complement strand
CCTTCCCCCCTGCCCCCCCCAAACCCCCCCCCCAAAAACCCTTTGGTATGGGGAGGCTCCAGTTTACTTATTCCACCTGCCAGTGTTTGCTGGGGAACCCCAAAAACAAGCTCCTGCTCCCTTTCTCCCCTCCTATTATGAAAACTCTGTCCAGCTGGGAGGGGGAAGAGTAGTGTTGCTACGGAGACCAGGCATCAGGCTTGCAGCCAGCAACTGGAATCTCTAACTCCTGGACCCAGCAGTGAACTTCTGTTGGGTCTAGGGGTTCCTTGCAACTCAGTGCTTCCTGTAAAGCACTATGAGTTGAAATGGGGAGCTGCTCTTCTGTCTGTGCCCCCAGTCCTGCTTTCTGTTCCTCAAGTTCCTAATGAGATTGCCATTTAATTCATTTACATCCCACCATGAAAACTGCTTCCCTAGTATCCATTACATTGGGAAGGTGAACATTTGGGATCTAAGTACATTCTAGATGTCCCCTACCCTACCAGGGAGAAGAACTGGACTGGGAATTTTCAGGTCAGCTTGTGGAGGCAGTTAAGTGTAGGTATGTGGTCATCATGGATGACCAAAACTACCCAGACATCTGCTGGGAAGAGCAGTCAGCCAGGTCTGACCGCTCACGTAGGTTCCTAGCTGAGTTACAGGACCTCCAAGTAACCCAGGTGGTGCACAGTGCCACCAGGGGAAATGCCTTGTTGGACCTGGTCCTGGCCACAGGCGACGACCTGGTGAGGGGACTGCGGGTGCTCAACCACCTGGGTGATGGTGACCATTGCCTTCTAGAATTTACCATCCAGTGCAGAGTGTCAAAGGCCTGCAGCAAGGCAGCAGCCCTGGACTTCCGGAGGGCAGATTTCAATGAGGTAAGGAGAGTAGTCAGGGAGGCACTGAGGTCTCGGAGGGGAGGGGAGTTGGGAGTCCAAGAAGAGTGGTCGTTCCTTAAGGAGATGATCCTCCAAGCCCAAAGCATGACAATCCCCATGTGGATCAAAGGGGGCAAGACCACTCAAAAGCCCCCGTGGCTCACCAAAAGCATCCACGAATGCCTCAGAGCCAAAAAGGAGGTGTACACCCAATGGAAGGGAGAGGCCATCACCAAGGAGGATTATATCTCCTTGGCTTGAGATTGTAGGGGGCTATTAGGAAGGCCAAGGCAGAGATGGAACTAGGATTAGTGACCCAGATCAAAGATAACAAGAATTCTTTTTTTAAATACATAGGGGTTAAAAAGAAGGTACCAAATAATGTGGGGCCTCTGCAGGACATGCTTGGTAATCTGGTGGTAGCACCAGATGACGAAGCTAATCTCTAACAGATTCTTTGCTTCCATTTTTCTTGAGCAGAGACAGGGATAGGGACATTCCCCCCACTACCCTCCCCTCACACACACACTGGGATTCTGGATGGAAGCAGGGAAGACGCAGTGAGGCCCAGGGTCAGTGAGGACCTAGTCATGGATTATTGGAGGGGCTATATGTGTTCAAATCAGCAGGTCAGGATGATCTCCACCCCAGAGTGCTTGGGGAACTGGCAGAGGTCATTGCAGGACCCCTAGCACAGCTTTATGAGCACTCATGGTGCTCTGGTGAGGTGCCTGATGACTGGAAAAGGGCCAATGTGGTCCCCGTTCTCAAAAAAGGGAGGAAAGAGGACCCAGGAAACTAGAGGCCTGTTAGTCATACCTCGGTCCTGGGGAAGCTCTTTGAGGAAATTATCCAGGAGCACATCTGCGAGAGGCCAGCAGGGAAATTTATCCTTAGGGGCAATCAACACGGGTTCATTAGAGGCAGGTCCTGTCAGACCAACCTGGTGGCCTTCTACGACCAGGTCACAAAAGGCTTGGTTGTAGGTGTTGTAGTGGACGTAGTCTTCCTGGACTTTAGGAAGTCCTTCGACACGGTGTCTTACCCCATCCTCATTAAAAAATTAGGCGCCTGTGGTGTCGATGTTTACACAGTCATATGGGTCACAAATTGGCTGGAGGGCCGCACCCAGAGGGTGGTGGTGGGTGGGTCATTTTTGACTTGGAGAGATGTAGGTAGTGGGGTTTCCCAGGGCTCAGTCCTCGGGCCCACACTGTTCAATATCTCCATCGGCGATTTGGACATGGAGGTGAAAAGCACCTTGTTCAAGTTCACAGATGACACTCGGATGTGGGGAGAAGTGAGCACGCTAGAAGAGAGGGGCAGGCTACAACTAGATCTGGACAGGTTGCAGAGGTGGACGGGTGAGAATAGGATGGCTTGCAGTACGGGCAAGTGCAAGGTGTTGTACCTGGGGTGGAATAACCAGCAGCATACTTACAGGCTGGGGAACTCCCTTCTCGTTAGCACAGAGGCAGAGAAGGATCTTGGAATCACTATTGATTTCAAGATGAACATGGGCCACCAATGTGGGGACGCAGTCAGGAAGGCTAACCACACTTTGTCATACATCCATAGATTCATCATGAGGAGGTCCAAGGAGGTGATCCTCCCCCTCTATGTGACATTGGTCAGGCCTCAGTTGCAGTACTGCATCCAGTTCTGGGCACCGCACTTCAGGAGGGATGTGGACAACATGGAGAGGTTCCAGAGGAGGGCCACTTGCATGATTAGGGGGCAGCAGGGCAGGCCCTATAAGGAGAGGCTACGAGACCTGAACCTGTTCAACCTCAAGAAAAGAAGGCTGAGAGGGGATATGGTGGCCACCTATAAACTTGCCAAAGGGGACCAGTGGGCAATGAGAGAGTCCCTGTTCCCCCAAGCACTACTGGGGGTAACAAGGAACAATGGTCATAAGTTGACTGAGTAGATTCAGGCTAGATATCAGGAGGCACTACTTCACTGTCAGGGCACCTAGGAGCTGGAACCAACTCCCAAGAGAAATGGTGCTCGCCCCTACCCTGGGGATCTTCAAAAGGAGGCTAGACAGCCACCTAACTGGGGTCATTTGACCCCAGCATCCTTTCCTGCCCATCACAGGGATTCAGACTAGATGATCTGCTTAGGTCCCATTCGACCCTACCAACTATGAAAGTATGAAACATCCTGGGCAAAGAAGTAGCAGTGATTTCGGTGTTTAGATTAAACTATTATGAAAGCTTCATGAATTGTCAATGAGTGGATTGTGAATATGGTGCAATTAAAATCTGGTATCTGTTCAGGAACAATGTTGTTGTTCGGGAAGAAAGAGGCAAGAAGACTGTGGAAACCATACCTTCTCAATTCATGATAGTCAACACAAACCTTATGGGAAGGGCAAGGAAGGAAAATTTGAAAACTCCGAAAAGTATTGCTGTTTTTAAAAAATAGAATATTTCCTTTTGTTATTTTCTTGAGAGCAAACAGCTTGGCATATTGAGACGTTCTGCAGCACCTTCCTGTTTTGTGATTTGGCTAAAATAAAAATTATAGGGTACTTAAAATGCAGTGAATCCCAGGGTTATGTTACTACCTCCTTTATAACTTCCATTTATATATTTAGAGAAACTGGAGGACAGGGTTTGAGAGCTCTTATATCCAGTTGGGACTATTCCATTCTTTTACCTCGGTCAAAAATGATTTTGTGATTTAGCTCCTAGTTACTCTGTGTTTTGGTATGCTTTCAAAACTCCTAATTACATGAACCAACATACCTTTTTTATCTTTTGAACTTAGTTTATGAACTTCCTTTATGTGTGGAAGAGGGGATGGTAGGAAAGGCACAAGATATCAATGATTTTGGAACTAAGAATTTGCCAAATGAATATATGCTGAATAGTTTTAGGGTATTTGCTGAATAGTTTTAAGGCTATTCTCCACCTCCTTAATTCTAGACTTGTTTACTTTTTGAGGATTTGATATTTAATAATGTTGAAACTATAACATGAATATAGTGTTTGTTTTATCTTGTTTTGCATTTAGCATTTAGTTACTTCTATACTGGGGGAGAATTATTGTCCTTAGATTATAGATGAGGACAACACTTTACTTAAGCTGTTGAACCATAATTTCTTTTAAGCATCTCAGTTAATGTTAATTGTTTCTAGAGTCAAGTTTTTGTTCCTTTAAAAAAAAAAAAATTTTAGGTGGTTCACTGGAAAGCATTGAGCAGTTAAATACAACAAAACAAAAACTTTCTGCATTGGCTTAAAAGAGAAGGTAGCTTACTAAGTTTGCAGTGACTTTGCTGTTCATTTTTGTTTGCAACTCTGTTAGGACCAGGGGTCTAAAATATTGCTGAACATGTATGCTGAGGCAGACATTGCAACTTTTTTGTCAGTATGTTTATTAGGTTCTTCTGTTCAGTATCCATAGGTTGGGTAATTTTAGAAGAGGAGAAATTCCGACACCCTTAACGGTGATTTAAAAGAAAAAATGAATAAATTAGATCTTTTCCCTTTGGCTAGGGATAGACATTACACCTGTTGTATATGAATCTTGTAGGGCTAAAGCAAGGCTTAGCCAGTGAGGCCATTTCCTTGTCCTTTCACCTCCATTTCATTAAAGCGGACACAGCACTTACGAGACGATTGGGGGAAGAGGGGTACTGTGTAAGGGTTAGTGATAAGATATGAAACTAGCTGAATCCAGTCAACAGAGGAGTCTCATCAACAGAGGAACCTTGAAGGCGGTACAAGGATTATTTTTGTAAGATAAGATTCATCTTGGCAAAAATATATGGGGCATATAGTCACGAGAGTTAAAGTTGGGTGTTCACGCTCACAGTGCCACTTGATTGGATAGAATAGTGATTTAGTTAATAGATGATTAGGTATTTTTATGAGCACGAGCTAATCACGAACTAATGCTGACGTATTAACAAAGTATAAAATAGTATTATATCTGGTAGGTGGGGTCCCTCCTCGGAGGCACCTCGCTGCAGTGAATAAAGATTCTGTATCTGACTTTGGATACTTGCTCTGTGTGATCATTGCCCCAGCCTAGAGCGAACTGCACTTGGCTTTAAGAGCGTAATTCGTAACACACCTAAACTGGTTTAAGTGATCAGAAACTGGTTTAAACCTGTAACAGAACTGACATTCAGTGCCCATAAACCAGTTTGAAAATGACTGAAACCAGTTTGAAATAAACCTGGTTGAATGTAGCATCAGACTTAACTGATTTGGCTCAAAGTGATTTACGCATTTTCTGTCCCAGACCCCTTGCTGGTTTAAGATAAACCAGAGACACACAGCAACCTGGCATGCTCTCTTGGCTGGGCTCTCTGCTGTAGTCCAGCTAGGCTGGCCCTGCCCCTCTGCTCCCAAGGCAGAGCAGGGACAGGCAGGGGTGGGGTCTGGCCAGGGAGGGGTTTAATTCCTCTCTCTCTCTCTCCCACTGGCAGGGACCTGAGCTGGGTCTGCTGAGGGCTTCCCTTCACTGAAACAGCAGGTACCATGGCCCCTGAGGTAGCAGGGGCCAGGGAGAAGAGTTAGTCTTCCTTCTACTGAGCCAGGTCTGCCCACCCTCAACGGCAGTCTCCTTGCCACCCCCACCCCCAGGGCCCTGCCTAGCTGTGCCCCAACCTTGCTGCTGCAGCGGGAAGGGGCAGGGCCCTTGTTTGGGGCAGCAGCCCCTGTCATACTGTGGGGATTCACGAACCCTGTCCTGGTGGGGGCGCTGTGCTGCAGGGCCAGCAGAGCTGCAGTGGGCTGTGCATAGTGGCAGAGGGGTCCGGAGTGGGCCAGAGCCCTGCAAGCCCCCTTCCCCCCCCCCCCCCC
>NW_017729029.1:20309982-20318059 GCF_001723915.1 Gavialis gangeticus | reverse complement strand
CCCCCCCCCCCCCCCAGCACTGCTGTGCTCCCTAGCAGCTTTGCTGGCCCTGCAGAGTGGCCTGTCCTGGGAAGTGGCTTGTGCTCCAGGAAGCAGTAATGGGCTGCTGTCTGTCACCATCACTTGCCGCTTGCTGCTTCAGCTGCCAGGCGGGGCTGGGGCCCAGCCTCCACTGCTGGGTCTATGCTCACAGCAAGCTGCCTCCAGGCAAGTGGAGGCTTATTTGGACTCTGGCTGCTGGCATGGCATCGGGGTCTGCCTGGCACAGCCAGTGTCACTGCTCAGCCTGTGCTAGAGGCAAGCTCCCTCCCGGCAGGGAGAATAGGGAGAGCAGGGGAAACGAGCAAGGGGCTAGAGACATTCCCCTGCTTATCTCCATCTTCAGGCTATGCCTGGTATCATCCATCTTAAGTCTTTTTGTAGCACCTTTTGGGGGAGATGGAGGCTGCCACCCCTCTCCTCTTGTTCCCCTGCCCCCCATCATGGTCTAACACATCTGGCCCTCTCCCAGTCCCACCTCACTGCCTGCCTCTTGCCTGCCATGACTGGCGATATTTTGCTCGTTGGGGGAGACGGTACCTGGAGCCACGAGTAACATCTCTGGTTGTCTTGCCTTCCCAGCCAGGCTAGAAACCTCACTCCCCCCACCTGAGGCCTGTACTCTCCCTTGAGCCCTTCTCTTTTCAGGCAGTGCTCCTGTAGGCCTCTCAGCACCTGTTGGGGCATCAGCTGTCACAGCCTTAGCCTCCTCCCACTTTCTCTCTGGCTGCACCCTCAGCCTTGGTCTGCTGTTCAAGATGTCAGCTCCCAGGTATCAGCCCTGCCCTGGTGGCAACCCCTCCTGTGGTTCCAATCTCACCATGACAGTTTCTGCCCCTCTGCCTTGGGGCTAGCTTCTGGCATGTATAGCAGGAGAGTTCCACTCAGTAGGGCTGTGTGAAGTTTCAGTCCCTGATTCGATTCGGTGGAGATCTGGCCTGATTTCAGTGGCCGAATCTCCAAATCCAAATCGGATCAGAGGACCCTTTAATCTCTCCAAATTGAATTGGAACCCTCCAAATTGATTCGGAAAGATACGGAGAGTCAGAAATAGACGTAGCTTCAAATGTTTTTTCTACATACCTCTAGGTAGCATGAATGCTGTGATGCTGGGGCCGCATGGAGTGTTCCACAGAAGCACGGGTGGCTCCCCAGCGTGCTCAGCAGCGGAACTGGAAGTGGACCAGAAGCAGTTCCAGTCCACTTCCAGATCTGCTGGGGAGCACGCTTCCCCCCACTCCCCACCCCCGGTCAGTGTCTGGTGCCTCCTGGGTGTGGGGGGGGGCACCCGGGGTCCCCCTGCGGCTGATCGCTGAGCCAGGCAGGCACGGGGGAGCCCAGTGCGCTCCCTGGCAGACCTGGAAGTGGACCAGAAGTACTTCCAGGCCACTTCCAGGTTTGCTGCTGAGCAGGTGGAGGGCCCCTTGCACTCCTGTGGGATGCTCCATCCGCCCCAGCATCGCAGCGTTCGCAAGCTGCGCTGGTACCTTGAGGTATGCAGAAAAAACTTTTAAAGCTGTGTCTGTGTCCAAATCGCTGATTCTCCGAATCAGCATCGAATCTTCAGATTCAGATTCAGCTGGATTGAATCAGGGACAGTGATACGAGTTGAATCGGTGTCCCTGATTTGGGCGAATCCGAATCAAATAGGGCCCAGTTTGCACACCCATACCAGTCTGGCACCTTTGTTTGTGGCCTGCACCCTTGTAGCTGTAACCCAGTCCTTCAGTTTGAAGTTCAAAATAGAACAAAAGCACAAGCTAGCTGCTTCACAAAACAAATATTCTCTCCCTCTCAGGGTAAATGTTGCCTGCTGGCCCAGAACCATTTTTCCCCAGCTTTCCTGGGTGGTTTGAGTGGCTGGCTGTCAGTCTCCACTGGCCCCTCTCCCTGCTGCAAGGAGGGGCTGCCCCTTGCGTGGTCAGGGACTGGGCTTATAACCCCAAACCCAGCCTTGTTCTGGCCACATGCCTAGGTCGTCTTCACTGAGGAACTAGGTGCAGCATTTTGCTTCATTATTCACCTGGCCCTTTTAGTCCCTGACTCAGTCTGTTACTCCTTACTACCCTTCTTGGCTAAGGGTTTTCTAGCTTAGACCTTCGTAGTAACAGGGGCAAGGATTCCCTGTTACAAACTTAAGAAAAATAGAAAGGTACTTATCTTACAAAATATTTATCTGCAGGCAGAGTCCACCTGCAGTGTAATTTAAATGATGGCGTATGCTGGAAATAATGTACAATTTGTTCGGCACATTCTGAATTATGATGAAGGTTTCTTGGCAACCTCTGTCTGCATCCAAAATTGAGTTTCTTATGAAGTGGTACTTAGCAATTCACGGGACTATCAAATGTTAAATGTTCAGCTGACTTAGAAAGAACTGTCCCTAATATCAGATAACTAATTTTGAATTGCTCAAATTCCATTGGAGAGGAGGAAACAACTTTTTTTAGCTATGTAAATTCCCCTTTGACACAGACAGTCAGGTGTCCCAACACTTTTATTAAAAAGTTGTTGACAATAGTGGTCTACAAAAAGTATCAAGTAATGGTAGTCTGTAATGATGGCTAGGTAAAGACAACACATACGTAATCGCATACTTTGTTGACTTAAATAATGATTCATTGGATATATATTCATGCAGAATTTTTAAGGAGTCCTTAATATTAGGACCTATAAAAACTGAAGGCATCAACTGTGAATATTCGTGTTAAATTAGTCACTGAAATACATTTGTTTAATTTGACACATTCATCTGTCTCTCTCTTAAGATCTAGCTTATTTTTGTTTAGTCTGTTGTAATGTTCCAGGGCTCCAAATCCTTCCATTCTAAAGGAGGTGGAGGGTGGGGAGCAGGGGAACTATTTCTTCCCCTTATAATATCTGCCTTCCTAGGGGAAATCATCTTGAATAGGTGGTAGTTGTCTCCTAAGGGACTCAACATGGTCTTCGCTCTGGAAGACATTTGACTCAATCCTGATAGTCTGTGGTACATGCTACATCACTGAGTCCTTTGATGTTAAAGTTTTCTTTCTGGCAGTGTCCTAATATGAAACCATGTTAAGAACAGTACAAGCAGAATCTCTAAAAAGTTAGTTGCTTGATACCAGAGGCTTAGAGCATTTTTTTTTTTTTGTTTGCATTTGGTTTCATTTTTAATTTCAGTTCTATTAATATATTTGGAATGATAAATAACTCCTACCAAAGTCATAAGGATTGATGTAGTTCCTAGATCATGGCAGCTATGTTACCCCAACACTACAGTGATTTTTAGTTTTCAGTTTTATAATAATTGCTTCAAATTGCTGGTGAATTAAATTGTTCAAAGGATTTATTGTTCTAAGTTTCTTTATTTAACTCTTATTGATTCACTTTATTAAGTTGAACACAATGAAATCATTGTTTTGTAATTCTGTTAGTAACTTACATGTGCATTATTACCTACAGGTCATTTACATTGGCAAAAAGTTGCTAGTGTTGCAGGAAACTCTTGCTGTTTGCAGGTTTGGCATTCGCAGTTTCAGATATTCACGAACGCCAAACCCACGTTTTAAATACACTTTATACACTTACAGGAGCTCCTGGGGAGCTCCGTGTTTGCTGCTGCCATGCTCCTGCCGCACCGCTGGGTTCCTCCCATTGCCACCAGAGCCGTACCCTCCCCCAGCTGTTGGGGGAACTGCATTCATGTACGTAATGCCTTATTCACAGATTTCGCTATTCGCGGGGGATACAAGAACATATCCCCTGAGAATGGCGAGGGTCACCTGTATGTCTTTGTATCTTTTTCCTTATCCTTATCCTTTGTATCCTTATTCATTTTTGTATAGTACATGTCTTACCACAGAAAATGAGTTGTCTTTTCCCATCAGTGTCCAGTACCAGGTGACTTAAGGAAATAAGTACTCTGTAATTCAGTTTTTACACATCCTTATGCCTGTAGAACAGTTCTTTCTTAATCTGCCCACTTAGAAGTTGTTTTCCTCTACAAATAGGAGATGTTCTTAAGTAAATTTATTCTAATGTAATTGTAGGGGGGGTGTGTGTGTATGGTCAGTTTATAAATACTACTATTTTTGCCTAAATGATGCTCTCAGAATGAGCCCTACAGACTCATTGATTTGTTTCTGCTTTAAACAAGAATTCTGTTGTTTTTACTGGTGCTTGTTTTGATTTGTACTGATTTCCTGTCTACTTAGTGTGCTTGTGTTATGAGATGACATAAACCTGAATGTTCAGCTGACATCTGATGTTGAGGATTTCAAAGGCTTCTTGTGTGCCCTTCCCTTCTGCTCTCCCATATCTCTTTGCTTGTTACTAATTTTTCATCAAAGTAGCTGCCATGCCTGAAAAAGCCCCAACCAGGTATTAAGTTAGATGTGGAAAATATGTATTAACTTTATGGCTGGTTGCTATTGAGCTTTAATTTGCATTTGGAGCAGGGTTTCTCCTGTGGCTGGGAGCCTCGTCATCTTACTGGGCTTCCAGCTGCAGTGATGCAGCATGCCCAGCATGAAACTAAGCCCTAGGGCTCGGGAGTTCAGGAAACCCCAGACCTGCGGATCATGGCTGCCATGATCCCTAGGGCTCAGGGGTACACCAACCCCTTGGAGCCAGAGGCTGCAGGGATTTCCCATACCCCCAGGGTGGAGAAACACCCCATGGTGTTTCACACACTGGGGGGAAAAACACCCCTTGGGGGTTTCATGCATTCCTGGGGCAGGGAGATTGCCACAGGAAGGGTCATCCAGTCCCAGGGTGCACGGGGCACCTTAGTGGCTGGGAGCCCCACAACTCAGGTGCATGAGGCTTTCAGTTGTGGGAGCTTGATTTTTGCCCATTCAGGGGGAGCCCAGTTTTGGGCTATAACACCCAATGGTATCTAATGCACAATTCCACAATTGCGCCTCCTGCCATGCATGTATGGTATGGCAGGGACATGATTGTGTGAATCGCACATTAGATCTTATCACACCATTACTTGCATGTATAGAGTGGGCCTAATAGATTACTTGTGTTGAGGTTTTTACTACTAATGCCCATTGAACAGATTGTCATTGTCATCAAATTGTTTAAAAACACATTTTAATTATTTTTCCAAAGCTGTCCTTGAAGCCTGTCTTTTTGTGTTAATAGTTAAAACTATTCCATTTTCTGTACCCTTGTACTCCTACAGTAAGTTTTACTTACCATTGTGATAAACAGATTAAGTCTTTTGAGGTTGAAATAAAGTTTTATTACCTGATGTTCCCAGAAGCACCATTGAATCCTTTCTTAATGTACATAGAAAGGCTGTTGGAAAAAATGGTTGCCAGATTGATTTTTTTTTTTTCAAGTGTTGAACACTCAGCACACACATGCACATTACCAGCTCAGGCACATACACATCCAAACTAGCCTAGGCACGTGCATACGTATCACCAAATCAAGCACATACACCTCAAAAGTTAGACAAAAATCAATTGTGCATACCTGCACACTCAGTACACATACATAGATCACTAATTCATATATCATGCACACGATGTGTACGCGCGCACGCATACAACCCACCTACACATAGGTAAGTTCTTAACCTGGATGGCACGGTATGTATGTGTGTGCTTGGGGTTCCTGGGATACTTGGAGGAAGGTTAAGGTGAGAGAGAGAATTAAAGTGTAGGGAGTGAAAGTTGCCAGAACTGATATTAGAACCGGTGGACTAGAGAGAAGCTGGCTGAGGAACTGAGGCCTGGGGTTACTTAAGGTAGTTTGGGGCTGGAAACTGAGGCAGAGAGCTGAGATATTGGTGGGGGGTGCCAATAAGTGGTGGCAAGGAGGAAATAGGAAACAGACAAAACCCCAACTCGGGGTTTCACAATAACAGGTTTATTAAACAGACAACACACTACACAGCGCCATGAAGTTATTGGTTTGCGCGCGCGCACACTGGCAGCAGGAGAAAGAGAATCAGTGGAAGGGTTGGAGTCCAGGTGGGGAAGAGAAGCAGAATCCTAGTCCTTGGTTGAAGATGGGGTGTGGCGTGATAGCTACCTATCCAGGCGGGAAAGGGGTCTTTGTCCAGTAGGTGTTGTCCAGAGGGGGGTCTCTGGCAGGGCCTCTGAGTGGATAGGTGGTGTGGCATGGTGATGGTCCAGATGGAGAGGGCATCCCAAGGAGTCAGTCTTCACTACACCTTTTATGGGGCAGGCTACCTCTGATCTCCTATGGGAATGGCCTGTCCAGGCAAGGTCAGTCCTGTCCCAGAGGGCTCCAGGTGTTCTTACTGAGCATGTGCAGCCTGGCACAATGGTGGGTTGCCTCATCTTTTGTTTCTTGAAGGCTGATGGGTGGTTCCTAGGGCTGGGTTGTTGGTTCAGGTATTAGTGTTGATGGTTCGGTTATTCTGATGGAGCTATTTTTAGACCTACTGCCATAGTCTCTCAAGCACCCTATTTCATCCACATTCATTGAGAAACCAAGTTACATAGGAAAGGTAGGTGTGAGTCATGGGTTACACAGCCGGGCCTGGAGACAGGATGGAGACTTGACAAACAAAATGGAAACTTGACATGACTTATGCTAACTTACATATGTAGACCTAAATCATATAGTACCAGTAAAACAGTAACATAGAACAGTAAAAATCAGTATAAATTGTCTAGACATTCACAAGAAAACTCTGTCATTGATATGAGTAATATGTGGAAATTCTTTTGAGGCTCATACTTAATTTAAGGATTTAGAGAATAATTTTGCAAGTCCCAGTAGTGAAAACATTGAACCCAGTTTTGTTCTTTGATATGCTTCTATTAATTTAAATGAGATTTATAGGAGTAGGCAGTGCTGGCTGGTCAGGTCTATATAAATGTTAGTCACAAGTGTGCTGTGCTTGCTGTAATCTGGATATAGTTTTGAGAATAAAGAATCCTTGAAGAAATGAAGAGAACAAAGAAACTTGTAATATATTGGCTGTGTCTTTCAAACTGCAGGTGGCTCTCTTGATCTTTTGGTTGGCTGAGACTTAAATGTTGCTGTCTGTATTTTCTTCTCATCCCTGAGATGTGTGTGAATGGCAGCCAAATGCTTTGCAAATGTAAGCTCTCCTGATCTCTGTAGGAACTCCATCTTGTAAGACTACACAATCACCTAATCAGTCTGAACATCTCAGTTTTCAGTGGTGGGAGAAAGGAGTGAAGTAGATAGGATTTGTTTCCATTTTCAGGGTATTCAGATGGAGATGGTTTTCCTTCTTCCATACCGAAGAAATCAAGGAGGCCAGACAGGGAAAGAGCCAGTTGTCAGCGTGTCATCTCTTGTCTTTATCATCTTTTATTAATTGATTGATCCCTTTGGGATGGTAAAGTCAATACTGTCCCTAGTTCTGTGTTGTCTGGTTACCCTTTATGACTTCTGTTTGGTTAGTATTTCCCATTGCTATCATATTGGATTTTTAATACAGATTGCTGTCTGTTTTTAGGTTGGCAATACAGAGGCTTTTTTGTTTTTAAGAAATATACAAATGGAGACAATTTAGAATTACAATTTAGCTAAAACAGGCTTAATTTGTAATACATTTTTCAATACAGTTGAAAATAAGACATTGTACATTTAAGCCTTAAAACACATTTGAAGTATTTATCTAACTGCAAGGAGTAACCATGGCAGTTTTGGAAGAGTACAATTGTAGCATAGTTTTCTATTAGAGCTGTGTGAAGCTTCAGTAGCCAATTTGATTTAGAGGAGATTTTGCCCAATTTGGGGACCAAATCTCCAAATCTGAATCTAATTAGGAGACCAATTAAAAGCTCTGAATTGATTTGAAGCATCTAAATCAATTGGGAAAACATTCTCCCACTTAGGAGATGCGGCTGTGGACTAAACAGGCAACTGAAACAGCTGCCTCCAGCTGGTAAGTCTGTTGTGGGGAGAGGGAAGGGACATGAGGGAGGGAGGGATTGGGGCTGGGGCTAGGGCTGGGACAAGCTGCCCAGCCAGGATGGGGGGGCGCATTATTCGGGGAGGGTGGCTTTAGGTTCTACATTGTGCCTTTGGAGCTCTT
>NW_017729029.1:20302047-20309971 GCF_001723915.1 Gavialis gangeticus | reverse complement strand
TGAGGTGGGGAGGGCACGATGTGGGCATGGCTTGCTCCAGGCGGAAGGGGGCATGTGGCAGCAGGGCATAGCCCTTGCTCCCAGTGCTGCTGCGCTCACATCCCTCACCTGCTGCACTGGCTGGCAATCAATGGCAGGGTAGAGGCCCCACTCCCAGCACTGATGTAGGTGCAGCAGTGCTGGGAGCGGGGTCTGTGCCCTGCTGCCGCTTGGATTGAGGTGCTCCTGCATCACTCCCTTCCCCCTCCCCCCGCACTGGCTGAATAAGGGGCAGCAGGGCAGAGTCCCTACAACTCCTCCCACCAGGGTAGAGGCAGGCATAGCCAGAGGAGCTGCAGGAGATGCCCCAATGGCTGCCCACCCAGCCCCATCCCCTGCCCAGGCTCCTGGCATTTAAAAAAAAAAAAAAAAAAAAGCCCTGCACTCATTGGATCTGGCAGGAAGGATCAGGGCCTTTGGGTGCTCATGGCAGAACTCCCCTGCACAGTGCAAGGCAGTGGGAAGCAGCAGGGTGGCCCCCCTCGCCTGGCACCTTTTGTGGCAGCTGCCCCATGGCGCGGGGGCAGCGCGACTCGACAAGCCACTGTGCACTGTCTGGGAGCTGGGGTGGTTCTCTGTGTCAACCAGAGCCCGGCACCACTCAGCCCTAGTGGCCCCTGTGGTGGGCTAGTAGGGGATGCTCCTGCATTGAGCCACCCACCTCACTGTACCCGACCACCTTCCAGGCTCCGAGTGCCTCCCTAGGGGTGCCTTGCATCCAGCTGACCCCCTTCCGAGAGGACACTCGCTAGCCTGGGGGTAACGTAAGCTTCCACCACCCTGAGAAGGGACTCTCTCAGCCCTGTGTCCTCGGGGAAACACAGGCCTAATAGTCCTATGGGTGCTTGACCCAGTACAGGCACTTGGGGCACTTCCCCAAATTGGGGGCCAAAAAAGAAAGTCTCCCTTAGTCAGCAGACATAAGGGGCCTCTTAGGCATAATTTAGACCCACCCCTCAAGAAGTCTCCTACACCGGTCACAAAGGAGAACTTCATCGATTACAGGGGGTATGGTGAAAATAGGGTACGAGATAGAGCAATACCATAGAAACCCCATAGAGCAAAACAGTCTGGCTGAGGTAGCCTTTTGATCACGCATCTGAGTTACTGCCAGCTGTATATCTAATCAGATCTCGAGTAGCTTACTCACAAGCATCATCCAGAGGCTGTTGGAGATTCCCTCTGGAGGCAGGCCATTCCTAGCTCATGAGTTATGGGGAGAGAGCCAGTTTCAGATGGTAAAACTCCTCTGCAAGTCCCCTGCATGGCTGCTGCCCCCTCCTCCTGGGCAGTCTTAACTTATATAGCCCCTGTGACCTCATTCACCTGGGCCAGTGGAGGCCAGCACCTGTTGGCTGTCGGCCAACCAATTTGAAATACATCACTAGCTGCTGGGCAGACTCCAGCCCACCAGGTAGAAGCCCCTCACCCAGGTAGCTGATACTGGTCACGTAGGCAGAGGGAGCAGGTTTCCCCCCTCCCTCAGGAATGTATCCATCTCAGGTTAGCTAAAGAGATAGGGTAAATGTGCGTCTTCTCTGCTGGGCCATTCCTAATCAAATTGTCACAGGGCAGAGATTTGGGGGAGAAACAAAGGTGGCTTCCTGCCTCCACCCCAGCTCCCAGACAGTGCGCGGCGCCTTGCCAAGCCACTCTTCACCTGAGCCATGGGGCGCTGCCACGTGGGTGCCAGGTTTGGGGGGGCAATTCCTGGTGCTTCCCACTGCCCCGCACTGTGCAGGGGGGGCTCTGCCACAAGCACGCAGAGGCCCTGATCAATGCTGGTGCTGGCAGTGAGTGCGGGGCTTTTTATTTTTTATTTATTTATTTATTTTTAAGTTCTAGGACTAGGGTGGGGCTGGGTGGGCGATGAGGCTGGGCAGAGCATGGGGGCTTCTCCCATGCCTTTTCCCATCTAATACAAATCTCCAATTCTGTTTTGGCTGAATTGAATGGGGACAGTGATTCAAATCACTGAATCAAATCACTCTTCTCTGAATCAGCCAAATCCAAATCGAATACTATTTGCACAGGCCTATTTTCTATGAGCAAGTTAATTGTATAACAAATAATGCCACTTAATTTTTAGAAGCAACAAATCTAAGCCCACCTTCCCAATTTTATATCTAGTAAATTGTGGAAATGCTTTCTTTCTAAATGACAGACTAAGCAGAAACATCATAGATGATAGAGATGACACTTGTATGGAATATGCTGTCCAGTTTTTAATTATCTAAAGTTGTAAGGTATATTATTTCTGATATTGCTAAAAATCCTGCAGCAAGATTTAACACTGACTCCTACTGTTTTGGCTTTATAAATGAACTTGCAGTAGTTGTATAGAATTGCATGATTCCAAGTTGACCTTAAAAATGATACATGTGGCTTTGCTGCAGCTGGGCTATTGTTTAGGAGATTCACAGTAGAGGCCTCCCAGGAATTATTTGTATATTCCTTTTTGTGTGAAGTTTTTGTCTGGGAAGCTGCTGTGCAAACAGTAGCCCTTAGATAGCACCTGCCTCTGTTGAAGGGAGAGTGTGAGTCTTTTGTTTAGAGAGCATCACTAGCCATTTCATTCATCTCTATAGAAAAGAACCACCATACATTGGCATTCCAGTGACACTGAAACAAACCAAAGCTTCCAACAAGCAGGGATGCTTGTAAACGTTGGGCCTTCTTATGTTCCTTTCACTTGTAATAGTTATTTCTGGACCTACTTTCTGAGGAAAAAAACCAACCACCTTTGCAATAAAAACACATGGCAAATTGCCAATAACATTTTTTCCCATATTGAAAGGGTCCATTAAATAAAATATGTGCAGATGACAATTTTTTAAGATGATTAGAATACATATTTTTACTATTACAAGTTAAGCATTTCCAAAATAATAAAACACCTTCCATAAAACATACTTTTTATTATATTAATGATATTCTTTTATATAACATTCTTTTATCTAAACGAATTATTTTGGTTTTGGTTTTTCACTTGGTGATTAAGGACAATTTGTTCAAGTACTCTATACTTTGGAGGTGGATCTAAATGCTTCCGTTTAAAAACAAAACAAAACTTGCCAATTGATAGAAAAGATAAAATGAAAGACAAATATTTGTGATGGTGATGTTAGACATAGTAACCATGTCAGGTGTAATTTTAATTCAGTATGGCGAGGTTATGCCTATGTGAAGTGTATTTCATCAGTGTATGCTATATACTCATAGGATATGACATGTATGTGACAACAAGAAGTAAAAACATTAAGAGGACAAAGCGCACACATTTGTATTCAGTTACTTTTCTGGCAAAGCTTCACGTTGTTTTATTACTGTCTGTATGTAAAACTTAGTTTGGTAGGACTATGTACCTCCAACTGTAAACATGCAAATTAAGCCTGATTGTGTACAAAGGTCTTTCATTTAAAAAAAAAAATAAAAAAAGGCTTTACTTTATTACCATAACATTTTATCTTCCTCTCTTCTGTAAAACCAGTGGAAATAGGTATGTAAATAAATTTTAGAAATTTAGGGAATGCTTCCTAAAGCATTGCCTAGGCTGTGTCTTGCTTGGGTTAGAAGAGGATGGAGGAACTGTTTGTGTGCTGTATTATTGTTCTTTTATTGGAAGATGTCAGAGTGCTTTAAAAATTAGTTCTTATTGGGAAACATGCATAGCCATTGTCTCCCATTTATAAATAGGTAAAATGAGATAAAATGTGTTTAGTGACTTTCCCAAGGGGTTATGGTGAACATAGGTAAGAGCAACAAAGGACATATGATTGCTCTACCAGCCTGGTTTTTCCTACTTGCATATGTGACTAATCAGTCTTGGAGCTTCTACCCACAGTTGGAAAATTGTGGGGAGTATAAAACAAAACGCTTAAGAGAATTTACATAGAAATGGCATCTTTTTGTAGATTCTTAAATATTCAATATACAATTTGCCTCTGGCAGCTGTGTAGAGATAACTGGTCTATGGCCATACATAGCTTAGAAGTCCCTTGATCGTAGTACAGCTAGGGTACGTCCACACGTGCAGGTACGTGCACTTGCAGCAGCTCAAATAGAAGTTGCACAGATTTGAGCCAGGGCTTTTTGCCTCAGTGCATGTGCCCGGACATGTACTTTTTTTGTGGGGCAAGTTGTGCCACTTAGGGCAAAATAAACCTGCCTGGCTCTTCCCTGATCTGCAGGCAGGGGGAGCTAGAGGCTGGGGCCAGCACTTGTTCTGTGCCCAGCAGTATAGAAAGCTGCTGGGGCTGGGTCAGTCTGGACATGTTTTCCATGAGGCTCAGGCAGTGACGTGCTATGGCCTGTTGTTAGAGGTGCACTAGAGGGCTGGCTCCGTTCGGCTTATATGAAGCCTGGATCTCACAGTGCCACATTGCCGCTGGCTGTGGCTGCAACCAGGCCACAGCCCAGGGAGCGGGCAGTGGGGGCAGGCATGCGGTGGCCCCTGCTCAAGTCCCTTCACAAACCCACCCATAGGCCACACCCCCCACCACTCTACACCCCTGACATCCCCTTGCCATGACATCCCCCCGCCACTCCTCACACCCACCCACACCCATAAACACCTCCACCCCCCACCCCCACATCCCTACTTACCTGTTACAGCAGATGCTTGGGCAAGAAACCAGAGCATCTCTGTGGAGGGCTGGTTCTCAGGTTACCTCAGGGCATGATTGGAGGCTGTGCCTTGCCCTGCTTTTTTCCCTTGAGTTTTATTTTGGTACCTGGATTTTCAGGTACCCAATTTTGAGTCCACACTGCAAATATGCAGACTGGGGAATGGCTTTATTTTGTGTCCGGCATGCATATTGCAGTGTCTCAAAGGAGTCTGAGATGCTGCAAGAGGTGCATGCATGCTTGTCTGGACACATCCTTAGAGTGCAGAGATCAACATTATACAATCCACCATACAGGACATATGTATAAATAGCTATGTTTGGCTTTGCTGAGTCCCACGTCCCTAAGTGTGTATGCTTTATGAATGTATACATATACCGCCTTTTTTGAGCTGGCACGTTCAGGCTTTGAAGTTTAGTTCTTAGTGTGCTGTATGAATGGGTTTTATTTTCTTTGAACACTTACCTTTTTGTCTGATGTTTTGTTTTTTGGAATTGATTGTTAAATGCAAAACACTATGATCAACTCCCATTAGATCACTGAATGTTTCAGGGTGATTCTGCAGAACCTTGTTATTTTGGATAATTAGCTGGAATACTAATTCCAAACTAAATTTAAAGGTCTAATACCGCTAGAACAATTTAAATTTTAACCAAGGTCAAAGTCAAAGAAATGAATGTGGTTTGCATGGAAGATATATTTAGGTCTGATGACTTGAATAGCAAAGAATATCACAAGTAGCATGATGTGTTTGTGATAAGTGTCAGTTGTGGTTAGTTGTAAAAAGCTTTTAAAAAAGCCACTGTTAGTGAATTCAAATTTTAGTATTAACAAATTTAACATCATGGTTAATTGTTCATACCCATGCTAAATTATATGCTTTGAAATAATATGAATAGGAAAAGAGTTACAAGCATCATTAAAGTATCTTGAACATACTTTTCTGCTGCACTGTGCATTTGCAGTTCTTTATAGTGAGTGATGCATTTGGAAGGGTGGACAGCTTTTCCAGTGTGCAAGGCAATTCATAAATTGACATAAAATGGTAGAAAAATAGGTCTAAAAAAACCTAAATAGTCCAAGTGTCTTCTGTGAAGGGCAATAGCATTTACAAACCAATCGAGTCAAGTGTTTGTATTACCTTCATTTAAATTTTCATCTTTCTAGGTGTTCTATTCATATGCTTAACCCTCCTCAGAGGCCACGTCTGTTGGCTCTGGATTTAGGATCCAGAGACCTTGTTCAGGCGGGACCCACCCTCAGACTCACCATGATCTCTTTATTCAGTAATAGGCAAATACATTAATAAACAATAGGCACATCCAGATGAGCATGCACATGTCTCTTGCAGTGTCTCAAAGCCCTTCGAGATGCTGCAAGAGATGTGTGCAGGAACAGAAAAACGTTCCCCATGCTGAAAATTTGCAGTGCAGGGGTAAAATTAGCCCCCTGGATATCCAGGGGACAAAAAATACCCTGGGCAAAAAAAGGTGGGACAGGGCACGGTCCAGGACTGTGCTCTGAGGCAACTGGAGTCTTGGGTCCTCCACAGAGATGCTGTAGTAGTTAGCCAAAGTGTCTCTATGGCTGACCCTTGCCCTGGTGCTGAAGCACGCTGCCTGCCTGTGGAGGGCAGGCAGAGTGCCAGCCACAGGGAGCTGGACCTGGGCTCCTTGCCCATAAGTAAGTGGTGGGCATGCCTAGAGGAGGAGGGAGGGAACAATGGGGGGACCCCTGCCAGCCCCAGCCCCATCCCCTGACCACTCCCTGAGCCCCCTGCATCGCTGCCCTACCTAGCCCCAGCATCCTGGCCAACCCCCCCCCGCGCAAAACCCTGCACTCACCAGTAGTAGCAGCTGCCATTGTGGTCACTGGGGCTTCGTGCCAGAGCCCCCTGCCCCTGCACAGTGGGGGATAGCAGGGACAGGCCCCAGCCACCTGGCACCTGCACTGAAACTGCCCCATTGCACCGGTGCGACCGGGGTTGGCCAGGTGCTGCATGGCTCCACGCGCTATGAGGCAGCTGGGGCTGCTCAGACTGAGTGTGCTGGGCCCTGGGTGATGGCCCCAGTGGCCCCAGCTGCTTGACAGTGCATGGTGTCACCTGGCACCTTGTCAACTTGGGCCACACACACACAATGGGGCAGTGGCAGTGTGGGGGCCAGGTGGCCAGGGCTAGTCCCTGCTGCCCCGTGCTGTGCACGGAGGCTCTGCTAGGAGGCCCCAGTGACCCCGATGGCAGCTGGTACTGCCAGTGAGTGTGGAGCTTTTTTGTTTTAGTGCCAGGAGGCTGGGGCTGGGTGGGGCAGCTATCAGGGGTCTGGGGGGTGCAATCGGGGGCTGGGACTGGATAGGGCAGCCATTGGGGGGGCTGCAGGAGCTGTGGGGAGTGTGGCAGGGCACTGTTTGTGCCTGCCACTTTAAGGGCCTAATGCTGGCAGCTGCCAGGTGCCTGATGAGGGCAGCCATTTTGAATTTGGGGCTGCCCATATAAACAGGGCAGTTCTGCTGCTGGAGCAGGCAACAACATCGCCTGGCTGGAGGGCTGCTGGTATCATCTGGAGGTAAGGGAGGAGCTGTAGGTGATGGTCAGGAGGCTCCTGGTCCTGGGCATGACCTAAAACTGCACCCTGCTGGGAGTGGGTGGCCTGGTGGGTCTCCCAGTGGTGCGGGAGCCCCCAGGAAATGCCAGGCCAGTGATCACCCCAGTAAAAGGCCGGTCAGGGTGCCTTAACCCCTAGCCCTCACCTTTGGGTGGGTTGCCACCAGAGGTAGTTGTGGGGGTGCAAGCCCTGAGGAGGAGAGTTGGAGGCCAGGTGTGGCCAAGGCCGTCTGAGCCGTGCGGGGGTTCGAGACCCCAAAGAGGAGAGTTGGGGCCAGGCATGGCTACGGCCACCTGAGCCCACCTGTGGAGGGAAGCCCTGAGTAAAGGGGGTGTTACGAGTAGTGTGGAGCCCCCACTGTGAGGGGGGCAGTGTGTGGAGCCCTGTGAAGGGAGAGGGGGAGAGAGCCAGAGAGAGAGAGCCGAGTCCTGACCCCAGTAAGTCCTCCGATGTGGGGAGGCAGAGTTTGGGTTGAATATAAAACCAGTAGTAGCACCATGATCTGATGCCCGGGGGGGAGTGAGAGTCCCCTGTGAGACCCTGAGGCACCAGTTGTGGTGGGAGGTACCCCCACTCCCCACGTCTGTGGAGGAGGACCCAGAGAGGGGGACCTCAGGAAAAAAGTACGGGTCATACAGCAAGGCCTGCCAGAGCTT
>NW_017729029.1:20300527-20301940 GCF_001723915.1 Gavialis gangeticus | reverse complement strand
CACAGCTGCAGCTACCTGAGCCTCCACAGGGGAGGGAAACCCTGGAGCCCTGAAGGAGGGGATGGTAGTGAGGGCCTGGAAGAGGGTTGAGTAGAGCTGAGGGTCAGCTTGAAGGGCAGCATATGGGCCAACCCCTGGAAAGCAATTTGAGAGAACTGTGGAGCCCCAGAAAGGGGGAACAGGGAGCCCAGTGTGTGTGTCATGTGGGCCTTGGGGGGGTGGTAGCCATTTTGGGAGCCATGTGGCCTTGTGGGGGGGGCAGTCTGTGAGCTGTGCAGGGTACCCACTCCTCCTGAGCAGCCCCCCTACATAGTTCTCCCACGATCCACCCACACACCCCATGGCCTGCCACATCCCTCCACAGCTACCCACATCCTCGCCTCTTCCCACCCCACTTCTCCAAACTCCACATCCCCCCAACACACACTCTGCCTGCTCAGCTGCCAAACAGGATGAGACCTGCTGGCAGGAGCTGTGGTTGCAGGAGCAGCTGTCCCCACATCCTGGTTAGTGAAGGGGTCGGGGGAGCTCTAAGTGCTCTATGGTAAGAAAACCAAAGGCAAACAGGAAAACATATAGGTATTTATAATTCATTTTATTATGGTTATTGACACACTGGTAGGCTTCTAAGTTACTTTAACATTGTAGATATAGCAATAAAATATTGCCCAACTAATCTTGCTCACACTCACTCTTGTGCTCTCTCCCTCTCCCCCTCCCCCTCCCCCTCTCTCTATATATAGTGCTTTTGTTTTAATTTTGGAGGAACATGAATTTCGGGGTACTTTACAGGGTGACTTCGGGATTCTTTTTATCAGGGATTTTTCAGTTTTCAAACAGGGAACCCCAGAATTTCTGCTAGGGAGGCAAGTGGCAGAACCCAGGCAGAGGAGCCTGTTCAGAGCTGGCACCTTGGACCCAGCTGGAAGTGGCTGACCTCCTGGCCAAATGGGACTAGGAGGGCATGGTTTGACAGTTCAAAGCAGGCCACTACACAGAGAACATCTTCTGGACGATAGCTGCCCAGATGGCTGGGCAGGGGCACACATGGCAGTAGTGCCACACAAAGGGCAGCTCTGCAGCCATGGCCCACTGGCAGCTGGCCCAGAGGGCAGATGCCTCTACTGGCTGTGCAGTCCCCATCCAGGTCTGGCAAGTGCGCAGCAGGTCACAGCCAGGCAACAGGCCCTACTACCAGAATGCTTCAGTGGGTTGAGGGTGCAGAGAACTTTTAGGGCTGCTTCAGCAGTTTACCTGACACAAGAGGTAGTGTCCCCAGGTACCAATTAGCTAGGCCCCAGAAACTCCTGAGAGCGAGTAGCTCTGAGCTACTTGCCGGGGCAGCTTTTTGTGTTGATGGGACCATGACAGGGTAGCTTTTTACACTGCTGAGGTCAGCACAGGTGCTGACCC
>NW_017729029.1:20295293-20295527 GCF_001723915.1 Gavialis gangeticus | reverse complement strand
GAGCTGCTCGCCTGGGGTTCTGATGCCTGGAGGTGGGCCAGGGCTAGTCAGCCAAAGGTCCCAGGGGGACCACTCCCGGAAGTGGAAGCGGTTCAGGGATGCTGCCTAGTATGAAGGTGGATGAGACCGCCTGAGGAGAGGAATCCAGGCGGGGTTGAATTAGGAGGATTCTGGGGCCTAGTGTGGGGGCCGGTGATGATAACATCTAGATGCCATCTGCGAGGCTTGGGCTGT
>NW_017729029.1:20288541-20290293 GCF_001723915.1 Gavialis gangeticus | reverse complement strand
GGAGGCAAGTGGCAGAACCCAGGCAGAGGAGCCTGTTCAGAGCTGGCACCTTGGACCCAGCTGGAAGTGGCTGACCTCCTGGCCAAATGGGACTAGGAGGGCATGGTTTGACAGTTCAAAGCAGGCCACTACACAGAGAACATCTTCTGGACGATAGCTGCCCAGATGGCTGGGCAGGGGCACACATGGCAGTAGTGCCACACAAAGGGCAGCTCTGCAGCCATGGCCCACTGGCAGCTGGCCCAGAGGGCAGATGCCTCTACTGGCTGTGCAGTCCCCATCCAGGTCTGGCAAGTGCGCAGCAGGTCACAGCCAGGCAACAGGCCCTACTACCAGAATGCTTCAGTGGGTTGAGGGTGCAGAGAACTTTTAGGGCTGCTTCAGCAGTTTACCTGACACAAGAGGTAGTGTCCCCAGGTACCAATTAGCTAGGCCCCAGAAACTCCTGAGAGCGAGTAGCTCTGAGCTACTTGCCGGGGCAGCTTTTTGTGTTGATGGGACCATGACAGGGTAGCTTTTTACACTGCTGAGGTCAGCACAGGTGCTGACCCCAGGCTCTATCTTCCCTGGCTGCAGATCAACTTGCATGACACCAAAATGCATGTCTGGGCTCGTGTGTTGATGCAAAAAGCCCTGGCTCAAATTTGCACTGCGTACATTTGCAAAGCGCACATGATAACAAAAAAGAAGCAATACAATCAAACAATTGTATATATCTCCCAAATCCTAGGGTTGTCATCACAGTCAGAGTACGTTTGTACAGAACGTACTCTCCACTATTGAGGCTTTCTTAGGTATTAGATGCCACCTGTGCACAGCTGGTATGCTGACATGCCAAGGCCTACAACCCCCACTCCAGAGGGCTGTATGAGACAGGCTGGTGGCCTGTCCATGATGGCCTCGGAGACCCTGTCCATGATGGCCTCGGAGACCCTTCCCAGGAGATGGGGACTGGAATGGGGATGAGTAGGGAGGAGGGCGGAGCTCTTTGTTACTCTCATGTTTTTGCTTTTGTATTCTCCTTCTCTTCTGACTCTTGATGTCTCTTGATCCATGGCCATCTCTGGTTGGTTCCTCTGTGGGGCTGTCACAGTCCACGTAGCTTATTACTATGGATCTTGGTTTTCTCATTAAAAATTGCAAATTCTCTCATTAAAACCCCAAATCTGTGATTAAAATTAAAGGCCCCCCCCCGTGGTGCTGCTGGTGCCCCTCACTCCCCCACACAGCCTCCTGAGCCTTCACTTCCCCACACAGCCTCCTCAGCCCTCCTGATGCCTCTCATTCCCCCCCAACAGCCCCCCAGCCCCCCCCCACAGGCACAGACATGCACACACAAACACTGACATTCACCCCAGCAGGTAAATGTGTGTGGGGGGAAGGGACAGGGCAGCATGGGGGAAAGGGAAGGTGCTGGGGGGGTAGATGAAGAAGGTGGGGGGAACTTGCCCCTGTGCCCTCTCCCAGGAGCAGGGCCAGGGGGTGAGGGCAGCGGTGCCCCTGTGCAGGCCGCACACAGACCAACTGACCTGATGGTGTCGTTCGCACTTGACGGTTGCCACCACAACTCTGCTGCTGTGTTCTACGCTGCCTTCCTGTGGCCAGCCGCACGTCTTTTCTGGCAAGTGGTGCAGGGTGTGGCAGTGGTGGTGCGGTGGTGGTCACTACGTGTGGCCCGGCTGGTTGGCCGGCAGGGGAGGAGGGCAGGGGGGCTTGCATGTGGCGGCTGCCACTGTCCCGCCACTTGTGGCC
>NW_017729029.1:20282318-20283541 GCF_001723915.1 Gavialis gangeticus | reverse complement strand
CTCCTGGCCAAATGGGACTAGGAGGGCATGGTTTGACAGTTCAAAGCAGGCCACTACACAGAGAACATCTTCTGGACGATAGCTGCCCAGATGGCTGGGCAGGGGCACACATGGCAGTAGTGCCACACAAAGGGCAGCTCTGCAGCCATGGCCCACTGGCAGCTGGCCCAGAGGGCAGATGCCTCTACTGGCTGTGCAGTCCCCATCCAGGTCTGGCAAGTGCGCAGCAGGTCACAGCCAGGCAACAGGCCCTACTACCAGAATGCTTCAGTGGGTTGAGGGTGCAGAGAACTTTTAGGGCTGCTTCAGCAGTTTACCTGACACAAGAGGTAGTGTCCCCAGGTACCAATTAGCTAGGCCCCAGAAACTCCTGAGAGCGAGTAGCTCTGAGCTACTTGCCGGGGCAGCTTTTTGTGTTGATGGGACCATGACAGGGTAGCTTTTTACACTGCTGAGGTCAGCACAGGTGCTGACCCCAGGCTCTATCTTCCCTGGCTGCAGATCAACTTGCATGACACCAAAATGCATGTCTGGGCTCGTGTGTTGATGCAAAAAGCCCTGGCTCAAATTTGCACTGCGTACATTTGCAAAGCGCACATGATAACAAAAAAGAAGCAATACAATCAAACAATTGTATATATCTCCCAAATCCTAGGGTTGTCATCACAGTCAGAGTACGTTTGTACAGAACGTACTCTCCACTATTGAGGCTTTCTTAGGTATTAGATGCCACCTGTGCACAGCTGGTATGCTGACATGCCAAGGCCTACAACCCCCACTCCAGAGGGCTGTATGAGACAGGCTGGTGGCCTGTCCATGATGGCCTCGGAGACCCTGTCCATGATGGCCTCGGAGACCCTTCCCAGGAGATGGGGACTGGAATGGGGATGAGTAGGGAGGAGGGCGGAGCTCTTTGTTACTCTCATGTTTTTGCTTTTGTATTCTCCTTCTCTTCTGACTCTTGATGTCTCTTGATCCATGGCCATCTCTGGTTGGTTCCTCTGTGGGGCTGTCACAGTCCACGTAGCTTATTACTATGGATCTTGGTTTTCTCATTAAAAATTGCAAATTCTCTCATTAAAACCCCAAATCTGTGATTAAAATTAAAGGCCCCCCCCCGTGGTGCTGCTGGTGCCCCTCACTCCCCCACACAGCCTCCTGAGCCTTCACTTCCCCACACAGCCTCCTCAGCCCTCCTGATGCCTCTCATTCCCCCCCAACAG
>NW_017729029.1:20266906-20277129 GCF_001723915.1 Gavialis gangeticus | reverse complement strand
CCCCCCCCCCCCCCGTAGGCATGGCTCTAAAGATAAGCAGGAGTGATGGTGCGAGGCGTTAGCGGCTGCTGTGTGCAACCCCCCCCCTTCAGTTGGCTGGCTGGGCAGCATGCAGCCATCACCACCACCACCCTGCACTGCCACTGCTGCTCGACTAAGGAGCCATGACCGCAGATGGGAAGGATTGCACGCGGTGGCTGCATCGTCCACCACACTGCTGCCGCCACCTTGTGGCTGGCCACACAACTCCGTGGGCATGGCTCCATGGTGGTGCGGGGTGGTGGCAGTTGTGTGCTAGCTGGTGGGGGGGAGGTTTCGCATACAGTGGCTGCCACCGTGGGCATAGCTCCAGAGGCAAGAAGTGGTGGTGGCTACCGTGTGCGAGCTCCCCCAGCCACCACACAGCCACCACCCCTTGTTGCTGCCGCTGCTGTGGAGCCATGCGGTGGCTGCAGGACACAAGGAGCAGTGCAGTGGTGGCCACCGCACGTGAACCTACCAGCCAGCTGGCCAGGCAGCATGTGTGCGGCCTGTACATGGTGGCTACCCCTGCACTGCCATTGTCACGCCCCGCACTGCTTGCCCTCAAAGCTGTGCTGCTGACTGCAGGAAAGCAGCATGGGGCATGGTGGTGGCAGTGTGGCAGCCAGTGTGTGCGAACCCTTCCCCACCCTGTCAGGTCAGCCAGCGTGTGTGCAGCCCCCTGCCCTCATCTCTCAGCCCTGCTCCTGGGTGGAAGGGAGGTGCTGCAGCGTGGGGAAGGGAGGCACTGCAGTCTGCTGACTTCAGCTGGTGGTGCCTGGTGTATCCCCTGTTCCTTCAGCCCCTGGCCACCTTCCCCCTCCAGCCCTGCCCCGCAACCCCAAAGCCTTGCTTACCTCCAGGCTCCAGGGGTGAAGGCTGAGCCTGAGCCTGAGCCAAGCCTAGGCTGACTCAGAGGTTCAGGTCCCACCCTCCCCTCTCCCTCTCCCCTTTCCCTGCAGGCAGGGCTGGGGGTTTCTTGCCTTTTCTGCAATCAGCTCTTGCAGCTGGAACTGTTCCGGCCTGCAAGAGCACTTTGCAAAAGTGGAGAATCCATGGATTTCCGCTTTTATCAGAAATCCGCAGATTATCTGATAAAAGCAGGAAATCCATGCTTTTCTCCATTTCTCATGCTTATCACATGCACAGATGCTAATTTGGTCTTTCTGGGCCTTCTCCTAATTTGGTCTGTTCCCTCAAAACCAGGACTCCGGCCCCGCCCTGCTCTGGGACCTTGTTAATTGGTACCACTTTTGTCTCATGTTATCAGCAGTATGGTACATACTCCCTCTGTTCCCAGACTGTGTTCTTGATGGCCATGTTATGTTAAATAGCCTATCTGCTTCCAAGGCTGGAGACACTTTGACTCAGACTCTTAGAAATCAGTTAACCCCTGCTGCCCATCCTGAACCATTCTAATGCATATACCTATAAGTTAGTTCCCAAAACCAAACCTTTAAATACGATTTCTAAGCCAACAATGTCCAGACAAGTGCGGGCGTGTCATATTTGGTGCCACAGACCTATCTGTGGTGCCACACGCCACACATGCAGGCATTCCCCACGCTGCCACCTTGCAGCGCAAGAATTTTTTGACCCCAGGGTCAAAAAAAATGCATGCAAAAAAAAAAAAAGCAGGGTGGCTCAGGTGGTTGCAGCACACACCACCCAAAACCAGGGCCTGGCTGTTCGGAGCCACGGTTGGCTTTCAGTTGGGCTTCTAGCTGCAGGATCATTGTGGCTACAACTTCCTGAGGCCCCCAGAATCCCAGGTAAGGCTGCTGGGGCAGCACAGTTTTTGCCCCAGGTAACCTGTCATGCGCCAGAGTGTGCAAGGCACTGGCATTGCCTAGGGGTAGGTAGCAGGGGCACAAGGTGTGCTGCTTGTCCCTTGGTAAGCAAATGTCCGTGCTGATCTGGACAGTCATAGTGAGTGAGTTCATATATTTAAACTAAATGTCCCATGCCCCTTTGACTTTTGTCATTATGTTGTGCCTTGTGGCCATAAAAATGATTATCATTTTGTATATAATCACCATTCAGATATTTCAAGCTGTTACAAGGTCCCTTGTCAGTAGTTTTTACTCGAGACTAAACTATGCTAGTTCTTTTCTCATAAGTTCTTCTGCTTAGACGTCTAGTAATTTGTGTTACTTTCTGTTGGACTCTTTCCAATTTATCCATGTCTAAGCAGAGATAACAAGAAGGTAGTGAGTTTTTTGTGTTACGCAAAATTCTAGGGAGGAAAGAGGGTCAATTATTGTATAAAGGTGAAAAACTGGGCTTACTATCAATTGAAACATTGGGAAACTGTTGGAGACTGTGGCTAGGAGAAGCAGAGAGCAAGACTTCTGTGGAAATTGACTTGGGTTGTGACAACATGGTTCATAGAAGATTAATGTCTGTCTCTGTATATTTTGGGGGATTTGATATGTTTTTTAATGTTAAATATTTTGAGTTGGATTCACTAATAGTTAAAGTTTAAAAAGAACAAAAGAAAAATTTGACCCAATGCACAGGTTAGGTATTAGTGCTACTGAAAAATAGAAGTATTGCTTCCTTTGGCTACCTGGTGGCAATTCTTTTAATTCATCCTGCTATGTTACTAGCCTTTTTGCAACAAAACTATGGTGGTTATTAATTTCACCTGCATTCCATTATCAACCCCAGGTCCCTTTCTGCAGTACTGCAGCCCACTCTATCAATTTTTACTTAGTTTGCATTTGTGCGTTAGCTTAATCCTCTTTGCACTTGTCCTAATAGACTTTTACACGATTTATTTCAGAATTTTTTTCATGTGTGGGGAACTATCAAGGTATCATCCGTATTTCCACAGCAAGGAAAATCATTGCCTATATCCTCCTGAACTGTCTTCTACCCCTTGCTGAGGGAGTCCTTTTGAAATCTCAATGTCATTTCAGATAAGCCCGTGGGGTAATTGACATGATCTTTGTTGCACACCAGATCCAAGAAATGTGTTGGTAACAACATCAGGGTATATGGCCTTCATTTAGCTTACAAAGGCATCTGATTCTATCAATCATGAAGCCTTGTGGAAAGTACTGGCCAGATTTGGATGCCCTGAAATGTGCATCAAGGTCTCAAGAATTCTCCATTACCAGATGACCTTAACCGTTCTTTGTAGCAGTTCAGAGACTGTTTCATTTGTCATCCAAACTAGGGTCAAGCACGGATGCATCATCACCCCAACTCTGTTCTCCATTTTTCTGACAATCATTGTGGTTTTCATTAAGGACCACCTTCCTTCCAGAAGTGACACTGAATGGATGGAAGGCTCTTCAATCCGGGAGACTTTCGCTCAAAGACGAAAACACTTGTAACAGCCATCCTTGACCTTCAGTATGACAATGACTGCACAATCCTTGTGCACAATGAGGAAAACCTCCAGACTGTGTTGGATTTTGTTCAGAGAAGCCTAGTGAAATATGGTCCACCTCAACATTGAGAAGACTAAAGAGCTCTCTCAGCCTGTGCTGGGTCATGAATGTAACCTCACTCCCCAAATTACAGTTGAGGGAAAGATGTTGGAGGTAATCAAGTATTTCCTTTACCTCAGTAGCCACTTCTTTTGGAGAGTGAACATTGAGACATTGTGCCTCCTTTGGGAAGTTACTTTGGTGTGTCTTCATTAATCAAGATCTCTGGAAAGATACCAAGATCCAGTTCTATAACAGTTACCATCCCTACTCTCTTCAATGGATGTTAAATGTGGGTGACCTACCATCATCATCTCAAGAGCCTGGAGAGTTATCACCCATGATGCCTCTGGAAAATCCTCCAAATCTAATGGGAAGATCACTGCACAGATGTCAGCATCCTTGTTGAAGCCAGTATTACCAGAATGTACTTGGTGATCTTCAAGCACCAACTTCGCTGGACTGAACATTGTGTGTGGATGCCTGACTCTTGGCTCCCAAAACAAGTGCTCTACTCCTAGTTTAGTAACAGTTTGAGATCTTGCGATGGCCAGAGGAAATGCTACAAGGACATGTTGAAGGCATACCTCAAAAGAACAGGTGCCAACGTCAAGAGTTGGCAGGAGCTGGCTGCCAACCAATTCCAGTGGTGTGGCAATCTCAACCAAGTGGCAGCCTGTTTTGAGGTGAAGTGAAGCAGAGAAGAGAGAGTGAAGGAAGGAAAAGGAGAGGAATCCCAGTTTGCAGTGTACTCCCCTGCAGAAAGACCTGCAGCTTCTGCAGATGTAAGTGTGGCTCAGGAATTGGACTCTTATGTCCCCTCAAGACCATCAGTGAACTGTGGTAAAGAACATCATGGACTCAAGGAATTATAACAATGAATAAGACTGTCATGGGAGACTGTTGAAAGCCTTGGTAAGAGATAGGTCTAGCATATCCACTACTTTCCCCCAATTCACAAAACCCTGTTATCTTGTCATAAAAGGAAGTTAGGTTGGTTAAACATGACAAAACCCACATAGGCTGTTTCTCAGCATCTTTTTAGGTGCTGAGGACTAAATTGCTTGAGCCATGTGCTCCAGATTCTTTCTGGATATCAGGGATAGACTGATTTAACAGTGCTTTTTAATGGAACGAGCATAAAGCTAGAAGGGACTTGAGTCATCAATTTGTTGTCACACATATTGAAGAAAATCCTCTTTTAAATAAAAGTTAAAATGTGATGAAGATTTAAAAAAAAGATGGATGTGGTGAGAGGAAAGGGAAAGCATTTGGTCTGACTGTAGCAGCAGTCTACAAAAATCTCAGTGTAAAAGCAAGCAGTGTGTGTTTCTAGACATCGTGAATTCCAAAGGTCTCCGTTTAAGAAGAATAAGGACCATTGCTTCTCAAAACCTGAGACAGGGGACATATCACCTGCATCTACATATTAGGCACTAAGGGGGCCAATCTAACTTTTTGTAATTACCTTGTTTACATATTTAAATAACTGTATGTATTTCTGCAATGCTACTAGGCCTTTCCTTGTAAAAATGTCTTGTAAGAAGTACACAGGAGAAAGATAGTAGAGGCTTGGATTCTAAAGTGTCTAATTCAGTCACAGTGATACAGTGTTCATATGAGCTATAGCAGATTTAATGAGCAACTGAAGACAGAGACACATGTATTGGACACACTGGGGAAAAAGGTGATGTGTACAGGGACTAATTAGCCTAAAATATGAATGCAATCATATAAGTAGTCTTGATCTATGGGACACTTATAGAGAATGATTTTTGCATGAGTTTAATGAAGAAAAATTCAGAAGTTAGACTATATAAAGAATCTTCAAATAGACTAACTTTCTCATTTTAAGAAATCTGATTTTCTCTACTGAATAGTGTTAGTTATTAACATGCAAAGGAGAAATCCTTCTTTCTGCAGTGTCAAAATACTAGGTGACCTGCTTCAGTACTAACCTTATACGTGGGCATAAAAACTTCCACTTAAGTTTATTTCTAAAGCAAGTTACATAGGGAGATTGTAGTATTTTCTTCATCAGAGTTTACAACAGGTTACCCAAACATTAAGTATATTTGATCCTGTCCTCAAGGAGGGGTGGAAGTAGAGGGAGGACATAAGACTAGAAGGGTTCTTCTGAACCACATAGTACAATTCCTTGCACTGGGAGGCAACCATTTACCTCAGAATTCCTAGAAGTCCTAGTCAAACCATTCATACAAAAAACCCCACCAATCCAGGAACATCCTTCAATTTACCATAGACAAAAGCACAGGAGATGAGGGCCCTCTCACTGCAATGGCAGAAGAAATTCATTATATATTTACATGTTCTCAAAAATATGCTCAGGGTATCCCAGGAGGAGGACCATTGCCCACACTACAAAAGAAGAGATACTCCCTTATTCCTTGTTAATCTGATCTTGGAAAAAAAAAATCCTACTGTGGATAAAAATTAGTGATAGGTATGAATCTAAATACAAGCAGAAGACTCTGCAGCCAGGAACCTCTGAGCTTTTTTCTGTGAATAACAAGTAGCACCAACCCCCTACCCTACCCTGGTCCAACCCCCCTCCCCAGCTTCACTTTGATTAATGTCCATGGATACAGAATGTGATAAAAAGAAACCAACATTATTGTCAGCCAGTAGCATTCTTGGGAGGCAGATAGATGGAATTTCTTTTTCCTTTTGTAGGTGATCAGTGTCATGGATTTCCCTAGAGAAGCACTTGCTTGATTTGGTCTTGAGTACCCCTTGAAGCCAGTCAGGTGTGGCTTCCAGAATGGGGTGATCCCTGGCTCCTCCTGACTGAGACCCAAGGTGGCAGACTGACTTTACCCCTTTAAAGAGGAAAGGAGTTATATATAAAGTACAAAGCAGCAAAGCCCATAGCTCATCCTCACTGAATGCATTTGATGCAGGACAACAGTTGCATGGTAATGAGTCCCTATCCCTCTAAGACGGAGATTGGCAACCCCCAGTATGCATGGCATGTGAGGCCATTTTTCTTAATGTGCCACAGCTGACCTGGGCTCTGGGCAGCTACCACCAGTCCCAGAGCCTACGCTTCTTGCAGCAGGTAGCTGGGAGGCTGCAAGTCCGTCTACAAGCTTCCCATGCTCTGTGCCAGGCAGCAGTTGCCCAGAGCCCAGGCCAGCAGTGGCAGGCAGTCAGGAGCCTGCAAAAAGCTACACAGGTCTCCGCAGCCCCTGCACCAGCTCCGTGGCTGTGACAGCTGCCTGCACATCTTGGGGTGCGCGGCCGTGAAGAGGCCTGAGGCAGTGCAACCTTGGCCCCTCCCTCGCTGTCTGCCCCAAGCTGTGCATGCACATGCCCCTGCCAAAGAGCTGGTGCCAGGGTTGTGGACCCTAGTGTTGCTGTTAGCAGCCTGCCTGCCACCTGCTGCAGCCATCTAGAGCAGTGGTCTCCAAACTTTTTCGATCGTGCACCCCATCAGTAAAAAAAAAAAAAAATTTTGAGCACGCACCCCCAATATATGTATATTTATTTATTTATAAATTATATACATGTACAACTCAGTGTAACACTGTACACTGTACTATTGTACCTCCGTGTTGTGGAACTCCCACTCTTTCCTCAGGATACCTTGCGTACCATACGTGACACGTGACTGTCTGACATACGGACTGAGTGAGGGCGCCAGTGTCAATCTGTATATTAAATATTAGTAAAGCTTAATTTCTTTCTTATTTTTTTAGATAAAAAATAAATATAAATAGAAGTTCTAATATTTTCTTCCCGCACCCCAGTAGATCATCTTGCGCAACCCCTGGGGTGCGTGCACTCCGCTTTGGAGACCACTGGTCTAGAGCCCAGCTGGACTTTGGCAGGAAGCTGGAAGTCTGCAAACGGTTGCACTGGGCCCCACAGCTCCAGCACCATCTCTGTGGTGGCAGCAGCTGCATGTGCGCCTCAGAGTGGATGGTGTGGGCGGGGCCAGGTTTGTGCTATCCAGACCCCTTCCTGGCCATGTGCCCAGAGGTGTGTGCACAGCCACCACAATTGTGGAGCTGGTGCCAGGTCTGTAGCACTGTAAGATTACAGCCAAGCAATATCTATGTAATAGACCCTTAGGCCTGCACAAAGTGGCTAGTATTCCCTTTGGATTTGGATTTGGCTGAGTCTGGGGACAGTGATTTTGATTTGGTGATGTAGCCACTGCCAGCAGTGAGGATTTGTCAAATCTACCTGAGGTGGTAATGAAGTGCTTTGTTCCTGGAGTTCTGTCTGGTCCTGCCTTCTAGGTAGGCAGCCCTGGGCCTTAGTAAGGGCTTATTAACTAACTCTTTTCTCCCCATGTACAAATAAGTCAGTGCGAGACGTATAACATTAGTACTACATTAACTCATTGAAACTAGAACTATTACAATGCTATGTTGTCACAATCAGCAAAACTCCTTAAACATGGGATTGCTAAGCATCTACCACTGCAAGAAATATACCACTATATCCTAATATGGAGATAGCAAATACAATACACCTGTATTGTAGGATAAGTGTATTTTACAATACACCTATCCTATCATAGTATCCCTTTCCATGAATTTTTTGTTACATATTAGTGATACAGAGTCTTTGCCCCCACTTTGCTTGGAAGATCTAGGTGAACTGGATCAGGAGTTTTCAGTCCCATCTCATGGGCCAAATTTAGGCCATGGAGCCATGGCATCCAACTCTCATGGATCAGGAAATGTGGTGAGAGAGCAGTGCCAATTAATACCACCACCCCTCTCCCACTGCCAAATTCCCAAGCCCTGCCTGGCCAGTTGAGGGCTGGATCATGCCTCTTCCCCCTGCATGGCCAGGCTCAGTGCTCCCCCTCCCTCCTCCTTCCTCTCCAGCTGGATCGGGGCCAGGCTGCCTCCTGCCTCCCTCTGCATGGCTGGATTGATACCACTGGCAGGATCTTGGGTTGTGGACAGGTCAGACCCTGCCCATCTGAGGCGTAGGGCAAAAATGTTGAGCACCACTGAACTACGTGGTCCCTTAGGGTCTACTCTTAAGCTTTTATTTCTATGGCTCTGCTGTTCAGGATGCCATATTCTCTTGTTTCTTTTGCGCATGTTGGAATTTGGATTACTTTTATCTCATTAACACTATGCTAAAAAAATTATCAGTGCACTGCCTCAAAAACTTAAAAATGGAATTGCACTGTAAGATTACAGCCAAGCAATATCCATGTAATAGACCCTTAGGCCTGCACAAAGTGGCTAGTATTCCCTTTGGATTTGGATTTGGCTGAGTCTGGGGAGAGTGATTTTAATTTGAACCATTGTCCAGAATTGATTTGGCTAAATCAGTTTTGGAGATTCAGCTGTGGCCAAATCTCCAAATCAAATAGGCCCCATTCCCCACCCACTCTCCCAGTCCTGTCAATGGCTGCCTAGCCCCAGCATCCTGGCTCCTAAAAAAGAAAAAAAAAAAAAAAAGAAAAAAGGCCCGCACTCACTGGCTGCTGCCAGACTGGGGGACGATCCCTGCTGCCCCGTGATGCATGGGGGGGGTCTGTAATTGGAGAAACAGCAATTTAAGAACTACTTTTGCTGTCTTTTACTATTTATGAAAGGCTAATTAAGTCTTTGTTTTGTCTTTTTTTTAAATGCTAGATTATATTTATATCAAAGTGACAGACAAGATACTTAGCTACTGTTCTTAAATTTCACACATTCACGTTAGACAGTCAAACTAAAAGCATTTAACCACGTCAAACACGTTAGACAGTCAAACAAGTTAGACAGTGGCCCTGATGGGCCACTGTCTAACACCCCAGAGGCCCTGATGGGCGCTGCAGTAGCCAGTGAGTGCTGGGCTTTTTCTTTTTTAAAGAGTTGGGACGCTGGGGCTGGGTGGGGCAGCCACTGATGGGGCTGGAATAGTGGGCAGGAGTTGGGGCACTCAGGAGTGCTGGGGGAGCAGCTCCTACTTACCAGCACAGAGCCCAGGTCCAGCTTCCTGCGATGGTGAGCGGGAACTGCCCAAATTGCTGAATCACTGACTCTTTCTCCAAACCTTTTCTGAATTGATTTGAATTGAATTGAATCAGCACCCAAAGCTTTGCACAGTCCTAGTGACCCTCCATTGCACAGCTGATGCTTTTTCTTCAGGTCCTGGAAAAAGAAAACCAGTTTCCGTACCAACATTACTATCTTGACCAGTATTTTCAAAAGGTCTAAATCACTATCTATGTTTATTTTTTTCTTTATTATTTATCTATTTATCTATCCTTATTTATCTGTTCTTATCTATTTTTATTCCTTCTCCTAAGAATTTCCATTTGTTCCCTTCTCTTGTTTCTCTTTGAAGACAGTCAGTTTCATCTAGCATGATTACTTTTTTTCCCATAAAAGATAAATCGTTACAGTGTTAAATACTTATGTTTTCTTAGCTTCTTTCACACAAGGTTGTCATCAGCCCATAGCTGCTTTGATATATGTTGTGTTTAGATTTGTACATTCTGTTCATGAAATGAACAAGTTCATTAATTGCACATAAGTTCTCTAAACACTCAAACTAAACAATTCTTTATCCTTCATGTACAGAAGTAACATGCCTTCCTTAACTGAATGAGATGAGTGAGACTGACTTCATTCCTAAAGAGGATGATACTTGGGCACATGCATTGCTGTTACTGCCTTTTATTTTGTGATGTGTTTTGAATTTTTTTTGTGATACTCCTGCACCCCTAGCTCAGTATACGTGACATTTCTGAACATTTATTGATTTTTTTTTTTTTTTTTTTTTTTT
>NW_017729029.1:20261723-20266780 GCF_001723915.1 Gavialis gangeticus | reverse complement strand
TTTTTTTTTTAAATTATTCCATTTCCTTTTTTGTAGAATTTTTCATGGTAAGTTCCAGTTCAGTGCACCTTACATTTATATATTTTTCAACCTTTTAAGTGGGGGGAACTTATAAATATAATTCAGGATGAATATTTATAACTGTCAGTTGTACTATTACAAGCATTTTGGTTCTGTCAGCATGTCTTAACTCCAATTTGAACCAGGGGTATCTTGGATTGGCTGGAATCTGAAAGAGTGTTGTGAATGTAGAAGTGACTGAAGTAAGTGAATTTGGTTCTTAGTCCTGTAGACTTGTTCCTATACACTCTCTGTATATGAATGGACTAATTGTGATGCCTTTCACAGGTAGAGGTGGATATTTTTAACTAAACATGCAGATAGATTTTTGGTATTGGTAAGAATTCAATTCCAAGTCAGCGTGTATCAGTGACAAATTACTTCTATACTCACATATTTGAAACTCTGAAATTAATCCTAAAAAAAAAATGGACAGAAACAAGTTGTTGTTTTTGTTTTTATTAATTTTGGCAGCTTAAAGCCCATAATTATATTTTAAGGATGCAACCCTTGATAAACATGTTCTATTGTCTGTTACTTTTATTTGCTGTTTTTATCTGATAATGCATAAAATCCATCCAAGAGAAAGATTCATATCCCATCAGTTTCTGTAGCATAAAATCACGATAAGAATTTGCTAGTTCTCCTGTGAACATTAAAACATGTTTTCAGACATCTCTTTTACATGGCAAGGAGGGGAAAAAAATCCTTATTTTTCTTCTTTTTCTTCATTGGCTATTGGTGTTTCAAGTTTAACAGTTTAAAAGCTAGAAATGGGATAAATACATTTTAAATATGATGGAAAAATATTGATATATTCTACCTACTACATTCTTTTTCTCCCCAAACGCAGCTAATTATTTTCCTTGTGAGAATTTCGTTACCAAGACTTATATAGTGCAACTGCTAATAGAATTTGTAATAAATAATAATTACTTACGTTTTTGAATGGCATGAACTTAACTTGGTGGTGCATATGGAGGATTGACCTTTGAATGGAAGAAACTGAATATGGGAACAACTGCAAAACACACACTTGAAAGAAATTTAAACACGTTTTAAAACTTGAATATATAGTCATGTGAATTTATATGGGAATGATGAAGATAGTGAAATCAAATAAATATCAACAGTGAATTTAAGAAAATACAATGGATGAATTGTCATTAAAATCAGAAAAAACAAAGTTAAAACAGGTGTTTTATTAATTATTTATTAATCATACTATTATTTTATAAACTGGGAAGTAATTTAGTGCATCTTAACAATACATGACTAAATCTCTAAAATAGAGGTTAAATGCTTTTCGTTCGTCTGTCTAAGGTGAACGTGTGAAATTTAAGAACAGTAGCTAAGTATCTTGTCTGTCACTTGATATAAATATAATCTAGCATTTAAAAAAAGACAAAACAAAGACTTTTAATTAGCCTTTCATAAATAGTAAAAGACAGCAAAAGTAGTTCTTAAATTGCTGTTTCTTCAGTTATAGACAAAACTAACAAACGCTAATTGCATTTAATTCATATTTTAATAACCTCTACATTGAAATAGTTGTACATGGCTTGTATTTCAAAGTTCAAGCTATTCTTCTATTTAATTGCAAATGGGAATATTAGATGTGGGAATGTGTGTGGAAAGACACTGTCAAATTTTCAGTCTAAGAAATTAAATTTACAATTTGAATATTTTTTCTGTGAGGAAAAGGTTTAGAAATTTATGCTTAATAAATATCAGTCAAGATAATATTTTATATAACAGTGAAGACTGAGTATATTTGCAGTTCCAGGTTCCAAAGATGGATTAATTTGTCATTTTAAAAGTTGCTAAACATATTATTGCCTTCATCTATGCTAATTATAAATTTAAATACAAGAATGATACCAATTCAGAGGCTTATAAGAAACATATGGAATGGTGTTGAAATTAAACATATTAGTGGACTTTGGCCACTTGTAAAGGAATTAAAATAGTTGGATGGATGCAGTGTTTCACTTTCGGTTGACCTGACTTACCAAGTTTCATATAGTATTGCTCTCATCTATTGCATATTCTGTGTAAATATTGCATATGTTTTCCAAGTCTGAGTTCTAAACTTTGTCACTTTTTAAAGAAATTTATCCTTAACTCTACATAAAAACTATTCAACTTCCAGGACATTGAGCCTCTGGACCACATGGGAATTTTG
Source organism: Gavialis gangeticus (assembly GCF_001723915.1). Lineage (NCBI taxonomy): Eukaryota > Metazoa > Chordata > Crocodylia > Gavialidae > Gavialis > Gavialis gangeticus. Next base: position 20,264,535 of record NW_017729029.1, on the reverse strand, counting down.
AAGGGCTCCAGTGTGCTCTGGGGGCTGGGAGCATTGACCACACATTCAGTTAAAGATGTAATAGGAACCAGCCATAATGTTATTACACAAATTTTGTGTAATAACTTTGTGTAATAACTGAGATAACCATGAATGAAAATATGACACACATTTTGTGTAATAACTTTGTGCCTTATTCTTCATTTTATCTCACTGTTAATTAAATGAACATATGGCCAGGTCATTACTTAGGACATAGTTAAATAGTTAATTGTATTATCTTAAGTGTAATGTCTGTCAAGGGCCAAACAAACAGAGGACCATTAATAGAGTGTTCATCACTCATCTAATGCACAGAAGTTTGTATACTCAAAATCTGAAGAGTTCTAGAGTGTGTTTTCTTGTACGTATTATCCCTGTGTTTTGATACAGAGACAGTTTTACATTTGGCTATTTCAGGAGTCTGGTCATCCCAAGAAAAGTTATGCTTAATGTTTCTGACACTTATAAAGAACTTTGTGGGGGCTGCAAGACAATATATCTGCCAGGTCTCAGCAAGTTCCAGGACTCCCCATGCCCCTTTGTTTTAAAGCCTCATAAGTTCCCACAGGTAATGAACCCTGTCATGGGGGTGGGCCTTGACTCCCCCTCCTGTGTATTTAGAAGGTACCTGTTCAGATAATGATGCAACTTGCATCTGTCCCTGATCCTGAAAATCATGTGGCATGGCAAGGTGCCTGAAAGTTGGGATTGGGGATCAGATTCCATTGTGTCATTATTTGAATATCTGCTAAATAAGTAGGCAAGGTTCTTTGAGTAGATGTGATATCTTTTATTAGACAAACTGAGTAGTTGGGAAAAAGTTCTTAGCAAGCTTTTGGACACAGCCACTCTTCTTCCCTTATTGAAAAGAAGAGGGTACCTGCACCTGAAAGCTTGCTAAGAACTTTTTCCCTACTACTCAAATGGTCTAATAAAAAACATCACGTCTGCTCAAAAAACCTTGCCTGCCTGCGTCCTTAGACCAACACAGCTGCAACCCAAAACCCTGCTAAATAAGTATATTGTTGACATACAAAAATGTCTTACTGTATGCCTGGCTGACTTGTATATCTTTATTTCTTCTCAGGTTTAAACAAAAAAAGAATCTAGATTAGAAATCAGAATTATGATTTATAGACAGGGTGACTAATGTCTGATAGGGGTGCGTGAAATGGGCCATATTTGATTCAGATTCGGCCCGAGTCAGGTCACACTCAATTCATTGATTCGGATCACTGTCCCGATTTGATTTGGCTGAATCTGAATCTGAAGATTTCTCCAAATCAGCAATTCGGCCAAAGATGCAGCTTTAAATTTTTTTATACATACCTCGACGTACCAGGTGTGGCTTGTGAATGCTGAGATGGTGGGGTGGATGGAGTGTCCCACAGGAGCACGGGGTGACCCCCTGCATGTTTGGCAGTGGATCCCCCATGTTTCCCTGCTCTGCGATCCGCCGTGGGGGACCCCAGTGCCCCCCCAGACCCAGAAGGCACCAGTTGCTGAGCCAGACATGTGGGGAGTGGACCGCAGTGGACTAGGAAGTGGACTGGAAATGCTTCTGTTCCACTTCCGGGTTTGCTGCCAAGTGCGCTGGGGACCCCCCTGCACTCCCATGGGATGCTCCATTCACCCTACCATCTCAGCATTCATGAGCTGCCTGGTACCATGAGATATGTAGGAAAAACATTTAAAGCTGTGTCTATGTCTAAATCATCGAATCTCTCCAAATTGATTTGGAGAGTTCTGATTTGATTTGGATTCAGAGATTCAGCCGCTGAATCTGGCCGAATCTCTGCTGAATTGAATTAGCGACTGAAGCTTTGCATAGTCCTAATATCTGATATAATACCGTTTATATGTGCTTTGGTGAGAATATCTGCCGTTCCAAACCTTTGTTAGCCAGAAGATTTTTGGAGAGAAAGGCAGCATGTAAGTTCATTTAAATTTAAAAATAAGTTAATTAGCTGATTGAATAAAAGCTATATTTGGGAGGTCATTTGACTAGAAGGACTAAATCTGAATGATCAGGCAAATTACTCTGTAAATTCAATGATGAAATTGAAGGAACAAGAATTTGTAGGCATCAATACATGGTGAGAAATGGTATAAAAGCTAGTAATTATTAGTAAAAAGCATTGTTGGGTTCATATCTCTTTCAATGAGAGAACTCCGAGTAACCTGCTAGGCTGCATAAGGGTGTATGTGTATGTGTGTGAACATGTGCTTATGATGGATACTTGTGGGAAGTAATAGAAACTTCTAGGAAACTTTATTCTTATGTTGTCTTCACATTTAGTTTTTTATCTTAGGTTGAGAGTTTCTGGACAATAATATTATAGAATATTAACATAAATTAATGGTGGGAGATACTAGTTTAAGAACTACTCCTTTAACAACTCCTCCTAGTAAAAGTGTGTTTTTTGTAAAGCAGTTGTTTCTGCAGTTTTGGTTTGTGTTTATGATCTGTCCAAATATTTTCCTGATATGTTATGATTCGGGGATCCTGGTTTGCTGTTTAAAAATAGGAAATTCTCTGATTTGAAACTCTCAAAATCTGCTTTTTTTTCCCCGTGATTAAAATGGAATGCCAATATATGTATGTATCAGTTGAACACAATGTTTTATTGATATATTTACAATTGTAAATAAATATGGAAGCCTACCAGAGCCTCCATTTCTATTATAAAATAAATTCTAAATATCTATACATTTTGGCATTTGATTTAGGGTTTTTATTATGGAAAATCAGAGCTCCCCCTGCCCCCTTTGCTCAGCTGTATGCAGGTCC
>NW_017729029.1:20256365-20261481 GCF_001723915.1 Gavialis gangeticus | reverse complement strand
CCCCCCCCCAATGCTTTGTGGAGCTGAGCAGCCCTGATATGCTGGTACCCTGCCCATGCCATTGCCCCTCACTCCTGACCCCCAGCCCTGTCAGTGTCCCTTATTCCCCACCCACATCCTGCAGCCCTAATGGAGGGTTCCCCCAGGTGCTAAGACTATGGGCCAGGGATATTCACAGCTCCCTGGCCCCCCACAACAGTGCCTGAGCCCCAGCAGCTGCATGCAGGAGGCAGTGGTTGCTGTGGCAGAGAGGAGCATGGAGCTGCATGTGTCCTCAGGCCCACAGCCCCACACTGCCCAGGCTGGACAGCAGCCTCGGCCCTACCCAACTCCCTCTCTCCCTCCCTCACTATGGGGCCTCAGTTCTCCCTGCAACCACCAGATTTATCTGCCGAAGCTGCTCTCCAGGCTGCCTGGCAGCCATGTGCATGTCTGTGTGCAAGTGCACATGGCGCTCCCTGCTGATTGCCCTCCTGCTCCCCCCAGGAACTGTGCCAGCCTGCAAGGGGAAACCCACCGTTTCCTGCATTTTTCTCCTTTAATCTGCGTTTTTCTCCTTAGAATTGGAAAATCCAGGTTTTTCTGTGTTTTTCCATGGCAGACGGAAAACCCAGATCCCTGGTTATGAAAAACTGGGATAGAAGTGTACAAGTTGCATATTATTTGTCATAGTAATTGTGGTATAGTCCAATAGCTGTGTGTTTCCCATGTAATAATATAATTATTTATGGAATTGAATAACATGAAACAAATAGACCTGAAATATTCTATGTGTAGTAAATAACTGGGAAATTGCTGCTTTATATGTCCTAATGTAATTTTATGCATGGCATTCAGTTGTGCCTGTCCGCAGTGAAAAAATTGCTAGAAGCTGACTTAATATGTATGAAATGTGTGAAAACACCCATGATCAGTAGCACCTCCACAGTTTAGCAAGCATGAAAGAAATGTGACTAGGTACTGCGAACCAAAGTCAGCCCTAATGCAAGCATGTGAAATTCTATGTTATATATTTTAGACAACTCTTTTGTTGAAAATTTGTTCTTAAAAAGCTCAGTTTCAAAAGTATGTTTTCTTGAACATAGTATATAAAATAACTTAGTGTTGGGTGTTCTGTCATCTGCCACTGCTAAGAACAGGCTAGCTCCATCTTCTTTGGAACCAGGTATTTGACGGCTGTTATTAAATCCCCTCTCAGTCTTCTCTCCTCCAGACTAAATAAGCCCAGTTCTCTCAGTCTGTCCTCAGAAGTCATGTACCTCAGCCCTCGATCCTTTTGGTTTACCCTCTGCTGGAGTCTTTTCAATTTGGCCATATCTTTTCTGTAGTGGTGGGTCCCAAACTGGACAACAAGGGCACACCTTGGCTCATATTTGGCTTATTGACTGTAACCCCCAGGTCCTTTTTTGCAGAGTTGTTGTGTAGCCAGTCAGCCCCCAGCCTGTAGCGGTGCATGGGATTGTTCTGTGATGAGTACAGGACTTTTCACTTGTTCTTATAGAACTTCATGAGATTTCTTTTCATCCATTCCTCCAATTTGTCTAGTGTTCTCTGAATTCTAGCTCTGTCCTCCAGCATATCTATTACTTCCCCAAGCTTGGTGTCATCCGTAAACGTGCTGAGGGTGCACTCTATCCCATGTTCCAGATCATTGATGGAAGATTTGAACAAAACTGGTGCCAGGGACTGATCCCTGGGGCACTCCACTTGATACCAGATGCCAGCTAGACGCTGAGCCACTGATTCCTTACTACCTTTTGAGCCTGACAATCCAGACAATTTCCTATCCACCTTACAGTCCATTCCTCCAACCCATACTTCCTTAGCTTTCTTGCAAGAATGTTGTGGAAGACCATATCAAAACCCTTGCTGTAGTCATCTGAGTGATTATATGGGTGAATAAGTGCATTCTACTAAGAATCCAAATGGAATGATGAGAAATATAAGCCAAACCACTGCAGTTTAAAACCTGGAAAATAAGACAACAGCCAAAAGATTTAAAAATGCAATCTAACATAATTTAAGCACATGGTAAAGTATTAATTTTATCTAGTAAAATTTCCATTATAAATCTTGAGTATTATCATTTGTCAAGTGACCTGCCTTAAATTCAGATTGAGTAGGGCCAGCAGAAGTCATGGGATCATATATTTTGCCAAATCTGTCTGAAGACATCATGTATAAATAGTTCAAATACAAATACATTGAGAATTCAAAGGATGGAGGTATTTGATATTCAGAAGAAGTTAAGTTGTTGCCAAATAATTTGACAGCATTTTACTGCTGCCTGCTCTTCTGTGCATCTGGAGGTACTACATATGAATGTATAGGAATCTCCATTGTTCTGAAATGGTTTCCCTTTTTGTTTTGTAGTTTCCAGGGTCAAAAGCTGTAAGAATTGTAAAAATTGTTAAATTTCAATTAAAGTACCTGGGTAGCTTATGCTAAAGCGTTTTTGTTTCATTTTAGAAGAGAGAAGTAGCTCTTCTCCCCTGAGTAGCTACTGTAAATGAGGGTAATGATGATAATTCTCTAAAAGCAAATTGTGGTCAATTTTATACTTTATCTAAGCTAATAGATTATTTCTTTAGTGACAATGAATGACATATTTGTTATACTTACCACTATATAGTGCTCAGCTTTTTGGAATTGTTGCTTTGCAGTGGTTCTGAGAACTTACTTTAAATAAAAAGAGGTATTACAAACTATACCCATAGTTCCTTGTGTTAGAAACCTGAGCTGCTGAGGGTGGGGATACGGAGTCTATCCAGCATAGAAATCTTATGTGTGCACCACTGCAGTTTCGGTCCTTAAATAATTATTAAATATTTATTTATATTAATTTAATAGATTTCATAGACATTCAGGCTGTAAGGGACCCTGGAAAATCGAGTCCAGCCCCCTGCCCAGGGGCAGGAAGTCAGCAGGGATCATAGGATCCCAGCAAGATAAACATCCAATAGTATCTTGAAGGCGTTCAAAGTGGGTGCTTGAACCACCTCCGTTGGCAGTCTATTCTAAACCTTGGAGGCTCGGACAGTAAAGAAGTTCTTCCTTACATCTAGCCTGAAATGGTCACAGAGTAGTTTGTGACCATTTGATCTCGTCATCCCTTGGGGTGCTCTGGTAAACAGACGTTCCCCCAGATCCTGGTGAACACCCCTAATAAACTTACAGGTGGCCACCAGATCACCCCTGAGCCAGTGCTCTTCCAGGCTGAAGAGTTCCATGGCTATCAGCCTCTCATCATAAGGTCTGCTATCCTGACCTCTGATCATGTGCGTGGCTCTCCTCTGCACTCTCTCATTAACGTACACTACTTTTTAATTTGTGCTCCAAGATATCTGCAAGCTAAAATATTTCAGTTTAAGTAGATTTTTTTTTTATCAGGAGGGGGAAAAAAAATCAAATCAGTGTTTGAAAGCTCTATTTTCCTATGAAGGTTATGAAATCAATTGCAATATAAAAATTAAAAAATTATGTTATTTAAGTTCAGTCATTTAGGTCCTATTTTTGCCCCTATTCATTTCACTAATGTGCACATTTAAAACTGTCTTCATGCTTTGCAAGTTGCCTAACGTAGTCAGGTACACTCCACTCCGCTTGATTGTACTAGGCAAGAGCTTTAAATGATCATAACACAACAATCTCTAGTGTATCTGTGACACTTTAGTCTTATTGTTTTGTTCTTACAACACTTAACAGTCAGTCCAAGCACTTTTCTACTTTACTAAGCATTTCATTTTTCAATGTAATCAGCATGGCTATCCTGTTTTTTTCCTCCTCTCTTCCTTTTTTTCCCTTTATGTGGAATGATTGGCATTTATTTTTGTTCAATTACTGAAGCTGCCAGTGAGTATTCTTTTGTTAAAATGAAAGTGAATCAAAATATAGAAAATAAGAGAATAGAAGAATAATGGAAATACTACTGTTTAATGAAGTCTTAAATACTTGTTGATGCCCTGTCATCAGAGACTAAACAAATATATATTTTTTTTTAAATGGGGCTTGTTCTGGAGTGGTCAGATATACCATGCAAATGAGGCAAAGGCTTTTCTGGTTTAATTGGCATCACAGTTTTTCCAGTAGCTAGTATTAGGTCATTATAACTGAATTTTTCAGGTTTATTTGTAAATACCAAGCAATTTAATTTGTCTGCATCTAAAGTTTGTGCTTTTACTGCGTGTGGAATATGTCGTTACATGGGGAACCATATTGTCAGAGTTGGATTGGTAATAGACATGTTTATTAACTAATGTACAAAGATGTAAGACTTAACTGTATGTGAATGTTGTTGATGTGACGTTGTTACTGACTTTGCGGTAGAAGACAGAGGCCAGCTAGAGACCAAAAACAATATTTAGAGGGATGTTACCCAACTCTTGTTATGTTTGCTAGAAATCTCTCATCACTTTCCAGTGTACAGCCTGAAAAGAAATAACATAAAGCTCACTATTAGTGAGAGCTAATAGAGAGAAACTCATTTATCTTCAATTGAATATTTGCTCCAAATTATGAAAATTCTGTTCAGTGTTCCGTATTTATGTAGTTATGAACCATGATACCTATGCATTTATTTTTTGATAGATTTCATAGCACCTTTTTCTTTTCCAGTAGTACATATTTCCCAAGAACAAACTGAGGTTATGAACTATTGAATGCGTCTCCCTTCTTCCTACCCTCTAAAATAAAACAATTTGTGGTAATAGGTGAGTTTTTTAAATTGCTGTTTATCATATGTTGCTTCTTAAGCTTCAGATGATTTTTTTTTCATTCATAGATTCATAGACATTAGGGGCTGGAAGAGACCTTGCAAGATCATTGAGTCCAGCCCCCCTGCCATAGGCAGGAAGTCTGCTGGGGTCAAAAGACCCTCACAAGATAAGCATTCAAATGCCATTTGAATGAGTCCAGCACCACCTTTGGGGGGGGAGTCTGTTCCAGACCCTGGACACTTGGACCGTAAAGAAGTTTTTCCTTATGTCCAGTCTCAATCGGCCTTCCAGGAATTTGTGGCTCTTAGACCTTGTTATCCCTTGCAGGGCCCTGGTGAACAACTGTTCTCCCAGATCCTGGTGCACCCCCCTTATGTACTTACAGGCTGCCACCAACCCCC
>NW_017729029.1:20252067-20256355 GCF_001723915.1 Gavialis gangeticus | reverse complement strand
GGCCAAAGAGTCCCATGTCCCTAAGCCTCTCCTCATAAAGCTTGCTCTCTTGGCCTTTGATCATGCGGGTGGCTCACCTCTGGACTCTTTCAAGCTTATCCATAACTCTCGTGAAGTGGGAAAAGCGGTACTAATTTGGTGCATATTAATGCTAGTTGCTTTGTTTGAATCAATATAATTCAGATTAAGTAGTGTTATGTAAAATTATTGTACCTAATTTTAAAAAGTGTTCACTGTTGAGAATTGTTATTTTTAAAATTGTCCTGCCCTTTTTAAATTCACATGTATGGACACTTGAAAACTAAGCAACATACAATTAGACTAGGGCAGTCCAACTTTTCATTGGCTGGGGGCCACATACTCTGGGACACAACTGTGCAGGCTCCAGCTTCCTTGTAATGAACAGTGCTCTCCTGCCCTACACTTTTTGCAGCTGTGCTGTCTCTCCTTGTCACATGCAAGTTCTTGTGCCCTCCTCCTTGCTGGCACTGCATTGTGCCCCCTTACTACTTTGTCTCCCTCAGTCCCCCCCCACCTGCCCCATGCTCCCACATACTTCATGGACTCCCCCCACTCCCTCTTGTCACATGAGGCCCCTGGAGTTGTTTCCACTTGGCAGGCTTCCCTGCCCCTGGATTCCAGAGACCCAGCCTCCCCAGATGTGCTGTTATGCTCTTTAGGGGCAGGGATGGGAAGTGAAAGGTGGAAGAGAAAGGTGGAACCTGAAATCTCTGGGGGCTGCAGCAGCTAAAGTAATGTGGGTCAGGAGCAGTGTCTGAAAGGAAGCTTGGAGTCACAGTTTAATCCCTTATAGGCTGCCTGTGGTCCAGCAGTTGGACTGCCTTGAGCCGGAACACAGTTTCTTCTATTTTTCCTCCATCCGAAGTGTGAAAATATACTGTAGCTCTACTTTTTAATAGATTTTTAAGTCAGGTGATATAATAATTGAAGTATTTCTTTTGGAACTTTGTGCATAATATACAAATACAATAGTAACAAAATATGCAAGTAAATGACTGTCGTTCACAAAGTGCAAACCTTGTTCTATAGCTTTTATTCGGTATTTCTTTCTAGATTGTGGATTTACTTTGCTGCCTTATTCTATTATCTAATTCTAACTTTTTGTTAGATTTTGTTTAAAAAGTCTAAATTAGATTTGTGTGCATTTTTTACTGACTTGTTTTGTCACGTCAATTCAACTGACAGTTCAACAAAGATAACAGAAATGAAACAATTACTGACTGTAAAATGAAGTAACTATTGCTTTTGATATTGGATTTTGTATCTTTTTTTACAGTTTCAGTTGAAATTGGAGGACTAACCCTGTTTATATTGAGTAGTTAAGTTGTCCATAGTAAATTGGACAGTAGCTTTTTAAAAGAGATTTATTTTTGGAAAATTTCTGCACAGCTTGATGTCAGTATAAAAAGATTTGTTCAAACTTTTTTAAAGATTTTTTTCCCCTTATTATAAGGGTTGCCTAATTTTTTTTAAATAAAATTTGAGATGTCTGACAACTCATCCGAAACCTCCCATCTACAATTAACCTGTGTGTATGTGTATTTTTGACCAAAATATGTAAGCCATAGTGTATTTATTTTGCCCTAATATACTTACTACTTTCATCTACTTTACCCTGAACCAGTTTTCTCCTGGATGTACATATAGGCTAAATACAGATATTCAGTTTCTCCTGGGAGAGTCGCTGCTTTTCCAGGAAAACCATGAATGTACAGATGTCCTGCAAAAATGGCTGCTCTAGGAGGAAAAAAACAAACACACGCATCAGGCAAATATCTGTACCAACTCTGTATTCTGAGAAAAGCCATAGCATAGTGCTCCACCGTTCCAGGGTTCTTTGCTTCCTCCTCCAATAGAGTCTCTCTTAGGCTGGAGTCAACTATTCTAGCTAAGCAGAAAGCAGAACACACCCCTTTCACAATCCCTTTGTGCTGCAGGGAGAATAATCTGTGGCTGCTCTGTACGCTACTGTCATCTGTTAGCAGGCAGACTGAGGGAGCTTGCAGAATGCACTGAAATGTGCACAGGGACCCACTGGTTGTACCCTGTCAGTATTGCAGTCTTTCTGTTTCTCAGGAGCTCAACATTTGAATGTCCATTCAGACATGTTTGGGTAAGGTTTTATACCAGCACAACCAACTTGGCAGATTTCTCCCAGGTCATTTGAATGTGTGTATGTAGCTGTAGCATCAGTGACCAAAAATATAACTTTTTTTTTTTATCTGTTAAGGATATTGTGATGACTGTATCAGACTGATTTGTACTTTAGCACAGAAATGTATGCTTTGGTAATTTTGGATAGGATTACTACAATATGTTGTGCATGGGAATATATCTAAAGGCTAATTAGTAGTTGTGAGTTTGTTTAATATGGCATCCTACTAATCTGGTGTTTTTAATAACAGAAACTACCTATGATGCTTGAGTTAACAGTTTTCAAATTTAATTATACAGGTAATAGACATCTTAAGTAGAGGGCCCATCTTTTTGGACCTTATTTCCCCTTTCCCTGGATTTTATACTAATTATACTAATCTTTGTGATTGAAAGAGTAAATTTGGATTAACTGTTGCAATGTATTCAAGGATCTTTCTGTGATTGATTTTTGTGGGATATAACAGCATGTCATACCAAATATTTTATATTATTCTATGATTATTTCAGAAAGCTTTTTAACTATAATCTTCTTATCTTCTCTGTCTCCCCCTTCCCGCCCCCCCCACGCAAAGGGTGTCCCTGGTATACATTTTTCACTCTTTCAGGGGTGGTGTAGGTTGCAGGTCTAGGGACACAGGCAGACAAGGTTCTTCTGACGCCGCCGCCTCAAGGAATATTTCCATGATCAAAATTAATCCACTTCCAACAACAACTCATCTTCTGACAACATTGAGGAAAAGATCAACCCCCCAAAACCCCCAAAAACATCAGATTGGATACCTCACAGTGGACAGAACTCTAACCATGACTGCTACATTGACTGCTTCAGGAAAAGAATGAGCAATGAAATAATCAACAACACACACCACCTTAACAACCTCTCTCTACCAGAGAGAAAGGCGATAGGATCTCTAGGAATCAACCACCAAATAGTAATAGAACTAGCAGATAAAGGAGGAGCTATAGTTATCCTAAACTGTGAAGACTATATAAAGGAAGCCAACAGACAACAAAGGAAGCCTCTGACACCATCTACTAAAAAGAACTACAAGAAGATCCAACTCCCCTTTTCACCATGAAACTCAAAAATACTATCAAATCATTTCCATCACAACTACAAGAAAAACTACAGAACTTGATCCCCATATCACCCAACCCAGGGGTTTTTTACATGCTCCCTAAAATCAACAAGCCAGGTAACCCTGGCAGACCTATTATTTCCAATCATGGGAACCTAAGTGAGGAAATATCAGGGTTCATCAAATCAATCCTAAAACTGCTTGTCACCCAAAGATCAAGTTTTGTCCAAGTCACTGCAGACTTTCTATGGAAATTTAAAAACATAGGCCACCTTCCTAGCAACACCCTTCTAGCCACTATAGATATTATCAGTTTACATATCAACATCTCACACCAGGATGGCATACAAAGCTGCCTTACAGATCTAAAGAAGCAAGGTTACAACTCAGAGTACAGACTCAAAGATATTACTGACCTTATACACTTCATCCTCATGCACACCAATTTCACTTTTAATAACAAACACTTCCTCCAGACCATGGGCATAGCTATGGGCACCAAAATGGCCCTACAGTATGCCAACCTTTTATATAAGCCACCTGGAAGAAGAATTCCTCAAGGACTGCACCATCAACCCCTTGCTATACTTAAGATATATTGATGACATCATCATCATTTGGACTGAAAACCTGCAATCTCTGATTGAGTTCCGTCAGAAATTCAACAATCATTATCTTTCCATCTGACTATCTCTTGAATACTCCAGCACCGACAGCTCATTTTTAGACATGATGATCAGTATCCAGAATGGTAAAATACAGATCACATTATACAAGAAATCCACAGACCAATATGTGTATCGGCACAGAACCAGCAATCACCCCAAGCGCACCAAAAAAGCTGTGATATACAGTGAAGCCCTCTGATACCATCAAATTTGCATTGAGGAGCACATCAAGGATTGCTACCTCACCAGGCTTTCACCCAACAAGGACCTTCCTCCAGAGGGATAGGTTGCATGTTTGAAAGAGCTGCCCACATACCACATAAAGAATTGCTGCACTGGAGATGACCCCCCCCCCCCCCCCCC
>NW_017729029.1:20237032-20247067 GCF_001723915.1 Gavialis gangeticus | reverse complement strand
AATCGCACACTACTGGTTATGACATATCACCCCTCCCTCAAACCCATATGGAAAATCCTCAAACAATTGCAACCCATACTAGAAGAAGACCCTATTCTTAAAGAGACTTTTCAGAACCACCCATCCTAGCCTTCAAACAAGCACCGAACCTTGCTAACCTCATCACCAGAAGCAAACTTCCTCAAGCCCAGAACACATCAAAAGGATCCAGACCCTCCCATGACAAGGAATGCAAGACCTGCCAACACCTCTCCACCACCCCCACGATTACTACACCCCACAACAGAACCATCAGCATCCCTGCATCTTACAGCTCCACCTCCAGAAATGTAATATCTCATCCAATTGACCAAATGCCCTAACGGAAAATACGTAGGAGAGACGAAACAACAACTGCACACCAGAACGAATGCATACCGGAAATCTATCAAAGACAAAACTACCCAATTACCTGTGGGGCACATTTCTCACACAAAAACCATTCTCTCTCCAATCTCTCAGTTTTAATCCTCAAAGGAAATTTGCAAAACACTTCTCAGAGATGAGCCTATGAACTTCACTTCATCAATCTCCTGGATACAAAAAATCATGGACTAAATATAGACATTGGATTTTTATAACCTGCCTGACATCTGACTCCCCAGGTACCTCTCCACTATTTAACTGCTACATTCATCCCCCTTCTCACTCCCCCCATCCCCTTCCTCATCCAGGCTGTCTCTCACCTACTGACTCCTTAATTTACATCTTCACTGACTGCCCGTCTTGCATGCATGCTAGCCCAGCCTGTGGCTTCTTTACTATTCATTCCATCCAGGAAGAGCATACACCAACTGCAGAGACTTCCTCAACCTGACCAGAGGTTTTTAAACCTGAAAGCTTGCTAATTTTTTTTTCCAACTGTTTAAGTTGGTTCAACAAATTCTTCAGATTTGTCATGTTCATACAGAGTATACAAGTTTTTGATGTATTAAAATGATGATTGTGAAATTATCACAGCCAACTGAAATACATATTTTGAATGATTTTGTTGTTTTTCTGAACATGAAAATGCTACTGTTAGTGTTAGCACCTCCCCATACTTTCTGTCCCTATGTAAGTTCCTTTTTGAGCCATTGTAATTAATACCTGCCATGGAAAATTGACACCATAAAATAAGAAGTAGCTGAAAATAAACAAGTGCTGATATATCTTGAATGTTAGTTCAAGATATAAATGAAATTTTCGGAAATCCAAATAGCTGAAGTGCTGTTCCTTGTCTGGTAGTTCATAATATATTATATGGGTTTTTTTTTCTTTTTTCTTTCTTTTTTTTTTGGCAGTCTACTTTGTGTTAAATATGGTATCAAAAATATCCTGTATCAAAAATATAATTTTGCTTCATTTTCTTTGTGATGACATCAGTGATAAGTACAAGTTTATAGTTTCTGCATGTACAGCAGTTATGATCTAATTTTGAATGTTTGATTTCTCAAGGTGTTAGAACAATACTGCCATTGTACCTTAAGTTCCTTTCTTATTTTAATCTAGTTACTGCTCTTAGAGAGCTTTGATATATTAACTTGTGATTTAAGGTGCTATCAAAGACCCATCACTTCTGCAGTGAACAAAAAATTTTAGTTGAATTTTTTTCTTTTACTTTTTATAGTTTATTAAGGTTGTTATCTTTTGTGATTACAGGGAAGATGGAAGTGCAGCAAAGATGCTTGTTTGTTTTCATTCCAGGAACTGACAACTGCACAATTTGCTTTCATAACAGGTGGCATTTGGAGTATATGGTTAGATCACACAGCTGTTTACTTAATTGGCATATAGATGTGGCTCATAGTGCTTGAAAGGGTTTCATATACATGGTTTGCTAATTCTGTACTGGAGAATGAAGTTGATACCTTTACAGTTTTTCCTTCTTTTATTTCAATGTCAAAACTATGTTTTTTATTGCCTGTATTGAGCTATTTATTTCAAACAAGGGGGAGAAATAAAAATAAAGGCCCTGCTCACTGCTGCTGTTCTAGTATTGCTCCTACTCTACCCCCTCCCCCATATTTTTTCTGGACATGTAATTTCATTCTTGTGCATCTAGAGAGAAAAAAAGTTTAGCTTATTTTGCTCTTTGAAAAAAAATGTAGCAGGAATAGGAAATACCTGCATCCTTCCAGAATCTTGTTATCCAAGTATTTGGTAATTTGCACTTCCCAGGTCTTGTTTAAACGTTTTCAGAAGTTTTGATCAATATGCAGTCAGACGCTTCTGTGATCTCTTCCAATACAGTATGCTGCCAAATTATATTGTATATGTTCAAGCATATATTTCAGTGAGTATAAAGAGTGCTATACTGATGGCTGTGGACACTGCTTCTGCCCACTTACAGATGTTCAAGTTTCTACTGGAAGAATTGCCGTTCTCTGGGGAGAAAACACAAATGTGCAGATGTTCAAGCATTTTCTCCTGGAGTAGAAATGGCTGCTCCAGGAAAAAAGTAACCCAGGAACACCCAGGTTTAAATCACTCCTGAGAGAAAATTTCCTGGGAGACTGATTCTCTACACACTTTTCCCTAGTTTAACTCCTCCTTGGGACCAGGAGGAGTGCAACTTGGGGAAAAGCTTCCAAGTCTTTCCAAGACTTGAGTCACCCCAGTCTGGAAATGGCATGGGGTTCAGCTGCCTCCCCCTTCCCATAGAGAGGAGGGGAAGAGCAGCCTCAGCTGTCCCTGCCTCCCACCCCACCTCTTGCTTCTTTGCATTGGAGTTCCCAATTTGAGAAGTAGGCAGGGGATTTGCTGCAACACTTTCTGCTTGGCCTGCTTCCCTTCTTTAAAAGCAGGAGAAGTCAGGAGCTGGGCTTTGGCTGGCTCCCAGCTTTCCCTTGTCTCCCTGCTACTGAATTGAACAGGAGGGGCATTGACTTAAAAACCCAGAGGGGTCATGAGTCTGGTGTGTGGAGGCTTTCCCTGAGCCTGGCATCAAGCCCTGCTGGCTTCCTTTTGCTGTCCAGTTGACTTGGAGTAATATGGGGCAAGGCAATCTGCCATGCCCCTGCAATAAGTCTTCTGGAGCCTTGCCACAGTGGCTTGAGTACTCCCCCTGATCTCCTTGCACTCTGCCGGGATGAGTGCAAGGAGCCAAGCTATCCTGCAGGGGAGAACCAGGAAGGTTCCCACTAGGGGTGTGCAAAGCAGTCCTTATTTGGTTTGGATCTGGCCTGAGTGGGGGACAGTTTTGATTTATTGATTCGGATCACTGTCCCGATTCAATCTGGCCAAATCTGAATCTGAAGATTCAATGCTGATTTCAAGAATCAGCAATTTGGACATAGACACAGCTTTAAATGTTTTTTCTACATACCTGAAGGTACCAGGTGTGGCTCGTGAATGCTGTGATGCTGGGGTGGATGGAGCGTTGCATAAGAGCACAGCCTTCCCCCCACTATCCTGTGTGCTCAGCGGCGAACCTGGAAGTGGACTGGAAGTACTTCTGGTCCACTTCTGGGTCCTCTGGGGAGCACACTGCCCACCCCCAGGTCCCCCCCGGGTCGGCAGTTGGCTGTGGGGGGACCTGCTTCCCCACAGAGGTCCCCCAGACCCAGGAGGCACCAGTTGCCAAGCCAAGGGGATGTGGGGGGTTGCGGGGGGCTGTGTGCTCTCCGGCGGACCTGGAAGTGGACTGGAAGTCCTTCTGGACCACTTCCAGGTCTACTGCTGAGTGTGCTGGGGAGCCCCCCGAGCTTCTGTGGGACACTCCATGTGCCCCATCATCGCAGTGTTCATGAACTGCCTGCTACCTAGAGCTATGTAGAGAAAAAAATTAAAGCTGTCTCTATGTCTGAATCGCTGAATCTTTCCAAATCTCTTTGAATTGAGTTGGAGGGTTCCAATTTGATTTGGAGATATTAAAGGGTCCTCTCATTCGATTCGGATTCAGAGATTTGACCACCAAATCGGGCCAAATCTCTGCCGAATCAAATCAGGGACTGAAGCTTTGCACAGCCCTAGCTCCCACCATGGAAGAATCTTTCTCCTGTCAATCAGCTTATTGGCAGGGTGGAGGAGGTGGGAGGGGCGTTCTGGTGTTCTCCCGGGGCTGGAACTGTCTCAGGGCCGTTTTGCTTTAATGTCCCAACTCTCACTTGACCTCTGTCTCAGGCGAGGGAGAGGGTAGGCTGTCAATTAATGGGCTCCCCCAAGGGCATGGGTGGCCAGGGAACAGCCCTTTAGTTATGCCCTGGCTGGAGAGCTTGCCTGTGAAGATCTGTACAGTCCATTCTATTAACGTAGCCACAAGTGCCAGTTAGTGTAATTGGGAGTGGTGGGTTTTTGTGATAAAGATACTTGTCAGCTAGATTACCAGTAGCTTTTGTGTAAGGGTTTTGTTTGTTGCTGATATGAGCTGGATTCAAATGGGTGAGTAAGGATGTCTTAGTTTTCTAGTCTCCTGAATTGTTACGCCCCAACCTAGAATCAATTTTTCTTCATAGTCTAAGCCTTTAAGTGCTATTTTTTTCCATTCTTTTAATCCCGTGTCAATTAAATGTTAAACTGGATTGATGTGTGTAATGTTAGCAGACTCTTATCATTTTTAACAATCGAGCATCTAAAGTAACTTCTAATTCTGTGGAATCTCTAAAACCCAAAACACATTTGTATCCTGTCTTCCATCAACTACATTGTCATGGTCTGGCACCCAGAAATATGTAAAATAAAGAACAAGTATCTTGTTAGCAAAGCGCTTTTGTCAATGTCAGCATCATTTAAAACAAAGGGACATCAATTTTCCAAGCTGAAAAGGGCAAAATTGTTTAAAATAAATAAATAACTTTCAGGAGACCATTAAGTAAACAAAGACGTTGAATGAATTAGGAATGTGCCTTTACCTTTCTGCCTGCCACATCTCTCAGCATATTCCATGTTTATGGCTGACTGAGACTTCCTTTCCACATATTTGCAAACAACTGCAAAAAATGACAATGCAAAGCTATCCTCTGACTGAGTCTCAGTAGAAATACTTTTCCTCTGCCCCTCTTATTCTAACTAGCCATGTTATGTAGAAACAAGTGTTTCTGGAGTAGTGTTACAGTTCATCATCCCGTTGCAGTGAGGGGAGTTTTCTTTGTTTGGTCACCTGCTTTCTAGCTTCCACATGTCAGTGTTTTGCTCTTAATCTTGTACTTGGCAGTTAACCTGTCTTTAACTTGAAGTGTGATCAATACTTGATTCTTTACTGTTTTAGAGACGATGAATAGCATTTACAGTTTTTCAATCCTTTTCCATCCCATCAACTGTGTTTATCTGACTCACTTTCATCTGGGATTTCTATAAGCAACAGTACATCTCACTTTTTTGTTGGAGCCCGTTAGAGAGAAGTTTGGAAGCTATATATTTTGGCTTGTATGACAGATACAGCTTTTGCAAAATGTTTGTCTCTGACAGAATCAGAATTTTTCAAGAGATTTCAAATGTGTTGACATTTTAGGTCTATTTTAAGCCTGGTTGAATGCAGCTTGCAGATCTTCATGAAGATTTCAGTTTTTTGGGTTCACAAAAAATGTTTTGGGCATAATTTCTGTTTTGATTTGAATGAAAAACAGCTTAACTGTATTTGAAGTACTTTGCAAGGTTCTTTATCAAAATGTTATATTGTAAAACAGTATTTTTCTGGTAATGGAATATATGAGGTTTTATATGCCTTGAAAACTGCATTTTAAGTTATTTAACTTAAGTAAAGTAACATTTTTAAAACTCTTATGGTACGTCCTGAAATTAGCAAAGTTTTTCAGATGCCTGACCATGTAAGCCAGTTCCAAACAGCTTATACAGTATAGTACACGCTTGCTTAAAACTCCAAGTCATAATAATATTTACTCAAAGCTGAATCTACCTACTTTTATTATTAACTTAGACTACAAAAATGAATAGCAAAAGGAAGTAATTTGAGGCCAATATGTTCCCTAGTCATTTATATTCATAATATAGTTATTTTGTTTTGTTTGTTTTTGCCTAAGTTTCTTGCTTACTCTCCACAAAAAGTGCTAAGTTAATAAGTGTGCTATTGCTGTAAAGACTGACAGATTAACAGAAGGGGTTATTTGCTTTGTTAAATTCTGTTTTAATTACTGTGGGTGGAACTAGCTGTTATTTCTTTATTACTGATGATTGGTTTTCAGGTAAATGACATACAGAAGGATAGGCTATCTAAAAAAATCTTTTAAAAAAAGGGTATTTTCTGTTGTCTTTTCTGTGGGTAAAAATTTTGCATTTTTCATTAGCCAGGTGTTCATTATTAATAACCAATGTTAAATTCCATTCCATGCACAGTATCTCCATTTAGAATGTGAAATCTTTATATCCTGAGGAAACTGTTCTCAGATTTTTCACTGTGATTGAATAATCATGCCTGTCTTTAGAAAACCGTTACTGGATTGCATCATGTATTATCTATATCATTGTAAGGTCTCAGTGGACCTCCATTTTTATTCATACACATTTTGCATGACCAAAGCGTATCTAATAATTTCTATACCAGCTTGTATCTAACTGTTTTTTCCTCCTCTTGTATTTCTCTTCATTACGGTAATATTGTGTCTTCAGCCAAACAGTTGTAAGCTGAGATGTATATAGCTCTCATACTGATATGGTATATGTACCTTCAAGGAAAATCAATGCAGTACCATTATTACTGGCTGCTTCCAGACGTGAAAAAACAAATAAAAACCCAACCCAGTGCTTTACTTTAAGCTAGATACATCCCTAATCTGAGTGCAGCTCGTACTCAGAAGAGGCATCGTGTTAGTTTGACTCATCTTGTCCAATGTCTGTATAGATTGCACACTTCAGTGGATCTTTTTATGACTCTTTTATCTAAGAGCTGATTGAATAGACTATTAGATAAAATCACCAAAAAGCCCTGCTGAATGCTTAATCTATACCCAGCTCCCCAGTATCTGTCAAACTAATGTGCTCCCTCATCTGGTAAAGTGCCAGTTTCCATGCCCTCCCCCACCTTCCCCCATCTGTCAGCAGCCTCTATGTATCTTCTTTGCTATGTATGAAAAATTCTGTTGGAATCCGGGTATAAATGCTAATAATCTTTTCAGTGTAGTTTTTTAATGTAACAATATCTTCTGAATCTTATATAGTGTAACAAAAGAGTCAAAAGTTCTGAATTTTCTATGTGACACAGGGAAAGCTGCACTACTATTTCTTATCCAGATCTCTGTAGAGTAATTGCGTTAATACTAGTTTTGCCATGATGAGATGTGTTCTGTTAACCTAAATTGTGTGTATCTCTTGTTTTATTGAACATTTTTTTTAAAACAGAAAATGCCTCGTAGTGGTTGTGTGTTCAGCCATAACACTGAAGTGGGGAAAATGAAGGGGAAAAATCTAATGTTCTTAAAGTGATTGTCCTCTCAGCTTGCACTAGCGGTATGTAGGTTCCCCCTATTCTCAAAAGATCAGATTCTGCCCAGTTTTTGAGGCCGTGTTTTGTTTTACACAAGGTAGAGGAATGTTAGCAATGGGAAAAGACTGGGTAGCTGCCATGAATTTCTGTATAGATAGAAAAATAATCACAGTAAGCGATTACCTTCATATAGGAGACGTTGCATCTCTTTGCTTCTTTAGGCACCAGCTAAGTAAAATCTATTACAGGTTTCCCTCACTTTATGTGGGTTCTGTGTGAATTTGCTCTTAGGCAATGACCCTTTTTATACCAAAAAATTATTATATGCGAGGTAAATTCACTGTTATGTAATCAGTGTGGTGGAAGCCTGCCCACAGTCAGCTGCTTTGTGCAGTGCATTGTGGGAGAGACCCGCACCAAAATATAGTCTCCTCCATGGATATGTGCTCCTCGCTAATTGTCTGCGACATGTTTCTGTAGTTGTCATCCCCATTATGATAGTGCCCTGTGCTTGTGTGTACTGTTTGCTGTTGGTGAGTGCCAAAATCGCCTTGTAAAAGTGGTAGAAATGGGTCTGGGGGTCAGCACAGTCGAAGTTTTGGAACATATCCCTATTTGTTACATTGCAGAGTGGGTTCCCTTTATGTGAATTTGAGTTATGCGCCATTTTCCAGGAATGCATGAACAGCATAAAGCAAGGGAAACTTGTATAAGCTGATCCAAATAAATGAATTCACAGGCATACTGTTATATCACATCATTAAGGACTTTTCTATCTCAGCATCTATTACCAGGAATGACAAATCATAAAGCATCTTAAAATGCACTTTAAAATGGAGGTAAGAATCTCTCCAAAACTTTTGGTAGATAATGCAAATGACTCTCAGACTTCACTTTCAACTTCTGCAAGGGTAATTTGAGATTTGCATGTTTGCACAGCAGACGTGTCATAAACCAGAAAACTTTACTACATCTAAAACTGATGGGTACAGCCACAACACATAATGCAGTAGAGTTCTGCTCCTTAAACCATTCCCAGCAGTCTGTAATATATTTGTAGGTTCAAAGGAAGTGGGTGGGTCTTGAAGCCTCTCTCCAAGTCAATTTGCTGGAGTTCAGAGCCTCTTCCAAAGCCTCATTTTGCAAATGGTTACTGATGGCACCACAGTGATGTACTGTTTCTGTGACTAAGGAGCTATTGAGTCATTTTTGTTGCATCAGGAAACATTTTATCATCTGAGTTTTTGAGTATGGGTTGTTGCATCATTCCAGTAGCATTTGGCTGTTCAGGGTTATAATACACCCAGGCAAAATAGCAGGAACATAGCAGGGCAGCTTGGTATCTAGAGCAGCAGCAGCACATGGGCAGTGTCAGTTCCTGGACTTCAGTGCTGATGGTGTGGCTAGTTGACAGCAATAGTGGCTGTTTTTTTGTGTCTCTTCTCCCCCAAAATTGGTGCCTGGGGCTGGTGCCCTGCTTGCCCCTCTCTAGTTAAGCTATGTCAGAGTGGCTCAGCTGTGTTTTTTGTAAACTGTAAATGTTTTCTATAAGCCTTTTGTATCATTAGTCATGTATAGGGGTTTTCAACAGTAAGCCTTGTAACACACTGAAAGTATCTGAGATTCTGCCTTACAGGAAATAGGAGTTTGGTATCTCTTTCTGATACCTTCCACCTTTCTTGGATGCCCGTTCAGATGTATGTCTTGAAATCTTCCTCCATGGGATTTGCTGACATGGGTTTCCTCACTTGGCCCATGACTATATATCATCCCTTTATCTTGTCAGTCTTCCTAATGACAATATTGGCAAAAAGAAGTAGAGAAATGGGGTCCTTAAGTCAGTGATATGGCATTCCGGACACATTTTTACTACTTTGTTATACATGTACTACTATTTTTACTATTCTTTATTGTAGACATCTCATTTTGGTGCAAACTGTGTGATTGAGGGGTTAAGAGCAACTGTTGGTGATGAACCCAGAACCAATCAACTGGCAAACCTTTGGTTGGGAAGTGTGCCTGTAGATTCACTTGGGCAGAGCAGAGTCAGGTTCTGGCTGGCCCAATCCTTGTTTGGTCCTGGTTGGCCCAGTCCGCACTGCAGCAGTATAGAGATATTCCCTAACTTAAGGTAGAGGTGTGGGCTCAGCAGACTTAGTTGATTCAGAATAAGTCAGATATTGAATACACTGGGGTCAGATTCTGTTCCACCCACTGGAGTTCTAAATGCTCTTGGGCACCAGAAAGGCAATTGTTTAATTCTGTTAAAATTCCTGAAAAATCCATGAATATATCTGCTTTTCTAACATATAGTTGTACTTCTTTGAAAATTTGAATAGCAAAAAAGCAGTGAGAAGGAGGACACATCACCTTTTGTATTAACAGTTCAGAGGGTCAAGGAGGGTGAAAGTACGTTTATGCACCTAAGCTAACTACGATCTGACCCCTGGTTTATGTGCATCAAGAGTGGAATTTATGTGAAAATATATTTCAGAGAACTACTGTTACAGTAACATTTTCAATCATATCAGGTATACAGTTATTTAACATTTTCCATAGTTTTCATGGTTTAACTCTAGTTAAAGTTGTTAAGGTAGATAACTGAATTTCTATTTTCTCCCCCCCCCCCCGGCGTG
>NW_017729029.1:20236169-20236963 GCF_001723915.1 Gavialis gangeticus | reverse complement strand
CCCCCCCCCCGGCGTGTGTGCGCGCACACTCTTCCATTTTTGGCATAACTCCTACTTTACCCTTAAGTGTGACTGTATGCTTTTAACCTCACATTTAAAATAGCTTTTGCCTCAGGAATAGGTGAGGTTTTCAATGTTGCCCTAAGTTGCACTATTAGTCACTTTTATAAGCACTAAAACCACCAAATAGAGAGAGAGAGAGAGACTGTTAACAAACACATTAAGTCAAGCTATAATACTTGCAAAACCTTGAAGTCTTATTTGATGCTCTTAAGGCTGTTAAACACTGGTAACTTTTAATGGTGTTCAGTTATTGAGTTAATGAACAGGTGTAAGACTACATTAGTTATACAGCTGTTAATTTTCAAAAACCGTGTGCGTACAGATTTTGGTCTTAATTTGGTCTCAAAACCTTTACAACATGATTGTGTGTTCCTTGTCATTAGTACTTTTATTTTTTAAATATATTTTAAACTTCTAAAACACTTTGACTCGTATTGTTTTCTCTTCAGGCGCTAATCAGGTGTCAAACTGAAATTGTCCTTTCTGTGGGATATATGAGTTGGTTCACAGCTGTAGGCATTGCTGAAGATGCACATTTCACAGCTGCATATGCTGTACAGAACATATAAGAATGGAATGGAAAACAATCTCTTACAGCATGTTGCATCAGCTTTTTTTCCTCTAGCTTTGATAAACAAATGCGTTATTACTCACAAAAAAGCCTAATACCAACCTAGTGTCAACGAATCAGTCTTTGGCAGTCTAAATAGACTTCCTTGGATGCGTTTCCA
>NW_017729029.1:20220697-20231169 GCF_001723915.1 Gavialis gangeticus | reverse complement strand
AAAATAGAATCTAATACCAAGTGAAAACAAAATCTTGGTTGCTTACCAACATTTTTAATTTAGACCCTCATGTTGTTTTTCTGTGAGTTGTCATCAGCGGCTTAGCTGAACTTTCATTTTTTTTTTACAGTTTCATTAATTTTGAGTCACCTTATCTTTATTGTTTCCCCTTCTTAATGAGCTGGAGTGAGGAGAAGAAAGTGTTCTGGTGTTAAAACTAGTCTTATGCCTGAACACGCAAAAGAGTGGCAAATGGTTGGTCTGTTCCATTAGTGAAGAAAGTTTATTAATAAAGGTTCCTTCTCTGCTTCCCAACTTAGGGAAAACAGCTTTAAAACAGTAATTATGGTATTCACCTCACTATGGAAAATTTTGTAGAAAACTAAAGTAATTTGAATATAGTAATCGGGTAACAAGTATAATCCACGTATTCAACATTTAACTAAGCCAAACCCCACCCCCCAAAAAACCCAGACCACCTATTTCCATGTACACACCTGCATACTGCCATGCATAATATTCCTATTTGCATGCTGTATTAAGTTGGAGTAACATTGCACATTAGTATAATATCTCACTTAAATTGCTTAATTACGGTACAAAAAGAAACAAACATATGGTCAAAAATAGTTTGCAAAAAGGCTTTTTAAATTAATAGTAATAATAATAGTAACAACAATTCTGGTTTGCTAGTCACATGGTTAATCCTTTTATTGCAAACTGCTTAACTGCATGCAGTGTCAGTTTACTAATCTGATTAAATATAAACTACTTTCTTTCCATGTGTCTTTTCCAAAAATGAGTGAGGAAGTGACCCTCCAGATACATGATAAAGGATGTTTTATGGAAACTTAAATTATTTGTTTTCAGGTCCTGCCTAAACAGAAAATATTTCATGGCATTTTCCACCATTCATACCTATTCATTTGTGATCATTACCATAAATTTATTATTGTATATTGTGCTGTAAGTAAAAATACTTATGCTGCTTAAGCTTGCTTTAGCATATGTGTATTGTCTGATAATTCAACACATATGCTAATACTTGTGCCAGTTTAGAATGTACAATTATTTTTAATTATTATATCTGATAATGAGAAGAAAACAAAGTCCCATTCTGTCTAAACAGAATATATTGCCTGCAAGAAAGATAAAACAAAACAGATATATTGTGGGCGAGTGTACGCATGCACGCGCGTGCACACAGACACTTTCTCTCATTCAAAAGATAGCACTAACGTAAGATATAGTAAGAGGAAAGAGTACCAGTGAATAGACTTATAACTGGTTTCCCTTTGTTCCATTTTATTTGTGTTTAGCTGGTACACTGTTAATGAATAGTGCATTCAGTGTTATCTTGATAAACTGTATTTAAAGTTTGTTACATATAATAGAAAATTAGTGCTGTAGTATGTACCTGCTGGAAATATTACAAATTAATAGAGAAGACATGTAGATACAAACATGACAAAATGATTGTTTTAGTAAATTAAACTGGAGAAGAGGCAACAAAGTTTAGTTTGTTTATATTGGTATGCATACTCTGGTTCTAAAGTAATACATTTTTACATTATATATTATGCATTTGCCTTGCTTAAAAAAAAAGTAACAAACCTCTATGGAAATCTCTTGTTAGTCAATGAATACTTGAGGATTTTTTGACAAAAAGTCAGAATGACTATAGCAACCGTAGTGCTGTTGCTAGCCACAGTTTCATGCAGTTGAAATTTATGTTGATATGGTGAAACACTTGCTGAGGGTGAATATTTGATAATCCGTTCCTGAGAGAGAGTCTTCCAGTATCATTTATACATAGTGTCTGTTGCAGGGGTGGGCAATTATTTTGGGCAGAGGGCTGCATACTGAGTTTTGGCAAGCCATCGAGGACCACATGATAGGCAGCCAGGGGCAGCTAAATATTAACTTTCTAAATTTTTTAGGGGCCCTATAGGCTGGATAAAATGGCCTGGCAGGGCGCATCCGGCCCCCGGGCAGCATTTTGCCTACCCCTGGTCTATTATCATATAGTAAATATAATCTGAAAATACACAGTAGTGGCAGAGTAGGAAATGATGGTGGTTTGTACCCATTACTCAAAATATGCAGGTGAATACAAGACGGGCAGGGGAATGAATCTTTGTAGAAGGCTGCAATTTTAGTAACACTGGTTGAGGGGAGCTTTTACCCAATCTCTCTTTCACATGCCAGACACACATATGTGAATACTTTGAGGCCTACGGGGCACCTATATAAGGAGAGGGAGAGAGAGTTATGGCTGTGTAATAAGTAATTTACTTGTGAGCTCTCTCATCTTTGCAGCCATGAGGAATATAATGGGTACCCTGGGGAAGTCAGCCCGTGAAGACTAAGATTCTCCTGTTTTCAAGGAAGAAAATCTACCAACTAAATCTAGACTTATTTACTGCTGGGAGTGATCCCATTTAGCCTTTGGCAAGTTAGAATGAACTGAGTTTTTCTGTATTAACTGGTAATATTAGAATAGTTACTTACCAGTTTCAGTCTAACTCTGCTGTAGGAGATACATGGAGAAAACAGACCTTTGTCATTTTGGCCCACGGATAAAACTTCTTCAATCTCAAAACAAGCAGTCAAACTGTCAGTATTCTGGAAATGCATCTTCATTGTTCATAAAAATAGGGAAGGAAGGCTGGGTTTTTATTAAGAAAAGATGGTGCCTATGTGTCCAAGAAAGCTTTGCAATTTGGTGGGAAGGGGTATGAGAGTAAATATGTGGATAAATTGGATGTTAATAATGAGAGAATATTTACTTAAGCCTGAGATGGTGGCCTCCAAAGAATATGCAAAAGAACAGCATGTTGCAAGGAGAAAGGGGGGAAATGTTTTAAATATAGCTTCACATGTTTTCACAATTCAAAAGTGCTATATAATTTTATCTAAGCTTATTGGAAGTGGTGCATAAAATGAGAACTTCAAACTATCTCAAACTATGGTGTAGAACACATTTCTCAATGTATGAGGAACTAAAACTATTGGGAAAACTACATTGCACAGTGAGGAATGTGATTAACTAGCATTTGCAGACATAGATGCCTCAAGTCAGTTATCTGAACACACTTTTGGGTACATGAATAGAACTGAGTTTTTACACTAGTGGGCATTTATTAATCAAAACCTTAACATTGCTACAAATAAATAATTGATAAAATAAATTTCTTATATTTTTTTAAAGTTGAAATGGTTCAGTACAGCCACATTAGACATACTGCATTGTTAACCCTTGAAGGTTCAAAAGCTTGTTGATTTAAATGACATTAGATGATTATCCTGTGATTCTTTATATAGTTCCTATAAATTGTACGTTCTGTGAGTTTTTGGAAGTTTCATCAGTGCTTTAAAGGATGTTAATGGGAAGATTGGTTGTAGGGTTTTTTTTAGAGTTAGTTAGCCATGTTGGTTTGAAGTTGGGTGGAAGACACGATAGATTTACATCTCTGATTTAGTTAACCTGCAGGGTTCTAATTTATCCTGCTGTATATGTCTGTCTTTTTTAGTCATAGTGACATTGACATGATTCAGATAGATTTATCCTCTATAATCTAACCCTGTCATAACTTTGTTCACTTAATGCAGGGGTTGTCAACCAGGGGTACACTTACCCCGGGGGTAGTTTGGGAAGGCCCCAGAGGGTACGTGGTAGCGGTATGGAGAAATGGGAGTGCTTCTGGTTTTGCCTCTGCACACGGGGGGCCCTCAACCCCTACCCACTTGTTGATCAGCTGGAGTACTCCCTGTTTCTTGACCAGCTGCTGGAGCTACACCAACCAAAAAAGGTTGAAAACCCTGATAATGTATCATCTTGTAAAATGCTTTGGAGTATTAGTGTCTGAATGGGCTATATTTTTTTCAATAATTTTAATAGGAGCAAATTACTCCTAATATAACTATTCTTGATTGTGAAAAATATTTCTGAGTTCAGATTTCATTTCAGTTCATTGTTGTTGTTTTAGATACATGTGTAAAAATAAATAAATAAATAAAATAAAAATACTGAATGAACTCTCTTGTCTATAGAGCGAGTTAGTTGATTCGTACGCTTTATAAACAGGAAAAAAGACAGATAAACCTTTATAATTAAACTTAGTGTAGATCATCCCTCTACTTAATTTTGAACTTTGGAGATAGAATTATGATCCCAGTGAAATCAATGCCAAAATTGCAGTTGATTTTTAAAGGGCGAAGATTTCACTCCTTGAAGTCAAGGGCCAAAAGGTATAAGTTTTTTTTTTTTTGCAAAAAATAAATGGCTTACTTTACTAAAGAATGTGGTGTCCAGTTCAAGAGATAATGTTGGGAGCTGAAGTTGTCTTTACCTCTGGCAGAAGAATGATGAACAATACAGTGTGAATGTGGTGTACAATTTAGACTGCAGCTGAGTACATTCTTGTGTTTCATGCTTGGAGGAAATGGCTGTTCATCCATAAGAAGAAAAAAATTCTTAGTTTTAAGGTATCTTAGTCTGGTCTCTGTGCATTAGTGTTTTGTGTCTGTGTGAAATCTTAAAGTTACACTGTTTTCTGTAAGTGGCATAGTTTAAATTGGTAGCGAGTGGAACATATTTTTCCTACAATGGTATGGCAGAAGTGAGAAATAAAAGAAATGGAAGTGTGATAACAAAGCAGTAGGCCCTCTGCTTAAAGCTTCCTTTCACTTGGTTTCCAGTGGCTAATCAGTGCTTGAAAGAAATCGGACTTTCACTGAAGCAGAAGTGCTACATGTATAACTGTAGCCTAGGAAACAACGATACTACAACTTTGTAGATTTAAGATTGATTTAATTGACATTTGTGAAAGTGCCAGGAAAATATTTAATATGTTCAGTTAGGTAAAAAACAAAACAAAACTTGGATTTCTTATTTGAATAAAATGACTACTTATTTATTTAAATATTTAAAATACATATAATAATCATCTTAAAGCATAATCAAATGTCAGAAACAGAACTGTTTTACCATTTTTGCTGAGAAGCCTTCAGAATGATATAGTAGATATTAGTGTTTCAGTAGATGGCACTCATTTGCTTTGAGCTGGTTTTGAATCAGAACTATGTTGCTGAAGATACTGGAATGAAGGAAAACTAGAGAAAAATAAACCAACCACTTCAGTCCACCCCCACCTACATGTATGTCTATATATAGATATATATTTTTTGCAATAGCACGATTATTAGTCAGCTCCCTATTGATTTAAGTTTGTAAACCATGCTTTGTCCTTTTGCTGCTTCACAATCGCACATGGTTTTTCTGTGCTTCAAAATGTATGTTTCCTTGTTTAAAAGTCTTCAACTATATTGAGGTAGCACCTTTGTTTTCTTTTAAAGTGAATAAAACATCTGACTGATAGGGTTCAGATGGGGAAAGGTTTTTAGATATATAGTACTATATTATAATGATATAATATATCTTTTATAAACCATCTGAAATAAATGTTTTTAAATTTACTATATTAGTGAATCATCAGCTCATATATATGTACATTTACAGCTACGAGGGCAGTAGAAGACATGGAGGAAAAGAAAATCGTTATGCCAAAGAAAAGAGGTAAAGAACTGAGAATCTTGGATGGAAAAACAGCACAGAATCTGTGTAAGTAACACTAAATTGTTTACGGGATATGCAAGCAAATTTCCTTATGTATAAGCTTAACTGTGTATAAGCTTTCTCATTTCATTCTCCTTACTGTTGTCTCCCTTTCCTCCCCACCCCCTCAAAAAAAATCAGTGTTGGGTACTGCTGTTCTGCAGAACTCTTAACCCATATTTATCTTTTATTTGTTTTGTTTTTTATTTTCTTCTAAATTTCGCCTGAGCATTGCTTTTCCATAACGTAGGACATCAAGCTAGGGGGAGTAGTAGATATGCTGGAGGGTAGGGCTTGGATTCAGAGAGAGACTGACAAATTTGAGGATTGGACCAAAAGAAATCTCATGAGGTTAATAAGGACATTCAATGTCCTGTACTTAGGATGGAACAATCCCATGCACCGGTATGGGCTGGGAACTTGTTGGCTGAACAGCAGCTCAGCAGAAATGGACCTGGGAGTTAGTGGACAATAAGCCAAATGTGAGCCAACAGTGTGCTGTTGTTGCCAAGAAGGCTAATGGCATACTGGGCTGCATTAGTAGGAGCACTGTCAACAGATCAAGGAAAGTGATTCTTCTCCTCTGTTCAGCACTGTTGAGGCAACATTTGGAGTACTGTGTCCAGTTTTGGGCTGTGTCCACTACAGAAAGGATGTGGGCAAATTGGAGAGAGTCCAGCAGAGGGTAGTAAAATTGTTAGAGGACTGGGGCACATGACTTCTGAGGAGAGGCTGAAGGGAGCTGGGTTTCATTTAGTCTGGAGAAGAGGACACTGAGGTGGGATTTAATAGCAGCTTTCAACTACTTTTAGGGTACTTCCAAAAAGGACGGAGCCTAGTCTATTCTCAGTGGTGGCAGATGATAGAACAAGGAACAATGGTCTTAAGTTGCAGCAAGGGAAATTTATGTTAAATATTAGGACAAGCTTTCTTACAAGGAGGGTACTAAGCACTGGAGCAGGTTACCCAGAGAGGTTGTGTAATCTCCATCTTTGGAGGTTTTAAGACCTGACTAGACAGACTCTTGGCTGGGATGATCTCATTGGGAATGGTCCTGCTTTGAACAGGGTGTTGGACTAGATGACCTCCTGGGCCAGGTATAAGCTGTGCACTTTGAACTCATATAAGTATTTGGAAACTGATCTGTACTCTTAACGGAGCAGAAGTTCAGCACACATGGACTGGTTTAAAAGTGGTGGAACCCAGTCTAAGATTTACCCCCCTCCACCAAAGTACAAATGTATGTTCTGTGTGCTACCAATCAAAACTATGCCGCTTACAAAAAAAACACATAACTTGTGCTTTTTGAATAGCTGTACCTAGCCTTGAGGTCCCTAATTTTCTATTATTCTATTCTGTAATAGATCAGAATGTAGTAAAATTATTTTGAAGTTTCTCCAGTCCTTATAGTGGGAAAAATGGTATTTCTGTAGTAAATTTTTAGGCTTTTCCTTCAGGTTTGGGAGCCAGTACTTCATGTAGAAGCAGTGGGTGAGACTTTTTTTAAACATAGCTTCTTTTAGAGTATATCAACTTTACTATTTGGGGTCAGCCTTCAAGCCTCCTGGAAGCCCATGCCTGATGCCTCTCTACACAAAAATCTCTCAGTGCTTGACCTTGGAAGGTACCCCTTAGGCTCATGGTCTTAGGTCAGACCAGCCTCCTAGGTCGTCTCTCTCTGTCACGTACTTGGAATCCATTCACTCATAACAGGCCGTAATACTGTAATACTCTTTGAAGCCACTATAAAACTATTACTGTTAAATGCTGCATGCATGTGCACAGCAACAGCATGCATGCAGGCCAGGAATGCAGTCCAGCAGCTTGGAGAGCAACGTCCAGTGGGTAAGTCTGTGGTGGGAAGGGGAATGGGGGAGGGAAAGGGTATGGGGGGACGGATTGAGGCCCTCATGGTGAGGGAGGGAGTGGGGCTGGGGCTGGAGCACTGCACAGCAGGGGTGGGGTAGGCAGGGGTGCTGGAATGGGGCAGGCACTGCACAGCAGGGGTGGGGTAGGGCAGAGGACAGAGTTACAGCCACCCCAAAATTCCCTGTAGCTACCCCATACCCCCCTTGCCCAGTGCCACCATGTCCTGTCCTGAGCACAGCCTTGGTCCTGGCCCCTCGATGGGAAGAAGCTGGTGCAGCCTGCAGTAGGCAGCCTGCCTTCACCCTGTGTGCAGATAGGGGCGGCACATACCCACTATGTCTCGCCCAGGGGTGTGTGCAGCGGCGGGGAGCTGGGCTTCCTGGACAAACTGCCTGTGTCTCTGTCCCATACCCTCCTCTGCCCTGGCTGGGCAGCCCCATTCCCTCCTTTGCCATGGGGTCCTTAATTTTCCCTCTCCCCCATGCTCCTTCCCCCTTCCACTCATATACTTAAGAGCCAGATGCTGCTCTCCAAGCTGCCAGGCTGCATATCAGCTGTTGGATCAGTATCAGCTGATATGGTTGGTTAATAATCATTTACAGGTATCAGCAAAAAAAATGATGCACCCCTAATGTCTGGCTCTGCTTTTTGATTTGGTCACTCCCGGATGTCCTTCACATATTTGTTCTAATTTATTTTCTCATCACTAAAAGAATTATAATCTGTTTACCCGTCATGGGTACTCCTGAGAAGACTGATAGTTCATTTTTATATTGAGACTGTGAAATGGGAAATGATTTTTTCCCTCCTTATTGTTTGTATTATTTCTTGCAATGTTTCATCTTTGGCTGTTTCCATTACCAGTTCATCTGAAATGCGTGGAGTTACATAGCATGATGCTTTCTTCATGTTCACATGTATGGTTAAAGTTTGTTCCAGACCATCAGAGTTTGCAATGTTTGATGGATAGTATTTTATTGAAAGTGAAATGGTGTCCAGGTTGGAACTCCAGGGTTATGTCGTACTTCTGTAGTTTCAAAAGTAGTTGCTGTATCTTTGTGCATCTCCAAGACTCTTTTCCTTTTCCTTTTTCCTTTTCCTTAATATTTCAGTCAGTGGCTTGTGATCTGTTTGTGCAGTGAATCTCTAACCATGCAGTAAGTCGTCAATTCTTGCACATCCATAAGCCAGGTCAGGAGTGTCTTTGAATTTATGTGTATAACTTTTCTTTACCTCTC
Organism: Gavialis gangeticus; assembly: GCF_001723915.1. NCBI lineage: Eukaryota > Metazoa > Chordata > Crocodylia > Gavialidae > Gavialis > Gavialis gangeticus. Next base: position 20,222,445 of record NW_017729029.1, on the reverse strand, counting down.
ATAGCTCTAGATGCGTGAGACTGGCAACCAATCAATTTCATGACACTGTAATAGGTGCTCGCAGTTCATTTTTGGAGGTATCCTTGGAGATTTTGATGTTTTTTAAGGGGTCAAAAAACATAACAAGAGGAATGCTGCTAATATGTGTTTTAGAACATTAAATTCACTTCATGTTCTAGCATTCAGGCCTATGCCATGTTCTTGGAGAAAAGATGCCTTAAATGAGTTGTGTGAGCTGTGTAGTTAGGGATAAACTTATGGGCATAATTCGGTATTCATAGCAATGTTTGAATTCCTTTTTAATGTTCAGGTTTTGGCATGGTCAATATTGCTTGAATCTGAGTCATCAAGTAAAATTCCCTCTGAGGTCAGCTGCTGACTAAAATATGTTATTTCTGTTGTCTGACATTTGTCCTTATTCAGTTTAAGGTTGTTAGCTCTTGCAATATTCAGATTTTTTTCTCAGTCATTCTTAATGTGTGGTGGCAAATTATTGTCATCAGCAGGGAGCCAGGTTTTCAGTTTCCCACAGAAAAAACAGAGAAAACCACAGATTCCCTGGTTTTATCTGAGAAAACGTGGATTTTCTCTTTTAGCAGAGAAACCCACGGATTTCCCCCTTTTGCAAAGAGCTCTGCAGGGTAGTAGAGTTCCAGCCTGCAAGAGCTGTTTGCAAAAATGGCAGGAAAGCCCCACCCCTGCCCAGAGGGAGGGGGAGGGAAAAGGGTGGAGCCTGTGACTTCTAATCGGTCGCAAGGCCTAGGTCAGGCTCACTTTAGTCTTAGAGGCTGTGAAGTGGTAAGTGGGGCTTGCAGGGGTCTGGGGGTTGCGGGGCAGGGCTGGGGTGGAAGCTGGCTGGGGGCTGGAGGAGCGGGGCAGTATTGGGGCAATACATGGAGTGTCCGGCCAGCGCCTCCATGTGCAGCTTCCCTTAATGGCTGCTAGAACTGGTTTGGTTTCACATGCCCCTGGCCAGGCATTCCAGCCGCGAGTGGAGAGGTGTTGGGAGTTCCCAGCTGGCTCCACATTGCCTTAAGGAAAGCGACTCATGGAGATGCCAGACACTCCATGTTGTTCACTGTCAGGGGGAAGGAGGGACCTGCACCCCCAGATCTGTACAGGGGGCAGGCTGCGGGCTTGAACTTCTGCCCTGTTTCCTTCCCGGAGGGCTGCTGTAGCCCTGCAGGCAACACCCAGCACAGCTGGGAACAGTGGGGCCGCACCAGGATCTCCTCATCCCCACTGCCATGCCTCCTGCTGCTCTGAGTGGCGGAGCCCCACACCGCTTCCTTCAGTGCAGCCCCGCATGCAGGATACACATCAATGGGACAGTGCGGATTGAGCAGCCACTAAGAGATCCCTGTGTGGCTTTTCTGTCCCCAGCTGCCTTGCTCTCCTCCCCGCGACCCAATTTGTACATAATTGGAAGATACCTCTTTCCTCTGAATAGATTTTCATATGATGCTGTTTGTGCTTCAAATTTGGTTCAGTTCCATCTTCACTACCACATCTATGTGTTATTCATCCTCCTAGTAAGACCAAGTATCTCTCATGTGTATGAGCCTAAAACTGTCTGCTTTCCTCTGTGTACCATCGTGGACACTTGATCCATTGTTTTATGTTTGTATCCAAGTGTTAAGGGTTCACTCATAAAACTGGAATGGTCCTTTCATTATAGTGTTTCATAGATACATTAGATTCTTCCCCTTTTATGATCCCTCTGCACTTTTTCTATTTTTTTTTTTTTT
>NW_017729029.1:20210774-20220642 GCF_001723915.1 Gavialis gangeticus | reverse complement strand
TTTTTTTTTTTTTTTGTGATTATAATTTCTTGTGCCTCAGTAGCATAAGTGCCATTTGTCTGCATTTTAATTGGACATACTTTTGAGTTATTGGGCTCTTCCTTAAGTGTACTCAGGAACAGTTTTCCTCCACACTTGAGTGTTTCTACACTTAATACATATATTTTCCTACCTTCTTTGCATATTTTAGTATAATGGTTCAGTTCATTATAGTGTCTGCTTTTTTGCCTGGATGATGGGCACTTTCTATATTTACACTGGTTGCCACAATGCTTGCATTGTCTGTTGTTTCCCAAGTGACTGTTTTTGTCCAGCTTAAATTTTGTGGACTTTTCTTTTGCTGGTTTAATGATTGCACTTTCTGTCTTTTCTTGTATGTCTTTTTACTTGTGCTTCTGCTTGTTCTGCAGCTTGACACATACATATTGCCTTTTTCTGATATCAGGTCTTTTTCTCTTAGCAGTCAGGCACAGACTTTTTTTATTGTAACATCCCAGGATTATCTGGTCTGTAATGAGAGAGGTTTTGGTTGTGTACACATTTCAAATGCCCTAGGGGAATCATCCCAGGGTTTTTTTGTTTTGTTTTGTTTTGTTTTGGTTGTGGGGGAAAAACTTTATCTAGAGACACCTGAACAAACTTTCACATACTGAGCCCCTGAAAAGGAGAGAGCTTGTAATGCTGACACTGCACAGCCAGGGGGCCTCAGTGTACACATTTTGGCATGCTTTTCAGACTACCTTAGTCTATCTGGACACAGATGGCAGCAGTACACAGGGCATCCCTGACTGAGTGTCACAGAATGCATAGTGTTAGCCAGAATTCAGTGAATGACAGTGTCTCCTGAGATGAAGGGAACAAAACATCCTGGGATGATTGAGGACTGTGCTGTAGCTTGAGAAGAGAGTGCATACAATTTGATCTCCCAGAAAAAACTCTCCCAGACCAGCCATTTTTGCTCTGGGAGAAAAATCCTGAACATCTGTACATTGTGGCCCCCGCCCGCCAACACACACACTATCAGTAGTTACAGGCTGTCTGTGGTGTTCCATATTCACAGGACTGACTTCTTTAGTTTTAGTTCTATGGCACTGATTCCCCTTCCATTTGTGTTCTCATCCTGAACATATAAGTAATATTTTTTTCTAGGAACACGAGCTTCTAACAGTTTAATTATTTTTGTAAGGCTTTCCTCTTTAGCCTTTCCCCCCTCTGTATGGTAGGCATTATACACATCCTGTTCTTCATTGTCTGTATCTGTTAAGAGCACAGTCATATTTAGTTCTTCCTTTAATTTATCTGCCCCTATGGTTTTCATATACAGCAGAAATTGCTGTCTGAACCCTTTCCAGCCATTTTCAGCATTCTCCTTGATTTTCAAGGATACTGGGAGGTTTTATAGGCTCTGCAGCAGCCATTTCAGGTACTTCTTTCATTAGATCTTTCAGCACGTTGTGCCTTCCACTTCTGACACTGTAGTTTCTGGAGGCTTGTAATGTGGAATGATTCTGTATTATATACAGAAATATATATATAAGTATTTACAGTAAGAGGTACAGTGACTTGCCTGCTCCTCTTCTGTCACCCAGAAGTGGCTGCTATTTTCACCAGACTGTCTCCTGGGAGGTCATGCTTCTTGGACACTGTCCAGGAGGGCTTATTCTGTCATACAGTTGACCTGAGATCCTCATAGGACTTGCTTCAGAGAATGCTGTGTGCTGGCAGGTACAAATTATGTTCAGCAATATAGTGCTCAAATTATATGTATATATTTGTGAACAGGACAAGGACGGTTAGCAATAAATTTCAAAGTCTTTTATTTATGGAGTAGACCTCTTATGTAGAAAAGCAGTGTAAATGCCATACTGACTATTACCATTACTTAGAGCAGTAAATGTTAGATTAGTATCTGGCCTGTGAGTTTAGATACTCAAGAATTTTAGATTCTTAAATGTGGACATCTTAAATAGAAATATGGTTGGGAAGACCAATTAATTTTGCTCACATGGAGCCTTCTAATGAACAATCTTAGATTTGTGAGTGCCTTGAATTTGAGTTGAGCTATTTCTGTATTCAGTTTATGATTATTTATAGTTTGACCTCTTTGGTTTTAATAGCTTACTTTTTAATTTCAGCAATCTTTCTAGGATCTTTCCGTATGCCTTATGAAGAAATAAAAAATATTATTTTGGAGGTAGATGAAATGAAGCTGAGTGAATCCTTGATACAGGTAAGTCAGAATCTCATCCATTATCTTATGGGTTTGGTTTTACTCGCATTAACTTATTTAAAAACAAAATAAGCTTTCATTCATGAAAAATGCTCAAGATGGTACAGTTGTCTGTTTATCAGAATCTAATATATATTCCTTGTGTTCATTTTTATTTTTGGGCATGAAGAATATAATCAGATGTAATGGACTATGAATTGAGACTATTGACAAAGGGCACTTACATTTGCTGAAGTCTTTTTCCTTTTGTCTTCACATCAGTTTACCCTTTCAAAAGGAAAAGACGACATAATAAGGATTAAACAGTCAAACTGCTAATTAAGCTATCTTTTACTTGTAGCATATTTTGGAACATCAGGTTTTTTCCATTTTTCTACCTTCTGGTTTCATAAATATTTGAGTACTCAAGAAGAATGTAGAACATCAGATCTTTATTTCTTCTCCTATTTTCCCTCTGGGATACTATTTAAGTGTTGATGACAGCATATATTTTAATGTTCTCACTTCATGTTAAATACTGATGATTTTCTTTGCAACTTGTGGGAAAAGGGTGCTATTTTGGTTTTAACACCTTTATAATGTATGTCCTAGTGTGCTGTGTCAGTTCAGATAATGCCATCCTCCAAATTAATGACCCCAAGTGTGGACTGAAGAATAAAGTACTGGGTTGAACAGTTTAGCCCACCATAGCTGGATCCAGACGTACGGACATGTGCAGTTTGTGGTACTGTGAACCTCTTTACGCTGCTACGAACTGCATATGTTGCATGTTAAACTGTTCACGGTGCTGCTAATTTGCAATGCTGGGGCAAATTTTGCTATTGGGGTGCAGCATGCCTCAAGATGGGAGCTCTATGTGTCTCAGTGGAGGGAGCGGTTGGCTGGGGAGCAGGATGCCTCCAGACTGGCTCTGCACTTGCTCTCCTGTCCCCATGTTCTTCTCCCCAGCTGGCAGGGGCATAGGATGCCTTAAGATGGGGGCTGCCTGCTGGCTAGTCCTTTTCTGTCACAACCTGTGCCCTAGCCAGCCCCCGTGCAGCACATGGAGCAGCAGGACCCACTACAAATCACACAGGCAAGGGCATGCACAAAGTGTCAGCACAAATTTGTGCTGCTGCAAACATACGCCCCTGCTCATGTAGACACAACCCATGGTTTAAACCATATTAAATCATCCTAGTTTTAACTGCATTGAATTTTGGCTTGTGGCCTGTGTTTTGATTAAATATGTATTGCTCATTAGTACTATACTCTACACATATTCAAATCAAACCTGTAAAAAGAGAAAACTGAAGATAAACTTTTTAAAATTCTTGAAAGAACTCTTGCTGCTGATATTCTGAAACAGAACTTGGCTTATGAAAAGTAAACAAAATCACTGCACTTTACATATCACTATGTTCTTCAGTATTTTGCTTCAGAACATAGATCTTTTACCTATTTCAGTATTAAGCATTTTATTGCACAAGGCTGTCCAGTTGATAGCCCCAATTCTACATGGGCACTGCTTTTGATGCAGAGATGGCTAGGGTAGGGTCTTAGAGTTCCCTCTCCCCTGTTTCCACTTCCAGCTGTCAGGGTGGCATAGTGGGAGAGGCCAGTGTGCCAGTGATATACAGAAAACCCTCAGTATTTGCGGGTTCAGCATTCATGATTTCAAACATTTGCGAATGCTGAACCTGCATTTTAAGTACAATTTAAACACTTATTGGAGCTTCTCAGGAGCTCCATGCTTGCCATTGCTGGGCTCCTGTTGCCAGAACTGCTCCCCCCACTCCCCCCAGCCGCCGGGGGTACTGCGTTCATGCACACAGACTGCGTTCATGCACGCAGTGCCCTATTCATGGATTTCGCCATTCTCAGGGATTACGGGAACGTATCCCCCGCGAATGGTGAGGGTTACCTGTATGTACAGCAGGGCTCCATGCACTATGCATACAAAGCGGGGGAGAAATGGGTTCACCATGCTGTGTGCGATGGCAGAGGAGAGAGTTGCGTGCTTGGAATGTGGAGCTGGGGTGCATGTACTGTGTGTGCAGTAGGGAAAGGGGCCAGGTTAATTATTATGGCCCTCACAAAGAGAGGGAGCCAGCCCTGGTGAATGGTTGCAGCCGTGGAGGACCTTACACTTCAGGAACGATGCTTTTTCCTTCCTGCCATATCAAAAGGGTGCATGTTTATATTCAGAGGCATGCTTTATATGAGGAAATGCAGCATATTTCCTTTTTATACCAAATATTGTCTTTAGCTTGTGTGTGTGATATATTTCCCTCTGTGTACTTCTGTTAACCAAAGGATAATACAGACAACCCCTGCTTAATGCTTATTTTACATTGATATAATTTCACAGGTTTCACTTAGCACTCAGCAAGTTTCGCTATAACGCTTGTGGTCATCATCTTGGGTCATTAAAAACAATTGTGGTTGCCATCTTGGGTCATCAAATACTTTCAGTTTTGCTTACTGCTCAGTTTTTCAGGAACCAATTACGAGCACTAAGTGGGGGTTGCCTGTAGTTTGAAACAAGTAGGGCAGTAGTCTCCGACCTTTTTATGAAGATCACTTTTTGGCACCCCAGGATCAGTACCCCCCCCCCCCGCCTCCCCATCTCCTGGACAAGCTGCCTGGGCTTTGACCTCACTCACCCAGCCCAGTCCGGGCAGCAGGGGGCATGGCTCAGCCCAGCCACATGTGTCCTGCCGCTTCCAATTGTGGAGCCTCTGACAGACTGAGATCGACTGTCAGAGGCTGTATGATCAACTGGTTGGTGACCACTGAAGTAGAGCAGTTCCAGCAGTTTTCATGGATGAAGATGTATAAATAACTTAGACTTGTTTGGGAGACCTTACAGGATTTGTGGATTATAAACAGAAAAATGAATTGATGGCTTTTAATATATTATAGAAGAAAGTAATAATGTATTAGGAGGAGCTGACATGGATGTTCTTGGGATTTTTTTAAAATTTCATATCTTAGATAGCTGCCTGTGATTGCAGGGGCTGGACTCAGTGACTCAGGTAGACCAGTTTGGTTCAGTGTTTCTTAAAATTAATCATCATACTGAAAGACTAGGATGACCTTGAAAATTATAGCAATTGGATACAAGTTTCAAAAGGTAAGATTGTGTTGTTAGGGACTTGGATGGATGGATGGATGGATGTCTGTGTATGTGTGTATATATATATGTGTGTATATGTGTATGCGTGTGTATTATGGTTGTGTGAAACAGGCTGTATTTGATTCTGATTTGGATTAGGATTTGGCCTGAATCAGGGACAATGATTTGATTCATCAGTTCAGATCACTGTCCCTGATTCGATTCAGCTGAATCCAAAACTGAAAATTTGATGCCGATTCAGAGAATCAGTGATTTGACCATAGACACAGTTTTAAATGTTTTTTCTACATATCTCGAGGTACCAGGTGCGGCTTGTGAATGCTGCAGTGCTGGGGAACATGGAACATACCACAGGAGCGCGCGGGGGCGGGAGGGGCACACATGCTTGGCAGTGAACCTGGAAATACTTCTGGTCCACTCGTGAGTTCTCCGCCAAGCGTATGGAGGGCCCCTTGGCACCCCCCAAATTGGCAATTGGCCATGGGGGACCCCGGGTGTTCCCCCAGACCCACAAAGAACCAGTTGCAAAGCCAGAGAGTGTATAGGGGGGTCGTGCATGCTCCCTGGGAGAACCAGAAGTGGATCAGAAGTGCTTCTGGTCCGCTTCAGATGTGTTGCTGAGTGCACTGGGGAGCCGCCCACGCTCCTGTGGGACACTTCATCTGCCCCAGCATCACAGCATTCACTAGCTTCCTGGTACCTTGAAGTATGTAGAAAAAACATTTAAAGCTGTGTCTATATCTGAATCTTTCAGAATCTCTCTGAATCCATTCGGAGGGTTCCGATTTGATTCAGAGAGATTAAAGGGTCTTCTGATTTGATTTGGATTTGGAGATTCAGCCACTGAATCAGGCCAGTTCTTTGCTGAATCAAATCAGGGACCAAAGCTTGCACGGCCCTAGTGTGTGTATAGATATGTGCAAAGCAGCAACTATTCGATTTAGATTCAGCTGATTCAGAGGGACAGTGATTTGGTTCGGCCAAAAGCTTTGGAGATTGGGCTGCCAAATTGGGCCGAATCTCCTCTGAATTGAACAGGCAGTGGTGGCAGAGTCGGCAGTGGGGGCGTGGCAGCAGTGACCTGCTCCCCCAGCCCCCTCCATGGCTGTCTCGTCTGGCCCCAGCTTCCCGAAACTTAAAAAAAAAAAAAAAAAAAACCCGCACTCGCTGGCTGTAGCAGTGGCCTCTGGGGGGCTTGTGGCAGAGACCCCCCTGCACAGCACAGGGCAGAGGTTACTGGCCCCTCCCACTTGGCACCGACCCGGCAGCTGTTGCATCTCATGGGTGCAGTGTGGCTTGGCAGGGTGCTGCACAGTGTCCCAGAGCTGGGGTGGTTCCAGCAATCGCCCAGAGGCCGGCAGTGCTCAGCCCAGGCAACCTCAGCTTCTGGACAGTGTGTGGAGCCCTGCAGTACTCTGGTGAGCTGTGTGATGCTACAGATGCTGTGCGGGTGCCAGGTGGGGGAGGCAATCCCCGCTGCCGCCCACTGCCCTGTGCTGTGCATGGGGGCTCTGCCATGAGCCCTTAGAAGCCATGGTCACTGCTGCTGCAGCTGGTGAGTGCAGGGCTTTTTTTTTTTTTTTTAAATGCTGGGATGCTGGGGCTGCGGTGGGGGAGTGGGCAGGGGGTGGGGCCAGGTTCAGGCCACTTGAGAGGGCTGGGGGAGCAGGCAGTGGATGAGGCCAGGTGGGGGTCCCCCCCACAGTACCCTCCCCAGTCCTCCAGCCCACCCCCACTTACCAGTACAGAGCCTGAGTCCAGCTCCCTGTGGCGGTGAGCGGGGACTGCCCGTATCTCCACATCTATTTGGACCTTTTAATGGGTCTGCCGATTCGATTAGGAGACTTGGCCTGCAAATCGGGCTGAATCTCCTCCAAATCGAATCTGCTACCGAAGCTTTACGCAACCCTAGTCTGTGTATACGTAACACACATTTTACAAAATGTATGTGTGTATTTTTTCCCTTTAAATTGGGAGCTTATCAGTGGGAAATAAAGGAGGGAGGGGGGGAAATCCTGGCTGTATTAATAAATAACAAGATGACCATGAACTATTAGTGTGATGTGGCTTTGAAAATGACAATCCTAGAATGCATCAGATGAGGTATTTTTAGAAGTGCTAAGGTAGTATTAATGTTGTTTCAGAAGTCACTCTTGAGATCTCATGTGGAATACTTTGTACAATTCTGGTTGGCCATGTTCACAAATGATAAATTACAGCTGGAACCAAGGTAAAGGAGGTGTACAGGCAGTGGTCAGGTGAATGGAGAGCCATCATATGAGTGAGAACCGAAGAGCTTGGCTTATTTAGAACAAAAGGGTGGTTTAGAAGCAGGCATGTTTTCTTTTTACCAATATATTGCAGATGCAATGGCAGGATAGGCAGGAAAAAACCTGTTTAAATAAAGAACAGTAAAAGCTACAAAATGTTGTCCTTGGTGGTGTCTGGCCAGACCAGCCTGCTGCCACTACCAGGCCCTGCTAGGGTCAGTGCAACCATAGCTGGAGCAGGGCTGGAGCTAAAGGGTAAGTTGGTGGGGGGCAAAAGCAGCAGTGGGGGATCAGGTGCAGGGGTAGGTACCAGGGGTCAGGGTGGTGTAGGAATGGTGGGGGGGCAAGTAGCAGAAGTGTAGATGGTATCAGGCAGGAGAGGAGGCCAGTGGTAGGGGAACTGTCAGCAGGGAGCAAAGTATGGCCATACAAGGCGCAGGGGCAGGCTTGTAGAGCCCCCTCCCACCTGCTGTCTTACTGCCTTTCCCCCAGCTGCTTCTGCTACAACTTTCCCTACTTGCAGGGGTGGGAGGATAATGACAGGTTTTAAGATCACCATCTGTGACAACGGGCTAGCTCAGGGCTGGGTCATGATTTTGGCCTGCCCACCTGTCTCTGGGCTAACTACTTGCCTTCCTTTCCTGCCACGCCTTCATGGTAATAATTAAGATGTCAATCAGGTGGGAGGCTGCCCATTTACTTGCTCTGGTGGTAAAGGCATTGCACATGGCTCTGACCTCCCCTTGCTGTGTCCCATGCCTTGCAGATGACAGCATAAGTTGATGATAGTTCTGGCCTGTGGCCAGGCCAAACTCTACCCCTTGTAGGGCATCTAACGTCCAACTCATATACTCTGCCCTACACCAGACCCCTTTCACACCACCCACTCTCACTGGGCCTCTTACATACTGTCTCTTCCCGGGCCACTTCCAACCTGCCTTACTCCATGCCTTTCGGTCCCTACTCTGTGCGGCACTTCAGGCTTCCCTATTCACTCTCCAGCTGGGGTACATGCATCACTTCAGGTCATCCTCTCAGAGGTCCTACTCTGTGACCAATGACCTTGTGCCCTGCTCGGGGCTGAACTGTGGGCCACTGACTCCTCTCTCACACAGCACTTCGGGTTGACCGTGCACCCTAATCTGTGAGGGCCTCCATGTATTTATGCTTCCTCACTGGGGTCACTCTGTCTCTGCCCCCTCACTGGAGCCATTGGGGTCTTTTACCCTATGGGGCTCAGGTGCCTCTCACTAGGTGTGCCTGGCCTCATGTCATAGGGGCCTTTCATCCTATGGGCTCAGGTGCTTCTTCCTAGGCATGCCTGGCCCTCTGTCATTGAGTTCTTTCACCCTATGGGCTCAGGTGCCTCTCTCTAGTTGTACCTGGCTTCATGCCCATCCCTACCTTGGGGTAACCAGGATGTCAGGACTGGGGTTTTAAGGTGCCTCTACCTGCCTTTTACTGGGGAGGCAACTGGCCTGGCATTTCTGGGGAATTGCCCCACCACAAGCAGTCCCACCAGGCCATCCTTCCCCAGCAGGGTGCACTTTCAAGTCATAACCAGGGCCTGGAGCCTCTTGCAATCCCCATAGTTCCTGCCCTTACCTCCGAAGATGTTCTGAACATAAAAAATGATAATGAATTTATGCATTTCTCATGATTAGAATCTGATTATTGGGTAGTCTTAAATTCACAGTAGTCTTGGATTCACATGCATATGGTAATTGTTTTTCTGTGTTCAGAAATGGTGAAGCCTTTTCTGGAATACTGTGTCTAATTGGACACTGCACTTAGTGAGAGATTCCAAAGGGGAGAGTGATGAAAATTATTAAAATGTTACAAGAAAGCCTTACATAACCAGAAATATTTAGTTTAGAGAAGACAAAAGCAAGAGAAGGGGTAGAAGTAATCTTCAAAGGCAGAAAGGTTGTTTATAAAGAAGATAGTAATCAACTGTTTTCTTGCTCTGCCTCCGGTGGATAAAGAGATAAGACTTCATTTGCAAAAAGGGATACTTAGGATAGCAGTTGAGAAGAACTTTCTAAATATCAGGATGGTCAAAGTTACTTAGAAAGGCTCTGGAATGTCTATCCTTGCAAATCTTTGAGTGCAAGTTAGACAAGCACGTGCCTAGGATGGTTTCAATAGGAATGGTCCTGTCTTGAGCATAGAGTTGAAGTAGGTGACCTCCTGAGATCCTTTCCAGCTTTCCAGCTAGTTCAGGTTTGTTTGGGGTTTTTGGGGGGGGGG
>NW_017729029.1:20206288-20210419 GCF_001723915.1 Gavialis gangeticus | reverse complement strand
GGTTGGTATTTATTTTTATTCTATGACTACAGTATAGCTTTTCATTAATTGGAAAAAACCTTCTTTCTAGGTTGTTATATTTTAAACAGGGTTACTTCCTTGCTGCATTTAAAATTTATTTTATTAAATGAATTGGAATATTCATCTTTTGTGACAAAATAGATAGCATGATTCTGATTTCTTGAGAGTAACTTTCCAGAAAAGGTGGCTGTGGCTCTCACTTGCTGACAGACGGTCTTTGTTAAAAAGTTCTGTTGGAGGAATTGTGTCAAAGATCAAGTGTAGCAGACTGGAGGATGTAATGATTGCAAGGTGTTTAACTACTTGCCATGAACAGGACTAAAATGTATGATTCATTTGCCAATGGCAAGACAGAACAAATAGCTAAATTAAAGCAGCGGAGCAGAAATAACATCTATTGCATCAGTTTCACTACACTGTTCTGAATAGCAGAAAAACTGATCAGCTACTTTTAAGACTTTGAGTTACAGTTCTGAATATAGCATTTCAGGTGTATTTGCTGTACAGCTGCTGGAGTGCTCTTTGTGTGTAGGGAAGGCATTGTTGACTGTTGTTCATCTTTCCTCTCTTGCCCTGCTTTTGCTCTGTATCAGAAGAAAATTGAATCCCTGTTTTGTCTGCTGTTAAATCCCCAGTAAACTCTAGTGCACTTTTCATACAGAACATTGATTTTTTTTTTTCTTTATCTCTTTGACAAGCTGTTGGGCAGTAAAGGAATATGGATGTGAATAAGGTAAGAGCAAAAAGCGCCAAACAAACAACACACAAAACCCAGTATTCAAGAAATGCCATCTGCCCTTGTCCTTTCCTAAAAGGAAAATGGGTTTAGACTAATGGTATTTCTTCACAGGAGACTTTTAGGGTGTCCGTACATGTACTCCAGGGGTGGGTGGGAGTTGTCTGCAGCACTTTGTGTATTCAGTATTTTGCACTTCAAAATGGTGGCAGGGATGCTACATACAGAAGATGCTGAGGCTGCTGGAGCATGCTGATTAATCGAGTCTACTCTAACATGCTGCAATTATAGCATATTGGAGCAGGTGTCGCACGTTTCTACAGGCACCCTGAGATTCCAGCGGGAGAAAGTGAGAGACTTCTGCAAAATGTTGGTACTTGCCTGCCTGGATTGTAGCAGGGCTTAGATGCTTGAGGGTCATACATACTATTTGCAGAAGTCAACAGATAGTGAAGAGAAAAAATGTAGGAATGAGGAACCTGGGTAGAGTTGCTTGCCTGTAGATCAGGGGTGGGCAATTATTTCAGGCAGAGGTCTGCTTACTTAGTTTTGGCAAGCCATTGTGGGCTGCCTGGGTAGCCCTGCCCCTTGACAGGTGTCCCACCACCTTGGGACGAGAAGTCCCGTCCCCTAACCCTTGGCATTTGCCACCAGAAGCCCCACCCCCTAACCCCTGACCTTTGCCACCAGTAATCGCCCCCCCCCCCGAATTACTCCTTTCAGCAAAGGTTTTTGCCATTTCTGAACCAGAAAAACTACAGATTATTTACTGAGAATCAAACGTACTACAACATTCGTTAATTTCATTTAAAAAAATACCTTTTCCTGATTTACATGCATTTGTGTAGTGTACATAGAGGTGATATTATAATAGTTTAAAATGAAGTCTCATTCTTATATATTGTGGGAAGGTGTGAGTGGGAGGGTGCATATAGGCTTGTGGGGTATGGGGGATTTGTGGGGGGCTGTGAGTGTGTGGGGTGAGGGTGGCTGGGGAGGATTGTGGCTTGTGTGGAGAGGGGAGGGTTTGCCCACAGCCTGCCCCTCGCCACTCATGGCAGGCAGAGCCCCTGCCAGTGATCCTGCAAGCCTGGGCTCTGTGCTTCTGTTGCTTCTGGCCCCAGGGCACTGGCGTGGTCTCTGTGCTCCCACTCAATGTCACTTGCTTCCTATCTGCCAGTGCTGCCTTTCTCGTGCCTCTTCCCTGTCCCCTCTGGCCGCTCTGGCACCATGTCCAAACTGCTCCTGTGGTCCTGGCACTGCTGCTGGGAACCACGTGATTCTGGAGTGTGGTGGGTGGTGGAGGAAGCAGGGAAATGGGTGTGGCAAGTGGGGGGAGAAGGGGCAGCGAGTAGGTGCATGGAACACAGTGACAACTGGGCAGAAGCACATGGCCTGCACCAGTGCACCAGGGCCAGGAGCAGCAGGGAGAGGAGGGAGCCAGCCTAGCTGCAGTTCCTGGCAGCCTGTGCCTTGTGCTCCTGCCATCCCACTCTGGGCCCTACTGGTGCTGGCCCCACGCTCCTGCCCAGCTGTCATAGATTCATAGATGTAGGGTTGGAAGGGACTTAAGTAGATCTTCAAGTCTGACCCCCTGCCCTGGGCAGGAGAGAATACTGGGCTCATATGTCCCCAGCTAGGTAATTGTCAAGCCTCCTCTTAAAGACCCCCAAGGTAGGAGCCAGCACCACTTCCCTTGGAAGGTGGTTCTAGATCCTAGCTGCCCTGACTGTGAAATAGTGCCTTCTAATGTCCAGCCTGAATCTACTCTCAAACAACTTATGGCCATTATTTCTTGTTACTCTGGGAGGTGCTTGGGTGAACAGGGTCTCTCCCATTCTCTGCTGGTCCCCCCTGGTAAGTTTATAGATGGCCACCAGGTCCCCTCTCAGCCTTTTCTTGTCACTGCGCTCCGTGCTTCTACTCGCTACTGCTTCCCCCCACCTGTCACAGCCATTCCACCCCCCCCGCCCTGCATATTAATGGATATTAATTTTCTAAATTTTCAGGGGCCCCATGGGCCAGATAGAATGGCCTGGTGGGCTGGATCTGGTCCTTGGGCCGTATTTTGCCCACCCCTGCTGTAAATTCTCTCTGATGTCATGGTATACTGCTATTGTGGCATTAAAGCTGAGAGAAACTCTTTGAAATCCACCTTCCTTTTCTGTTCTGTGTAATAGTGTTTAGTACAGCTACCCAGAAGAGTTTGCAACACGTCATTGGATATTACCTGGGTATTACTGATGTATCAGTAAAGTTATTGCTGCTTTAGCCAGCTTTTTTCATTTAAATGGGGAATCCGTATTAGTTCACTACACATACAAGTGCAGTTCGGATGAATTATTTAAAATATTACTTTGCCATATAACAACAGCAGATGCACATAGGAATATTTTATAATAAATCATAAATTTCACCTCAAAACACTGCTTGAGAATTATTGATAAATTGAATGAGACTACAAAGGATTGGTGATGGATGGATAGAGTGTTTTGAACATTACTGGATCTGAAGATTTGGGAAGTCACGTGTAAATCATCGTAACTTCAATGAGAAAAGAATGGTAGTCATCATTATAATACTAGTCTGTCAAAAACGAGAACAATACCTTTGATTTTAATAATTAAGATTTTTTAAAATCATGGTATGCGTTTCTGTTTTTACCACATAAAATCAGGTGATACTAGTAGTATCCATGGAAATCATGGCGAAGTGCTATAAAATAAATCTGTCAGGTTGTGATTCTTAACCTTATAGTCAAGTTTAGAGGCCTTTGATTTGCTTCTGAATATATGACCCCTTTTGTATCTGATTGTCTACCACTTTTAGGAATATTAGCTAAGAATACCTTAAGTGAGTTAACACATCCTCACGCTTCATTTGTCATCATCACCTATACTAATCTAATCTAGGCCACAACCCTAAGGGTTTGCTGAACGGTAAATTATGTCAGTTTCTGAGACTAGGGGGATTCTTTTTTTTGAAAGACTAAGTTTTGTTTATTTTCTCTATCCTCACATGTAAATAGACTGAACTGCTCAGTTGATTTAAAATCTAGATTTCATAGACTAGATTTCATAGACATTAGGGCTGGAAGGGACCTGGTAAGATCATTGGGTCCAGCCTCCTGCCCAAGGGGCAGGAAGTCAGCTAGGGTCAAAGGATCCCAGCAAGATAAACATCTGTAGATTTCATAGTCCATAGATTTGTAGTGTAAAGAATGTTTTCATCTTTTACTGTTCTTGTCTCCTGGAAGGAAAATAAAAATGCACAAAGATGTTTAATGATACTGTTTAATGATCAGAGCTCCTGCTGCTCAGTGTGTGCAAAGAACAAGAAACAAACACACACCTTCCCCCCCCCCCCCCCCCCCC
>NW_017729029.1:20185310-20206147 GCF_001723915.1 Gavialis gangeticus | reverse complement strand
CCCCCCCCCCCCCCGCCCCTTTAATTTAAAATGAAGATGCAGCCCAACTTCAGATGTTCTTCATGCTGGTAAGGTTATTTAAAGATGGAGAATGGAGAAAAATAAATAACATACAGAGCAAATAGCTTACTGATTTGATAATGTGGCTCAGCTGTTCATCTTGAGAGGTATGATCTTTCTGTATCTTTGTGTTCATGTTTTACTTATGAATGATTGTAGTTGCAGTAACTCCTTTGTGGGTCACTGAGAATAGGACCCTGTTAGTAACTTTATGATCCTTATCACCAAAGAGAAATAAAGAGACTTTGCCACCAAAATATTACATTCTTAACTGTTAATATGTTGGTTTAAATAACCTGACTAGCATTGTGTCATGAATCTGCACTGCAGACACAGCAGACAAGAGTAATATGCATTTGGGCTGGGTAGGAAATAAATGTAACCACATGACTATGTTCTCTCCTATGCCCCTATGTTAGCTGTCTCATTCATGAAATCTTCCAAATTCTGCAAAAAAAAATGAAGTTGGGGTCCTACAAATAAGACTGCTTTAGTATACAGTCATGCGCATCTTGAGTTTTTCTCCATGCTGTGTATATGACTTAACTCGAATGGTTATATTTTGGCAAGGTTGTAATGAAATAAAAACATGATCTCATTGGAAATGAGTACTACCAGTCCCACCTATAACAATCCTACATTGTTTGTAAAAGTAACACTTGGTTACAGATTTTTTTTATTTATTGAAATTTAATTTTAATATTTATTGAAAATGTTAAGCTACATTTTTGTGTCTCTTAAAGAGATGAAGGTGGGGGGAGGAGAAATAGAATGGGTAAAAATTATGCCTGTTTAACCAGCATTTCAAAGCGAGTCATTCTTCTTCCAGGACAGAGTTGGTTAGCTGTGTAAGTAAGTGCCAATGACATGGCATGGTTTGTTTTTCCCCCCTGTTTAATGAAATAGCGAAATATTTAAAAAGTATCACTATGGTCCACCCCTTCCATCTTTTTATCTAAATTAAATGTACTTATTTCCTTCACTCTAATATAGCTTGCTTTTTAAACCTTTTTATCTCCTCTTTCCTTTCTACAGTTTTTTCAGCATCCTTCACAAAATGGTTGGCCCCAAAATGACACAGTCCTTCAGCTGAGGCCAACTCTGAGTGGCACTGTCATACATAGATAGATGGGTAGTACTTACCCTCAAACTCTCCTGATAATCCTAATTTTTAGCAAAGAATCAGTCATTTGGTTTATTATGAGTTTTGTAAAAACCTAGGAGGAGGCTGCCACCTCTGTGTTTGGCTTTTATACTTCGTTGGAGTTGATTATCATCCAAATAATTTTTTTTTGCATATTCATTATAAACTGGCTGAAGGTAATGAAAGCTTAAATCCATGTAAATATGAACAGCATGGGAAATATAATGCTGGTGAATCTATAAGATCTACTTCTGTGTAGCTGTTTTCCAGGAATTTTAGATAAGAGCTCAAGTGAGAGTCTGTTTAGATTGAAAAAACCCATATTTATTATATTATGGAAATCACATGCATTGTTTTAAGTCTTTGAACTGATTTTTATATGAACACCAACAAAAGGCATTTCAGCCTTGTCTTGTCACTTCAGCTTTTTTTAATCTGTATTCTGATAATCATAACCTCCTACAATAATTAATTTATATATGAAGCCAGATTTGTTTCCACGTTTGAATCCCCTTTCTTGTATATTAGAGCCAGTTTCCCTCCTGCTTCCCCCCCACTCAAGTTCTTTAATGATAGCCTTCCCTTTTCATGGAATAAAACTGTCATCTACCATATTAAGAAATAAATCTACACTACTACTCTATTATATTGTGCATGTAAGCCTGGAAGGCTTCTTGCTATATTCTCCTTCTGCTATCATCTATAATGATGGCAGAGCCTCTTAATATCCTTAGAAAAACAGAATGGGAACAGACATTCCACCCAATTCGCTACTTACTGGGCTTCAAAAAAATACACCTCTAGCAGAAGATCACAAGTAATGCTTGAAGGATATTTTGTAGGTATGAAATGTTGTATAGTATGAAATCACAGATTCACATGCTATATTATGTATGTATATTATAAATAGTTCTAGATTAAACTCTCACTTCATAGCTATGTTACTTGGACATTATAGCTTTGTTTTCACAGGCATCATAATTTGTTTGGTAAGCCTAGTGTGTGTACTTTTGGATATGTTGTGTTACTGCTGAGTAATTTTGTGTATTAGTGTGTGGTTTTTAAGAGTAAATAGTTCATGTTGGAAACAGTTTAATGATGCTGAGAAGCAGTGTTCTGATGTGATGCTCTACTGTAACATTTGTGCTATCAAGCTCAAATATGCTCCTGTCACCAAGGCCAGGATCCTTATTTGGTACACTTCTTCAACAGGCCAGTGCTTATTTCCCCAGCTCTGTTCAGGAGATGGAGCAAGGATACGTGTATTTATGCTCACATGTTTCCTACTGATACATGATTACTGTTACTGAGTTGTATGAATTACTGTTACATGGTTGCCACAGTAACTATTATGAACATGTTTTATTGGGGGATGATTACATAGAGAAATGTCTTAGAAATCTTGGTACCTATTTTCCTACAAGAGAAAATGCTTGTTTGCCAAACTTCTGACTTAATAAGCTCTCAGAGTGTCCTAGAACAGAGATAAGTACATTGTTGTTCCCTCCTCTTTTGAACTTTAGAAACCACTTTCTTTATGCATATTAAGCACACACCTTTTATCTTTTTAAATATATGCTGTCTAATACTTAAGCATTCTTTGTAACATGATTACTTATTTTGTGGAGCTTTGTTTGTGGTTCCAGGTATATCTGGTCCAGCCTCAGAAAAAATCCAGTGATAGGTTAACCAGAAGGCATTGAAACTCAAAATTCAGTTGCTTCTACTGAGAAATGTCTGCCTGATGCTGTTTAGATTGATGTTGACAATTATCTGCTACATTTGTAGTGTTGCCTTAGGATTACCTTAAACAGTCAAGTTTGAATTATAAACAAGAAGTTCTGTTGTCCAAGAGTTTGAATCTTTAGGATAAACATACACTTTTCAGAGCTGAGTAAGATTTAACTGGAAAATCATACTCAGTTGCTGTTCAAGCGAGTGAATGCTTTCAGAAAAGATTTTTTTTTCTTTTCTTTTTTTTCCCTAACTGAGGTTCATCTATAATGCATGATATCCTGGAACCTTTAACTATTGGATAGTCTATTTCACTACGAAGTACTGATTTTATTTAAATTATATTGGATAATTAACATAATGGTAATATTTCATCATTTTGTAGGTTATTCTTTTGAAAAGCTAGAAAAATCCTATTCAAATAGTTATTTTGTATTGTCAGAATGGATATATACAAGTTGTAGGTGTCCAAATGGAAACTTATCCTTGAAAAAGAAAAAGCACCCTTGAGTGAAAGAAGTTGGTTTAAAATTCAGTTTTAGCTCAAACTTTTAAGACATTTTAAATTCTTTACTTGATTATTTCCTAAGTGCTAAAACATGAATTCATGCTCTTTCCCCGTGTTTCCCTACATGTTTACATGTTTATTTTAACTTGGAGCATGAGAATGGATATGTATTCATTTAAGTACAAGAGAAAATTCCTATTATGTGTAATCAATACTGGGAAAAGGGTTCCAACTAGTTTTTAGCTTTGAGAAGCATAATTTCCTTCCATTTTTCTGGAGGCGGAGGGTGGGGTTGAAGTCATAATTTGTGAAACTGAGTCATGAAATCAAGAGTTAGTTTTGGTGGGTGTTTACAAATAAAATTTAAGTGGTATCATAGGTTTCATAGATTTCTTAGACATTAGGTCTGGAAGGGACCTTGGAAGATCATCAAGTCCAGCCCCCTGCCCCAGGGGCAGGAAGTCAGGTGGGTTCATAGGATCCCAGCAAGATAAACATCCAGGTTTCTCTTGAAGGCGTTCAAAGCAGGTGCTTAAACCACCTGGAATAGCCTGGCGGCAGGCTATTCCAGACCTTGCGGGCTTGGACAGTAAGGAAGTTCTTCCTTATGTCCAGCCTGAAACGGTCTTGCAGGAGTTTATAACCATTCAACCTTGTCATCCCTTGGAGTGCTCTGGTAAACAAATGTTCACCCATATCCTGGTGAACACCCCTTATAAACTTATAGGTGGTCATCAAATTGCCCCTGAGCCTGTGTTTTTCCAGGCTGAAGAGTCCCATAGCTCTCAGCCTCCTGTCATAAGGTCTGTTTTCCTGACCTGATCATGTGCATGGCTCTCCTCTGGACTCTCTCAAGCTTCTCCACATCCTTTTTGAATAGTGGAGCCCAAAACTAGACTCAGTTCTCCAGCTGTGACCTCACCAAAGCCGAGTACAAGGGGAGAGTGACATCCTGGGATTTACTTGAGAAGCATCTATGGATGCAAACCAGGGTTTTGCTTGCTTTACTAGCTGCGGTATCACATTGAAGGCTTATGTTCGTCTTGTGGTCAATCCTGACCCCCAAGTCCCTCTCATCTGTAGTGCTAGTCAGCATAGCACTGCCGAACCTATAAACATGCTGCAGGTTTTTCCTCCCAAAGTGGAGAAACTTGCATTTTTTGGTGTTAAACACCATCAGTCTTATCAGCCCATTTCCTGAGTCTGTCAAGGTCAGCCTGGATTACCCCCAGTCCTCAGGTGTGGATGCTTTACCCCAAAGTTTGGTATCATGGGCAAACTTGGGCAGTCCACTTCTGACACCAGTGTCCACATCATTAATGAAGAGGAACAAAATAGGTCAAAGGGCAGAGCTGTGAGGGATCCCATTGGTCACAGGGCACCATAATGATTGACTTCCATCAGCCACCACCCTCTGGGTTTGACCACGGAGCCAGTTCCCCAGCCAGTGGATCATGGTGGAGCCAAAGCCACAGTTGGCCAGTTTTGCCAAAATGTGATCATGGGATACCAGATCAAAGACTTTTTTAAAGTCAAGATATATGACATCAGTCTCCTCCCCCTTGTCCAGGTTATAGGTCACCTGGTTGTAAACGGAAATGAGATTGGTCAAGCACGACCTACCTGCAACAAACCTGTGCTGGCTATTCTTCAGGGTGTTGCCATCGGCCAGTCCATTAAGGATGGCTTCTTTGATAATCTTTTCTAAGACCTTCCCTGGGTCCGGCTGATGGGCCTGTAGTTTGCCAGATCCACTTTCCTGCCTTTCTTGAAGATAGGCACCACATTGGCCTTCTTCCAATCATTGGGCACTTCACCAGAACGCCAGGAGCTCTCGAAGATTCATGTCAGGGGCTGAGCTGTGATTCAGGGCAGCTCCTTGCGTACTCTGGGGTGTAAATGGTCAGGGCTGGCTGACTTCAAGGTGTACAGTCTCTCAAGGTGTTCCTTCACGAGGTCAGCATTGATGGAGGGCAAGGAACGACCCTCACTCAGGCGTCCCTGTCCCATAATAGGCAGGGGCGTCCAATGGGACTTGTGAAAGACCAACGCAAAGTACCCATTTAGTAAGTTGGCTTTTTCCTGGGCTTTGGTTTTTAGTTCTCCCTTCTGGTTTAGAAGGGGTCCAGTGTTGCCCTTGCTTTTCCTCTGGCTCTCCACATATCTGAAAAAGGACTTTTTATTGTCCTTGATACTTGTGGCCAATTGGAGTTTCATGGCAGCCTTGGCTTTCCCGGTTCACTCCCTGCAGGTCTGGACCAGTGCAGTATAGTTTTCCTTGGAGGTGGATCCCGGCCTCCATCCTTTGTAGGTCTGTCATTTTAGATACAGGAGGACCACTATTTCCTTTTTAAGCCAAGGGGGCTGCTGTGCCCTCTTGCTGCCTTTCCTCTGAGATGGAATAGCTTGTGCATCAAGAATCACTCCCTTGAGGAACAACTACTCTTCTTGGACTCCCCTCCCCTTGGGATCATGGTCCCTTAGTGTCTCACCAACAAGTCTCCTGAGCTTGTCAAAGTCAGCCCTCCTGAAGTTGAGGACCTCTGTACTGATGACTGACTTGACAGCTTTTCGGCAGATGTTGAAGGTGATCAGCTCTTGATTGCTGTCAGCCAGCTTCCCTTTGATTGTTAGGTCTCTGATTAGTTTGTCCCCGGTTGCCAGTATCAGGTTGAGGAGTGCTTTGCCTCTTGTTGGCCCATAAACTTCTTGAGTCAAATAGAGCTCATCCACACATGTGAGGAAGCTTTGCGACCCTTCTGATTTCGCCGAGCACTCTTCCCACAAGATGTCCGGGTAGTTGAAGTCTCCTATGACAATCATGGACTGAGTGTGTGGCCTCAGCCAATTCCCTGGTGAACTCGTGGTCAATCTCTTGATTCTGAGAGGGAGGTCTGTAGTAGACTCCCACCATTATATCCCCTGTGCTGTGTTCCCCACGGATTTTTACCCAGAGGGTCTCTAGTTGTCCACCTTGGGTGCCAGTGTCGGCTTGTAGGATCACATAGCTCTCCTTGACATAGAGAGCTACAACTCTGTCCCTTTTGTCCACTCAGTCCCTCCTGTACAGGGTATAGCCATCTATACCTGTGGTCCAGTCATGGATGGAGTCCCACGAGGTCTCTGTTATCCCTATGACATCGTAATTGTTTGTGTTGAGCAGAAGGACAAGTTCCTCCTGTTTATTCTCCAAGCTTCTGGCATTGGTGTACAGGCATGCAAGTGTCCCCTTTGGGGCCCTTGCCTTGCCTGCAGTTCACTCTAGGGCTGGGGCAGGGGTGGGCTCCCTTAAGTGCCTTAGCCTGGCGGCTTTGCAAGCGTTGCTCAGTGGGCTAGCAGTGGCGGTAGTCCCCCTGTCCCACGGCAGGCTTAGTTTAAAGTCCAGTGGAGCAGGTCAGCCAGTTTGGCTGAGAAGAGCCTTCTCCCCAGTGGAAAGAGGTGGAGGCCGTCCCTTCCCAGCAGCTCACAGTCTCTCTCACCAAAGAGTGTACTGTGGTCATGGAAGCCGAAGCCTTCCCGATGACACCAGCACCACAGTCTTTGGTTCACTACCTGGATCCTCCTCTTCCTCCTCAGCACATAGCCCGAAACTGGAAGGATCGAGGAAAACACCACCTGTGCCCCCAACCCCTTAAGCCCCACTCCCAACTCCCTGTAGCACTTCATGACCTGGCTGGGAGGATCCTGAGCCGTGTCATTGGTGCCTACATGGATAAGGAGCATAGGGTAGTTGTCAGTGGGCTGGAGAAGTTTAAGGATCTTGTCCACAATGTCTCTGATATGGGCTCCTGGGAAGCAGCAGTGTTCCTGGGCTGAGGGGTTGGAGTGGCAGATTTCCCCCTCAGGATGGAGTCTCCCCCAACAAACAATTTGCATTTTGTCTTGGGGAGAGCAGGGGTGGTAGCTACAGTTTAGCCTGTGTTGCCTGTAGGAGCTAGCAACTAGGAGGCTCTGCTAGTTCTGCAAGAGCACAGGAGATTCCCCGAGTCTTCCCTTGTCCTGGAGGGAGACCATGGTCTACCCTCTGTCTCCCGGGAGAGAAGGGCCTGGCAGTAGGAGTGTATCTCCTGCTCCCAGTCCCTGATGGCATACAGTCTCTGGGCTGTGGCCTGGAGCTCCTCCGGCTGGCGCACTGCAGACCTCATGAGGGGAAGTGGCTATGCTCCCAGGCCCCAGTGCCTGAAAAAGTGACAGGCAGCCCCCACAGCTAAGAGCCAGGGGCTCCGTCTGCGTGGAGCCTGGAACCATGGGCTCCATCTGGGTGGAGGCCTCTGAGGTGCTGGGGGGGGGCCCACAGAACCCAAGGGGACCCTCGGGGTGCGGCGCGTGCCCATCCATGTCATGCTACTGGTGGGCTGGGAATGCTTACCCAAGGGGGCGCACAGGCAGGGCCGTGGACCCTTCCGCTCGCCGTCCTTCACAAACTCCATGCTAACTCACGTGCCGCGCAGAGGAGCATGCCTCTTTGCGTAGCCGGTTTGTGTGGCTCCCTAGGAGGCTGGGATGGGGCGAGACCCTCCCCGGTTCATACTTAGCTGCCTCCCTGCAGCTGAGCTTGGCTAATCTCCTCCCCCACGGGCCCCGCTTACCTCCAGCTGCTGCTGGGGGTCAATGGGGGGATTTGCGGCAGTTGGGGATCGCTGGGGGGCTTTGGAATGTGGGGGCTTTTACCCATGTGTGTCATGCCGCTCCCTAAGCCTCTCTAGGGCTCTTTTCCTTTGGCGAGCCCTTTTAAACTACGCACATGTGCAGCGGGCCCACCACTGTTACTTGAGAAAACAGTGGAATCTCCCTTCCCTTTTCTGTGTGTTCGGTAGTGGTGTTTTTGTTTAATA
The DNA here is from genome assembly GCF_001723915.1 of Gavialis gangeticus. Taxonomy (NCBI): domain Eukaryota; kingdom Metazoa; phylum Chordata; order Crocodylia; family Gavialidae; genus Gavialis; species Gavialis gangeticus. The sequence continues at coordinate 20,197,866 of NW_017729029.1, read as the reverse complement.
ATATTTCTTCATAGAAGCTTGTCATTATGGAGTAATACAGATTATAATTATGTTCTCAGCCATTAAGGTAGAAATAACTCGTGTTTTTTCTCTTTACCAGTGATGCTCTGCATTTTTACCCTGTAGGCTCGATGGGCAGTGTCCAGGCAGTTTGTGGGCCTGATCTGGTCACACACAAGCTAGGGAGCATGGCAGCTGTGGGTAGGAGGAAGTGGGGGGGGCATTGGCCCCGTTCTGATCTAGCTGCGAGAGGGAGGAGGGCTTGGCCTAGCCCTGACACAATCGCATGAGGCTTGGGAATTTGGCAGCCAGGGAGAGAGGGGTTATTAATTGCCTCTGCTCCCCTGTTGCCAAATTTCCTGACCTGTAGGGGGCTCTGCAGGCGGGATCTGGCCTTTGTCGTAGGGGATGAATACTCTTGCTGTATATGAAGAACCTGTTTTTGAATTCTTGATTTAAAAAAAATGTCCATAATAAATAGGGGGTGTGTTGTCTGTGATGTTGGTTTTCCTGTAGTATACAGAGGGGTTGAATTACACCAGGGTTTGTCAACTGGGGTATGCATACCCCTGGTGGTACTTGGAAAGGCCCCACAGGGTATGCATAGGCATCCACCACCATGCACCACCACTTCACGCTGCTTCCCCCCTTCCCACTCTGCGTCCAGCTCCCCCCTCCCCCCCACTCTGCATCTAGTTGAACGGGTACACTTTTTAAAAAAGGTTGAAAACCCCTGAATTACACAATGGCTGTACAGAAGCGATGAGTTTTGCCTGATCTAGCCACAAAAAAACAGTTTATAGCTGTGACCAAACACAAGTGCATGGCTGCAAACAGCTTAAAAATTGGCCAATTGGGTGAAAATCTGACCCCTCATTGCAATACTTATCAGATAAAGATGTTACAATATGTAGCATTTTTTGTAACTTGTGTCTGTGGAGCTCCCATCCTGTCACTCTTTTCAGACTGGGAGGGGTGAAAGGGATCAGAGGGCATTCAGTCTGGGGCTCTTTCAGCCCCTTCCAGAGGGTGAGATGGGTATACTGGAGCTCCCCTCAAGTTGGGGGGGGAGGCTTCAATTTACCCACTTCACCCTTCAGCACCAGCGGGGGAGCCCCAAGAATAAGCTTCCTCCACTGCCTTTCCCACCTCCCATTCTGAAAACCGTGAGTGCTGGCAGAGAGCCTGGCAATTTATTGTGGGAACCTGACTGCAAGCTCCCAGCCTGCAGATAAATTTCCCTCCTCCATGGAACTAACAGTGAACTTCTGTTTCATCTGGGGAAACACTGTAACCCAGAACCCTTTGCAAAAATTGTTCTGAATTACAGCTGGGAGTTTTACTTCTGTGTGCACCCAATATTTTGGGGCAGATAATAAAACAATTATTTTTTGTTTTATAGTTAATAATTTTCCTAAGTTTAAGCAGCAAGTAAATGGTTACAAGTGTAGCTTTCTAAACTGTAGAAGTCTGAAAAATCTCTCTTGCTTTTCTGCTTAGCATGAGTCATATCTGACTTTTTCTTACTGTGGCACTCTCGCTTTCTGTTTTTAAAGCTTTTTGGAATATATGAAAGATAGTTCAGTGATGATGCCAGAGAACATAGTCGGCTTATCCAAGATAGTACTGCTGCTTATGCAGATGACCACGCAAGTTTTTCTGTAATACCTTGCCAACATGATAGAACTTGAGTCTGAAAGAATATTCAGTGATATCAGCAACTATTCTAGTTGTTTGGTCCATTTAATCCTTTATTTTGGATAAATCTGTAGGCAGCCCCCTCATATTAAAAAATGCAATTGCTAGTCTGGACCTCACTTACCATCTAGCTGTCTCTCACTTTACATATAACCTAAACTCCTCATATGTAGTGTTTTGCACAGCTCTGACTTTGCTAACTAGTTTCCCAGTCTGGTTGGCATCTCCACTTCACTGTTCACAATCTAACAGTCCTTGTTTGGCTGTGCATATTATTCTAACATTCTTATCTTTGATTCTTTTTCAAGCTTCTCCCTCTAACTAAAAAGGTACGCTTTTTGTATTACAGAATTCCTCATTTGTTTCCACATGCAAATAAACTTTTTAATGGAATTTTCATCACCAATGAATGGACAAAAAGTGCATGAATCATTATGTAGCTTGACTGCTGTATAGTGACTGATGTTCCTGTCTGGTACCTTTTTCTGCCTCTCCCTATTCCCATCTTCTGAATATTTTGAATTTCTTAATTAATTGAAATCTTATTGGGGTAGGGATTTTTTATGCAACACCTCTAATGTGGAAAGTGCCATGAGCTGTATAATGCATGCAGTATGATGCTAAGGATTCCTATGTATATAGTGTAATGGAATGCCCTCCCACGGGATGCTTGCCTGGGGACCACTGCAGCCTTGTCTGGTCTCTTGAGCAAGTCACAGTTTCATAGTAGCTAGGGTCAGAGGGGACCTGAACAGATCATCTAGCCTGACCCCCTGCCACAGGCAGGAATGAATGCTGGGTTCACAAGACCCCAGACAGCTGATCATCCAACTTCCTCTTGAAATTGCCCAAGGTAGGGCCGAGGGCCACTTCCCTGGGAAGCTGGTTCCAGGTTTTGACCACCCTAACTATAAGATATTGCCTCTTGATCTCTAACCTAAACCTATTCTCCATCAGCTTATTACCATTGTTCCTCATCACCCCAGGTGGTGCTGGGGAGAAAAGGGCTCTACCAATTTGCTGTTGATCTCCCCTGATGGGTTCATAGGCAGCCACCAGGTGCCCCCTCAGCCTCCTCTTGCTGAGGCTGAACAGGTTCGGGTCCCTCAGTGTCTCCTCATGGGGCCTATCTTGCTGCCCTCTCACCAAGCGGGTGGCCCTCCTCCGAACCCTCTCCAAGCTGGCCACATCCTTTTTAAAGTGTGGCGCCCAGTACTGGACGCAGTACTCCAATTGTGGCCTGACCAAAGTCGCATAGAGGGGGAGTATCACCTCTCTGGACCGGCTTGAGATGCATCTTTGGATGCATGACAAGGTATGGCTGGCCTTGCTGGCTGCAGTCTGGCATTGGCAGCTCATGTTCATCTTGGAGTCAATAATGACTTCAAGATTCCATTCTGCTTCTGTGCTTTCAAGAGGGGAACTCCCCAGCCTGTATGTATGCTGTGGATTCCTTCTCCCAAGGTGCAGCACCCTGCATTTATCTACGTTGAACCCCATCCTAGTCTCATCTGCCCACTTTTGTAGTCTGTCTAAATCTTTTTTCAGCCTCTTTCTCCCTTCAAGTGTGTCCAGCTCACCCCACATCTTAGTGTCATCGGCAACCTTGGACAGCGTGCTTTCTACCCCCTCATCCAGGTCACTGATGAAGATATTAAACAGTGCGGGCCCGAGGACCGAGCCCTGGGGTACCTCACTGCTCACATCTTGGCAGGTTGAGTACAGCCTGTCCACCACTACTCTCTGGGTGTGCCCCATCAGCCAATTTTTTACCCATCCAACTGTTTAGGCATCAGTGCCACAGTCGCTTAATTTATTGATGAGGATGGGGTGAGAGACAGTGTCAAAGGCCTTCTTAAAGTCTAGAAAGACTACGTCCATGGCGACACCATCATCCAAGGATTTAGTTACTTGGTCATAAAAGGCAATCAGGTTGGTCAGGCAGGAGCTGCCTTTGATGAACCCATGCTGATTGCCCCTGAGCATGATCTCCCCTGCTGGCCCCCCACAGATGTGCTCCTTGATGATTCTCTCCAAGATTTTCCCGAGCACTGAGGTGAGGCTTACAGGCCTATAGTTACTTGGGTCCTCCTTCCTCCATTTCTTGAGAATTAGGACCACATTAGCTGGTTTCCAATCCCCCGGCACCTGGCCAGATGACCACGTATGCTCATATAGTTGGGCCGAGGGCTCCGCAATGACAACTGCCAGCTCCCTCAACACAGTTGCATGGAGGGTGTCTGGACCTGCAGATATAAAAATGTCCAGTCCTTCCAGAAGATGCCTAACTACATCTGCACTGACTGAAGGCCTGACAGAGCTCCCTACCTCTAGTAGGTGGGATGTCCCGGTCCCTGCTCAAGAAAACAGAGGCAAAGGAACTGTTAAAAATATCAGCTTTCTTTTCTGGCATAGCCACAAGATTACCGTTTTCGTCTTGCAGGGTTCCTACATTGCCTGGTGCCCTCTTCTTGCTCCCAACGTACTTAAAAAAGGATTTTTTGTTGTCCTTAATCCTGGACGCTAGCCTGAGTTCCATCTCTTCCTTGGCCTCCCTAATAGCCCTCCTACACTCATGGGCTGAGGAGGAGTACTCCTCCTTGGTGATAGCTCCTCCCTTCCACTGGTTGTATGCCCCCGTGTTAGTCCTCAGGCATTGCTGAATGCCCTTGCTGAGCCAAGGGGGTTTCTGATCACTCTTATCCCCCTTGCTTCTCTCAAGGACTGTTATCCTTTGGGCCTGGAGGATCACCCTCGTAAGGTACAACCATCCCTTGTGGATTCCCATCTCCTCTACCTTCTGGGCCCTTAGTGCCTCCCCCACTAGTCTCCTAAGCTAATTGAAGTTGGCCCTTCTGAAGTCAAGGGCTTTAGCCTTGGTGTAAGCTCTTGACACCCTGTGTTTGGATAGTGAAATCCAGCAGTTGATGATCACTATTGCCCAAGTGGTCAAGGACCTGCAGTCCCCTTACCATGTCATTCCCCCGTGGCCAGGACCAGGTCTAGCAAGGCGTTACCCCTAGTGGGGCTGTGCACTTCCTGGATACGTTGAAGATCCTATAATACAGCCGGGAACCTACGTGAGCAGTCAGACCTGTCTGTCTGCTCCTCCCAGCAAATGTCTGGGTAGTTTAGGTCACCTATGGCAATAACATCCCTTGACCTAACCACCTCCATAAGCTGACTGGAGAAGTCCTGGTCCTGCTCTTCCCCCTGGTTGAGTGGTCTGTAGTAAACACCCACCATAAGGTCTGTTTCACCATGCCCCCCTTGTAGTTTGACCCACAGTGTCTCCGCCCGACCCTCCTCTAACCCAAAGATAATCCAATCCTTGATGATGTAAGGTGCTCTTTGACATAGAGCGCAACCCCCCCTCCTTTCCTCTCTGTCCTGTCTCTTCTATGTAGGGTGTATCCCCGAATGCCCACTACCCAGTTGTAGGTAGGGTCCCACCAGGTTTATGTGAGCCGTACTAAGTCTGGGTTCTTACTCACAATCAGGAGGCACAGTTCTTCCTGCTTACTCCCCATACTATGAGCATTAGTGTAGAGGCACTTGAGGCCTCCTGAGGGTGCACGTGCCTCCCTCCCACTCCCAGGACAGTTGTGGCCCCCCACTCCCAGGACATTGATGCTTACCTGGGCTTCCCCTCCTCTTGTCACCCTGCATGCTGGTGAAGCATGGGCTGGCAGTGTGGGGATGCAGTCAGGAAGGCCAGCCTCACCTTCTCATGCATCCACAGATGCATCTCGAGCAGGTCCAAGGAGCTGATCCTCCCTCTCTGCGCGGCACTGGTCAGGCCACAGCTGGAGTACTGCGTCCAGTTCTGGGTGCCGCACTTCAAGAGGGATGTGGACAACATGGAGAGGGTCCAGAGAAGGGCCACTCGCATGTTCAGGGGGCAGCAGGGCAGGCCCTATGAGGAGAGGCTGTGGAACCTGAACCTGTTCAGCCTCCACAAGAGAAGACTGAGGGGGATCTAGTGGCCTGTTATAAATTAGTCATAGGGGACCAGCAAGCATTGGGGGAGTCCCTGTTCCCCCAAGCACTACCAGGAGTGACTAGGAATAATGGTCACAAGCTGGAAGAGGTTAGATTCAGGCTAGATATTAGGAGGTGCTACTTCACTGTCAGGGTGGCTAGGATCTGGAACCAACTTCCAAGAGAAGTGGTGCTGGCTCCTACCCTGGGGGTCTTTAAGAGGAGGCTAGATGAACACCTTGCTGGGGTTGTTTGACCCCAGTACTCTTTCCTGCCATGGCAGGGGTCGGACTTGATGATCTGCTCAGGTCCCTTCTGACCCTACCAACTATGAAACTATAAGATAGGAATGGAAGTAGATGCTAAGGGACTTTTCCTTCTCTAGGTGTCTCCCAGTTCAATTCACATTTCCAAGTAGCCTCTTTAAACAGTTTCTTTAATCAAAGCACTTATTGGGGCAAAAGCCCAGTGATACAGAGGCTTTGTGTCCCCACTGAGGGGTTAAGCAGTCCATTCATCCCTAATCCAATCTGCACAGCTGTGAGTATCCCCAAAGATGCTCAGCTATCCCTAAAGAGTCTCACCAGATTCCCAAAGCTTCTCCACTTGTCTCAGTCCCCAGAATCTTTGGGCCCGAGACCTGCTAGAGTGCTTTTTCCAGCCTGCTTTATGATTGTTTGGCAGGATTTGATATTTATTGGTAACCACTGATTTTTACCTCTCACCCACAAACTGAAAAAAATATTTCCATCGTTAGTAATCTAAATTCATTAGATTCATTAGATTAGATTTATAGAAAGGGGATGTAAGAAAAATGATGGCTGTTGGACTGTGAGACAAAAGGGGGAGTAGTCCTACAGAACTGTGCTGACTGTAGTTTGGTCTGCAACTTCCAGAAGCCCCAGGGACTGGGAATAAAAAGTAAGTGATGAGGCTAACGAGGAAGCTACGGGTAAGCGGAACCAGGACTGATGGCAGGTTGGCTGTTCAGCCAGTGGCAGCCCTACAGTAGTTATGTTCATCGCATCAGATGGTTAAACTGCACAATAATGAGTATACCCCTAAATTTGCACAATCCTGAAAATTTAAATGGAAAGAAATCAAAATAAATGATTAAAAATAAGCACTGGTATTATCAGTCAAAATTACAAAAAAAAAATCAAATTCTGCCAAGTCTGTGTTTCAGCCTGCTCCAGCCTTCTGTAATGTGTTTATCTCCCATCTACACCTCCTGGGTGTTGGCTGTCTCACCTCTGTTGATCTGCTAACACAAACATTGCAGACTACTGATGCTACAGGTCTATTTCAGTTCTCTTGTAGCTGCTCTTGGCACTTAACCCTTCCTTCTTTGTGCACAGCTGAAGGAAGCAACCCGAGTCATACAATATGGTAAGTAATGTGTGAACTCTGTTAACAGAAATATCACATTAAAGCATGCAATAGTGTGTCTGATACTTTTCCAGGAGGTAGTAAAATTGGCTAGATAAACAGTTAATTGTATGGAGCATGACAAGTCATATGTTTGTATGCCACTGATTTAATCCTTTTAATGTAATATTTTTTTAAGAGTGTTCCTGTAAGTGCTGCTCATTACTGACTGGAGAGCCTATTCTTGGCCTTCTTTCCTCTTCCCTGAAAACATATCTACAGGCTTCTTTATCTGCTAACCCATCTTCCTTACAAACAGTATTTTTGTTAAGCAAGATCTAATTCTTCAGTCTTTTTGTGTAGATAGATGCTCCTTCTCTTGATTAACTTCTTTGAGAAATTCCATTTACCAACTTGGTGGAGAATCTCTCATATGCCTTCAGCCCTTCTGTGTGTTGGCAGAATTACTGCCTTCATGTATCATTGCTTTGTAAACTGAATACCACTGTCTGTATCAGTATATTAATAGTGTTGGAGCTCTACAAAATGTTTAGTCTCTCCAGTCCCTCTATAGAAACTAGACCTTTCACATTCGTCTGGTTCATCTTGACATGTAGTGTTGTCTTGGCTGATGAAATACTTGACTTGCTGCTCTGTCCTTATGTAGTGCCTCTTGAAAGCCCCCTTTTCTGGCCTGTTTTTCCCTATGCATAAAATTTAATCTCCTTAATCCTTTCAAACTTCTAGGTTCATGTCACCTTTTCTTACTTGGGTCAGACTCTGTATGTGTGTACTCTTTTCATGGCAGCATCCTATCCCTGGTCTCTGACTTTTCCTCTGTGGTCCCCTGGGGCTGAACCCTCTCCTTTAACCTTTTTTTAATGAAAAACATACTTTTTCCCAAGGATTTTATATAGCAGTATCTAAAAATTGTAGATTTGTTGTAAATAAATAAAATTAACTTAAAACCATATGTAAAAACAAATGTTCAGGTAATCATTGCTACCTGTTAACAACTTGATTTGCTTCACTTTCAGCCTTTTTTGTTTTTGTTCGTATGTGCTGTTTCCTGCTTTCCAAACTAAAAGTTTTTTTCTTTATCTTTGCTGAAACTTAAAGAGAATGGAGGGGGAAAAATCATTTAAAAACTTTACTAGTTGCATTTTAATCAAGCTAAAATGCTTTTTAAAATTAATTAATTTTGTGTCAAAAGCAGGTTATATGCCAGGGTTACTTAGTTTTTTCATATTGCAGCATAAAGAACATTGCACTTCGTTACTCAGCTTTAACAGGCAGTTGCTTTTTTGTTTTTTTAACAGAATAAATGTTTCATTTGAAATTTTAGGAGAGCAATGTACTGATTTTATAATTTTGAGAGGTTATTATTAGGTTTTAAAAAATAAGTCTTTATTTTCCCACATTGTCAAAAAAAGGCAGCTAATATGTAGTTTGGTATTAGGGTACAGTTTTTTAGAGGTGTGTAGGTCCTGCATAGTCCCCTATACCAAAAATACTGCCTTTTGTCCCTTATCCTTTAAACTGTATTTGAGAACCATACTTTTTCAAAGATGTTTGTATACCAATATCTAAAAATTGTAGGTTTGTTATAACTAAATAAAATGACCTTAGTGACAGTTTTGTTATTGATACGTTATAACAGCTGGGGTTTGTATTTTAGTTCTTGGACCTTATACAATTCAGCTTGCTAAAAAGTTTACTTGTAATGACAAACAAAGGAAATGGTGAGTTATCCTTGAATGTAATTACTTACTGCTACAATTTTCTCCTAGTATAGACAGAATTAGTGTAATGAATTTTTGCCTGCAGTCTTTAATATTGGAAGAGCCTTCATCTAGTTACAGCCTCATAGCCCATTTTGGGTTGTAAAGTTTTAGCTGACAGTTTGGACTGAATGCCTTGAAATAAACTGTAGGTTTTTTGTGATTGGTCATACTGTTCTTATGGTAGGAAACACCAGCTGTGGGGGCTATTTTTAGCCAAGTCCAGTGACATATTTAAATCAAAATAGTTTCTGTTCATCCTATACTGTCATAATAATTTACAACTATGTGTACAGATTTGTATCTTAAAGGATGCAGACAGAAGTGGACAAGGTTCTTTGGGTAAATTTGATATATTTTATTAGACCAACTCAAATAGTTGGAAAAATTCTTCTTAGCGAGCTTTTTGGGCATAAACACCCTTCGTCACTCTGAGGAAGCATCTGCAGATAGTCTCTGCTCTTCCTGGATAGAGTGATAAAGCAGCCAGAGGCCAGTACATATGCAAGGAAGCCAGTCATTTAAAATGTAAATTGAGGTGATCAGTAGGTGAGAGGCCATTTGCGGGGGGGGGTGGGGAGGGAGGAAGGGGAAATGAATGTGTAGTCACAGGATGAGACACAGGAGGATGGGGGTGGGGAAAGGAATGAGAATAGCTGGTAAAAACTGGAGGATTTACCTGGGGAGTCAGATGTTAACAGCTTATAACGTGTCATAGATCCAATGTCTATATTTAGTCCATGATTTTTTGTATCCAGTAGATTGGTGAACCGTGAAGTACATAGGCTTGTCTGTGAAAGGTATTTTGTAAATTCCCTTTGAGGATTAGAACTGAGAGATTGGCAAGAGAATGGTTTTCTTGTGAGAAATGTGCCCCCACAGGTAACTGAGTATTCTCATCTTTGATAGATTCCTGGTGTGTGTTCATTTTGGTATGCAGTTGGTGTTTGGTATCTCCTATGTATTTTCCATCAGGACTACATATGTGACTAGAGCCACATTCATTCCCCCTTCCCACCCCCACCTGTCTCTCACCTAGTAACCATCCCCAATTTATATTTTAACTGACTAGTTTTCTTGCATTTGTATTGGCCTCTGGCTGCTTTACCACTCTATCTAGGAAAAGCAGAGACCACCAGTAGATGCTTCCTCAGCCTGACAAAAGGTGTTTGTGCCTGAAAGCTTGTTAAGAAGGATTTTTCCAACTATTAGAGTTGGTATAATAGATATCGGATTTACGGAAAGACCCTTGTCTGCCTATGTCCTTAGATCAACACATCTACAACCTACACCCCTGCAGGTAGAAGTGACATTTTTTGCATGATCTGGCCCCTGAAAGGACTCTATAGCCATGGCATAATACACATGCACAGCTGCAGGGTGCTTTTTAAATGGCTGATCATGCAAGAAATTAACCATTATTAAATGAAGTAGTAAATGAAGATGCTCTAAATTAGAGCATCTTAGGGAGCTTTCCAATTCTATATAGTTCCCTGTGAGGGTTAAGTATCATGCCCCTGTTCTGCCACAGGAATGAGATAGAGTTCATAGAGACACAGCTGTGTGGCTGGCTATCTGTGTGTGTTGGGGGGGTACAATTGAGGCAGCGATGGGGGATAGAGGGGGCCCTAGCCAGGACCCCTCCAGGGAGAGGGTCCCCAGTGCCCACTGGCACCAGCTGTGGAGCCCTGGGCACCCCCAGCCACTTGGCCTCTGTCAGTGCATGGAGGCACTCAGTCCCCATGCACAGGAGCTGTACATGCATTAGGTTTCAATGACATTGAACTTTAAGCACTTTGTGTGAAGCATAAAAAGTTAGTGTGATTTAAGTGCCCTTTATAACTTACGTAAGCACCTAGAACTCTCCCCCCCCCCAAAAAAAAGATCTGCAATGATAACTTATATAATTGTCTGTCTGTCTGTCTTTGCAGATCTTTTTATATCTGTATATATCTGTAAAGATGTATCTTATTTTATATCTATCTATATATCTATATCTATCTATCTATACATATACATATATATACACACACTTGGTCATGGCCAAAGAAGATGATCTGGTGAGCTACTTGAATGTAGAGGATAGCCTGGGTGATGGTGACCATGAAATCATCACGTTCACTGTCTGTCACAAGGCAGGCAAATCAGTTAGCAGGGCTGAAGCTTTGGACTTCAAAAAAGTGAATTTCAGCAGGCTCCAGGTAATAGTAGGAGAAGCAGTGCAGGACCAGGAACCAAAGGTGAAAGGCGTGCATGAAGAGCGATCATTCCTCAAGGGCATGATCCTTGAAGCACAAAAGAAGTCCATTCCCATGTGGAGGAAAGTTAACAGAAGGGCTGGGAAACCCTCTTGGCCTAATAGTGATATCATGGTCCTTTAAGAAAAAAAAAAAAAAGGTGTACAAACAATGGAAGCTTGAGACAGTCCCCAAGGACGACTATACAACAATAGCCCACACTTGTAGATTAGAAAGGCTGAGGTGGCTACTGAATTTAAACTAGCAATAGAAATCAGTGACAATAAGATGTCCTCCTTTAGTTTTGTGGGTACAGGTGGAAAACAAATATAAGCATGGGGCCATTGCTTAACAACTCAGGACAGCTGGTTACTAATGCTGAAGAGAAAACTGAACTCCTGAATGACTAGCTTCAGTATTTCACCGGACTAAGGGGAAAGTCATACTAGGTAAGGTTCAGAATGGGTATGGTGGGAATTGACCACCTTCCTACTGTTGATATTAAGCTGGTGCATGATCAGTTAGAAAAGTTAGACAATTATAAGTCAGCAGGACTTGATGAGCTTCATCTGAAAGTGCTGAAGGAGCTGGCCGAAGTCATCATGGGACCTCTGGCAAAACTCTTCCAAAACTCTTGGCCTGTGGGGGAGGTTCCTGAAGACTGGAAGAGGGCAAATGTTGTGCCCATCTTCAAGAAGGGGAGGAGAGAGGACCCAGGCAACTATAGGCCAATTAGCCTAACTTCTGTCCCAGGGAAGATCCTGGGAAAATTCATCAAGGATTCTATGCGCGATACGCTTGCAGAAGGTAGGATTCTGAATGACAGCCAGCATAGCTTCGTCACGGCCAGGTTTTGTTTTACCAATCTCATCTTCTATGACCAGGTAACTTGCCACCTGGATGAGAGAGAGCAGGTCAACGTTGTATACCTAGTCTTCCAAAAGGCCTTTTATCTGGTATCCCATGATGTTCTCACAGGAAAATTGAAGGATTGCAGGCTTAACTGCTCAACAGTTAGGTGGGTAAGAAGCCAGCTGTGTGGTATGACCCAGAGAGTTCTAATGAATGGATCTGTGTTGCCCTGGTGAGAAGCGGCCAGTGGCTTCCGTCACGGGTCTTGGTCCAGTGCTTTTCAACATCTTTATTAATGATTTGGATGTGAGGCTGAAGAGCTCACTGGCCAAGTTAGTGGACAACACTAAGTTATAGGGGAGAGTGTTCACGCTTGAAAATAGGCTGCAGATACAGGTGAACCTGGACAGACTGTCCAGTTGGGCAGATTAGAACCAGAACAAGTTCAACATAGATAAATGCAGGGTGGTGTACCTTGGGAGAAGGAATCCGCAGCATACGTACAGGTTGGGGAGTTTGCCTTGAAAGCAGGGGATCTTGGAATCATTATTGACTCCAAGATGAACATGAGCTGCCAATGCCAGACTGCAGCCAGCAAGGCCAGCCATACCTTGTCATGCATCCAAAGATGCATCTCAG
>NW_017729029.1:20184663-20185187 GCF_001723915.1 Gavialis gangeticus | reverse complement strand
GATGAAGAATCCCCAACATACTTATAGGCTCAGTGGCACCAAACTGACTAGCACCATGACTGAAAGGGACCTAGGTGTAATAATAGCCCATAGTATGAACATGAGCCATCAGTGTGATGCTGTATTCAGCAGGGCAAGCAGTACTCTGGCATGCATCAACCTGTGCATCTCAGGCAAAACCAAGGAAATGATTCTTCCACTTGACTCAACAGTGGTGAGACTGCAGCTGGAGTACTGCATCCAGTTCTGGGTGCCACACTTCAACAAGGATGTGGAAAAGCTTGAGAGAGGCCAGAGAAGAGTCACATGTATGATCAGAGACTTCAAGGCAAGCCATACGAGGAAAGACTGAGAGGCTGAGAGAGAAAGCTAAGAGGGGACTTTGTAGCAGGTTACTGCTATATCAGCAGAATACATCAAGGACTTGGTGAACAACTGTTCACCAGAGCACCCTTGGGGAAAACCAGGAGTAATAGCCACAAACTCCTGGAAGACTGTTTCAAGCTTAACACTAGGAAAAACTT
>NW_017729029.1:20180259-20184012 GCF_001723915.1 Gavialis gangeticus | reverse complement strand
GGGCAAGCAGTACTCTGGCATGCATCAACCTGTGCATCTCAGGCAAAACCAAGGAAATGATTCTTCCACTTGACTCAACAGTGGTGAGACTGCAGCTGGAGTACTGCATCCAGTTCTGGGTGCCACACTTCAACAAGGATGTGGAAAAGCTTGAGAGAGGCCAGAGAAGAGTCACATGTATGATCAGAGACTTCAAGGCAAGCCATACGAGGAAAGACTGAGAGGCTGAGAGAGAAAGCTAAGAGGGGACTTTGTAGCAGGTTACTGCTATATCAGCAGAATACATCAAGGACTTGGTGAACAACTGTTCACCAGAGCACCCTTGGGGAAAACCAGGAGTAATAGCCACAAACTCCTGGAAGACTGTTTCAAGCTTAACACTAGGAAAAACTTGTTCACAGTTAGGGTGTCCAGTCTGTGGAATAAGCTCCCTCCAGAGGTGGTACAATCACCTACCCTGGAAATCTTCAAGAGGAGACTGGATGGTCATCTGACCCCAGTTGTTTTTCCTGCCTAGTGCAGGGTGGCTGGAGGTCCCTTCCAGCCCATTACAGTCTATGAAAATATATCTTATGGGGAAGTACAATGATTTTTGCATTAACCAATACCTTTTAAGTACTTAGACTAACAGGAATTATTACTACAGCTTTTGCAGTTAATAACCACAGCACTTTAACAAGTAAAAAAGTGGTGATAAAGTAGGAGCCTTGCTATGAAGGCGAACACAAGTGGGTATTATATATTTTATATTAAAGTGATCAGTAGCTGAAATGTTGATGTAAATTTTTCCTATGATTTTTGTGTTTGTTTTGAAGGAGTATGCAAATTCTTGATTGCAGTTCCCAACTTAAGGGACAACAGGTGGAGTGTCAAGTAGGGCAAATACCATAAGAAATCTAGAAAAACTTGGGTAGTATATAATAGAATGGGTAGTGTAGTATGACAGGGCTGTTGAGAATTTTAATCTGTTTACATTATTGTGTGTATTAATGCTTGGAATTAATGTAATTCCTTAATGGATTAGACCTGGCTCTGAACACCCCTTCCACTATAACATTCCAGCCACCCTTTATGTTTTACCTTCAGGGTTCAAGTCGACTGGCTTTTTAGCATGATAAATTAGGAAAATAATGGCAGTTCAGAAAAGCTATTTTATTGTTCAGCTGCTATATTGACTCTACATTTGCAGTTTGAATTGGGATGGGATGGAGGGGCACTACTTTTTCCCTCACTTTGTTTTTACCTACACAAAGTCCTTGAACTGTTGTTGCTGTGTAAGCATGCACACAGACACACACACCTACACATGCACCAAGGAAAGGGACCAGAGGTTTAAATGGCCAAAGAGTCTAGATGGGCATAGGAAGTGTAACTGTATCAGCTGATACAACTACAACCCTTTATGATGTAACATATGTCTGCTTCTGTAGTAATACAAGTGTAGCAAAACTGAAGCAACTTCAACCCCATTTCATTCTTTGGTAAAGTTACAGGGATTTAGCTAACTTGTATTGCCACTGGAGCATACACTGTTAAGTTTCACTGTAACAGTTTATGTTCACTCCCCAGCACCAATTGTTCCATCTCTTCTTTAAAAATGTGCAATGCATCAATGCACAGTAACTATGTCAAACCCAGGACTTAGAGGTCCATCAGTAGGCAATGCCAGCCCCATCACTGCCAAGACCAGCCTGGCAGGGTAGTATCTGTAAATACCCTTGTGCAGAGTTTGAGTTTCCTGTGCCCTAATAGGGGCATGTGTGTAGATGCCGAGACATTTACTGTGGAGCTAATTAGTCTCATATAGACATGTCCATTGTGTCTCCTTTTTGCTCTGGGAAAAAAAAAATCTTGAACCTCTGCACACGTCTGTTTTCTACTGGGAGAAGAGCAATTTTCCTGGTACATGGCCTATTTTTACAATATTTTGTAAAGACAGAAGCTGGTTTATATTATATAAATAAATGCATTTTTAATACTTGTGTTTGTGGCAAGTAGAATTGTTACCTTCATTAATAACAAAAAAAAAAATGAAAAAAATGGTTTCCCACGCCCTATGAACCTGTTGAGCTGTCCCAAATGGATTCCTTTTCTGAGGGGCTGTGAAAAGAGATCTTGTCATAGTGTGTCAGTCAGCTGGCAAAGTGGCAACCTCCCACATATGTGCTGCTTTGCCTAGGCTACCTTATAAAGCAAGTGTTCTCCTGTCCTGCTGTTAGGACATGATGGAAAGCGGGCACAAAATGTAGGGGTGTTTGTTGCAGGATTTGTAGGAGAAGCCAAATTATCTTTTAAAATCAATTTTTTACTGTTTAACTCTGTGTAGCTAGCACCTGTGATGCTTAACGTAATCTTGTTAACCTTGTAGTATTCAGCTTCTGAAAGTCATGTTCGTCATGACCTAGTTTATTGATGAACATGCTGATTTCATGCTTGGTTTGACAGTCATTTTACTTCAACTCTTCTAGCAATCTGAAAAGCAGGATATGCAACTCTTCCAGTGTGTGTGTGTGTGTGTGTGTGTGTGTGTGTGTGAAATTCCACTTACTTTAAAAAAAGTAACATTTTTCAGCTTCTTAGAACAGCTGCAATAGATCCATATTGCTGTGACTCCATTTTATATTTTCACTTAAAATGACAGGTTAGCAGTGACTTTAAAGGAAAGGGGGAGGTCTTATTTATGAACTGAAATAAATCATGTCAGGCAGCTTTGTATTTTGTCATTATATATTTCAATTTATAGGCTTTTTTCATTTGAGTTAGTTTAATTTTTCAGCTACCCAAAGGGATTAACAGCTGTAAACACATGCACACTCACAACTACCTGCAGAGATTTAAATGGTGTAATAGGATTACCATTGGGATTAAATAACTATGCAACTTCATGCCTCTGGCATGGTAGGTTGAGTTAGCTAATCATGAGATCTCAAGACTGTTTCTAAGACTGAATTCAAGATGGTAAATTGTTGCCTGTTTAAAGATTCTTTAGGCATGGTGACTTCATTCACAACAAAGCCTACATTTGGGGTATATAGAATCTCATGATGTTAAATATTGCCAACTTTCATTTTATCTGTACAGTTAAAAACTTTTTTGGTGCACGTGAGTCTATACTTAAAATCACCTTTTTAATGCATCTTGTTGAAGATGTTTCAGAAGCCAGATATTAAAAATTGAAGTTTATATTATTAATTTTAGATACGCAATATGAAATAACTAGGAAGTTTGCAAATCAATCATTTTCTCATTTTCACATAACTTGTGCACTCTGCACTATATCTGTGCAAAATTGTTCTTTTTCTGCATTTTACATACCTTTAAAAAAAACAAACGAACTGCACATTCCTCAGAGTTTGAGTTGCTTATTAACATGTCATCTCAGGCTAATATAAACAGAAATTAAATCAGAATATATATGGTGAACAGTTTTTTTGAAACAATGAATGTACAGAAATGACAGTATTAATTATGACTGGTACTCATATAACTTTTGGTCAAAGCTGTTAACTCTCTAATTACTTGAAATACTGGAAATAAATAGACGATGTATTTTAAAGTCAAATCTAGAGTTAAAGGTCAATTTCTCAATAAATCCTGCAAGTGATTCTGGGCAGAACTTGATGGATAATCTATCTAATGGATCCTACTAGTCATAGACAGGAACACAATAATTTTTAATTTGGTATTTAACTAGGGACCAGGGGATTTTTTAATGAGGCTTACTTTCTTTCAATTGAATGGGGGGGGGGGGGG
>NW_017729029.1:20176684-20180234 GCF_001723915.1 Gavialis gangeticus | reverse complement strand
GGGGGGGGGGGTGCTATTCCTTTGTAAATTGCTCCTGTTGATTTCCAGAACTGCTATTAAAGATGCAAAAACTGAATAACATTACAATTGAACATCATTTCCAAACTCCACATTATGAGATAGTTCACTTAAAGCTATTTCAGTCTCTTTGCGTATGTGCTTCTTTTAGAACCATCTCTTAGTTTAGTAAAGGATTAAATAATTAATTATACTTCCATGTTAATGGGAGCTTTCAAATGCTGTACCATAACATAATTTTTTCAGAAAACAAAGTATTGGATAGCAAAAGTGGTATATGCCATGAAAGGCTATGTATTTGGTCCATATAAAGTTTGATTTGTTGAGACCATGTACCTCTACAGTTGATTGGCCTGCAGAAATATTGTAGACTTTGTGACATTATAGGTATAGGAGATGCTTTGAGTGTAAAGGGAATTACATGGTAATTTTCTCTCCCCTTTCAAGGTCGTGGTAGGTGTTTCTGCTTCCCACAGCAACCAGACCTGTTAATTTAGTGTTTGTTTTTAATATCATACTGATTAATATTACATGTATTTTGAGACATTAGAATTTCAGTTCAGGTTGTTCCTCAGGAGCATGGAACATCAGTTATCCTTGGAAATTTTGAAATGAAACATGGCTTCAAATTATTCAGTTCTCCATAGCTAATATTTCAGAAGTCATGAAAAGATTGTGGGGGACAGGGATGACTTCCCAACTCAAAGTTGTCCAAACTGATATGGTTTGGATAATACCTTCCCCTTCAAAATCTCTGGGCAGGGCAAAACTGGCATGGTAAAAATCTATCTTACTGCTAATTCTGGCTTACTTCCCTGTGTGTTAATTGCAAGTTATCTACCAAGTCATGCATCCCCTCTATCTAAACTTGTACCAATGAATTGCTCGAGTCCTAGAGCCATATAGCAAGAGTTGTTATTATCAGCTCTTCTAGCAACAGGGGACTTCCCCTCCTCTTAATATTATAACAAAATACCCACAATGTTTTGTTTGTTCATGTTTCCAGGGGTAGTAACAATTTCTGCATCAGAGCATATTTCTCCTATGTAGCCATCTGCAAGGGAGTCAGTCTGTGAATTTCTGCAGTGTGTGCAACTCAGTGACAATTACTTTAAAGGAAAAGGATCCATTACTAATAAATGAGAAATTTGATAACCAGTGTCTGAATGTATTAAATAAACAACAAGAATAATTTTAATATTACCATATTTCTGTTTGAGGGGAAAAAAAATCCTTGTAAGTTTAGACATTTATTTGTTCAGTGTATTTGATTCTCAAACCATTTTTGCAGTGTGGAAACAGTTTGCTATTTCCTTTCTAAACTGCTAATTGAATCATATGAAGAGAGAGGATAATTAGTACCAACAAAATTGTAATTTTGATAAGTAGACTTAGTTCAATCATATCTGAATAAAATAATTATGAAATTAATATCTTACATCTGGAAATACAAGTGCTAATATAATAGGAACAAAAATTGAAATATGAAAACTATTTGAAGAAAATGTTTTCCCTTTTGTATTACTATAGCTGAAAATGTAACTTGATCAATTCACTTCAGTGACAGGACTACCTTGAAGCAATTTGCATGGACAAACCTATTTCCTGCTGATTTAGATTTGAATATATTTGATTAATATCTATTTCCTTGTAAACCTGTGGGTATATTTTAGAAAACATTTGCATGGTCCCCATAGGCATTAGTAGTCATTGCTAGATTAGAGCTTGGTGTTAATAAGGTCCAGAGGGGGGAGAACCCAAACAATTTTGGGGGTCTTCTGTGACATGACAGTCGCTGCTAAAATGACATATTGAAATAATCTTTCTTGCAACAAACTTGACCCCTTCTCAGTTAATACAAAACTTATTGTATGGTGAGTTGAGAGGAAAGAAGCAGAGATTGGAGAAGGAGAAGAGACCAGATGTAGTGGAGTCATGAATATGGAGTTTTGAACCAAGAGTTGGATTATGATTGACAGCTAGTGCAGTGATGCATGGAGATGAAGGCAAAAGCAGCTGAAACTGCAGGAAAGAGCAAACAATAGGAGCAAGGGGAAGAAGGGGGAAAGCAGCAGCAGAAACCAGAGAGCTGCAGAAGAATGGAGAGGAGGCTCCAAGTGATGGGATCTGGAACAGGGAGGCAAGCGGACCTGGGGCAAGGAGCCCAGAGAGACTTTAAGGCTCAGGGTACACACAGTAATCACTAGGGAGAAGGAAGAGAAGAGAAGGACCATGGAGATGTATGATATATTTTCAATCAGATTTTGATTGATATTGTCATAGATTCATAGATTGTTAGGAAGGGACCTTGCAGACCATTGGGTCCAGCCCCTCTCCCTCACTCTAGGCAGGAAGACAACTGGGGTTAGGTGGTCCCAGCGAGGTGACTGTCTAGCCTCCTTTTGAAAACCTCCAGAGTAGGTGACTGTACCACCTCTGGAGGGAGTTTATGCCACAGTCTGGATGCCCTGACTGTGAAGGAGTTTCTCCTGGTATCAAGCCTGAAGCAGCCTTCCAGGAGTTTGCATACATTGGTCCTGGTCTTCCCTGGGGATGCCCTAGTGAACATTTGTTCACTGAGCTCCTGATGCACTCCCCCGATATAGTGGTAAGCTGCTATTAAGTCCCCTCTCAACCTTCTCTTCTTTAGGATAAAGAGACCCAGGTCCCTCAGCCTTTCCTTGTATGGCTTGCCTTGTAAGTCCCTGATCATGAAGGTGGCTCTTTTCTTGACCCTCTCAAGTTTTCCCACATATTTATTGGGTGCAGCACCCAGAACTGGGCACAGTACTCCAACTGTGGTCTCACCAGTGTCGAGTACAGCAGGAGTATCACTTCCTTAGTTTTACACAAGATGCGTTGGTTGATGCATGCCAGTGTGTTGTTTGCCCTGCTGACCACCACCTCGCACTGACGGCTCATGTTCATACGATGATCAATCGTTACTCCTAGGTCCCTTTTGGCTATGGTGCAAGTCAAGCTGTCACCACTGAGCCTGTATGTATATTGAGGGTTCTTTGCTCTGAGATGGAGCACCTTGCACTTCTCAGTGTTTAACTTCATTTGGTTCCGGTCTGCTCAATTCTCAAGACTGTCCAGGTCTGCCTATATCTGCATCCTATCTTCTGGCATGACCACACTGCCCCATAACTTGGTGTTGTCCACGAACTTGGGCAGCAAGCTTTTCAGTCCCCCATCCAAATCATTGATAAAGATGTTGAAAAGGACTGGTTCAAGCACAGACTCATGACGGACACCACTGGCCACTTTGCGCCAGAACACCACAGATCCCACAATCTCCCAGTTTTTCCACAAGGATGTTCTGGGTCACTAGATCACAACCTTTTGGAAGTCTAGGTATATAACATCTACCTTGTCTCCCAAGTCCAGGTGGTGAGAAATCTTGACGTAGAAGGAGATGAGATTGGTCAGACAGGACCTACCCATGACACAGTCATGCTGGCTGTTGTTCAGAATCTTACCTTCTATGAGCTTATCACACAGATTCTTTAATGAGCTTTTCCAGGATTTT
>NW_017729029.1:20169020-20171684 GCF_001723915.1 Gavialis gangeticus | reverse complement strand
AAGTCCAGGTGGTGAGAAATCTTGACGTAGAAGGAGATGAGATTGGTCAGACAGGACCTACCCATGACACAGTCATGCTGGCTGTTGTTCAGAATCTTACCTTCTATGAGCTTATCACACAGATTCTTTAATGAGCTTTTCCAGGATTTTCCCTGGGATGGAGGTTAGGCTGAATGGCCTATAGTTGCCTGGGTCATCCCTCTTCCCCTTCTTGAAGATGGGCACGGTGTTGGCCCTCTTCAAATCCTCAGGGATTTCCCCCATGCACCACAAATTCTGAAAGAGCCTTGCCAGGGGTTCTGGAATGACTCATCCACAGTGAAGGAGGCTGTCAGTCCCGGCACGTCCCCTATGAGCCTTATCTTGCTTGACTTTCCCTATGTTCCAGTGAAATAAGGAAGCAAAGTGGGCATTCAGGAGTTCATTTTTTTCCTGAGTGTTGGTTACTAGCTGCCCTGAGGTGTTAAACAAAGGTCCCACACTTCCATTTGTTTTCCTTCTACTGCCTACATACCTAAAGGACTTCTTATTGTCCTTGACTTCCATGGTTAACCTAACCTCAGTCGCTGCCTTGGCTTTGAAAGTAAACCCTGAGTACTTACAATGCATGATAGCATTGTGGGTGGTCATGGGATTTCACCTTCTGGCACAGAGGGGCCTATAAGCAGTTCTGGAGAAACAACAAGGAAATGGAGGAAAGAGAAGACTTACAAGGACTGATTTTTGACACTAAACAAAAGTCCAAGGGAACGAGTGATCATTGTTAGACTGTATTTAGACATCCTTGAGGAAATGGATATGGAGAGATGGTTGGAGGGGTGAGTCCAGAGAGTACTGTTTGTGGAAAAAGTGAGAAACAAATGTGTGTACTTCAGGTGCAAGTGATTCTAAGGGAGTAGGAGAGGATCCCAGGAGAAGTGTGGCACCTGCTGTAAGTTATTAATGTAGGAGAGTGCTGGGGCTATATCATATATCGCGGGCAGCCCCATCAGTTTAGAAAATGTGGACAGGAAGGGCATTTGGCAGCCTATTGTAGCCTAACCATTTGCTACCAGTATGGTGGGAGAAGGTACAGAGCCCATGTGTGCCAGGAAGTGCTTAAATGTGGGATATGCCAGAAGGAAGGGCACATGTAAAAGAGATGCCCAGATTTTTTTTTTCCTAAGAGAGCACAACCTAAAAGGGGGGATGACTTCAGTCAGACAAGCAAGGAGAAGGAAGAGGTGGGGGAGGTTGGGATGGATTCAGAGGAGGAAATGTTGGTGGAAGAAACACCAGAGGTGGAAAGGGGTGGAATGAGTGTTGTGGTAGCAGCAGAACAAATAGAGGAAGAGAGGGAAGAGGAGGAGGGATGTGGAAGCATGAGCATGGAAACAGAAGTAGAGAAAGAAATCCTGGAGATTAACCGAGAAGAAAGTTTCCCTTTAGAAAAAGGGAAAGGGGTGGAGCTATGGGTATAAAAGAAGAAACAAAAGCCATCATGGTTGCAGAAGAAGGAAACGGGAAAATGGAAAGAGGGAGAAGGGAGAATGACACTAGGGGTGAATGGTATGTTGGAAATGGAGGCAGAAGGGTCTGCTGAGTCAGAAGGAAGTAGTTGGGGGGAAGGGACAGCAGCAGCCTTTCTCAATATAGAAGCCCTGTGGCATCCAGTTCTGGGCGCCGCACTTCAAGAAGGATGTGAAGAAGCTCAAGAGAGTTCAGAAGAGGGCCACCTGCATGATTAGGGGCCTGGAGACCAAGACATATGAGGAGATGCTGAGGGACTTGGGATTGTTCAGCCTGAAGAAGAGAAAACTTAGGGGGCACTTGGTTTCAGCCTATAAGTATACCAAAGGCATACAGCAGGGTTTGGGGGAGCAGCTATTCACCAAGGCCCCCTAGGGGAGGACAAGAAATAATGGGCACAAGTTGATTGAAGATTGCTTCGGGCTAGACATAAGGAAAAGCACTTTGCTTGTAAAGAAGTTGAGGGCTTGGAACAGACCCCCACCCAGAAGTGGTACAGTCATCCACCCTGGCAATCTTAAAAAAATGTCTTCACGCCCATCTTGTTGGGATCAGTTGAACCCAGCAGTCTTTCCTGCCCACATGCAGGGGGGCTGGACCTGATGATCTGTTAGGGGCTTGAAGGGACCTTACTATGAAACTGAGAACCTAGTGAGAGAGAGATGGGGATGAGGAAGGGGGAGGGACAAAGTAACTGATTGTCAGCAGTGATGTGGATGATCTGTAAAACAGGAGAGATGAGGACCAGTGTCTTCCAACTTTTCTTTATCATGGTGTTATGTATTGCAACTTTAAATGTGAGAAGCTTATTGACAAGGAAGAGGTGGGGCCAAATGGCAGCTACTTTAAGGTCTATTAACATAACTTGTCTAGACAAGTGTGTAATACCATGGGGAGACTAACATAAATATCTGGAGAAGTGATGGGGTTTGGGGCAGTTGTGGTGGGCAGGGACAAGCATGAGCAAGGCAGCAGTGTTAGTTAAAAACCCAGGGGTTAAAGTCAAGCAAGTTCAAGTGTTAATAGAAGGAAAAATGCAGAGGGTGTTGTTAGAGATGAAAGAGATGGAGGTAGAGTTGTTTAACGTATGAACCCATGAGGGGACGAGGGGAAGGGTGGATTTATAGTTTCATAGTTTCTAGGGTCGGAAGGGAC
>NW_017729029.1:20168004-20169009 GCF_001723915.1 Gavialis gangeticus | reverse complement strand
CAGGTCCCTTCTGACCCTACTAACTATGAAACTATGAACTACCTGAAGTCAGCCAATGTCCTCTTTGTTCTTGGTAACAAAAGTGAATTGCAAAGTAGCGTTCTGATAGTTGCAGTTGTTAAGGGCCAGTGGTGAAATGCTGCTGGGATGCTTTCATGCTGTCAGTTCCTTGAAAACACATGTTTTGGGTATTTTGTCTGTTTAAATTTATTTCTTACAGAGACCAAAATGAAATATTTATTGCCGAAGCCTAAAGTAGAGCAAATACTTGTGGCCACATGCTATAAGTACTTTTTATTTTTCACTTGCATTTAATTTGAATTTCCATCTTGAAAGATGTAGAGTTTAACTCAAAGGTCTTTTTGTTATGGGGAAGTGGAAAATACAGTGATTTGGTGTAAAACATTGCAAATAAACCCTTGTAAAAATTGAAAATAAAAATTCCTTTTGTTGCTATTTTTTAGTCACATCAGTCACCTATTATTACATCTAAAAAATAAGTTTTTCTCTTAATGCATATACATTTGTAACTGGCATGTAAAGTGTTGTATTGTTTAATCACCAGCAACCTTAAATAGCATTATCAGGTTCAGTGATCTAACACATACATTTCAGGAAACTGATTAATGTGCCTATGGGATAATTCACCATTTTATGGTTTCATTTGCTTTTCTTTAACTTTCTTTCTAGGGCATCTTCCTTCTCCCAGTTATCCACTCCTGATGGTATAGTTCACTCCTGATATATCCACTCTTGCTGGATAGTTCACCATTATTTGCATTCCCGTTGGAGTGATGAATTAAGCAGAATGCACTTTATGAAAAATGGTTTTATGAAAACTCTGCACATTGTGCCTCATGCAGTTTATATCCAAGACAGGTTTAGCTAATCTAAGCAAGCAGTAATGGGAAAACCTGGGTTGGAATAACTTGTTCATACCATATCTTTGGTTATAATTGCAATGTGAAAGAGAATTATCCACCCCCCCTTCCCCTGCCCCAGCCC
>NW_017729029.1:20160877-20163004 GCF_001723915.1 Gavialis gangeticus | reverse complement strand
TTGGTTAAACAAGTCAAAGGTCTCTGTTGTCTTAAAAATTATTTATGTATAATATGATCGGCTTAATCATGGAGAACCCAAATCTTCCCTACTAAAGCTAAAGTGACTTAATGAGATAAAAAGAAAGAAAGGTTATGTTTTGGCAAGGAAGAAAGGGCATTATGGTTCAGTACCCTCTCTTAACTAACCTTTAAGTGTGCAGTTAACATTTACAGAAAATAAAGTTTGAGGAATTCTGTAGAATAATTAGAGAAATGGGGAAAGTAGCTAAAGGTCTCTGTTCTGTTAGCAGGCATTCTTTTACATCATACTGCCGACATACCATAAAATGAAAGCTGTGATGCATGAAAGACTGCACACGTTGTGCTACTGTGGTGCCATAAATCTACAATGAAAGACATTTACTTTTCCATTTTACCCTGATTTAGTTTTAGCTCTTGACTCTGCCAAATTGCATTAATCTGAAGCAGGAGTTATGAGGTTACCACCAGCTCGTATACTTTTGAGTTCCAAAGTATTTTGAACCTAGTATAAAAAAGGGATACTTCTTATAAGTATATGACAATAAAGGTCCACCCCAGCTAGTGCCAACAGCCTTTCATGTTAAAACACAATGAATATTATAAAAAGATTTTCCAATATTAAAACTGGTGTCCAATGAGCATAGGCATTGGTACATCAGAGAGGAAATGTAATCTGTCATGTATATCTAGAAGTTCTAAAGGACTGAAAGTATTGTAGAAGATAAGGTGTTAGTGGTATTGAACTTTCACTTCACTTAAATTAATTTATACAAGGAACAAATACTGGAGGCATACTGATAATAGGGTTCTTTATTTCCATTGTATTCATGGTTAAAAACGGCCTTCATAGGGATATCTTGGGGGAACGTGAGAATTACCTTCATGTAGAACATGCAGCACTTTTCCCCTCTTTGTTCAAATTCTTCCATCATGTGAAGCAGTTCTTGAACTCTGGACAAGTACTTTCAAAATAGCCCTGCTAACTGAGAAGGTGTAAAGATCTGTGAGAGAGGTCAGAAAAGATCCTTCAGTTTTCCTTTTTATTATGACGAAAAATGTACAGTCCCTTACATTTCCATGATTCAGGTCTGGTTTTCTGTCAGTTTTTCTGCCTTCCCAATATAAATTCCAAATGAACAATAGTAACCTGTTGACATTTGGCAGGGGGGAAGGAGGTCAATATAGGAATTAGTCCCTTAATGGATGTACAACAGTAATTTTTCCTTATTAATCTGATAATATTGTACTTCTGCGTTCCTGTAGTTGAAGGAAAACATTTAAGGTAACATGACCCTTTATATATAAAATAGTATTCTCTCTCTCCACTTTTTTGAAAGACTTGACTTTCCAGTGGATAAAATTAAATTGTTACTTGTATGTCCCTTCAACTAAGAAACGCGCGCACACACACTTGTGTGTGTATATAAATAAACAAAAATGCTATACATATAAAAAGAGCATATACATTTTACAAAACGTGTATAGATACTTCACTATAAATGTCTTTAGATTTTTAATAAGTAAAATATTTTTAGTTTAAAAAAAAAAAAGACTATATAAATTATGTTTGTCCTTTTCCAGGGTTTGGTTGGTCACATTAAATGTATAAAAATTTCTTTCAAGGTGAAAGAGATGAACATATATATCTTACTGCATTTAAGCATCATCAAGGGAAAGCAAACTGAAAAGTTTAAGGTTCATATCTGAAAACTTATGAGTCTTCTACAGTTCTGGAATATTTTCCATTTCTGTGTAAATATCTTTAAAATTATATCTATGTACTGGTTTTGTGACTAGCCTCCCAAAATAGTAGAGTCTTGTTGTGTACATAAAAAGCGGCTTCTTTAATACTTAGTGGAGGAGACAAAACCAGGGATGAAGAAATGGTAGCAGCAAGTAGCTCATACGTCAATGGCTACTTGTATGACAAGTAATTCGTACTTGAACTTAAATAACCATGACTTAGCTTGTTCTGTTGACTGTGGGAAGAACATGACTCCTGTCAGACTGTTGTGGATATGTTGATGTCTATATAAAAGAGATTAATTGACTGACTTTTTTTTTTTTCCTTTTGTGTGGTCTGTGTGGTTATTGGAGTTATCTG
>NW_017729029.1:20144135-20155877 GCF_001723915.1 Gavialis gangeticus | reverse complement strand
TCCTTTTGTGTGGTCTGTGTGGTTATTGGAGTTATCTGAAATGATTTTTAAGTTTCAAGGTACTCTGATTTACATTGACATGCCATATAATCCATTTTATTAAGTGTTAATATCACAATTGTTAGAATTTAAAACTCATGTAATTTAATCTTGCTTTTTTCAGAATCTGGTAAAGAATCTTCCTGAACAGAAGGAACTTAGTGCCTTAGCCCAGTTAAAGGATGAATATGCTGATCTTTGTGAGCCAGAACAGTTTGGAGTTGTGGTATGTAGTAGCCCAATAATTGAACTGAGGGTTGTACTTCGTTAGATGCAATGAAAATATTTTTCCCTTCAACTTTGTATTGATTTTATATATATGTATATATGTATGTAAAGGTATTTATTCATAGAGTGGCAAAAATCAGGAAATTAAGATTCTTATGAAATGCAATCTCTACAGGTACTTGACAGACTTAGACTTAGTGCATATAGAAGTGAAAGGAATAGTGATGTATAATTAACAGCTGCCTTCTATAAAAGGCATTTCTATGACAAATCAGATCTTGTATTTCTGTTCTGATTGACAGCGTAGTGCTGTTGATAAATAATAAAACAGAAGTTATATTTAGGAGTTCAGAAGGATTCATTTATGCAGTGCCTCCTTTTTTTTTCCTCTGAATTGGTTGACTTAATAACTAAAAGCTCAGCAGTTCAAAGTGTTAATCTACGTTATTTATTCAAAAAATATTTTCTTATAAGAATCTTCCTGAGCAGAAGGAACTTGGTGCCTTAGCCCAGTTAAAGAATTAATATGCTGATCTTTGTGAGCCAGAACAGTTTTGAAGTTGTGGTGTGCCCAATAATTTAACTGAGAGTTGTACTTCGTTAGATAAAATGAAAATATATTTTCCCCTTTTTGTAAAAGTTTTGTATTGGTTTTTCCCATTATTGTTATCATATGATTTGCACAATATATGTAGGGTTTTTTTGGTATAGGTATTTATTCATATAGTAGCAAAATCAGGAAATTAAGGTTCTTATGAGATGAAATTTGTACAGGTACTTGGCAGACTTAGTGCGTATAGAAGTGAAAGGTATTTTTGTTTTGTCATTGAAGTAAAATGTGGACAGATGACTAAGAATTGTTAAGAATAATTAACATGAATCATGGTGTGTGGTTTTTTTTTTCCTTTGGCCAAGCTATGGTCCTAAATATAAAAGCAACTAAAACCTCCCTAGCTTCATTAATTTCAGATCTGGAACAAAATGTAGGACACATTACAAAAATGAATCTTAAATGCTGCAGACATCTTCCCACATAGGAAATGTGATTCAGAACAAAGCTGTCCATCTGGCAGTCTGAGTGGTTAAATTATGACCAAGGAGACTTGTTGGTTTGGCTTCTGAAGTCACTGCTTTAGCAGCATCCAGAAGGTTGCTCCTGATTTTTCACCCCTCTAGTCCTTAGTCCACCACTTAATTTAGGCTAAGTATAGATGTTCAAAAAACCTGATGGGATCAATCAGACTGATGCAGGTTTCTGCAGGCAGCAGGGCTGTGCAAAACTTCAGCAGCTGTTTCGTTTTAAAGGTGTGTCAGCCCATTTTGGTGGACAAATCACTGAATCTGAATCAAAATAGAAAGCTCTGAAACATCTCTGAAATGAAACGAAAGCATCCGAGTTTTGGAAATGTTTCCGAATATTTTGCAGTTTCAGAAACAGGCTGGCAGGAAAACAGAAACTAAGATGACGGAGGGAGAAGAGCGGGGAAGGACTGCTCTCATATTGACACTTGTAGCTGGCCAGTGACTACGACCTTTCCCTGAGCTCCCTCCCAATCATAGTGCTCTGGGGGAGGGATGGAGAAACAGTATATAAGGCTCTGTGTCAAGCTCGCTCTCTGCCTTTTCTTTCACCTGTGTCTCTCTTGCAGCATGAACAGCAGAGCACATAGCATCTGAAAGGTCTAGGCTTGCTTGGTAACAATAGGTACTGGTAGTCTCTTGCTACCAAGTTGTAGGTAGTTCTTTCCCACTTACCCTTGCCTACCATCCCTTTTGTTATTTATTTCAACTAATTCTTCCCCCAAAATCCTCTTATTTCTTTTTCTTATCCCCTCCCAAACAAAAAGAAAGCTGTGTATGCTTTCCCTCGTAGTGTATCATCCATCATTGCGCAGAAAAGCACAACACACACAAATTTTACACTCACTTTCCAGCACACCAAACATGAAGGTGCCAGGTCTTCTGGCAGGGGAGCGAGAGCAGGCAGAGGGAAAGCTGTAAGTTTCCACACCCCCCACCCAACTTAGATGCACCTTATTTTCTACCAGGCATGAGACTTCTGCTGAATTGGCAGCAAAGAGGTGGGAGCAGTGTCTGCACCTGCCCCACCTCCACTAACACCAGAAATAGCCACCAGCACTAGCATGACACTCTCCCCACCCCAATTTCAACTCCCAGCATGAGCCTCCCAGTGCCAGAGGAGGAGCTGGATATGGAAGCAGGGGAGCTCAGTGCCATAGCCAGGGAAATTCTGGGGAAGGAGGGGGAATCTGAGTTTGTGCTCCACTCCCCTCCCCTCAAAGTTCCCCTAGAGTCAGGTCTCCTTCTCTAGAAGACACTTGAGAGGAGGTTGAGGAGGTAAGTGGCTCAACTGAGTAAGCTCCTTCTGTTGTTGTTCCTGTGGCTGCTGAGGAGGGGGATAAGACAGGATATCCCCCCTCCCCCCTCCCCCAGCCTGTGTCTTACCCTCTAATGTCTCAATTTACATTCCCACTGACTGGCTTTCTTGCCTGAATGCCAGCCTCTGGCTTCTTTACTATTTCTTTCATCCAGAAAGAGCGCATACACCAACTGCAGATGCTTTCTCAGCCTGAAGAAGGGTTTTTAAACACAAAAGCTTGTTAAGATATATTTCTCCAACTACTCAGTTGGTCTAATAAAAGATATCAGATTGACCCAAAGAACCTTGTCTTTCTATGTCCTTAGACCAACACGGCTACAACCTACACACGCACCTTAACACACACAGGTGTCATGGGTTTTGTTTTGAATAGTTTAAGGTGCAGTTTCCCAGAAACCGCTGCACCTATCTCCTTGAAACTTGGTAGGCTTCATGCCCTCAGAAATGCCAAATCAGCCAAAATTGAAAAAGTTATAGGTATTTTAGTTATTCCCCATTATAATCTATGGCTGAATCTCTGAACCAGTGTCAAATTTCCAAAACAGGTTTGGCCAAATCAAATCGGGACGGTGATCTGAAACACCGAGTCTAATCACTGTCCCTCTGAAATGGCTGGATCTGAATCCAAATTGGAACAGAGCCATTTTGTACAGCCCTAGTAAGCAGCATAAGTTAGTTTGGGAGTGAACATAGCCCATGTTTGCCCTATGGGGAAGGGGGGGAGAGGACGCTGTTGGCAAGGGGCCACCCAGGCTGCCTTCACTAGCTGAGGCCAGGAGATTAAGGGCACTCTTGCACATCTCCCAGTGGGCTCTCTAGGCTGCCTGAGACTGAGCACAGTTGAGTGGCTGGGCCACCCCTTATTTGACTGCCAGGCATGGGAGAGCCCTCTTCCCCTATCATCATCCACTGGCATGTCAGCTGCAGTCAGGCAGTGGAGGCACCCATGTTTGCCCACCTTCTGCAGCCCAGTGATGCTCCTTTAGAGATGTGCCTGCTTGCAGGGGGTATAGTTTCCCTGGGTGAGCTCCTGAACACCCAGCCAGGGACCCCCTTTTCCTCCATTAGGGGCCACAGCCCCAGGGAGCCTGACTGTGGCTCAGGGCACACCCAGCTGCCTGTCCCCGACCCCCCCCCCCCCCCAAATCATCATCAGCCACTGTGCTGATTCAGCTCTGAGAGAGCCCAGGGGTGGGGCTGGCTGGGTGCTTGACTGGAGCAGCCAAGTGCAGGATGAGTGGTAGTGTGCCTTCCTGTTAGAAGAGGGCTAGCGGGGGGCTGCAAAATTGCCTGGGATACCAGTTGACAATTCCCTAATGTGAATCAGTAAGGGGTCTGGTGCAGAAGTTCAGTTCCCCAGTCTAACCTAAATTGATTAAGTTTGAGCGCACATTGATTCAGGTCTATCTTAAACTGGGTTCTGCCATTTTTAAGCCAGTTTATGGGTGCCAAACTTCTGTATTGTTATGGGATTAGACTGGTTCCTGAGCACTTATATTGGTAAACGTATAATATTTTTACCTGGCCTTAGAGTCTCCAGTCACTGTTGGTGACTAAAATAGATGGTGGGGAAAAATAGGGGTTGAACAGTGACAGCATTCAACTGCCCTGTGCCAAAGATGAGTTTTCTGGAAAGCCCAAAAGAAGACCATGCTGCAGATTCAGTTCACAGGAGCTGGTGCACTGGCCATCCTCCGTTTATAGCATTCAGCTAGGATTTGAATGGCCCAGGTTCTATTTCTGGTTTTGGCACAGACCTGCTGCCATGTCTTTAGTAAGTTGCTTCTACTCTCTTTGCTTCAGTTTTCCTATGTCAGTAAAGTTAAAGCAAGTTAATTATTTCTTCTTTGTCATCTTAATGAAGTTGTAAGTAACCCCAAGGTTTATTTGTTTTTCATAGCTAAACATATTGGCCTATTGCCCCTGTTTCTGTGGAAAAGTGCATGGAAGGGTTAAATAATGGAAAATCTCTATTAACAGTAATATAACCATGAAGAATAAAATGTGCCCACAGTGAAACATCCCTCCCAACATGCACTCCCCCGCCAGTCTTATTTAAAGAAATTGTGAGCGTGAAGATAGCTTCAGTTTTCTTAAAATCAGAAACTTACCTTCCCTTGTCTGTTCTGTTCCAGTCCCTGCTGGTCTTGGTGAATAAGCTTTGATTTAATACATTTTTCTAATAGATGTGAGGCTGAACTTTACATGGACTCATTTAAGTAGAATAAGCTAGGTTTTTGTGTGATCATCTATACATTCCATGTATATATACAACACGTAGCTAATGCATCTTGTCAGCAGGGTGCCTTCTCTACTATATCTGACTTCTTTTCAATAGGCTGTTTTCCTACCTTTCTGCTAATTTGAAGGAACTCATCACTCCTGGTATTCCTACACATTTATTAATGTGCTGTAATTGCAGCACATTAGGTTTAGTATCTGTAATGATGGGTACTAACTTAATGCACTGTAATTGACACTACCGCACCTTAGTGCAAATGTTTTTTTTGTGTGATGTTACTGTGTAGTATACTAAATCTATTTCACAATAGTGCGTTATCATGGGTTTTGCTCTCCGTGCTAATGCACAGTAGAATTAGTCTACTGTACTCAATGTGTCTTGTGTTGATGTGCCCAGCGTTTCTGAATCCGCTGCAGCCTCATCTTGCTAGCAGACCCTATAATATAATTGCAGTCTTTCCCCACCACTCCAAACTTTAGATTTTTCTTTTATAATCCTATTTGTCACTTGCAGTCTGTGCAACTATGAATAAATTTTTTCTCAGCTACCTTTTTGCTTCTGTTTTGTAATAGTTCAGTTTTTAAAATTCAAATAACTTAGCCATTCTGTTACAAACTATGTATAATTAAACTGAATATTAAAGATATTAATAGTAATAAACTGGAAAAAACTAAATAAGAGTTATGTTACAATCATAATAACTTTTGAGAAGTAAACATAAGCTATCTTGAGGAAACACTTAAAACTGTAGTTCATCTTCCTGGTTAATCAAGTAAAATGTAAGACATGATTTAATGTCCTAATATGATTGCACTAATTATATAGAGTTTGCATTAAGTGATGGTGATGTAACATCTTTGTTTTTGAAGAATGGAAATGGGGAGGAGGGGGGGAATGCTGATATTGTGGAAGTCTCAAAATACATCCTTTTTTGTGCACCAGCAACCCCAAGTTTACTTCTGATTGTGTTTAAGGATATCGTAGGTTAACTTTGACATGAAAAATATGGCTAATGAAAAATATAATAATGCAATTGCACATGAAAATTAGAAATAAGCCAATGCAAATGAAGCTATGCACATTGATAGTGTGCCTATCAATATTGTTATACACATAATAATCTGAAAACCCTGTTTCACATGTTAGAGATCCCTTTAATTTACCCGTGGTATACATGTAATTGCTTGTTCATTTTGCTATTTTTACTTATACTGTATTATACTTTTAGTGTGGTCTTGGGTTGGGGGGAACGTCATGAAATTTCCTAGTAGCAGCGTCATATAGCTATTCACATTCTATATCTGGATACCATATGTCCTGACTATTATGCCGTCATGTCTTATCTGTTGGATAGGGTCATGACCCCAAGTGACAGTGTATTTTAGGTGGTTGTTATAAACAGGGATCC
The DNA here is from genome assembly GCF_001723915.1 of Gavialis gangeticus. Taxonomy (NCBI): domain Eukaryota; kingdom Metazoa; phylum Chordata; order Crocodylia; family Gavialidae; genus Gavialis; species Gavialis gangeticus. The sequence continues at coordinate 20,149,559 of NW_017729029.1, read as the reverse complement.
TGGGTTCTCTGATTAAAAATTGCAAATTGTCTGATTAAAAACCCACAATCTGTGATAAAAAATTAAAGGTCCCCCACAGCCCCTCCCATGCTGCTGCTGCCCTGCACTCCCCCCCCCACAGCCTCAACAGCCTTCCTGATGCCCCTCACAACAGCCCCCCAGACCCACAGACACCCACCCCAGTAGGTAAGTGTGCGTGGGGGGAAGGGGAAGGTGCTGGGGGAGTAGCTCAAGAAGGATAGGAGTGCGCCCCTGTGCCCACTCCCAGGAGTAGGGCAGGGCTGCCACTCTGTGGGCCACACACGTGCCAGCTGGCCGGCCTGACAGGAGGTTTGCACACGGAGGCTGCCACCATAGCTCTGCCACTGTGCCCTGCACTACAATCCCACGGCCACTTGAATGGCTTTGTGGGCAAGTGGCACAGGGCACGGCAGCAGCAGTGAGGTGGCAAACACTGTGTGCACATCACATGTGCTGCCCAGCCGGGGGGTGAAACAGGGGGCTTGCATTTATTGGCATGCTCCACGGTGGCATCTGTATGCGGGGGGCGGGGGCTTTGCGGGCAAGCACTGCCATTGTGGAGCCATGCCCTTTACTCCTAGATCCTAGAGGTAAGTGGGGCTTCGGGGCTGTGGGGCAGGGCTGGGAAAGATGGTTTGGGGGCTGAGGGAGTGGGTGGAGCTGCTGGCCCCAACCAGCACATCACAGCTGGGAGCAGGGCCAGGGGGTGAGGACAGGGGTGCCCCTCTGCGGGGGGCTTTGTAGGCAAGTGATGCGGGGCAGTGTGCCTGTACCCTCCATGTGCAGGCCGCACATATGCCGCCCAGCCAGCTGCCCAGGGGAGGGCGAGAGGGAGGCTGGCATGCGGCCAGAGCACAGCTCCATGGCCGGCTCAGCAGCCGCAGTGAGTGATGGAGGCTCAGGGGCTTGGGCTTGCACGCAGCACTGCTGCTTACCTGGAGGCCCGTTATGGTGGTGATGGTTGTTGCCTCCAAAACCTGCCGCTGCCACCGTGGAGCTCTGCGTGGAGCTGTGTGGCTGGCCACCGGGTGGCAGCGGCAGCATGGTGGTGGCTGGGCAACACACAGCCATACACACTACCACTCCACACCACGCCACTGCCTCCAGCTGCACAGCTCTGAGCACAGCTCCATGGTGGCAGCGGGAGGTTTTGGAGGCAGAGGTAGTCACCGCTGGCATGGATGGCTGCTGCCTTTCGCCTGTGGGGCTGCCCATGTCAGCGGTGACAGCGGCTGCATACAAAACCTCTTGCTGCTGCAGATCTGTGCTCAGAGCTGTGCAGCCGGCAGCAGTGGCATGGTGGCGGGACTGGAAATGGCTGTGTGCTGCCCAGCCACCACCACCCCATGGTGCACCACTGTCTCGAGCAGCACAGCTCTAAGCACAGCTCCACAGTGGCAGTGGGAGGTTTTGGAGGCAGAGGCAGTCTCTGCTGGCACGGGCAGCCCCACAGGCGATTGGCAGTGGCTGCCCGTGCCAGCGGTGACTGCCTCCGCCTCCAAAACCTCCCGTTGCCACCACAGAGCCATGCTTGGAGCTGTGCGGCCGTTAGTGGTGGTGGGGGCCACCCAGCCACCACCATGCTGCCTCTCCCACCCAGTGGCCAGCAGCGCAGCTCCGGGCAGAGGTCCGCGGTGGCAGCAGGAGGTTTTGGAGACAGTGATTTGTTGCCACCATAACGGGCCTCCAGGTAAGCAGCAGCACTGCGTGCAAGCCCAAGCCCCCGCTCCCCCCCACACCTCCATCCCTTGCCGCAGCTGTGCTCCGGCCACATACCAGCTTCCCTCTCCCCCTCTCCTGGGCAGCCAGCCGGGTGGCATGTGTGGCCTGCAGATGACAGACACCAACACACTGTGCCCTGCATCGCTTGCCTGCAAAGCCCCCTGCAGAGAGGCACCCCTGCCCTCACCCCGTGGTCCTACTCCCAGCTGCGATGTGTCACCTGGGGCCACCAGCACCCCCTGCTGCCTCAGCCGCCAAACTATCTTCCCCAGCCCTGCCCCAAGCCCCACTTACCTCCATGCTCCAGGGGCGGAGAATCCGCAGGTTTCTCTGCTAACACAGATTTCTCTTTTTCTCTGATAAAAACAGGGAATCCGTGGTTTTCTCCGTTTTTCCATGGGAAACGGAAAACCTAGATCCCTGGTTACAAAACACCTGCAGTATTTCTAAGAGTTACATTTTTTTTACAACATATTAGTGACATCAAATGCTGGGTTCTGTGATAGTGCAACACTTTTGGGACTGTTTATGCTTATATTTGTAAGTGTATATATACTTGTTCTTGAGTGCTACCTTGAAGTCCAAAAATTTAGAGTAAAGTGATATAATTTAATTCTAAGTTAAGATTTGAGTGAGAATTTGCTCTTTTTACATTCATGAGCTGTTCAAGTCCTGTTTTTAGGGCTCTTGCCTAAAGGAAATTTTATATATACACATAAGTGTGTGTGTGTGTGTGTGTGTGTGTGTGTGTATATATGAAATAATTCTGTTTTTTTCATGATGCAGTGGTAAAATTTAAAGTCATCGCTGAACTTATTGACCATATAAAATGAAGTTTTGGTAGGATGTTTTGTCAGATAGCGGGTACATCTACACATGAATTTACTGTGCAGTAAGCTACTGTAGAGCAAGGGCTTTTGGGTAGCTCTACACATGCAGAGATTAGGGATAAAATTTGCTGCCAGGTCCCTGCAGCCCTGCAGTGAGCCCCTGTGGCCACCTGGAGGTGCTTTGGCTGTAGCTGTCAGCAGCCTGGTAGTCCTCTTTAAAAGCCAGCCCAATCTGCTCTTTGGGTGGCCTCTTCCTTTGCTTAGGAGAAGCGTGGCAAGTACAGAGGCATCACTCTGCCTCCAGCCCCGCTGCCTCTGGGCCCACTGTGCCAGCCAGCGCTGGTAACAGCATCTTGTACGGCAGATCTGGGATGATGAGCAGTGGGTGGATGCCTTCTGGCTGACCTGTGTCACTTTCTGGGACCTGCCTTCCCTGCCGACACCCACCTGGGCCTGGTACTGCTGAAACTGGTCACATCCACAAGCCTCTGGTATGTGGGACACCTATTTGGCATAGGAAGGGCCACCAGTGGATACACCATCCTGGAGGTTTGCGGCACCTTCCAGGATGTGCTAACAGACAGTCCTCCATGTCCATGACCCCCAGGTGGTGGTGGCAGGCTTGTATGGACTGGATTTCCCCCAGTGTATCAGGGCCCTGGACAAGAACCGCATACAGGTCACCTGCCCACCCCATGGAGACTACCCCTATTGCAGCAGCAGGCGATTCCACTCTGTGGCCCTGTGGGCCATGATAGACCCCAGGGCATGTTCACATATGAGTGTCGGCTGGGTGGGCAGTGCACATGAAGCCTGCATCTTCCACAACTCTGGCCAGGTACGACTGGTGAAGAGTGGGCACTTCACACGGGATGCCGGACCTGCAGCAGGGCACCGTGGGTGTCCCACCCCTGCTTATCAGGGACCCTGCAAACCTGCTCCTGCCCTGGGATGAGGCCCTACACCAGCCACCTGGACCCCTGCCAGGCCCACTTTAACTGGCTGGACCTGTGCCCTGGTTGAGTGCACCTTCGGCTGCCTTATGGGCCGCTGGCGCTTCCTCACTGCACACCTCGAGGTCACTAAGGGCAACGTCCTCCAGGTCACTGTTGCAGCCTGTGCACTGCATAATATCTGTAAGGCATGGGGAGAGCTGTTCTTCAAGACCTGGGCAGAGGAGGCATGGCAGGCAGAGGTGGCCCGGTAGTGGGAGCATTTCCTGTTGTAGTAGTGGTAGGTCCCCCCTGCTGAGGCACCAGGAGAGCCACGCAGCTGCTAGCAGAGTCCCGCACCAGCTACTCTGGCCCCTGTAGCAGGTCACCTCCTGCAGCACTACCCACTCTAGCCTTCCTGCCCCACCCATCCCCAGCACTAGTCTCATGGCAGGCATGTGTAGAAAGAAGAAACCTTTATTCCACTCAGCACCCCCATCCCTCCCTGCTCAACATGGAGCTCCTGCTCCCCTCAACAAACAGAGCCGTTCCACCACCCTTCCCACCCACCAGCAATAAAAAAAGTCATATTCTCAGTGTGAAAACCATTTACAAAGAATTTGTTTTGGTCTGCCGGAGTGGGGGACTGTAGGGTGGGGGTGCCTAGTGGGGCAGATAGCTGGCACCCTTGAGGGAAGATGGCCAGCATTTGCCCGTGGGTCCCCACCTGCTATGGGGCAGTGGGCAGTTGCCAGGGGGTCTGTGGGTCTAGGGATAGGGGCCAGGCAGTGGTGGGCACAAACAAGACCATCAGGCCCAGGGCAGTGTCCAGGGTCTGGCAGTCATCTTCCCTGGCCTGCACAGCCCAGCCCAGGATTGTATTTTGGTCCCTCAGGAGCTGGATCCACACCAGGGCCAGGAGCTCAGCCCACCACCTCTACTCTCAAGTGACATTCTCCTCCCATGAAGCCCATGTGTCATCCATCTGCTCCTTGGCCACTGCCACCAGCCACTGAAGGAGGAAGCTCCTGTCCTGTGTGTGCTGCTGGCATATCTGGAGGGCCCCAGTGGTGGGCAGTGGTGTCCCTGAGCCAGCATTCCCGCTTGCCCCTGTGCCTTCTCCCCCACATCTAGGACAGTTGTGTTGGTTGTGCTTGACCAATCTCATTTCCTTTTACGACCAGGTGACCTATCACCTGGACAAGGGAGAGGAGATAGATGTCATATACCTTGACTTCAAAAAAGCCTTCGATCCGGTATCCCATGATCACCTCTTGGCAAAACTGGCCAACTGCGGCCTTGGGTCCACCACGATCCGCTGGCTGGGGAATTGGCTCTGGGGTCAGATCCAGAGGGTGGTAGTTGACAGAAGTCAATTGTCATGGTGCCCTGTGACCAGTGGGGTCCCGCAAGGCTCTGTCCTTGGACCTATTTTGTTCAACCTCTTCATTAATGATTTGGACATTGGAGTCAGAAGCGGACTGGCCAAATTCACCGATGATACCAGACTTTGGGGCAAAGCATCCATGCCTGAGGACGGGGGGGAAGGGGGGTAATGCAGGCTGACCTTGACAGGCTCAGTAAATGGGTGGATGAGAACCTGATGGTCTTTAACACTGAAAAATGCAAGGTTCTCCACCTTGGGAGGAAAAACCTACAGCATATCTCTATAGGCTCAGCAGTGCTACACTGACTAGCACTGCAGATGAGAAGGACTTGGGGGTCAGGATTGACCACAGTGTGAACGTGAGCCTGCAGTGTCATGCTGCAGCCAGTAAAGTGAGCAAAACCGTGGCTTGTGTCCATAGAATCTTCTCAAGCAAATCCCAGGACGTTATTCTCCTGGTACTCGGCCTGAGCTGGAGTACTGCTTCCAGTTTTGGGTTCCACAATTCAAAAAGGATGTGGAGAAGCTTGAG